>NW_026694772.1:6929166-7655833 GCF_021218885.2 Marmota monax
CCTCCCCTTCCCTCCCTCACCTTGGCCCAATCAAAGTTCCTCCATCCCCCGGCCCCCCTCCCCAATACCCATTATGGATCAGTATCCACTTATCAGAGAGAACATTCAGCCTTTGGTTTTTTGGGATTGGCTTACTTCGTTTAGCAGGACATTCTCCAGCTCCATCCATTTACCTGCAAATGCCATAAGTTTATTCTCTTTTAATGCTGAGTAATATTCCATTGTGTATATATACCACAGTTTCTTTATCCATTTAGTATAGTTTTAATTTGCATTTCCTTCATTGCAAAAGATGTTGAACATTTTCTCTTTTAAGTGTTGTGTATTTGTATTTTACCTGTTGATAATTGTTCATCTATTGATTGCATTTTTTTTTTTGAGAGAGAGAGAAAGAGAATTTTTTTTAATATTTATTTTTTAGTTTTCAGCAGACATAACATCCTTGTTTGTATGTGGTGCTGAG
This sequence comes from Marmota monax, assembly GCF_021218885.2. Lineage (NCBI taxonomy): Eukaryota > Metazoa > Chordata > Mammalia > Rodentia > Sciuridae > Marmota > Marmota monax. The sequence continues at coordinate 6,929,630 of NW_026694772.1, forward strand.
GATCCAACCAGGCAGCATGAATGCCAGGCGAGCGCGCTACCACTTGAGCCACATCCCCAGCCCCACATTGTTTGTTTTTTAATGTTGAGGTTTTTGTAGTTCTTTCTGTATTCTAGATATTGTTTCTCTGTTGGAGGAGTACCTGGCAAAGATTTTCTCCTGTTCTGTAGGTTGTGTCTTCCCTCTGTTGTTTCCTTTATTGTGTGGAAACTTTTTTATTTTATGTCATTCCATTTATTGATTCTTTCTCTTAGTTCCTGAGCTATAGGGGTCTTATTCAGGGAGTCTTTGCCTGTTCCTGTATGCTGAAAGATTTCTCCTATTTTTTTCTTCTAATAGTTGATGCAACATGTTTTTTAAACTCAACAGTGTTCTGTAGATGGATGGAGAGAATATACATACATATATATATACAAACACACACACACATACATATATAGACATATATATATAGATATATACACATATGTATATGATTTCTTTTTTTAAAAGAGAGAGAGAAAAAGAGAATTTTTTTTAATATTTATTTTTTATTTTTTTAGTTTTTGGCAGACACAACATCTTTGTTTGTGGTGCTGAGGATCGAATCTGGGCCGCACGCATGCCAGGAGAGCGCGCTATGGCTTGAGCCACATCCCCAGCCCCAATATGTATATGATTTCTACTAATGATTTGCATTTTATCGATATTAATCCTGTGTCTGATTTTATATATATATATACATATATATATATATATATATATATATATATATATATATATATAAGAGAGAGAGAGAGAGAGAGAGAGAGAGAATGTGTATTAAATTACATTGTTTTTCATTATTACATAATATTTCCTAGTGTAGATGTACCATAGTTTCTGGTTTTGCTACTACTGATAGACAAATACATTGTTTCCATTTTAAGGTATTATAAAACTAAAATAAATATCCTATGCATAAGTTTCAGTTTGACCTTATTATTTTTCTGAACAATGGAAAATGAATTTGAGGGTGATGAGCTATATGTGTTTTTATGTTCAATTATTTTATCAAAATTCTAGTAACACTCTCAACAGCAATGTAAGAGTTATCCTTTTCCTCCCTATCAACAATATCTATTCCTTTATATCAACAATAGTCTTTTCAGATTTTGTAACTTTTTAGTACTCTGATGGTTTAAAAGCAATGGTATGTATTGGTTGTCTTTCTTTAAAGTTTAATTTCCCTTTATTGCTTGTATATATTTTAACCTGTTATTAGCCATTTGTAGTATTATATGAATGACTTTATGTAAATGTCTTCTTGTAAAATTTGTCTACTTTTCAATAGTTTTATTTTTATGCTTTCTAGTAATAATTTTCATTTAATTGCTACCAATCCTGGTCTGTTGTATGTTTTGCAAATGTATCCTATAATACTATATTTCATTTATAAATTTGATGCTGTTATTTGTTACGTAAATGAACAAATTTAGTGTGGTTGAACTATATGATTTACTTTATTTTTAATTTTTTCCTCCCATTTAAGGAAGTAATTTTTAGCTCAGGATCTTGAATGTTTAAATATTTTGGTTTATGTCTTTAATTCTTTTTTTTTTTAAATTTTTATTTTTATTTATTTATTTTTTTTTTTTTTTTTGTACCAGGGATTGTACTCAGGGGCACTCAACCACTTAGCCACATTCCCCAACCCTATTTTGTATTTTATTCAGAAACAGGGTCTCACTGAGTTGCTAAGCACCTCATGGTTGCTGAGACTGGCTTTGAACTCTGGATCCTTTTGACTCCGCCTCCAGAGCCACTGGGATTACAGGCATGTGCCACTGCATCTACTGTCTTTAATTCTTGAAACGTTTGAATGGATACATTACAGGACTTTCTTTATTTAACTTACTTTTGTTTTCCACAAGGGAATATCAAGTTGGCTAACCTTTTAAGCAAACTTCTACTTTTCCTTTGCTAGTTTAAAATGGCATGTTTATCAAATACTGAAATTTTACACACATGTGTCTAATTTTGCCTTTCAATTCTATTGAACTTATTTACTTTCTATTCTCCTAATATTATACATTTATTTTCTAGATATTTTATCAAATTCAATTATCATAGCTCTTTGAGATATGATGAGAAGATGAAATACACAAAATAAATACTTTTCAGAAGTTTGCAAACAATGTTCCTATAATTCAAATAATATAAAGGTCAATTGGTGGCTCACAACTAATCAAGTATTTATATACTTTTCAAGACACTAGCCTTTATAAATGCAACATTTGCTACTCTGAGCTGATGAGTCCCCTAGTGAATGCTGAGAATGACAAGTTTAAAGTATGTGTAACTTCATTAGCTCCCTACCTATCTTCCAATCATTATTAAGTGAAATTGACAAGAAAAATCCAATTGTTTCCTTTTTCTATCCCAAAGGGAAAGACAGTTTGAGAAACAGTTACCTGTATCTAATTGAGATGAGCATCTTATGGCATATACTATTTCTAAACCAACTTTTGTTAAATTTCCTGAAAATTTAAGATAAGATTAGTTTGGGAGAGGTTAGTTTGGTTAGTTTAATTAGCTTTCTTTCACATTCAGCAGTTCAGATATATATGATTTAAATATCAGAACAACTTTTAAGAGAAATTAATATCTCATCTTTGGAATATATGGCCATAGTTAATTTATATTCATATAACCTTACCTAATGATAGAAAATTGTTTTATATCAATTCATGCTATATATTTTTTTTCAATTATATCCTCCCTTGTATTGAAAATGGAGGATTTATCCTGTAATAGATTCCTCAAATATATGAGCATGCCTTCTTCTTATAAATTGTACTTTTCTAACATTTAACACAGTTTTATTTTTCTAACAAAAACTTATATATAAAATAATATCTTCTAAACACACTAATACTATCTTATATTTGCACAGAACTTTTAACATTTACAATATAACCTTCCTTTTTATACATGAGAGAAAGGCTTTCAATCATAGTTTACAATATTCAAACTTTTGGAAATAACTGAGATTAGGGGGCAGGGGATTTGAGAGAATCTGCTGTACTGATTCTGTTTATTCCATGATTATACCCTATTACCTCATTTTGTGTGTTCATATAAGCCCTGTTTGCCTTTTCTCTTTATTTGCCTTAGCAAGGAGCACTGTGAGACATCAAGTGGAAATAATTTCAACTGAGACAATCTATTAGAAACAGAGAGCCGCTATATCTGACATTTTCAACTGAAGTTGTTCCCTTGCAATTCTTCCCAACATGGGGCATTGTAGACTGGATTCTTCTTTATCATTCAGTTTCCTCTTCAACTTCATTCCAAAACAAGTGGCTTGGCTTTAGTTGAATCCTCAGTACAGTGGATAGGGAGCCAAATACAAGTAAAATTAAGATTGCTGTGTTGAATAATTAAGGGGATAAAAACCTCGATTCATTTTATTATTATATTAGCAAATGTCAGTGAAGTCAATTTTAATTTATTTTTGTAATAATTCTTGCATTAAAATATTGGATGTAAAGGCAATGATGCATATATTCCCATGCTTCTTATTTAGCTTTTTTTTCATGATTTTCTGCATAGTTCTTAAATTTTCTCTTACCTGAATGTTGGAATAGAATATATTACCTATTTAAATGATATGTTTGACAATTATATTGGGTTACCTCACTATCCTCAAGGAAATATGTAAGAAAGTATTGTAAACCAAAATTAGATAACATTCAACTACCAAATATTCAAAGAGGGGTTTTAAAGATTAGTAAATGTTTCATGAGGAAAGTTGAAGAAGAAAATAGAAGAAAGAAATGTAGACCTTACCATTAGAACTCTATTTCATCCCTATAAACTGTGAAAAATGTCAAAAACTGTATACCACTTCACACCCATTGCTGAGAGCCATTGCCAAGTAGGAATGACACATGGCAATTTCCTTGTCAGCCTACCCAATGTTGCTTAGAGGGAGGACTCTCCATTGTGGAAATGGGCTTGCCTTGGACCCAGGTCATTTGCAGTGACATTGCATGAATGTTTGAGAAAGGTGACCCTGCTCAAGGACCAGGGCCGATCCGGGTTTAGGGCGGTTCCAGGTTTAGGGTGTATCCTGCTGCCTCAGGAGCCTGCTGCTTGGGTTTAGGGCAGTTCCAGGTTTAAGGTGGACCCTGCTGGGAATAGGGCATATCCTGTTGCCTCAGGCGCCCGCCCGCTCCTTGAGTTCCCGAGTTCTCTCAGGATTCAGAGAGTATTTTAGGATGCAGAGCCTGGTGGAGGTGTGAATTTTCCCCAGAACATGCGTGTAGAGTGCCGGTGACAGTTCGAGAGTAAAGAGTTGCTGTTTGAATCTACAAGGCTGTGAGTGGCTCGTGATTTTGTGCCCAGCCAGACTGCGGCAACCCATTAGGATGGCTCTAATAAAAATGAAAATTAAAGGGTATTATTGAGGATATGGAAGAATTAGAACCCGTGTGTATTGCTCATAAGCAAATAAAATCATGTGGCCACTAGGGAAAACAACATGATGGTTGCTAAAAAAGTTAAATTTAAGATTATCATATGATCTAGCCATTGCACTTCTAGGCATATATACCCCCAAATGGAAAGCATTGCATATATATATATATATATATATATATATATATATATATATATATATATATATATATACACATACACACACACACATACACACATATATATATATACACACACACACACATACATACATACAATGTAATGTTATTCAGACTTCACAAGGAATGAACTTCTGACATAGGCTATAATATGGATGAACACCAAGCACATTTTGCTAAGTTAAATAAGCTAGACAGAGAAATATTGCATAATTTTATTCATATGAGGTATCTGAAATAGTCAAATTCATAAAGACAAAAAGTAGAATGGTACTTGTCAAGAGCTGATAAGAGTTTATTAGGTATTGGAGGATAGGAGAATGGGGAGTTATTGTTTGGGTATGAAATTTTGTTTTGGATGAATAAAAGATCTGGGGCTAGAGTTATAGCTCAGTGGCAGAGCACTTGCCTAGCAGCCTAGCACACATGAGGCACTGGATTTGATCATCAGCAGCACCACATAAAGATTAAAACAACAACAACAACAACAAATAAAATAAAGGCATTTTTTAAAAGATCTGGATATGGGTAGTGTTAATGGTTATAAAACACTGTGGATATATTTAATGCTTCTGAATAGTACAGTGGAAGATAATTAAAATGTTTAAGTTTCATGTTTCTCTAAATATATAGAAAGGGAAGAAAAGAAACCTATGTTCACAGGACCTAATGTGCATCTTCATGTGATATTTAAATAAACCCAGCAACCATTTTAAGGGAACATTTTAAAGATGGACATGTTCTCCCATTTGCAGCATTTCTGAAAGCCCTTTTGTCACAGTTATAATAAAAACATATTAATAGAAGTTTCCTATCATCACCTGATAGCCATAGTAAAAATCATGTCAAAAAAAATGGGAAGGGAGGAACTTTATAATACAGAAACTGGGATCCCTCCTGCTGTATCTCCTTTGTGCCCTTACTCCCAGCCATAAATCCTTGCCCCAAGGAATCAAGTATATTACTAATGGAAACCATTTAGTAAACAGGGTGTTAGCATATCTTCTGACAAGTACTCTATGTTGCACATTGAAGAAGCAGTTCCCTGATCAAGTAAATCTCAGAAAAAAAAAATTTCAAAAGGATTTTTAAGGCTGGATCTGACCTTTTCTCTTCCACCAATTCAGTTTCCTACCTAAGAAAAATTTCTCAATTATAGAAGATGTGGTTGTGTTATAAAAGCATTTTGTTTGAGAAGTCAGGAAAAAAATGTCTCATTGTGACAACCAGTTACATTTGTCCTTAGAAGTTTATTATATTAACTAGTCCAATGTATTTATCTCTTTCTTTGCACTTCTTTATAGACCATAATCAGATTAACTGGTGTTCCTGGCTGAGAGTTAACAGTCAAAAATACATCCTAGAGTCCTTCCAACTGTTATTGTATTTATAAGTAGGGTTGAAGAGAGTTCTTAGCAAATCTTTTCAGATCTTAATAGGAGGATGCAAACTCAATTAGCTTGGAATAAGAGGAACAAATAATAATAATTCTTACACAGATGCCTGAGTATTCAAAACCTACTTGACTCGAATATTAGCCTTTAAAGGGAGAGGAAAAAGACTCTTTACATGAGAAGTTCCTAACTGCATGATTATTAATATATAATTCAATGGAGCATAAAACCAATTTGGGAAAGAAATAGCTGAGGGTGTAAATGCCTTAATAGGCAAAGAAGAAATGCCTAAAGTATAGATAAGAGTTTATTAGATGTTCATCTACCTTCTAACCCAAGGAGCAGTCCATAGTCTGGTGTCAAATAATACAGAAAAAAAATCAAAGCCTCATTTAAAAAAAAAACTCCTTAGTTATCCTCACTTTAATATAGTTTATTATCTTTGGATTATCTATCATCCATTAAATTAATATTACTAATTTTGAAAAATGGCATATATATGCATGTAGATTATTAAGTGTAGTCCATTTGCTACATTAAAATAGAAAATATCTAATATGATTGCAAACTAAAGGTTGAAATAACATAAATGCACTAAAATTAGCTAAATAAAATTTTCATTTGAAAAAATGATACCACAAAATAATTACTGCTTTAATACCAGTATTATCTTATTTAGTAGCTTCTATTATACATTCTCTATTAGAAAGCTTAAAATTATCATTTGTCTTTCCACATATTTAATGTTAATATTTTGCCTTGAAACATTTTCTTTTCATGAAGCTTTATGAGTTTTGCTTTTATTTTAGGGTGAGAGTGAATATGTGTGTACTATTTATCCTTGCCTTATTTGAAACTCCTTAAGGAATTTAAATTATAAATTGGCATCTAAATAAGTGTTACAAATGAAGACCCTCTCTTAAAAGGAACTGTATTATTCATCTAATGTGCATTTTTAATTACAACTAACCTGCTTCCCTAAAAGATATAACTTCTTCCATGATCATGCTGTTTACTGCAGCAGTAAAAATCATTCTTTATTAGTCAAATCTGCATTAGCTGAATGTGTTAAAGGATACTAAAATTTGTGTATTACAAAATCTAATTTAAAACTATGAAATATGTATATTGATGCTTATTTTCATTGAAATAAAGGGGCTATATATTCTTTGTTCAACAAATGAAATAATTTTAAGTGCATTTAAATTGCTTTAATTAAAAATTTTAATGATTATTTATAATTTTTAATGTAAGTAATTTTTTTACTACAATATTTATGAGCTGTATATATGTGTGTGTGTGTGTGTGTGTGTGTGTACATATCATAGTTGTATGATATAATATCACATGGCATAAAGTTTTCTATATATATATTTCCATATCATATTTGTATGACATAATATCACATGATATAATATTTCCTGCATATATTTCCATAACAAGTTTAAAAAGCACAAATGGGATTTTAGAAGAAAGTTTGAAATAATAGTGTATGTATTATATTATAGAGATATTTTGGGAAATCTATAAGAATTTCATTTCCAGCTACTAATGCTTTTAACATTATGAATGGGAATAATGAATTTACAATACATTATAGTCTAGTGGAAACGTCTGTCATAACGTTTTGAAAAACTAAATTGTACTGCACATATCCCTCCATTGGTCCATGAACTAGAAGGACATTAATATGTAAATAAGGTAATATCTTAAATTTACTCATATCTGTGTATATCTAGTGGATAGATAGAGTTAGCCTTATCAATTAGACTCCCAAGAAAAGCAAAATAATAAAGAGGGAAAACAGAGACAAACATATGCACTCAAGGCAGAGATAGAAATTACAAGGAGAGGTTAACATGTCATTCAAATTGTTATCCCTTTTAATCCCTTGGATACTTGATAGGTTTTTGCATAATGTGATGACAATCAAAGAACAGAAAACCCACTAAAATTGAATTAGCACAAGAAGCAGATATGTTATTACAGCTATTTTTAATTGTCACCAAGAAATGGAATGGTGACTTCCAAAAGATATTGACATATTTGAAGTTTTGCCAGTAATGAGGTGATAGTCTCATCCCTGACATAATTCAATCTCAATACTAGGCATTAGTTAACATGATAGTAGCACCACCAGGCACCAATCTCTGATACACTGCCTTTGACAGGAATAAATAGCAGCAGTAACTTTTGAGAAGAAATGGTAAAATTGTTGCTGCCTACTAGCATCAACAGAAAGAGGGAACCTCACTTTGGGGAACTATATTGTAATAGTAATATAATCACTACTACTATACTTTGGTCCAAGAGATACAAGAGTTACCCTTAGGTATTCCTGGAACCATTATTAAACACTTTTAAATGGATTTTTACAGAAATGAATAGGGGTAGAGGTTGATAAACACTAATTCATATTTTTATGTTCAGGCCCTTGTAATCTCAAAAAAAAAATATATATATATATATACACACACACACACATACATATATATACTTTTAAATATATTCAATATATGAATTCTTTAAAAGTGTGGTATAACATATTTTTATGTTGAATATACTTTTTAAAAATTTTTTTCTTAATTTTTTATTTAGTTTTTGACAGACTTTTATTTTTATTTATTTATATGTAGTGCTGAGAATTGAACCAAATGCCTCACACATGACAGGCAAGTGCACTACCGCTAATCCCCAACCCCAGCCCCTTGAATATACTTTTTAAGAGCAACACATGCATTAATTTGTTTGTTTTCCATGCATATAGATAATGTTAACAAAATATAAATACTTAATTCTCATTCACTTTTAATTCATTCAGCAAATCACTTCATAAATATTTCCTGATTACATACTGTATTTCAGGCACATATCACGTCTTCCAATGACACTGATTTTTTACATAAATATTTTAAAATCTTAAACTTGCAGGAAAGTTACAAGTGGTTTTTTTTTTTTTTTTTTTTTAATTTTTTACTTTGAACTTTGAAAGAGTAAGTTACTAACCTGATACCCTAACACACTCAAAAAGTTTACTTTCTATTTCTGTGTCAGGGATGTAGAGCAATGCATTTAATGGTAGCATTTTAAGTCAGAAAATTAACATTATCAAATGGCTACTAGCTAACAGTCAATTGTCATTTCATTAAAATAATAATTGTCCTAATGATTTATAACAAAATGATTTAATTTTAACTCAGAATCAAATGTTGTGTTAACTTTTATCACCTTAGGGTTCTTCAGTCTGAAATAATTCTTCAATCATTGACATTTTTGAGGATTTTTGGCCAGTTATTTGTAGAATTTCCCTTAATTTGGGTTTGTCTAGTGTTTCCTTAAAGTTAGATTTAAGTTGTCAAGTGATTCTATTATTCAAATTGCTTCCTGTTTTTATTTGGCTCACTATTGATGATACTGATTTTGCTCAGTTGAGTAAGATAACTTTCTAGTGCTAGAAAATGACATCTTTTCCTTTTTTAGTTAACAAGCATTTTGTGGATTAGGTACTTTGAGAGTATATAAATGTCTTGTTCAGCATTAAACTTTAAACTTATTTATTGCTTGATATCTGAATGGCTTGTTTCCTATTTCATTACTTCCTATATTATTAATTTAGTATTCTGTTATTCATCTTAATCCTAAATAGTATATCTCATTATTTATCAGATTTGGTCAGTGGGAGCCTCTTCAACTTGTGAGATTTTGAAATGTCCCCATGAGTCTTTGAACATCTCCTTGTTTTTAGACATAAGAAGATTTTCCAGCTTTGTCCTGCAGTTTCTCTGCCCTAGATCTTGAATCATGCAGTTTTCAAAAGCCTTGGTTTCCTTTGGTGGAAATTGGTATTTTAAAGCCAAGATATAGATGCCAATAGCTTAATGTCATTGGGTGAATTGCTGCTTCAGTGGGGTATGTGCTATATAGAGAGTAGTAATGATGCCAGTAACAATTGGGATGTGGTAGAAGCCACTAGTGTTATAAATTACATTATTTCCACTTCTTCTTTAGTGTTATTTGCTCCTAGTATAAAAATTGGAAAGTGGTAATTAATGAAATTTTTATCTATTCATGGCTTTTCTTGCCCTTTACAATCTTGTAACATTTTGCAACAAAACTTTTAGTAAACACATTGCTGACTTGGAAATCTAATGGATTGTCCAATAGGGAAGAGAATGAAAAAGAAGGGTCAGTGAGTTGAAAATAAACTATAAATGCATGACTACATACTGTTGAAAATAGGAGTTCAACCTTGGGCCCTCCATGTGGTGGAGAAATAGAACCTGAGACTCTGTAGTAGAGAAACATCCTCAAAGGAGGAAAAATAATCCAGTTTTCTATTGTCCTCTGAATCCATACTTTGTCCCTTAATCTTTTCATTTTTCCATTCAGCCAGCTGTAAAATCAAAAATTCTTACCACCACAAACACAAGGAAAGAGCTGCAATAAGAGAGAATCAGCAGAAAGAATGAAAGAATACATAACAAATTTAGATACCACCCCAAGGACTTCATGTATTGGAATCATCAGATGAAGAATTTAAAATAATCATTTGTTTGTTTTTCTGTTTTCTGTGGGTTTTTTGTTTGTTTGTTTAACTTTGAGACAGAGTTTTGCTAAGTTGACTAGGCTGAGTAGTTGGGGTAATAGGCATGTGACACTTTGAACAACTCAAAATAGCTCTCCATGAAATAAGTTAAACACTGGAATAAAAATGGGTGAGCAATAAGAGATTGCCAATGCTAGTCAGATCTTTTTTAAAAAAAAGAATAATACATAGCTTGTAAAATTTAAAAATCATTAAATTATCAACTCAAGAATATAAAAAGTAACTAAAATATCTTACGCACATCAGAGGAATCACATAATTGATTTTCTCTTAAAGAAAGCATAGTCACAGATATACAGGCAATTTCTCCAAGTTTTAATTAAAAGATACTTGGAATTTTCTATAAATTATCCAGAGGAGAAGAGTAATTATTTTGGTTGTTGGTATTTACTTAAGTCATAGTTTACTATGAGTTGGACAGCTTTCCTTGATGCAAGTAAGTGCTATAATTTGCCTCATAGAATTGCTTTAAAAATAAAGAGCACATTCCTTCAAATGTTGTGAGTATATCTGGCATAAAGCCCTAAGTGGTCAGCCTCTTTTGGGATCACCTCAGCTGTAGAGTAATGTCTTGCCCAAGATGATGCCCAATTCTCGGGGCAATCTACATGCAATTAACTGTTTGACATATGAGCATTTGGGCTTGGACAGCTCTAGAGTATCTAGCATCTTGGTATCTTCTGCATTGCATGATGATTCATAATTAGAAGTCTTGATTTGTGGCTGGAAGCTGTGACATGACTTTTTTCCATATCCCAATGGTCAACATTTTATAAGATGGCCCCATTACAACCATATGGAAGGTTGAGAAATATCATTTTCCTTTGTGCCATAAAAGAGGAAGTAAGAGTAAGGAGCATCAGACCATTTACTTCCACAAAGAATATCTGTGTAAATTGACCAATGAACATTGTTTATAATGATAAAATAGTGAAAATACTTCCTTTCATTTGGATGAATTATACAGCTGCCTACCACATCTGCTTTAACCCAAAATTTTATGTATGGGCGAGGTAGTACCACAAGACATGTGTTTAGGTTAAACAAGGATTAATTGTTTATGGGTTGAAAATTAAGGGAAAAAACCCTATCATTTGTATCTGATTACCTTCTTAAAACATACCGAAAGTTTAATTCTAAACTTTTAGAATTAAAAGGATTGAGCAAGCTATCTCAATGTATGATCAACAAACAAAATGTCAGGTATATTATTATATTAAATAATATTATTATGTTAAAATATTATTTGTTAATACATCATTTACATTATCATCTCCAAATGTAAGGTACCTAGCAATAAGTCTATCAAGAAATGACTGAAGTGTATGAGGATTTATTTGATTTTTTTTAAAAAGTGAATGGTTTATAATCCATGTCAGTTCTCCCCAAATTATTCTGTATACTCAAAGTGAAACTTATAAAACTCCTAATATATTTTATGAAGAACCTTGACAAATTTATGAGCAGGAGCAAAGGCCAAAGAATTGGTATCATATTCTTGAAAATAAACAAGAATCTTTGGTAAATACTATTAGCAATAAAGACAGTGGTGTGTCTGTAAAGTAACAGGCAAATTGTTGTTTGAGGCAGAATGTAGATGCCAACAATAAGAGCAAGGATGTATGTGAGCATGTTTGTGTGAGGAAATAGCACAGGTACAAAGAAAGATCTGTACAGAACAGATGGTCTCGAAAATTAATGGGATAATTGATGCTCCATGAAAGAAACAAAAACAACATCTACCTTACATTATACACTAAAATATTTAGATGGATTACTTTATTAAATGTTAAAGTAAAACTTCAAATATACAGAAGAAAATCTGTAAGAATCACCTATATAATTTAAGATAAATAAAACATTTTTGAACCATGCCAAAAATTACTGGAAAAGAAGAGACATAAATTCTAATATTTTATTCAGAATATATCACAAATAAAGTTAAAAATAAAGAAATACTGAGGAGTCCAACATTTATAACACTTAGATCAACAAGGCAATTCAATTGATCTCTTTTGTTTCTCTTTCCCTCCATCCCTCTCCCTTTCCCATCTCTCCCTTCCTCTCACCATATTAACAAGTAAAATTCAAAATATTAGAAAAACACCCACATCTATAATACCCTATATCTCTATATGTTATTGTGACCATATAAAATCTATAAATTATACTTAAATAAGAGTGATAAAAGGAATAATGTGCCCAACTGCATTAGATAAAATATCATACAATACATTTTTATGTCTATTGGAACAAAGTTGTCAAACATTCTGATGCCAAAGTGGTATTTATCATATTCTACCCTCCTAAGGGTCTAACATTCTCTTTGGAACCCACAAATGGGATGAGATGAGGCTGAGGGGTCCCTTTAGTAACCTGTTGCCTGAAGGAGCCCTGTCTGACTCCAACTCTGTTGAGTACACACACTTCAAAGATAGAGTCTCTGATGCATCATTGTTACACAACAGAGGACACAATTTCATAATATTTGTCACCCTCCCTCATTTAAGAAAAGTGAGTGTAAGGGGTGGAGATCATGGGAAAATGTTCTTTCTAATACACTGGAGACTAATCTGGCTTTATGGATTGAGTTCTAAAAAGTTGTGTTTTCCCCTACATATCACTTCTAATATTTTTTTCTCTCTTGTTCTCTCCTTTGTATTTCCCAGTAGATATAAGCTCATAAGATAATATGATTCTAGGGAATTATGATACTATTTGCACTCCACGTTCTGCTGGGTACCAATAGGGGCTCTCTCAAAAGTGGACATTATGGAGAAAGAGGCTTAAATGGATTCAGTTTTTTGAGTAGGAGAGAAAGCAAGCCAGTGAGTACTGAGAAAATATGCACACTCAGTGTCATCAGTGAAGAGAGGGAAAAGGCCTTTGCAACTTTCATTTGAGTCAATTATTTGAAGGGAATAATTCAAGGCAGCTCTTTTGCCACTCTTTTAAAGAATGATCCCCCTGAGATAATGCACATGATAAAATGACTCATGGTTCAGTTGGTTGTTTTGATAGTGTAGAATCACAGCCAATAAACTACAACTTAATGCCACAGACCATCAGAGGGTCAGTAAATTTTAAGGAAAATTCTTTGATATTTTTTCTGTCATGTCAGCACTCTTGGCTTCTTGTTCATAGGTACTTAATATAGAATCATTTGAAATGTTTAACATCAACCTTTGATGTTGAGAGCCACAGCCAAAGGGGCCCCAGCAAACTTCCAGCTGCCATCAAACTTCCAGCTGCTGGCTGATGATTGGCTCACAGCGGCCCCAGCAACATCTAGCTGATTGGCTCCTCGGCCCCAGCAACATCTAGCTGATTGGCTCCTCTGCGGTGATGCTCATTGGGCTGTTTCCCTGCCCTTTCAGACCACGGAGCTGCTCATTGGGGGACTTTTTTGGCTCCGCCCACGTGACCCAGCCAATCGGCCTCAAGAGCAGGAGGATTGTGGGAGGTGGAGAGAAGTTTGTGGGGGAGAGAGAGGCTTGAGGAAAGCCGGTGGTGGCAGTTGAGGCTCTGAGGGTTTTTCCTGAGAGGCTATTTTGTTTGGCGTGTGTGGTTCTAAAAATAAAGTTAGTTTCTTTTGACAAGTGGCTCCTGATTGTGCCCAGCCAGGCTGCGGCATTGCTAATGAACCTTATGCTGAATTTGTAGATAGGCTTATTCAAACAGCTACCAGAGTTTTTGGGAATACAGAACAAGCAATGCCATTACTAAAACACCTGGCTTATGAGCAAGCGAATCGTTGGTGCAGAGATATCATTAGACCATGGAAACATGAAGATTTAAACACATATATTAAATTATGTAGAGACATTAATGAACAAGAGCAAGTCGTGGCAGCTGCAGTAAAACAGGCTTTAGATGCCAGAGATATTAATGAACAAGGGCAAATTGTGGCAGCTGCAGTAAAACAGGCTTTAGATGCCATGCCAAGAACATGCTACAGTTGTGAACAAACAAAACAGCCTCTCAGGAAAAACCCTCAGAGCCTCAACTGCCACCACCGGCTTTCCACAAGCCTCTCTCTCCCACACAAGCTTCTCTCCACCTCCCACAATCCTCCTGCTCTTGAGGCCAATTGGCTGGGTCATGTGGGCAGAGCCAAAAAAGTCCCCCAATGAGCAGCTCCGTGGTCTGAAAGGGCAGGGAAACAGCCCAATGAGCATCACCGCAGAGGAGCCAATCAGCTAGATGTTGCTGGGGCCGAGGAGCCAATCAGCTAGATGTTGCTGGGGCCGCTGTGAGCCAATCATCAGCCAGCAGCTGGAAGTTTGCTGGCAGCTGGAAGTTTGCTGGGGCCCCTTTGGCTGTGGCTCTCAACACTTTCCTTCTTCAGTCTTATAATTGAAGTTATTTTACTCTTAGAAAAACCATTTATTATAAAAGGGATTATATTGTAAATGAGGACTATAATGTAGAAAGGGAGAAATGGATGGATTGAATTAGGACAGGAAGACTGAGATTTAAATTAAAAATGAAATATAAATGACATTAAAGTGATGCATTTTCTAGATCCTATACTTTATATTTGAAGAGAGCTTTTAGTGTTCTGGCTACTTTTGTAATGCTAAAAATAATATATCCATTTGGAGGCTTAAAAGGCAGCTCTTATAATGTATTTTCTTTCATTATATGTAATATATATAATATATAATTTTCATTATATATATATATATATATATATATACATACATACATACATATATATATAGTTTTGAATGATCCCTTTGGAATTGCTTTAGATATTTCAACTACCAAGGTATTTGGGGGTGATCCTAAATAATGTTTTGTAATCTAGACTCTGTTGCAGTATTTATCTAGACAGTTATCCCAAGCAAAAAATCCATTTATAATGCAGTAAGAATTCATTTACTATATCCAGTGTGATGGGATTATATGTGGCTATGACTTTATTAGAAACAAGAGAAAAATATTATTCAGATACAAATTATGGCAGATTGTATTTGACAAAATTGTGTAGAAACAGAGTCTACTTGCCATCTCCTTGAACCTGAGGCATGGTAGATGTGGATTTGTGTCTGCCTCCATGGGTAGCATAAAATAGAAGTAATGCATGTGACTTGTGAAGCTAAACCATGTATGATTCTGCCAGGCTTTCTTTTCCTCGGGACACAGTCTTAGAATCCCTGAACTGACCAAAGCTATTATTCTGGAGAGTGCTTGTAAAGAGGACACATAGGGATAGATACAGAAGCCAAGGGAGTTTCATCTGTCCCAGCCCTTAGCTATTAGATTTTTTCTGCATCCAAGCATCAGATACATGAGGGAGTAAGCCCTTCAGATGATGCCAGCCTCATGCTTTGAGCATGACAGGCAACCCTTGCCAAGCCCTGCATACACTGCAGATTGGTAAATAATTTAAGCCACTGCATGTTGTAATGTTTGATTATGTACCAACTGATAACTGGGAAAAAACCATTGAGCTTCAGATGCATCCATGTGTTGTTTGTATCTCAAAGGAAAACCCACAAGTCACTCTATATAGCCAGTGACCCCTTACAAGGTACATTATGATTATGAAAGAAGACCTCTTGACCCATTATTTGGAAAACTAATAGGGAATTGAAGAGAAATGAACCAGAATATGTCTTCTTACAAATCTTTTCTTGATACTTTTTACACAAACTATATCTCAAATATTTGCTATACTGCATTTATTTCGGTCTATAGATGTGAACTATGGCAAAATGGGCCAGAACACATGAGAATATTTCTCCCCTATAAATGCGGGAACTAAACTAACTGTGCTTATAAAGAGAACATGTAATTATGTAGGAATTCAGTTAGCTAAGGGATTCAAGCCTCAGTTGCAGCTTAAGTTTGTTAAGTATCCATCAGAGAGATAAGTCAAAGGAGATCTATAAGTGTAAACCTTGGAAGGTAAAGCTACTAGGACTTGTAAGGATGTTCAGGAATGTCCTCAGCATGTGAAATCAGGTCACTCCACCCCCAAAGAAGGAGATGAAATGGTTAGATGTGTTTATGAAAAAGCACTTAATGTGCAAAGATATAGAAACCAGTAGATGTGAGGAGTTTAATACTGCTTTGATACTAAGATCATGGAAGTTCCCATTTGTTTTTTTTTAAAGATGAACACAATATCTTTATTTATTTCATTTATTTATTTTTTATATGGTGCTGAGGATCGAACCCAGTACCTCACAAGTGCGAGGCAAGTGCTCTACCACTCTGCTATTACCCCAGCCCCTCCCATTTGATTTTTTAACTTGACGTTTACAGAGAAATTTCAGTAGAATGAGAAAACTAGAAGTCATAGTGATAGTCTCCAGGTCTATCCATTTACCAGCAAATGTCATAATTTCACTCTTCTTTATGGACGAGTAATATTCGATTGTATATACACACCACATATTCTTAATCTGTTGAAGGTCATATAGGTTGCTTCCATAGCTTAGCTATTGTGAATTGAGCTGCAAACAAACAGTAATATGGCTATGTCTTTGTAGTATAGCTGATTTGAAGTCCTTTGTGTATATACCGAGGTGTGAGATAACAGGATCAGATAGTAGTTCTACTTCAGGTTTTTTGAAGAATCTCCATACTGCTTTCCATAGTGGTTGTACCTATTTGGAGTCCCACCGGCAATGTATGAGTGAACATTTTTCCCCCACATCCTCGCTAACATTTATTATTACTTCTTAATAATTGCCATTCTGACTGGGGTGAGAGGGGAGAAAAGAATAGAAGTTCATCAGACTAGACAAAGGAGGATGAAAAGAAGGGTGGGAATGGGAATAGGAAAGACAGTAGAATGAACTGGACATAACTTTCCTATGTTCAGATATGAATGCACAACCAGTGAAACTCCACATCATGTACAACCACAAGAATGAGAAGTTATACTCCATGTATGTATAATATGTCAAAACACGCTCTATCATGTATGTCTAAAAAGAACAAATTAAATATCATTAAAAATAAAATAAATTTGAAAAAGAAGCTATAATGAAATTAATGGCACAAAATTGGGGGCTGTCATGTGTACAATCTAAGCAAACTGTTAGAGTTTGGGGACAGACTGGAACTGTAGAAATATTCTTTCTTTATTATAACACTTCCTTTTGTTATGCTCAAATTCGGGAAGCCAAAAGACCACCAGAGACCAAGATCTATGTAAGCAGCAAAGAGGTGTTTATTGCGAGCTAGCTTGGTCCTCTGCGCACACACAGCAACTGGTGATGCTGAGAGGCCCTAAGCCCAGGGTTTGCAGCAGTTTTATACACCCTTTGGGGAAGGCAGGGACTTCACATACATCATAGCATCTCTTAGCAAATCATCACACACCATGGGAAAATCATGAAACAACTCTAAAACATGATTAGCACATTCACCGGCGGGAACAAGTTGGGTAGGGGTGATTGGTTACTACAAGAGGGGGATTCGTTTGAACTGATTGGTTTAAGCCATGAGGGGTGTATGTGCTAAACTACATGGTTTCCCAACATGTTATCAACCACCATAAACGACTGGAGGGTCATCTGGCATTCCAGGTATTTTCCCTGTCTCATGCTGATTGGTGGCTGCTAGGGGGTTGCTATGGGTCCTCACCTAGCCTGACTGAGTCAGGGACACCTGGTGTAGCAGATCTCTCCTGTTATTTGTAGACAAACAACTCAGTAGGGTGGGAATGTGCCTAGGAGTGCTCTGTGGGTCTTTCCAAGGACAAAGGTCACGCCCCCTTCCTTGGACAGGCTTTGCTCTGAGGTAGAGGCTGGTTTTTCACTTTCTCACTCACTTCTCCTTTGGGTTTGAAAACGAGTAAATAGAAGAAATTAAGAATATGTGACAGGAGGTTGGGCTCAGTAGTGGAGTGTTTGCCTGGCATGTGGAGAACCCTGGGTTTCATCCCCAGAACCAAAAGAAAGAAAAAAATACGTGAGAGGAAAATGGGAGAAAAATAAAAGGAGAAATGTACTGATAATAGTTTGTGCATTCTAAAACCTGAGCAGATAAAAATCCACTGTCCCTAAAACAGATGCTACTCTTATTTCTACTTTCTTTCCTCTCAAGCACTAAGCACTCCATCCTCAAACTCTGCACTTATCAGCAGAGCATTTACTTAATCTTCTTAAGCAAATTTAGCTAGGAGAACTCCTTTGATGTTCTTCTTAGTCCTTCCAAAATCCAAGGAAAATATTTTAAAGCTAGCCATCCAAATTAGTATGCATATGCACTTTTTTTAAAATCTCAGAGTGCCACTCCATAGCTAATGGTTTTGTCTGTGATTCCAGAACAGCTATTGCTTTCTGCTAGATCATGCCAAAGTATAAAAATCATTTTTTGATAAAATATCAAACAGGTCAAACTTTATAGATTTAGGCACATATTTCTAATGAATTGTTCAACCTAATCCTATTTAATCTAACTCCTAAATAGCATTTGAATGTGACCACATGCACTGAATTCTTGGATATGTCATACTTCTTTCCAGTCCTACTCCCACTGCCCCTTATAACTAAATGCCAATTCCACAGTTTCATATTCTTAGTATGGTATACAAGAGCCCCAGGGACACTTCTGGTTTTATGCCCTGTCATTGTATACTTTATATTACCTGCAGTCCTTTATTCATATCCCCAGTAGTGAGGTAAAGCTTTCTTTTTTGCAAAATGTGCCACCAAGTGTCACTCTTACCAAATGCCCTACCCATGCTAAAAAAGTTATGTAGTTTTGAAAAAAAAAAAAAAAAAGAATAGTATCACTTATCATATCTTCTTCATAAAAATTTACACTGTGGGGCTGGGGATGTGGCTCAAGCTTGCCTGGCATGCGCGGGGTGCTGGGTTCGATCCTCAGCACCACATAAAAATAAAATAAAAGATGTTGTGTCCACCTTAAACTGAAAAATAAATATTAAAAAAATTTACACTGTGTATCAGCAGATAGTTTCCAAAAAGCTTAAGTTGATGTTTCCCTAAACTTTTAGACAATGAACCTTTTAAAATACTCATTAACTCAATTTAGCAGTGTACCACCCCCCCAAAAAAAAAAATAGAAACCAGTCATCCTATACATCAATATTGATAATTAAATTATCAGTTGGTACTGAATATAAGTTTTTTATTGTTTGTTTTTCAAGATTACTGTTATATCAATAGAAAAAACAGAGCAAGCAGGGGGTAGTGAGAGGGAAGGGAAAAGAGAAGTACTGGGGACTGAATTAGAACAAGACATATCCCATGCTTGTATAACTAAGTCAAAATGGATTTTACTTTTTACTATTATGTATAACTACAAAGCAACAATAAAACAATAAAAATCATAAATTCAAAAATCATTGTGCTAGGGCAGTAGTTTTCAACTTGATATGATTTTAACCCCCAGGATCCGTAGACATTTTTGGTTTTCATAACTGTGTGTGCACCAGGAGCTCACACGCACAGAGACAGACAGAGGTAGTGGGGAGGGAGAGGGAGAAAAAGAGAGGGGGGGGGAAGGAGACAGCAGGCACACAGTGGAGGGCTAGTGGCATCTAGTAGGTAGAGGCCACAGGTATTGACAAGCATCCTACAATGTGCAAGATAGATTCCTACAATAGAGAAGTATTTAGTCTCCCCCAAAAAGATTTCTTTTAAAAGAACTATCAAAAGGAGTTATTTTGTATACATCACAAATGTACATCAACAGTCTAATTTTTTAAAGTCTACAAAAATACAAATAGTCACCCATGGCTTTAGTTTACATTTCTAGTATAATACCAAATATAATTTTTTAAATGTGCCCTTTCTTAAATAACTTAAACTGAAGAAATGAATAGATGCTCTAGAAAACTGTTTTAGAAGACACAAAGGGGATCAAGGTGATTGAGGACATTGATGTTGAACTTGAATCTAAAGCATTTTAATAAAATGATTTCATTAAATGTGAGTAGAATAAAGAAATATTTCAAAATTATTATTTTATGTATATATGATACTTAAATATATGCAACTGAATTAGTAAAATCAGAAATGTTGTATTTTCACCTCCATCTCTCTCCAAGGTTTTATATTTAAAATGTTTCTACATGGATGTATATTCAAAATGTTTCTATATGAATGTATGAATGCATATTTCTCATTAAGATAATGGAAGATTGACTTATATTTGCACTTACACAGTATACTTCAATATTTACCACTGTTAAGAAATTCTTTCTGAATGCTTTTCCTCTAACCTTCTCTCTCTATCCAGAGCCCTGAATTTTATGCATCAGTATGAATAAAGATCCCTGAGTTTTGCATATCTCTTCTCCACTTTTCCAAATTAGATTTTATATATACTTAGTTTTATACCCTGGGGAACATTCATGGTATCTGACTGGACTATGGATCCCCAAGGATTACTATAGTGAGCATAATGCTCAAAGAATTCTTGCTAAATTAATAAATAGCATTACTGATACCGCCAGAAGTGGCTGAGGGAAGCCTAGAAAGCAATTTTTATTTAAAAAAACAGTAATACAGACTTCTACCAGGAGGGAGAAGGGGAGCCACAGCTGTTGTCCTGGTATTCCAGGAAGTGGGAGTATCCTGCTCCTTTTATACATTTTAGACTTTCTTTGTTCTCTTGTCCTCTCCTCACCCCCTCTTATCTGTCCACATCCTGCTTAAGTGACTTGGCCCAGGAGATGCCTGTGGGATGGCCAAAAGGTGAGAAGCAGATGGTTAGGAAGGGAGCAGCAGCCCAGGAGGCATTAATTAACAATTTTTACAACTCCCTGCATGGAAGCACAATTCCTGGGACAGGTCACCTTAGCAACAGGTTGGAGCAGGAGCAGGTTTTCTTGTTTAGGGTGGAGGAAGGGTTTTGGAGGCATTTCAATTTCAATTCCCAGCTGGGGCTGTAGCTCAGTATCCTCAGCACCACATAAAAATAAATAAAAATATTGTGTCCAACTACAACCAAAAAAAATTAGGAAAAAAAATTAAAATAAAATAAAATTTCAATCCCCCAGAGGTAGCCTTCTACTTTCCAGACCCAAACTGGCCTTCATCTTTGTGATTAGCTATCTACACTGACTGCCTATCCTTAATTCTTGCTTCATTATTTTCAAATTAACTAATTGATTAACCCCAGATTTCACTTCCTTCTTCTGTTTCAAATTAGCATGAGAACATATATGATTTATTCAGTAAGTTGGTTCACATGCTAAAGACTTTGAAATTCCTAAGATGAAAGGTAGTATAAAACAGCCTTGTAGATGAAAATAATCATTTATCCTAAAAACTCTCACTAGTTCTTTTGATACATGCCAGTTTTAGAGAAATAATTTCAGAATATATCAGTAAAACTCTGAGCCTATGAAGTATATAAAATAAAATATTTTTTCATATCTATAAAATATTTTTTGCCATAAACTCAGTTTTCTTTGTGTATAAAATGCATTCTCTTAGATCCTCAATAGGAATCATGCTGTGCCATTGCTAAAAATTTCCATAGTTATTGTTCTCTATCATCAACTCGGTAAATTTAGAATAATTAATTACTAAAAATCGGTTGAGGTTAAAAACTGTTAGCCTTTTCACTCTGTCAATTTATACATTATAAAGATTATGATTAAGATTTTAGCGGTGGAACGAGGTATAGTAACTGTAGTAACCAATAATTTATGTAATTTATGAGCTTGATTTAGGCATTGAATTTAGTGACTATAAAGAGAAAATAAAACTTCAGAGAAATATTGTAAATGGTCTGTTCATAGTCTGTATAAATCAGCCAGGTATAAAGCATTATAAATATTTAAACTTTATAATGTAACTGGCTCTATTATCTAAAAACATGATCATAAAATTGAATAGTTTTCTTGAGTTCACATATGAACTTTAAAAAAATTACAATTCTTTGGTTAAATTGGGAAAGCAAATGCTGAAGCAATTTTCATAAATTTCACCATTAAAAGATAACTATATTTTTCATTTAGATGCTTAATTTTACAGAAGATATAATTTTATCACTTAAGCACAACTTTGCTGGATTCTAAATGTCCTCATTGACTAATACTTTTTATGACACTAGGAATGTTGTCTCAAATATTTATTTTAGTTCATCAATAACATTATTATTTTTATCTAATATTTGAAGTATTTATTTCCCAATAACTGACTGATACTTTAACAGAGTATGTGCCATTCTTTTGAAAACAATAGCTGTAAATAATTAGTATTCTTAATCCTTAGCTAAGATTCAGGAAATAAAGACACACAAGTTTCCATCCAGAATTTAATTAAAATTAGCAGGTTATAGCTTGGTTCTTCCCAGCATATAAAAAAAGAGTTGAAAAACACCTTAATTACTACTTCTCTCTTCCCCATGATGATTTAATAATTCGTTACAAAAATCATATTTCAAATCTTAGACATAAAGTGTTTATGAATTTATTAAAATTTGTATTGAATTGTGGTACATTCCCTGATATTGGTGCAGGAGAATAGGGATCGGTAAGTAGCAAGTCATTCTTTGTCCCTCATTCATCTGAAATTATATCATTCTACTCTTTTCTAAAGTTATCATTGTTCTTCTATGTTATGCTGCCCACATTTAATACATTGCCTTGACACCTGGTGTATGTTCTTCCCAAAACAAAACAAAATACTGTGTTTTACCAACAGATTGTAGTATCAACTTCCTTAGACACATTCAGTTGACATCTGTGACATTGTGGAGAAAGGAAAAAATGTGTTCCACAATTACATTTTAATAAGCCCTTAGTATTTCTTTTCTATTTATGTAAAATAGGCTTAAAATTGTAGACATCTAACTGAAGGCCAGGACTTCAATGTTCAATGGTACAGCAGCTCCCTCTATAGGAGATTTGGAACCATATGCAGATCTGCTAATCCAAAGAAAGCAAAGCAAGTTTTTGTGCTTTTTTTCCCTAAGCACCTTAAGTGTTTGATCATTTTATTCAGTTATTCATTGATTTATTTTTAACGACATATGTCTTTAAATCTCTTTTTAAAGTGGAGGGAAATAAGAAGGAAAAAGTGGGGGAGAGACATTGAATAGTATGTGTAGACTGATTCAAAGTCTTTAATAAATAGGTTCCTATCTATAGTCCGTAACAAGAGAAATAAAATTAAAAAATATCTCTGAGATACCTATTTTACTTGTTTCTAATTTTTGTAAGTCTACACTGACAGTGGGCACAGATTTATATACATATTCTTTCATCCCAAGAGTTTATAAATATAATAATGATAGATAACAATGACTACAAATCTCTTATGCATGGTTTTGGATGTCAGAGTATTTTGGAAAATGTGACTTACAAATCTTGAACCAATTAAACAATGAAATTGTGAAATATAGGAAAATTTAAATAAACACAAATAATCACCTTTAAGAACACCTTTTTCATTGCTAGGTTATAAATATAACATGAATATTTAGAAAATTACATAATTTTATTGGACAAAATCAAGTAATTAGCATGTGTTTCTTGTTTGATACAATGACATTAAAATATCAATGATAGTTTTTTTTATCCTTATATAAGTCAGTCATTCTGAAATCTTGCATAGTGATTTTACCATCTTTGTAAGTACCACTGAAGCCAAGCAGCATTCAGTACAGCATAGTTCAAAGAATTATTAATTTCCAATGACCAAGGATCTAATGATTGAGTATTATTTTTATAACAATATTGTGTTGTGGTACTCAAAGTAAAATTTTACTTTACTGGAAAACCAAAGCCACTTATAACATAGTAACCTGGATTAAATACTGAACTCAAATTCCAATCTAGCCTGAGTACTTTAGGAATACTCTTGCATAGTATCATTTCAGAATTAACTTAATTCAGGTAATAATTGATATTGTTAGGTAATAATTAATAATAATTCATGTAATGATTAATATTATTATCATATTAATAGAGATGATGTTAGTCTCACCAAAGTTTCAATATAAAGTATAGAAATTATATTTGTATCAATTGATTTAAGTTTTCTTTGATGTTCCTGGGCCATGATCACTGTCTGCCTTTATTTTCAAACAGTTATAACAGCAATGAGTTACAGAAAGGAAATACATAGTGTCTATGGTTGTTTTCCCAACTTCTCCCCTTAATCGTGTTTCTGTGTATGGATATGAATAGATTAGCAGGTATTTCTTTTTTTTTTAAGGGGGGGGGGGAGAGAGAGAGAGAGAATTTTAATATTTATTTTTTAGTTTTTTTTCGGCAGACACAACATCTTTGTTTGTATGTGGTGCTGAGAATCGAACCCGGGGCCGCACGCATGCCAGGCGAGCTCACTACCGCTTGAGCCACATCCCCAGCCCTAGCAGGTATTTCTTAATGGTCAAACACGTTAGCGTCTGGAAAAACGTTTCAGATAATTTATTCTAAGAGAAACTATGGAATGACCCTTCAAATGATACCAACCTGTGCTTCATAAAGCATTTCTGCTAAAGTAACATTAGAGAAAGAAATATTTTGAAGTCACGTGTCTTATCAAATAATCTACTTTTTGTTCACTACTGTATTTGTTTTAATTTAAAAGGAGCATAAATTATTCACAATTAAAATATTTTATTTTCTTTCCCCTTGGCTTAAAGTAGGCTAAACATTGATAGAAAATCCATCATTTTTATATTGAGTTTTGTGTTCATTTGGCACTCCCTGAGATGTTTGCAGAGCTCCAGTTTAAGAAGCATAGCCAAAATAATAATTACTTTATGAACTTCACATCTGTCCCCTAATAAGGGGACTCATAAAGTAGGTTAAAGTTTATGTTTGACTTTTAGAATAGCTTTCTGAAGTCTTCATATTGAAAATTGCATACTCTGAGATTCATAATAAAATATTTGCTTCTGAATAAGAAGCGCCTTGATCCAATTGTTTTGCAATATGTTTCCACATTTTCTTATTGTTGGCTATGTATTGCAGAAAAATAATCCTATATCATTCATGGAATCATTTATTCTTTTCCACAAAAGGGTCAGGGGACAAAGTATTCTATTAAACCACATCCTCTGAAGAAGTATAATGACAGAAAGTTCTGACACACCTCTTCAGAAAACCCTTAACCAAAAAAATCATATTGGTCCAAAGCAATGTAATTGTTTAGATAAGCCTATTTTTACTATATATATCAGCCAATTATTCAGGAGTGTGTAAAAGTGATATGGATTATTTCAGAGTCTGAAGTGACAGTCAAAATTAACCTTAAGGGGTTGGGGATATAGCTCTGTTGGTAGTGTTTGCCTCGCATGCACAAGGCCCTGGGTTCAATCCCCAGCACCACCACCACCATAACAAAAATCAATCTTAAAGCAAACTCTGAAATAGCACTTATATTAATGAAAACATCAAGTCAATCAGCTATTCCCAAGGTATATTATAACCTTTCAGTGATTATAATAGTGATAACATCATTTTGATAACACCCCACTACCAGTCATGTAGCTATTAGGTGATCACTTCACATCTGATCCTCATCTAAAGGAAATGGCATAAATAAAAGAAAGATGAGATAGCTGTAGGAATGCAGACTCCAAGATCTATTCTGCAGTTATGCAAGAACAAAGGCAGTTTTTCAACCACATTGAAAACAAAGTGTCATATTAGAATTGCAAACTAGGAATAAGATGGGTGACTTGGAAACTTTTCACAGAACAGACTATTTAACCAAGATTTTTAGTCAAGTAATATGAAACAAATTAAATACCCGAAGAAAGCAATTAACAGAAGCACATGTAAATAAACTGGGCAGTAACTTGGATTTTAAACCAAGGAAAAGTCAAGTATCCATTCCCCAAAGCATGCAGTTACACAGATGGGGATAATAGTAGGAAAGGGATTAAGTACAGAGTGAAGCAATTTGAACATATGGCATTCTTAAAGGTTCATATGAATTGGAGAGCAGGGAGTATTTGGACTGAAAAGGAGGCTAACAGATCACCAACATAATTGGCTAGCTAATGGGATATCTTTGAACGAAGAAACTGTGATCATTATACCTACCGGATATTATGCATGATAAACAAATAATTATATAATACCATAAAATGTCTATTCCTTTTTTAGAAGAGAATGAAGTAAGTCCCTGGAAGCTCTTATAATAGGGGACATTACCATTTAGTGCTGAGAAAGTGTCATAGCAAATTTTACCCTATGGGGACTGGCCTCTACCAGAAGGAAGGCTATAAACAGAAAGAAGCTTATAGATTATTTACGCACATTTTGCATCAACACACATGTTCAAAATTTATGACTACTTCCAAGTGTGGATAGGGATGAAACTTATATTTCTTGGCTGCCTACTACATACTAGTTTCTCTAAATATAATAATCCCATTTAAGTATGAAAATATCTATAGAGATACTATTATTGATTTTTTTAGATGAAACAACTGACATTTACAGAGTGAGATGAATTCACCTCAGTACCTTCATTTAATGTAAATACTTGAATTTGAATTCTGCAAAACTCCCTTTTTCCTCTTTGTCCTTATCCTTAAAAAGTAATGTTTGCAGGGCACACATGATCACTCATCACTCATGTGCACGTGACCAGTACCTGATTATAATGTTATTTTTTCACCAAGACAATACATGGCCTTAGGATTCTTCTAAGGGTGCCAAACAGTTGCCTGTACTGGAATAGACTATTTTTGCTACATGAAATTAATTTCTTAAGTAGAGAGATGATAATACTCTAGCCTTGAGTTTTTTAGACAATGAGGTTTTAAATGGAAAAAAAAAATTAGGTGGCAGACAGAAGTTTATGACAGTAATTTTATGTTACTTAAATGTTCATTTCGAATTTATTATAATTTAGGCAGTGTTTGATATGTCTTCTACTTTCTTCCAAATTCACATCTAGCTCTTTTGAGATTTCTTGGTCAAATTACCATATTGGATCAGGTGATTGATTCCTCTATGTTGAGGCAAATAAACTTACCATGAAGTAAAGCTAAAGAAAGCTTCAGAGACTGTGCCTTGAATGAGCTTCTCCATAGGACCTGGTTTTTTGATGTTGTGATACCTGGGAGCTTGTACAAATTCATAATTCTTATTTCATTTCTCATTTTAAATATTAACTTGTTTCATGACAGGAATTAGACCCCAAACCTTGTTCATTCTAGATATGTGTTCTATCACTACACCTACAGCCGCTAAATATTAACTTATATACATAAATATGGTTTTGCTATTAGGGTTACGTTTTCTTAAAGGAGGACTCTCAAAATTGTACAAGCTTCAAAGACCACCAAACCTGAGTAGTTCCTCCTCTACTGGCAGTAAAATAACATTTACCTTAAAATTGATATAATATATTTTGAAAGCCCAATTTCCATATTTGTTATGGCTTTTGTCCACTTAAAAGGTACAATGTCAGGGCTGGGGTCATGGCTCAGTGGTAGAGTGCTTGCACAGCATGCATGAGGCACTGAGTTTGATCCTCAGCACAACATAAAAATAAAATAAAGATGTTGTGTCCCCCTAAAACTAAAATATATATAATGTTTAAAAAAGGTATGATGTCCAATATGAAAAGTTTTGTTCTATGCCAGTTAAAATAATTTTGAGTTGCTTTGCATTTATTAGTGCTATGATTGACTGGGACAACATTAAATGTTGCTACTTTTTCACAATGGTATGAGAGTAAGATTAGAATGATCAAGAGATAGTATTTAAACTACTGAGAATATTTTATGAAACATACTCTCATCCCTAATAGTACAGACTGGCTTGAGATTTATTTGATGATTTTTGTTTTCTTCATGAATAAGTAAGTCCTATGAGGAAAGGGCACTCTGTCTGCTTGTTCTCCAGAGTATCTCTAACACTTACAAAAGGGCCTGGCACATGGTAAATGTGAAATAAATATTTCATGACTGACTGACTGACTGAATAAATGAATGGAATGTGCTTAGAACCCCAAAATATACTGATTAGTAGAAGTCATCACTAAAAAAAGGACCCAATTGATCAAGCTGAGTCTTTTAGAAGTATTCACGGGTTCACAAAATTATACTAATTTTTACTCAACACTCATCATTTCTATACACCAAGTTTCAGCCAGATGTTATTTAAAGTATCTGAATTATAGACCCTTGAAAGCTGGATTTGTAATGGAAATGCTGACAGCCACTTAACCAGATAATAGCACCAGTTCACTTGGTGTGTATATATAGTGTCACTGCTAATATGGCTGTGCCATCTGTTCTATCTGAGAGTTGTAAAAGATTTGATCTTCAAACAACTGGTTTTAAAAAAAAAACTGCTGGGTAAATTGAATCCTAAAAGGTGAAGTGATAAAATGACACTTTAATGCTTTAATTACATTGCTTTGGTGACTACCTGAGCACAAAGAGTATGTCATGAAAGAATCATTGGAAAATGGCATGTCACCTTGAAACCCATCACACATTTCTGTTTACAGTTCTGTTCCTGCTAGGCAAGTTAGGCAAACATTTTGCACTCCTTATGATTTTTTAACAGTCCAATAGTGCAGGTGTATGGTCAATAATGTATGGTGAAAATATGTTTTTGAACTGCCTAATGGCTCTGCCACGGCTGACTCTTAACTTGAAGAGAAAGGTCAGACAAACTCCAGATGGCCATCATGAACTCCGCAGGAATGGCTTTCTCTAATTACTGACACTTGACAAGTTTTTTTTTTTTTTTTTTTTTTTTTTTTTTCCAGAATGTAGGCTTCACAGACGCCAGAAATTGCCAGAATTAATTCTTTAAACCTATGTTATCAGGGGCTGGCAGCCTAGGAGTAATTCCCTTTATGCCTTTTAGCTGAATGCCTGGGAGAGCCATTCATTTATGCTTCCAACCTCCTAGCTGTTTGATAACAGAATACCACAAGAAATGCACCCAGTGGAAAAGCTCAGGGGTCACAAAGCAAGAATCACCATTTTCTTCCAATAACTGTCAAGTATTAGATGGACATAGGCTTCTTCAGCTACGATAGCAATGTTTGTCCAGTTGAGCTGAACAATATATGTAACCAGAGATAGGATAGATGTTTTGACCAGGCATTTCTGGTGGTTTCCTAACAATTTGTACTTTGCTGACAGCCTGAACTTGAACCTCAGAAAAAAATTCTCCACCCCCAATATAGGCTATACTTTCTCTGTTTTTTTGGCAAGTATTCAAATGTCTTTGATTAATTTCTCCATCACCAAATCTTCACTCTGAAATTTGCAAAGTGGAGGTCATTGATAATTATAACCTAATTTTATCACACTGTCAATTAAAATTCATGTAATTAAATGAAATATACAATATATAGTGGTGAAGAAGTGTTTGGCAAGGTAGTGTGCTATTCTAGAAAAAGTATTGTTTGGGGATCATATGCTCTAGTGTTTAATTCCTGGTTTACTGCAAAATGTGTTAACTTTGGGCAATTACTTAATTTCTCCAGTGATCAGTTTTGTCACCTGAAAAATTATGCTAATAATAGTACTTCCTGTGGGTTATTAAAAGTAAATGAAAACATGCATGTATAGAATATTCAGAGAAGTGTCTGACACAGAGCAAGCACTCAGTAAAACTTAAATGTTTTATTTTGGTTTAAATTAACAACAAGGAAATGGTTTTACCATTTAAAACCTTTATAATAAATGTTTAATATTACATAATTACCAGCATGTTTTACCACTTTCATAGTGACAATTATATTTAGGGATAATTTTGAAGGCAATTTTTTTTTTCTTCAGTGACTCCAGTGGTACAGTTAAGCTGACATCAACTAACACAGATTGCAATGACAGTGTGTGGACTTTCTGGACTTTTTGTTCATTTTTTCTCTGACAGGAGTCATCCCCCTGCCAACACTTGAATCAAACTCTGAAGGAATAATCCTTCAAAGAATCTGTTCAAGCAAATTCCAGTTTATACTGCAGCAGCACACCAACCTTTGCTTTGACTTTGAAATACCTTATGGCCAACAAAATGGACTTTCATATTTGAAAATTTACCATTATGGAAGGAAAGCTATTGTCCCTGAACTTTAGCAATTTGAAGTTGGCTTTTGATATCCTTAGCAAATTTTAAGTTTGTTATTTGATCTGACAACTGATGGTTTTTTTACCAAAGAACTAGACCAAGTAAGAGGTTCTCTTTTTAATGGCTTGAATCCTTGGTTTGTTGCCTCACAAAATAGAGATAATAGTTCACTTACCTTAAAATTTTTTGTGCTTTGCCTATTCACTCCTCACCAACTCTTGGAAATCACTGATCTTTTTACTGTCTTTGTAGTTTTGACATCTCCAGAATTCCATGTAGTTAGAATCAAATATATAGCCTTTTTTTGACACCCTTCTAATTATATTATTACTAATATATTATTAATAACATATATTCAAAGAACTTGAAATGTTTAATATTACATAATTACCAACACTCATCATGGTTTGATGTTTCATTTTAGTGCTATATAATATTCCATTATATAGATTTCCCACATTTTCTTTATATATTTACTGAAGGATGTCTTGTTTGCCTCCAAGTTTTAGCTGTTATGAAGAATTTTTCTATAAATTTCTAGGTACAGGTTTTTGTTTGGACTTAAAGTTTCTAATTGCTTTGGGTAAAGGAGTGTAATTTCTGGATCATTTGGTAAGGATATGTTTAGCTTTGTAACAAGCTATCAACCTGTCTTTCAAAGTGGCTATACCATTTTGTATTACCACCAGCAGTGAATGAGAATTCTAGTTGTTCCACATCCTTGTCAGCATTTGGTGGTGTTGGTGTTCAGGATTTTAACCATTCCAATAGATATATGTATCTCATTGTCATTTGAATTTGAATTTCCACAAAATGTGATATGGAAAATATTTCAAAATACTCATTTTCCATCTGTATATTTTCTTTGGTGAGATATCTGTCAATGTCTCTGACTTGTTTTTTAAATTAATTTTCTTATTGTTGAGTTTTTAGAGGGTTTTTTTGTATATTTCAGATAAAAGGCATTTATCTGGTATGACTTTTATAAATATTTTTTATGGCTTCTCTTTTTATTCTCTTGACAAATCACTTGTAGAGCACAACATTTTAATTTTTAATGAAGTACAGCTTATCAATTACTTCTTTCATGGATTGTGCCTTTGTTATCACACACACACACAAAAAGCATTACCAAATCCTAGGTTCCTTGGATTTCCTTCTTTGTTGCCTTCTAAGAATTATATAAAGTTGTATTTAGGTCTGTAATCCATTGTGAGTTAGTTTTTATGAAGAGTGTAAGGTCTGTGTCACTTTTTTGCTTGTAGATGTCCAGGTGTTCCAGAATCATTTGTTGAAAGATTATGTTTTCTCCATTGTATTGTGTATGCTTCTTTGTAAAAGATTAGTTAATTCTATTTATGTGGGTTTATTTCTGGACTGTATTCTGTTTATTAATCTATTTGCCCATTTTTTTTGCCCATATCACATTGTCTTGTATACTGTAGCTTTGTAATAATTGTTGAAGTTTGGTAGTATCAGTCTTCCAGCTTTGTTCTTCTCCTTCAATATTGTGTTGACTCATCTACAAATAGCTATAGAATCAGTTTGTTAGTATCAGGCAAAATAAATTACTGGAATTTTGAATGGGATCACATTGAATCTGTAAATCTATTTGAGAAGAACTGACATCTTGACAATATTGAGTCTTCCTATCCACGAACATGTAATATCTCTCCTTTTATTTTATATTTGGTACTGCTGATTGAACCCAGGTGCACTTAACCACTGAGCCACACACCCCACCATTTTTTACTTTAAATTTTGAGATAAGGTCTCACTAATTTGCTTAGGGCCTCACTAAATTGCTGAGGCTGGCTTTGAACTTACAATCCTCCTGCCTCAGCCTCCCAAGCCACTGGGATTACAGGTGTGCACCACAATACCCTGCTTGCTTCGATCTTTTAATCAGAATTTTTTAGTTTTCCTTGGTAGATCTTATCCATATTTTGTTATAATGAAGTATTCTCTGTATGCTAATATAAATAATACTGTGTTTATTAATGAAGTTTCCACTTTCTCAATTCTGGTAAGTACGAAAAACATTGACTTTTGCATATTAACCATCATCCATTTTAATGAAGTCACAAGAAGAATGAGAAAGGTTTGAAAATTTCTCTATTCCATACACATTTTATCTGGAATTAGCTGTTTTGTGTATGGCAGTACTTAGCTTTACCTTCAGAGTTTCCAGGTAAATTAAGGTGTGCTCAGCATTCCACATCTGAAAAGCCCTTTAGACCAACTACTAAAGGAAGATTGTGAGAAACGCATTTAAGAACACAGAAACACATACTAAAATCTGACTGTTATTTTATCATGTTGTCCTGCCATAGCTAGGTTTATAATTATCCTTTTCCATTGATATTCAATATTTTGTTTTTTAGTGATGTTAATCTTTTTTTTTCTTGAAAACACACACACACACACACACTAAATTGAGTTCAACATATACAATAGTTGCAGAATGATTTTGTTCACACTCCTCTTATCTGGCTGCCCAGTTCCTTTCTATTAAGGCAAACAGTGTTCATAGTGCCTTATGTTTCCTTCCAAAACATATACATTCTGTATCTATACACACATATTTCTTTATAAAAATATGGTATATTCTAAATATTCCTCTGTCTTTTTACCCCCAAAGTTTTATAAACTTAAAAAATTATATCCATTTAAAAAAAAGGGTTCAACTTTTTTCTGGCTTTTATATTTTCTGCTGAAAAATCAGTTCTCAGTCTGATTATTGTTTATTTAATGGTTGTATATCTTTTCATCTCTGCCACTTTAATGTTTCCTCTTTATGTTTGATTTTAAGCAGTTCAATGATGATAGCCCTTCTAATAGTTTTCTTATATTTATTGTGTTTTGCATTTTGAGTTTGGTGAAGCTGTGTTATACTTGTCCATGTTCTCTCATCTCTGGATCTTGGCCTCTTATGTCCCAGACAGTCCAATCAGGCAGTTTCCATGCTTTGATTATCTTGACTTAGGTTTTCTTTGATGCAGTTTTATTGCCCACTACAGGCTCTGGGCCAGTGTTTTCTGCCTGGTTTCTCAGTCTTTACCTGCTTTAGAATTGGCAAATTCCCTGGGGGTACCCTCAGTATTGTTCTTCCACTTTTCTGTCTTACTTTTCTTAATTTCCCGTTTTTACAACTCCTCAATATGCTTTCACCACAAGCTCTGTTCTCATGTGAACACTTATAATCATGTTTACCTGTGTTAGTCAGCTTTTCATCTCTAAACAAAATGCCTGACAAAAACAACTTAGTGGAGGAAAAGGTTATTTTAGCTCACAATTTCAGTGGTTCAGTCCATGGTTGACCAACTTCATTGCTCTGGGCCTAAGATGATGAAGAGCATCATGATAGAAGTATGTGGCAGAGGAAAGAAGTTAGCTCTTGACAGCTAGCAAACAGAGCAAGGAGTCAAGATACAGATATAGTCCAAAGGCGTACTCCCAGTGACCTACTCTCTCCAGCCATGCCCCACCTGCCTACACTTACTACCATGTAGTCCATTCAATTATTAATCCATTGAATGAATTAGTCTACTAATGAGGTTACAGTCCTCATGATCTAGTCATTGGTTTATAGGCCCCACCTCTGAACTTTGATGTATTGGGGGCCATACTTTCAAAACATGAGCTCTTTGGGGGACATTAAAGGTCAAAACCATAATATTACCTAACATGATTCCTGCTTTTTTTTCCCTGATACTTTTGAAAATTTCTCTGTGCACTAATGCCTACGTGTTGCTCTATTGCCCATGCAAAGAACTATTGTCATTCCTTCTGAAGTCTGCTATATTTACTGGTTGCTAAGGCTATACAAAAATTTTATTGAGAAATAATTGGGTAAAAAAAAATTCTTAAGAATAACCTCCTTAAATGACCTAGTAAATAAAACAAAATACTTTAAGCTAATAGGCATTTTCAAAACAAACTGCCAATTTAATGAAATAGAATATCAATTTTAAATATAGAATTTTGAAATTCAAGGGTCAATTTTATGTATAGGAGTTTAATTTGATAGTTTAAACTGTCAAGGATTTGTGAAAATTAAATGCAGATGAAACTTGCTTGGGGGCTGACCTAGAAATGATTCCTGAGAATTAAGTCATGTGTTTACATTTGGATGGTGAGGAGATGAAAATTCTTGTGCTTGAATGGGTGTATGTGTTCTTGTAAATACATATAGGACCATTGCCGCAGTCTGGCTGGGCACAAAATCACAAGCCACTCAAGCAGGAACAAACTTTATTTTTGAAACTGCTGCCAATGCCTGTACACTCCGTGGAAGATTGCCGACCCACCCATGCAGCGTTCTCCCGGACCCCAACAGGAAGTCCCTCCTCCGGAATTTCCTCCTACCGCACTTCCCCAACCAATGGGAACTCTCCAGGAGTCAGGCTGAGGTGGACAGCAGGAGTCCAATATCCATATGAATGCAGATCTTAACATAATCATATCATCTCAATGGCTTGCTGGCGTCACCTTTCAACCAAAAATGCCATGCATCATATTACTTGGCTGTGGCTCTTAGCAGACCATTGTGTTATGTTGGAATTTGTGTAAATATGTTCTTAGATATAATTTCTAGAGCAAAATCTGTAAGTTCACCATTTCTTCAGTCTTTCACACAACTTGACTACTGCTTATAAGCACTTTCCCAGTCTCCAATATGCCTGGATACATGAAAATTCCATAGAGGATGACAAAGTAACTAAGACCTGAATCTATGATCCATTATTAATATTATTATTTCAAATCACTGTGAAATTATGCATGAAAAACTAAGCCAAACCTTTCAATAAAGGTCATTTCTAGCCTGTTGTCAGATATTGTTTCTCACAACCTATATCCCTTAAATACTCTTACAAATTTTTGAAGTTTTTATAATAGGGGTTCTTAAATGTTTTGAACTACTTGGAAATTTGATGATGCGTGTGTGTGTGTGTGTGATCAGAATAACATTAAATGCACAGAATGAAATATATCATATTACAAAGGAACCATTTAAATTATAATGCATTTATCAGATATAAAATTTGTGATATAAGGGTACATTTTTTCAGGGTACATGTTTTTTAATGATGTTTTTGATAACTATACCTATAGGCAAGTCTAATAACTACAGCAATTTTATGTTATTATAACTATGAGAAATATCTTAAGATATATGCGACAATTCTAATGTGATTATTATGATATCTATAAGTTTTATTGGTGAAATAATCATAGTTACTGTTAATAGTACTGTAATTTATTACTTAACATAATAAAAGAAAAAGACCTTAGTGAAAATGTGTATTTTTTTTAACCACCAACATTTGTGGATCATCTGAATTTTACCTACAGATCCTAATACTTCTGTGAACTCAAGTTTAAAGGGAAACTATTCCTAGGATTGTGATAATCCAATGGAAGTATCTCAAATATTATTTAATAAATATTAATAAATATAATATTTAATAAATATTATTTAATAAAGAATTTTCTTAGATCCATAATGCCATAGCTTCCAAACACTATAGCCACTTAGTTTTTCCTATGGGGCCTAGAACTATATCTCAGTACACACTTGGTAGTTTGGTTTGAATAGATAAGTCTGCTATATTGTGTGTCACAATCTCATTGCTTTATTAACCCCACAGAATCTCCCATAAGAAAGGATGGAGGAGATAGGAGGAAGCTTCCACAAGTGTAGATTGGTGTACCATATGCTTAAACAAATTTGCCATATGTTGAATGTAATATCCATGCTCCAACTGGCTATGATTGTTCATTTGTATCCAAGAACAATTCATGTTGTTAGCTTTAGTTCATGATACCCTTATGAACTGAGTCTGGGATACTATAGTTTTTGTTTTTGTTTTGTTTTGTTCTACTCTTTCTTGTAATCTTCCCCTTTCAGTATCAAGTCATTCATAGAATACATGTAAATGCTTTCAAATTTCAAATTCAGGAAAGAAAAACCAAGTCTGTTTTTATTGCTCATGATCTTGAGGATTTTGGGGGCCTATTTTATTTTTTTAATTGTGTCATAATATTTGTGTATATGAAACAAAATAATACATGTCAGTATATGGTGTAAGACATGAACCTTTGTCAGTCTAGAGTTTCAAACACCTACTTATTTGATGACTAAATACCAGTCAGATAAACATAAAATAGTGACTGTGAATCTGTGAACAGAGATGCCCATTTTTCACAAGAATTCTTTCTTTGAATTGTCAGTATGTATTAAGGGGTCATTATCGGCTGTATAAAATTAGACCACTTTAAACAAAATAAATTTAAGTCATTAAAATATTCAATTATGCATATCAATACATTGGAAGAAGTAGAGATGCATAATTATAGTATATATTTCATATATTTTGATAAATTATCCTGAGTCTAACTGCAGCTTTCACCAAATTTCAGCACAATAATAGAAAGGTTTGTTCACCATATATATTTTGTTTGTTTCAGTAGCTGGCAATGGTTATTTGTAAGAAATTCACAATACACTTTTGTTTGATAGCTAGTTGATACCTTCTATTCATTTTAATATGAGTCTATTTGTTTTCATTTGATGACCTGTTTATTTTTATTAATCTGTAACTATTTTCTCCTGAATACAAGGACAAAGAACAAGTGTTCGCTATGTCAATGACTACTCATATCAAACTATGTATAATTTTCTTTCAAGCATAATCAACTACAACCATTACTCCTGAAAAACTGAGACTGTACTTATTTTTGGATACCAGGTGGTTTTGGTTGGCCTTAAATGAGGTACTTTCAAAGAAGCTTGTAATTTTGCAAATTTTCAACCAGCAATAAAATACAAGAAGGTTATTAGCAGTCTAACCTGAAAAAAAATCCCTCAGTGAGTTTTTGGTTCCGTTATATGTGTATGTGTCATTGTATTTGTGTGTAGAGAGAGATGGGTAGTTTTCAGAATAAGATAGTGTTTACTTATTTAGGCATCAAGAATGTTTTGATCAACTGCAAAAACATGACTAAGAAAATGACAGAGCAAATTTCAGGGACCAGTAGCCAGATAGATATTGGTACACAGAGTATTGCAGTGTCCATACGAGACAATGGAAAAGATAAAGCAGCTGAACCAAGGAGCAGACTTAATTATGCACAGTGTTTGCACAATACAAAACTGAGCTCCTTTATGTTGTTAAGTTATTGCCTTGGAGCCCAGCCTTCCTGCAGACCTAAATCAAACAAGGGGAGCCAAGAATATTTAAATAGAGCTTTCAGAAAATTGAGGAGGCTTCCAGAATATGGGCTTAAGGCTTTATTAAGGTTCACGTGAAAAATATTTATGCTAAAAATGTACAAATTCCACAGCTATATTTTTGCATATAAATGTCTATGTATTATTTCCCAAAAGTTTTCAGCTCTTTGACAATAGACAATTTTAAGTTTTCAAACTTTTAGAAAGTTTCCTTAAATATGAGTGAAGTATAGCCTCAAATTCAAGAGTCACATATATTTTTTTCAGAATTGGGTTCTAATTATATTTTTGTTTTCCATATTATAGTTCAATCATTTTTTTATATTTTAATAAGGTAATATTTTAAAATAAATGACAGTATCACAATTATAGTAATTATAGGAACTTGTTTCAATAGCTGTAAAGAAAAATATCTGTAGGTTTTCTTCTTTGTAAAAGTATAAAAATGCCCTATTCTGTTAAATAAATATCAAAAATTATAAGTTGAACCTTACTAACTCATTTAAAACTTTTCCTTTTTCACATTTTCTATCCCATATTAAATAAATATGGAATCAATGGATGAATTAAGAGAATTATTCAACCTCTTCATGACACGGTATACATTATATGTCAGAGTTTTGGGGTTTGGGGCTCTCATAGAGCACCTGGGACACCTCTGTGATCACACTATTTGTGCAGAGGGTATGACATTTATTGGCCAAGAGCTTAGGAATGTTATTTAAATATCTATGTGTTGTTTCCTCATCTCTACAGTAGTAAAATATTTGAATCTTTTACAAAGAGTTATGGTAAAACTTATTTTGGAAAACACAAAAATATTTAAGTAATTATGAGTGGATTTTGGTATTACTAAAATGCTCTTTTTTGTATCACTAATTAAAACCATAGAAGTAAATGGAACATCAATTTTAGTTTGTAAAAGGTGACTTCAAGGGCTGGGGTTGTGGCTCAGTGGTAGAGCTCTTGCCTTGAATGTGTGAGGCACTGGGTTTGATTCTTGCCACCACATATAAATAAAATAAAGGTCCATCAACAACTAAAATGAATAAATAAAATTTTACAAAAAGGTAACTTCAAGTAAGTTTTATCTTGATTTTTTTAAAGCTGTTGTATTGTTGATTTCTTTAAAACTCGGAGGCTATTGTTTTTCAGATTAAGAAACAAAGACAACTCATAGAGTAGAGATTGGTCAAAAACATATATCTAATCACCAAAATTCAATAAAAGTATTAATTTGTTATTTTTGTAGTAATCATGGTTTTTTTAGTATTTCTTTAAAGAAATCAAATATTTCAAAGGAATATCAAAGAAACTGTTTTTCCTTAATTCTATCAATTGCTGATTGATTAAATTTTAAAAAAGTATTCATATCTCAAAGTTAAAAATAATATGAAATTTTTGTATTAGGGTTCATTATGGTTTAGATATTAGATATCCCTCAAAATCTCATGTGTAAGACAATGCGAGAAAGTTTGGAGGGAAAATGACTGGTGTATGAGAGCCTTAACCTAATTAGTGCATTAATTCCCTGATAGGGATTAACTGGGTGGTAACTGCAGGCAGGTAGGGTGTGGCTAGAGGAGGTGAGTCATTGAGGGGGGCATGCCTTTGGGGTATATATACTGTTCTTGGTGAGCAGAGTGTTCCCTCTCTCCTCTCTCCTCTCATTCCTGAGTGCCATGTCTACAGCTGCTTTCTTCTACCACTTGCTTCCACCATGATGTTCTACCTCACCTGGAGCTCCATAGAATGGAGTCTGTGGACTGAGACTTCTGAAACTGTGAGAAAAGAAAACATGATGAATGTAACGATAGAAAAAACTTTACTTTCCAAGTACATTTTATTTTATATAATGTGGGATCAACACATTTTCACTTCATTACATATATTTAGTTGGAATTATGAATTTGAGTTCAACAATTTTTTTTAACAAATCTACCTTCATCATAGGGATATTATATAGATAAGTGATGTGTATCAATCTGAAATTTCCAAAAGTTCTTCACAATGGATACTAGGTGTAGTGGTTCAATAGATATTTGGGAAGGTGAGACAGGAGGATTGCAAGTTCAAGGCCATCCCTAGCAATTTAGTGAGATCATGTCTTAAAAAATAAATGAATAAATAAAAAATAAGGTTGGGGATATAGCTCAGATGTAGAGCATTTTGCCAGAATATGAAAGGTTCTGGGTTTAGTCCCTAGTACAGAAAAAAATTCTTCATAATAGAGATGCAAGTACATATGATATATTATCAGTTATTAGAAATAATGGCAATATAGATAATTTAGGGATTTTTATGGTGGATGTAGTCATATGATTTCTTAAATAAAGAAACAGTTTGTAAATTGTTTAAATTTATAGGATAAAGAACTATTTCCTATCTAACAATGCTGTTATGGTTTGAATCTGGAATGTCTCCCCAAAGTTCATGTGTTGAAGGCTTAGTTCCCAATAGAGCAGTGTTCAGGGGCAAATATTTTCAGAAATGATTGGATCATGAGGACTAATTGATTAATCATGGATTAATCAATTAATCCATTTGATGGTTTAATAATTTGAATGGACTAATGGGAGGTGATGGAAATTATAGGCATGTGAGACATGTTTGAAGGAAGTAGTTTACTGGGGATATGCCCTTGGGGACTATCTTCTCCCTGGCTCCTCCCCCATCTTCCTCTGCTTCCCTGGTGTCATAAGGTGAACAGAATTCCTCATGCATGCCCTTTATCCATGATATTCTGTCTTACCTCAGGCCCAGAGCAACAGAGCCAGCCAACCATGGACTGAAGCATTTCAAACCATGAGCCAAAATAAGCCTTTTCTTCTCTAAGTTGTTTGTGTCAGGTATTTTGGTCACAGAAACAAAAAGGTGACAAACACAAATGCTAAAGACTTTAAAATTCAAGATGTTAGATTTTCGGTAAGTGATGGTTCTTAACAGTTCATGACTAGGGATTCAAACATGGAGGAAACTG
Source organism: Marmota monax (assembly GCF_021218885.2). Classification (NCBI taxonomy): domain Eukaryota; kingdom Metazoa; phylum Chordata; class Mammalia; order Rodentia; family Sciuridae; genus Marmota; species Marmota monax. The sequence goes on from NW_026694772.1 coordinate 6,970,465, forward strand.
CTTCTCTGGGAGATGAGTGAAAGGGGGATATTTCTGTCTGATATTGAGAATCACACCACTGATTCCTAATATCAGACAGAAAGCCTTGAACACTGGAAAAGTTTGGGTACATTAGACAAGGCTAAGGAACAGAATTGGAGTTGAGCTCCAGGCAGGGCTGGAGTGGAGGAAAAAATACAAGGTCTGAAAATATCATAAGTGCTGGAATATCTAGTCGTGGGCAGACCCAGAGGCTATTCGGGAGCTTAGATCCATGAATTCCAGGCTGAAACCAACATATAAATCTGGCAGATGCCAACAGTGAGATCAAAAGTGAACCTAGAAAATCAGGAGAAACTCTGGCATGGAGATTTTCTGGCATGGAGACCATTTTGACTAGGGACAACACAGATCAGAGAGGTCAGAGCAGGGAGAAAGCCTGCAGCCCCTCTCTTGCTCCATTGAATCAGCAACAAGCAGGACCAGCAGCAGGGAGAAAACTGAACAGGGCGGAGACACAGACAGAGCTTAGTGCTCCAAAACAGCTTTGCTTATGGGTAATACAGAGCAGGGAAACCAGAGAAAGCCTGTGCCACCTTCCTGCCTCCACTGAACCTGCAGCCAACAGTGCACAGAACCAGTGGCAGGGAGAAACTGAATGGGGCACAGTGACAGAGTTCAGGGCTCCAAAACCTCCCTTAAGAAGGCAAACAAACTAACAAACTAACTAACTCAGTATCTCCCAAAGACAGAACTAGTAAAGGACCAATTCCCAGTGGTGCTCTGCAGACATTATTGGGATACAGTCCTAGAAGCATCTTGATTCATTAATGCCTGAAAACTCTCCTTATAAAACACACCTGGGGAAATAATAAACCAAATACCCACCCCTGGGAGCTTCATTTGCAGCAACTCATTGCACAGATCCCAGAGGGAGTCAAGCTGCCAGCATCTTCCATAGTTCATCACACTATCCTACTGAGAAGGGACTCTGAGAAACAGAAAGGCAGTTTGGTGCAGACAGCAGGCAAAAAAACCCTTTCACTGACCATTTTGCTTTTTTGTTTTTGTTATGTTTTGATTTGTTTTTGAATGCGTACTGATTGACAAATGATGGGCACTTATGCATTTGTACACATACATATTTGTTTCTTTTTTTAAGCATTTCCTTTTGTATGTGTGTGTGTGCCCTATATTTTTAAATTTTTAATTTTTTACCTTGTTTATTTTTTGGAAGATTAGGTCTTTGATGAGTATATTTTGGATTGAGTTCCTATTCACTATTTCACAAGTGTTTTCCTTTGTTTCTACTTCTCTCTTTTTTCTTGACAACAGCCAAACTCTACTGCTCTCTCTCTCTCTTACTCTTCCTTTAACTCTTTTACTTCCATCTTTTAAAAAATTATTCTTTGTTTGTTTTTATTTTCTCCTCTTAAAAACACATCCTATGTCACCTCTGCATATAACCCACTCACCTCTTGAATCTCAAACTCTTTTCTACAGCCCCTTCTCCTCTTCTTTTTCTCTTAAAGAATTCTGTGTTTAACAGGATACTTATACATATTCATAGATCCTTATTTTTTTTCTCATTTCTACCATATTATTTGGAGGCAGTTATATTTTATGAATCAGTATTTCAAAGGCTAAGATGTTTGATTAATATTTATATCAATTTTGTTCCTGTAAACTTTTTATTTCTTTTCTGTATATTTTATTTTTTTATCTTTCTTTAATTTTTTAAAAATTTTTCTACATTTTATTTTGGTTTTTATTATTTTTTCCTTTAAGTTTTCTCTCTCTTTCTCTCTTTTCCTCCATTAACAGCCAACCCTATTTTTCCTCTCTTCCACTCTTTCTTTAATTTTTTGCTTCTAGTTTTGCTCCTCCTCCCTTATAATCATCATATCCTACATTACTTATGTTATATCCATGGTTATCACGTGTAATTGTAAACCCTTATGTAACTTTACTGATTTCACCATGGGCAAAACCTGATCATATCATCACTGAATATTGTAACAATCAGCATTGTAGATTTCATTGAAAGAGCTATTTGGTTTAATACTGTAAATTATTTACATCAGTTGTTACTATCTGTCTTCCCCTACACTATGAGGTACTGGAAACCTTCAGGGACATATAATTCTACAAGATAGAAACCTTACTGCCTCAAAATCAACTGTTGGATGGGTAGACATAGAAACAACAAAAAATGCAAGGGAACAAATCACCTCAAACAAACCAAAATATGTCAAAACCAGAATCCATTGACACCACAGTGGAAGAAATGTCAGAGAAGGAATTTAGAATGTTCATAGTTAAACTGATCTGTGAGGTAAAGAACAATGAAAGGGACCAAATATGGGTAACAAAAGATCACTTCAATAAAGAGAGAGAGATTCTGAAACAAACAAACAGAAATCCTCAAAATAATGGAATCAATAAATCAAATAAAAAATTCAATGGGAAATATCACCAGCAGACTAGTCCACCTGTAAGAGTCTCGGGCAATGAAGACAAAGTATATATCTTGAAAACAAAGTTGAGCATGGAGAAAAGATGGTGAGAGACCATTAACAGAACTTCTAAGAAATATGGGATAACATGAAGACCAAACTTAAGATTGGGATAGATGAAGGCTCACAGATATGAACCAAAGGAATGCATAATCTTTTCAATGAAATAATGTTTGAAAATTTCCCAAACCTTAAAAATTAAATGGAACGTCAAATACAAGAAGCTTACAAGACCCCAAATATACAAAATTACAAAAGAACCACACTAAGGCACATTATTATGAAGATGCCTAACATACAGAATAAGGATAGAATTCTAAAGACTGCCAGAGAAAAAAGGTTAAGTAACATTTAGAGGGAAATCAATTCAGATCTCAGCTGAATTTTAAACCCAGACCCTTAAAGCAAGTGATTCTTGGAATAATATATACCAAATTTGAAAGAAAAGGGATGCCAACCAAGAATACTATATGCTGCAAAACTAAGCTTCACATTTGACAATGAAATAAAAACTTTCCATGATAAGCAAAAGTTAAAATAATTTACAACCATATAACATTCTCAACAAAATGTAGGAATGAAAACTAAAAGTGAGGGCTTAGGCTGTAGCTCAGTGTCAGAGTGCTTGCCTAGCATGTGTGAGGCACTGTATTTGATCATTAGCACCACATAAAAATAAATAAAAGCATTTTGTTCATCTACAACTACAAAAACAACAACAAAAAAACTTAAAAGTGAAATCCAGCAAAGGAAGGAACTACATTAGACAAATAGTAAATCAAAAAAAGAATCTATTTTAAATTTCAAATCATTTCTCAATAATAACATTGAAGGAAATGGTCTAAATTCATCAAAGACATAGACTGGCAGACTGGATTATAAAACAAAATTCAACAATATGCTGTCTTCAAGAGACTCACCTCATAGGCAAAGACATCTACATATGGAAGCTAAAAAGATGGGAAAAAAACTGACCATTCACATGGACTTCATAAATGAGCCTCATATCTAATAAAGTAGACTTCAAGTCAAAATTAATCAGAAGGGACAAAGAAGGACATTTCTTACTGCTTAAGGGAATTATACATCAACAAGACATAACAATCTTAAATATTTATTCCCCAAACAATGGAGCATTCTCATATATTAAACAAATCCTTCACAATATTAAGGCTCAAATAGATCACAAGACAATAATACCAAGTGACTTCAACCTGCCTTTCTCACCAATCAATAGATCTTCACATCAAAAACTAAATAAGCCATAGAACTAAAAAATATAATTCATGATTTTTACTTAACAGACATATATAATATTTCATCCCTCAGTGATGAAATATTATATATATGAATAAACTTTCTCTTCAGCAGCACATGGAACATTCTCTAAAATAGACCACATCTTAGTCCACAAAGCAATTATTGCCAAATACAAAAAAGTAGACATGCTACCTTGCATTCTATCAGATCAGAATGGAGTTAAATTAGAAATTAACAATAAAATAAAATAAATAGAAGCTACTCTAACACCTAGAGACTAAATAACATACTACTGAATGATGAATGGATAGCAGAATAAATCATCAGGGATGAAATGAAAAAAAAATACTTAGAGGTAAATGAGAATAGTGAGACAATATATCATAATGTCTGGGACATTATGAAGGCAATTCTAAGAGGAAAGTTCATTGCATTGAGCTCATTTGTTAAAAGAACAGAAAATCACCCTGTAAATAACTTAACCATACATCTCAAAGCCCTATAAAAAGAACAAACCAGCCCCAAGAGCAATAGAAGACAAGAAATAATAAAACAGCAAAAATTAATAAAAGTGAAAGGAAAAAAATCAATGAAATAAAAGTTGGTTCTTTGAAAAAATAAACAAAATCAATAAACCCTTACCCAAGTTAACAAACAAAAAAAGAGAAAACACAAATGACTAAAATTTATGATGAAAAAGGAAATATTACCACAGATACTACTGAAATACAGATGATAATCAGAAGGTACTTTGAAAATCTATACTCTCATGAAATAGAAAATGTGAAGAAATCAACAAATTTCTAGAGATATATGACCTATCCAAATCTAATGAAGGGGACATAAATAATTTAAACAGATCAATTTCAAGCAATGAAGTTGAAGACAAATTCAGAAGCCTACCAAGAAAGAAAAGCCCAGGACCAGATGGATTCTCAGCCCAATTCTACCAGACCTTCAAAGAATAACTTCCACCAATACTCCTAAAATTACTTCATGAAATAGAAAAGGAGGAACACTTCCAAACTCTTTCTATGAAGCTAGTATCACCCTGATAACAAAACCAGACAAAAACACATCAAGGAAAGAAAAAATCAGAAAACCAACATCCCTGATGAACATAGATTTAAAAATTCTTCATAAAATCCTGGCAAATTGCATACAAAAACATATTTAAAAGATAGCACACCATAGTCAAGTGGAGGTTAATTCAACATACTGAAACCAATAAATGTAATTCATCTCATAAATAGGTTTAAAGATAAGAACCTCATGATTATCTCAATAGATGCAGAAAGAGCATTTGAAAAAATTTCAGCATCCATTCATGCTCAAAACATTAGAAAAACTAGAGATGTAGGAACATATCTCAACATTGTAAAGGCTATCTATGCTAAACCCAAGGCCAACATCATTCTAAATGGAGAAAAACTGAAACCATTCCCTGTGTAAACTGTAACAAGACAGGGATGCCCTCTTTCACCACTCCTATTCAACATAGTCCTCGAAACCATAGCCAGAGCAACTAGACAAAAGAAAGAAATTAAAGGGATATGATTAGAAGAAGAGCTCAAACTATCTGTATTTGCTTTTGAGTGGATCCTATATTTAGAAGACCCAAAAAACTCTTCTAGAAAGCTTCTAGAACTCATAAACAAATTTAGCAAAGTAGCAGGGTATAAAATCAACACCAATAAATCAATTGCATTTCTTTTTTTTTTAATTTTTTATTGTTGGCTGTTCAAAACATTACATAGTTCTTGATATATCATATTTCACAATTTGATTCAATGGATGTGTAACTGATGTGATTCTGCAATCTGTATATGGGGTAAAAATGGGAATCAATTGCATTTCAATACAACAATGATATATCAGCTAAAAAAGAAGTCAGGAAAAGTATTCCCTTTATCATAGCCTCAAAAAAATAAAATATTTGGGAATCAACCTAACAGGAAAGGTGAAAGACCTCTATAATGAAAACTATAGAACACTAAAGAAAGAAATTGAAGAAGACCTCAGAAATTGGAAAGATCTCTCATATTCTTAAATAGGCAGCACTGATATTATCAAAATGGCCATACTACCAAAAGTGCTATACAGACTTTTATTCATAAAAATAGAAAAGTCAATAATGAAATTCATTTGGAAAAATAAGAAAATAGTCAAAGCAATCCTTAATGAGAAAAGTGATGCAGGAGGCATCAAAATATCAGACATTAAATTATACTACAGAACTATAGTAACAAAAGCAGCATGGTATTAGCACCAAAACAGACATGAAGACCAATGGAACAGAATAGAAGACATAGAGACACAACCACATAAATACAGTCATCTCAACCTAGACAAAGGTGCCATAAACATACATTGGAAAAAAGATAGCCTCTCCAACAAGTGGTGCTGGGAAAACTGGAAAATCCATATGTAATAGAATGAAATCGAACCCCTATCTCTCACCCTTCACAAAACTCAATTCAAAGTGGATCAAAGACCTAAGCATTAGATCAGAGACCCTGTGCCTACTAGAAGATAAAGTAAGTCAAATCCTACATGATGCCAGCTTATGAACTGACTTTCTCAGTAAGACACCTAAACATAAGACTTAAAATCAAGAATCAATAGATGGGATAGTATCAAACTGAAAAGCTCTTCACAGCAAAGGAAACAACCAAGAACATGAAGAGAGAGCCTACAGAGTGGGAGAACATCTTTACCATCTGTTCCTCAGATAGAACATTAATCTCTAGGTTATACACTCAAAAAACTTAACACCAGAAAAATAAATAACCCAATCAATAAATGAGTGAAGGAACTGAACAAATACTTCACAGAAGAAGAAATATAAATGGTAAAAAAAAAAAGTTCAACACCTTTAGCAATTAGAGAAATGCAAATTAAAGCTGCACTGAGATTGTATCTCACTCTAGTCAGAATGGCAGTTATCAATAATACAAGTTAAGAATAAATGTTTGTAAGGATGTGGGGAGAAAGTTACTCATGCATTATTAGTAGGACTGCACATTGGTGCAATCTTTATGGAAAGCAGTATGGAGATTCCTTGAAAACTTGAAATGAAACCACAATTTGACCCAGTTATCCCACTACTCACTCTATACCCAAAGGACTTAAACACAGCATACTATAGTGACACAGCCAAATCCATATTTATAGCAGCTCAACTCACAAGAGTCAAACTATGGAAAAAAACCTAGCTGCTCTGAACAGACGAATGGATAAAGAAAATGTGGTATATATACACACAGTGAAATATTACTCAGCCATAAAGAAAGATGTAGTAGTGGCCTTTTCTGGTAAATGGAAGGAACTGGAGAATATAATGTTAATTGAAATAAGCCAATCCCCCAAACCAAAGGCCAAATGTTCTCTCTAATATGTGGATGCTAACTCAAAATAACACAGGGTAGGGAGAAGAAGAATAGAAATAGAAGGGGAATGAAGGGAAGGGAGATGGGAGGGGAATAGGAAGGACAGTAGAATCAAATGGACATAACATTGCTAACCTTGTATTTGAATACATGACCAAGGTAACTCCACATCATGTACAACCAGAAGAATGGCATCCTAAATACAATGTTATACTGTATGTGTAATTTGCCAAAATACATTCTAGGTCATGTATAACTAAAAAGAACAAACTAAAAAAAGACTTTAAAATTGCATATATAAACTTTAACATATTAATTATACAAAATTAAAAAAATAAATATAAACTATTAGATAAGCACATACAATAAATCACAAATTAACACAAATCTCAGTTATATGATCTCTAATTGTTTCTTACATTTTCCCAATCTATTTTTCTTTGGATCAATATATGTAGTAAAGATATGTAGTCATCTAGATAAGGCAGAGGGGTTAGAGGGGAAGGGAGGGGATATGGGCTTAGAAATGATGATGGAATGTGATAATTATTATGATCCAAAGTACATGTATGAAGACATGAATTGGTGTGAATATACTGTGTATACAGCCAGAGATATGAAAAATTGTGCTCTATATGTTTAATAAGAATTTAATGCATTCTGCTGTCATATAAATAAAAAAAGATATGTAGTCATACGATAACACTATAAATACTTGTCTTAAATCTACTTTTCTAAGCCTAACTTTATACTACAAGTAAATTTCAGTGTCATTAACCTTTAAATTTTAATATATGCTTGGAATATTATATTTTATACATGTTTCATACATTTGTTTTTAAATATCCCTAGGTCACATCCTTCTTGTTTTTGTTTGTCTTTGTATTTAATTGTGGTGTCTTTGTATTTAATTGTGGTGCTTTGAACATCCCTATGACTAAAATGTTGCACATATGCCTGGCCATTTTGGTAGAATGAACTCTTAAACGTGAATCAAAGGGTCTGAATAATTTTGGGGCTCTCTCTTTTTTTTTTTTTTTGGTACCGGGAATTGAACTCACATCCCCAACCCTTTTTGTATTTTATTTAGAGACAGGGTCTCACTGATTTGCTTAGTGCCTTGCCATTGTTGAGGCTGGCTTTGAACTCGTGATCTTCCTGCCTCAGCCTCCTAAACTTGCTAGGACTATAGGTGTGTACCACCATGCCTGGTCTGGGCCCTTGAGTACATAGCCAATCAAATTTCAAGAGAATGCTAAGGATCTTGATTATAGCTACCTCCAGTACCATAAGGGAGGGTTCATTTACATATACCTTAAGCCAAAACTGGGCACTATACATGTTCCAATGTTACTGATTATTAATTTGTTTCAAGTTTGTAAGGAAAAATGGTCACATGTGGATGTTTTCCAATGTGCAATGTTATGGAACATTTCTTCTCATTGTTGATGTTTCCTTCATGTGATAGGAGCTCTATTAGACTAATATTCTAGGCTCTTCCTTTCCCTCTTTCACCCTGTCCCTGTGAAGATAAACTCCCTTTTCTGACTGGTGGATGTGAAGGGAGGGTTGCTCATGGGTCATTAGGCTGAGACCTTCTTTTTCTCTACTCAGGGGTACATTCTAACCCTGGGACTAAGGTATCCTTGCTTTCCCCCATGCCTGACTAGGTAAAGAATTCAGCCTAATTTGAGGATTCAGAGTTAAAAAGTTGGTAGCATATAGTTATAAGCAATGATTACCACTACCAGATTCATTTGTAATAAAAAGAATAGTTCGTAATGCACACGATCTATTAGTTTTTCTTTGTTATCAACTGGTTGAGAACTAGAGTTAGTGGGATTGGAATAGTAGTGTTAGGACTTCACAAAGACCTCAACTTGAATTCTGTTATTTTAGAGGTTGAATATATTTTTATGTTTACTAGATGATTGTATATCTATCAATTATTTGTCCATTTTGTATTGTATCAGTGTCTTGTTAAATTTTTTTTTCTGCAATACCACACGTTAGCTTTGTTCTCCCATATGCATTTGAAATGTTTTCTCTAGTTAAATAGTTGTCTTTATTTTGTTCTGGTATTATTTTGATATTCTGAAGATGGTTTCTTTTTAAATACATGTGCGCGCACACATATACACACACAAACACACACACAGAGTCAGATATTTCATTCTTATCCTTTGTGGTTTCTGTTTTGGTTTTCAATCATCTTTTAAATTATTGTTAGAAACTAGTCTGTGTAGACTGCTGAAACAAACCTAGAATGATTAAATTGTTTGTAAATGTGATTCCAGGTGGCTTTTTAGATACATTCTAATATAACTAAAATTGACTTAATCTACTTAAGAATAATTACTTGAAAAAAATAAAAGTCTATTGGAAAATTTTCATAAATGTGCAACTTATAACATCAGGTAGTACTATTCAATATATCCTTGGTGTATAATTTAAAATATCCATTTTGGACTTACTATATATTTTTCTTGCACTATTTGAGACCTTATATTTTTGTCTTTTAATTTATAACAAATCTATCTTTTAGTAAATCTTTGTTTAGCAAATGAATCCTGTTTGCACTAGACTAGCAATAGTTCTCAAAGTGTGGTCCTTCAACAAGCAGCATCAGCATCACCTAGAAACTTGTTAAAAGTGCAAATCCTAGCAACACTCAGACCTCCTGGACCAGACGCTAGACTTAGGGCCCAGCAAATGCTATAGAAATTCTGATGTAAACTGAAGTTTTCAAAGTGCTGAGTAAAGGATACTGGATAGGTATACTATTAATCCCTAATCATAATCTCTAGGAATCAATTATTAAATTTTAGCTGAAAACACTAGTTTATTCCCCAGCTGTTTAAAATGAAATGGTCTAATATTCCGATGGCAAAATGCAATGTGTATTGAGCATAAATATATATGGCCAAGACTAGTCTTAAGAACCTTTATGCCAAACGTTTAACTCATGTTTTGTGAAATTTACTGAAAAGACATTTCCACTGAATTGATAGAACTGTTGGAAGACAAGGGTTTTGTGAAACATTTCTAAGTTGAAATATCTATACATTAGAGACCTACAAGTTAAAAGTAAACAACCAGTTGCTAATAATTGCTCCTATTTTGCAATACGTGATAATAATTATTTATTTTATATCATTTTTTTGAATTATTAGTGAGTATCGGATAACTATACAAAGTATTTCAAAATACAGAAAAGAATCTAAAAGCTTATATTAGGAAGTAAATGGAAAACATAATCCAAAATGAGGTCAAACTGCTAAATCCTTGATTGAATTTCAGCTAACTTTCTATTGCATTAGAAATAAAAATGTGTCAATATGTAGTAGAGTCAGTACTTGTTTGAATAATTAAAACACATATGAAAGAACAGAAATAAGAATTTCATTGCAAGGTTATTCACTGGTCCTTCATTCTCATTTTCTCATTTTTAAAGATCAGTTCAGTAATATTTTGTGATAGTTTTGCATAATGTAAAACTTGTGAACTCTAATCCTCCTAGAAAATCTCTTATTTTCTATGCCCCCTTCTCTGATATTGGTATCTGCCTTTCTATAATTGGATTTCCTTGCACTTCTTTCTTCAACTTCTTGACTGTGGTTGTTGAACAAGTATAATGATTTTTTAAAAAAATCTTTATTAACTTTTCTCCTTATGTGTTCCATTGAAAATGTGATAATACTTTCTTTCACTGGCCCATTTATAAATTTAAACCTTCACACATACTTTCTTTTCTTCTTCTTTCTTTCTTCTTTTTTTTAATCTTTTAACATATTCTTTATTATGTGCAAGCACTAACTTCTCTTAATTTTTTTGTTTTCTTTTTATTGGTTGTTTTTAGTTGTATGTAACATTAGGATTCATTTTGATATAATTATAAAAACATAGAATAAAATTTATTCTAATTCAGCCCCAGTACTTCCTGTTTCCCTCCCCTCCTCTCACCTCCTGCTCCCTTACCTCTACTCTACTAATTTATTTACTTTTAAGTTTTTTTTAATTGTTGGTGTTTTGTGGTTGTACATTATGGTGAGATTCACTGTGGTACATTCATATATGTACATAGGAAATTTAAGTCAGATTCGTTACATTGTTCTTCACCCATCCAATCCCTTATCCCTCTCTCCAATTCCATTCTTCCATTCAAATCTTTCTTCTGTCTTATGAAATCCCCTCTTTTTCCCTGTCCTGTCTCATTCTCCCCACCTCTCTCTCTCCCCCTCCCTCTCTCCTTCTCCCTTTCCCCCTCCCCCCTTTATTTTGGACTAGCTTCCACATATCAGAGAACTTTTGGTTTTCTCTTAATTTACTTAACATGATGGTCTCCAATTCCATCTATTAACAAGCAAATGCCATAATTTCATTTTTCTTTATGAGTGAGTAACACTCCATATTGTAAATGTACCACATTTTCTTTATCCATTCATGTGTCAAAGGGCACCTAGGTTGCTTCCATAGCTTAGCTGTCATGAATTGTGCTCTATAGACATTGATGTGGCAGTATAGCATGCTGATTTTAGAACTTTTGGATATATACCTATGAGTGGGAAAGCTGGGTCGTATGGTGGTTCCATTCCTGGTTTTTTGAAGAATATCTGTACTGCTTTCCAGAGTGGTCACACTAGTTTACAGTCCCACCAAAAGTGTATGAGTGCACATTTTCCCTCACCTCCTTACCAATATTTATTTTCCTTTCCATTAAGTCCAAATTTTATATTTGAATGTGACCCTTTAATTCAAATAATCTATAATTGTAAAGCTAAATTAATAATTTATTTTCCAAAACATTTCCAATTCCAACTCCTCATTCCTATCAAAGTTAGCATTATTCAGCCACGATGCAAGCACTGCTTTGAGTTTCCATTTTCCTTTACCTTCTCTAGGTAAATATCCTAAAATAATTTTTATTGTATGTTGATGTACAGATTATACAGAATATTTACGTATTTTAATCATTTATCTTTACAGCAAATTTGGTTTAAATATGAAAAAATAGGAAGCATATCTCAGAGACACTGAATCACTGATGAAGTCTTGATTAGGACCTCTGTTTTGCATCTTCTTTTCTTATGTCCTCTGACACAGAACCAAGTATGACATTAGAGAAATATAAAAGGTGTTTAATCATTCTGAGTCTTATGAAAACCTGATTTTTTTGAACTTGTGATAGAGCAGTGAGTATGATTCTTGTCAAAATTTTCTATGAATTTATTGAAGTCAGATTTAATACTGGATACCAACTGGTCAAAAGCAAAATTCACCAATTCTTCAGAAAGATGAATATTGAACTAGGAGAGAAAAAATAGTTGAGCAGCTAAGCAAATACAACCTACCCTAGATTTCTACTTGGTACTCTGACTTTAGGTTTAAGCATTCCACCTGGAACAAGGCTAGCAGCAAGTTACTATGATGAAAGAAAAGATAAGCCTGAGATTGTTCAGGGTAAAGGATTAGGAGAATGAAATTATTTCCATAGTCTTTGCTCATTGTATGGTAAATTTTCAATTTAGGTTTTCTCTCTAGCATTTGAGAAAGAGTCTTCTGTTTCATATGGATTTGTTTTTGTTTGCTTCAGCCTTTCTTAAAAACTGCAAACCCACAATTTTAAGGATTTCTTGTATTTATTTGATTGTGTATTTTTTCTTATGAGAGGAGGATTTTAGTTTTCTCTTAAACATAATCACTTTCCTCCTAGACTAGAATTGATTCCCCAAAAGCAGAATTTTAACAAAAATATCAGTGCAAGTGGATTATCTGAAGAGTGAACCCAGGAAGCCTAAGCAAAAAAGAAAGGAAACTAAGATGGGAAAAACAGAAAATCAAGAATGGGATAAAAGGGGATTATTGGTGTGGGCAATTAGAGCTCTATGGAAACCCTCAGGTACTGTATAGGCTAGGGTTCAGAATTGTCCCAGTAGAAAGTGTGGAATCTGGCACATTTATTTTCCATGCCTGTTCATTTCTCATCAAAGGATATTCATAAGGGTGTTTAATCTCTTAACATTTCTTATTTGCCATGAATTTAGGCTGAGCAAGAGCCATCTGCTTTAGAGAAAGCTCACAGGGAAACAAAAAGACAAACGTGGTGCAGAAACTGTCTACTGTGGCTGTGGTTGAACTTGGAGAAAGGTGCTAGGAGAAATTTCTGTGAATCAGTGGTATTTGCTAAATTATTTATACAGATTTGTAAAAATATATTTCCTTGGTACCTTTTATGTGCTAAGTAGTGGAAGGGTATTATTAGGAAGATATGGATTGACAAAGCTAGAAATCTGGTCTTTTCTTTCAGTCCCCTTATCAAATAATCGTCATCCTTATTGAATCTTATTCAAAAATATATTTTATGCTTTTCCCCTCCTCTCTGTTTTTCCTGACAATGCTATAGTTTAGGCTCTCACCATAATTATTCATATGGATTACTGAAGAAATCTCTTAATTGGTCTTCTTGCTTTCACTTTCATTCTGCTTAAAACTATTTAAAGGTTCTCTGTGAATTTCAGAATAGAATTCAAACTCTTCCTCCACTTGCTGTGTGTCTTCCCAGAATCAGTCTTGCTTGTCTCCCTAGAATCACCTTTCTTCCCTTCATCTCACATACATATACGGTTCATCCATGCATTCGAAGATGATTTCTGTTTCCTGAATTCACCAGGCTACATACAGTGTATGACTTCCCATTGTGACCTCTCTTTTAAAATGAGTCTCCACCCTCCAGCAGCAACTCCTACTATTATGCTTTATTTTCTAATTAACTCCTAGTGTTAGATCAGGTGACCTCTTTCAATGTCTTTGTTATCCTTTCTTTATCTCCATGCAGTCCCTACATTTTTCCTGTAATTATTTTATTTATTTATTTTTGTAATGGGGATTGAACTCAGGGGCACTGGACTACTGAGCCATATCCCCAGCCCTATTTTGTATTTTTATTTAGAGACAGGGTCTCACTGAGTTGCTTAGCACCTCTCTGTTGCTGATCCTCCTGACTCATTCTCCAGGGGCACTAGGATTATAGGTGTGCTTGCCACCATTCCTGGCTCTATTTTAAACATTGCCACTGCCCCCAGCTCTATTTTATATATTATTAACACACTATTTTATTGCACTCTATTTTGAATAGTCTTCCTCTTCAAGTAGCCTATGAACTTCTTTAAAACAAAGATTTATTTATTTCATGTCTGGGTGCATGCCCCAAATCCTTAAATAGTGTTCATTTTCAATAATATCGACTGAATGTGCATTGTTGAAAAAAGAAAATTTCCATTAACTCCAAGAGTCTCACAGAATAAGGCATGGTATATGTCCTTAAGAACATATACTCTGATGGCCTTTTACTTTGGGAAATTTAAATACATGGCAGATCAGTATATAAAATAACTACAAATGCTTCCCTGTTGGCTTTATATGACTTTAGGGAGCATGCTCTAGTATGAAATATCCATGATAAAGCAAAATTCCTTGGCATTACTTATAGGCTTCATTCTCGGTAATCATGGTTCTAATTTCTGCTGGGTCTCTCTACAACCTTCCTTTTCTTGAGACCCCACATCCTCTGAATCTGATAAAAATCTCACATTTAGCTCTGTAGCACCACAATGGTTTAGTATTCCATGGTCTTCTCTCTCTTTGCCTAATTTTGGAGATGTTTATAATATAGCTTTAAAGAGGCAATGAGAGAGCTGGTAAAGGAATTCTTTCTCTCTGCCTTTATTTAGCAGTTGCTACATAAAGAAGAAAAATAGCATCTTTCTCATGATTCATCATTTTTTACCCTTATATTAGCATCAAAAAGAAGTTATCCCTCAGTTGATTTATGACAATAAAAGTTTGTGATTGGCAATGCTTTGGGCTCTTTTGATTTCCAAATCAAAAAGATTAAGTTTAAATGAGAAGAGTAGTCAAATATGCCAAATCTTGGGCTGGGGATGTGGCTCAAGCGTAGTGGGCTCGCCTGGCATGCATGCGGCCCGGGTTCGATCCTCAGCACCACATACAAACAAAGATGTTGTGCCCGCTGAAAACTAAAAAAAAAAAATATTAAAAATTCTCTCTCTCTCTCTCTCTATAAAAAAAAAAAAAAATGCCAAATCTGAGAACACTAACACAAGAATTAGTGACAGTCATTGTGTTGATAAAGTTTCTCTCCCTGACCACACTTTAGACAGGATACTCCTGGGCCTGCTTTTCAATTAGGTATTGTCCTATCTTTGTCCTTCTTAGTCCATTTGTAACAAGAATCCTGCATGTCTTTTTAGTCAGAATTCCGTTATCCTTGATGTCTCCTCTTAGTAATTTTCCATCCATCAGTGTCCCCACTCCCACTCTACCCCTTAGATACAAATTTCTGAAAGACATCACTCTATTGAGAGAGAACCCTATCTCTCTCACCTATTGCTATTTTCTTCACACTTATTGCAATAGTCCTGCAAAAATAAAATATTCTGTGCCATTTTAATATCTCAGAATAAATGTTTTCAATATTAAATGAGTGTCCAGTATAATAAAATTTTTGAGAATTTCCTCATGTTTTCTAAAATCAAATCAAAATCCTTAAGCTTATACTTTTTTCTACCAAACTACATGTCTAAATAATGGAGCAGAAGTATGTGTGGTGAAATTTACCCAATTTATCCTAATAATATTACTAATAAAGAACTCTGTCATGCTATTTCCTCCTATCAGGGCCTTCTTCACACTTTTTCTTCTTCCTTGAATATTCATCCTTTTCCTTGCCTCTATCTCTGAGACTGTCTCAGCTTAACTATCTCAGTTGAGTATCCTAACTAATTTGTGTAAGTAATGCTCTCCCTTACTTACTATCATCAAATCTGAGGGAATTTAATATAATTAATAAGTCCACAGGTATATCTTAATCTAATAGATTACTAATTTCCCCCCTTTCAATAAGCTAGCCAGACATAGGTTGTATTCATTAACTTATACTACAATATTAATGACAATAATTCCATAATTATTTTATGTTAAATGAGTAAATTTTCACCAAAAATAATTATGGATTATTATCTGGGTATATTAGTGAAAAAACATGAATATATCGAATACCATATTGAAAAAATTATACATTAGCTCCAGTTTTTTAAAACCTAAAAAGTTTATGCTATTATTCCCTTTCAGTGGATTAAAATACAAAGTTCCTGAATGTTTGAGAAGCTTGCAGAAAAGCCTATGTACAATAAGTGGAAAAGCTGAGATTTAATGGCAAATCTGTTTTATTCAAACTATTCATATCCTGCTTGTTAATCTTGCCAGAGTTAGTGGTCAATTTTCTCCCCTCCATCTCACATGCAACATATTGTGCAACAAATCTACAAAAGAATCTCTCCAGAAGAAGCCTTAAGGGATTACATCCTGAAGAATTGGAGATATGTGAGTACTCATCTGTTTCCTGCTGTTTATCCTTCTCTCATTTGCATGATGCTATTGATATGCATGCAAGACAAAAATTTCCTGAAGGAGGCATGACATAAAGCCCACAAACTACTTTCTTCCCCCCAGATTAATTCCTTTAAGGTTGCCCAGAAAGATTATATAACTAACTTCCCTCACGGCTGGTTCTCTCTGAACACTAAATAGGAACAAACTTGTAAAGGCCAATTGAGGTTAGAAATCCACAAATATTAACTGTTTAGGAATTTAAAAGGGAAAACATCATTTCGTCCTTTCATTCAAAATATTCTTATGCCCAAAATAAACATACTCTGTACGAGAATGACGTAAAGGATTGCTGGACACATCAAAAGAAATAAATCATACAGAGTTTGAGATTTAAAGGAATCAAACATTCATAAAATGTGATGACTTTCTTATCTATCCACTTTAAAGGGTTGGAGGTGGAACTCAGAATGACTTTCAGTGAATTTTCTATATTACTCTGCATGGATTATACTTGTTGTGCTTGGTTTATTCAGTTCCTTCTTCAGTAAAACAGCAAAGTGGCTTTCAATTTTTCCTTTTGCTTCTGATTATACAGTGAAATCAGCCCATGACATGAGTTTGCCTCTATTCTTACCTTCAACATGTACAGAGATTAGAAGAAAAATGAAATGGGAAAAATCTATTTCACTTTCTGCCATGACCAATGTGTTCATAAAACCAGTAAAATTGCTACCACTTGAGATCTCAATTAGTTTAACATGATGAAGTGTTAATCTTTCATGTATTCAGTAGTCACCCCTTATCAGCAGGGGATATATTTGAAGTCCCAAACTGAAAACTTGAAACTGCAAGTAGTAATGAACTTTATATTCACTAGTTTTTACATATACAGACAGGCATACATACCACAGATAGGATTAATTTATAAATTAATCACAGTAAAAATTAACAACAGTAACTAATAATAAAGATAGCTATAAAAATGTATTGCTACCATGGAAGTTAATCTGGTATCTGAGATAGCAACTAAGGTAACTCAGATAGTGACTTAAGGGCTGGTAGCATGTACAGCATGGATATGTTATACACAGGGATAATTCTCATCCTAGGCGGGATGGAGTGGGATGGCACAATATTTTGTCTTACTACTCAGAACAGTATATAATTTTAAATTTATTAATTGTTTATGTAGTTTTCCATCTAATATTTTCAGAGTGATTAACTGCAGGTAACTGAAACCATGGGAATTGAATCCATAGATAGAGGAGTTGCTGTGCTTTAAATTCTCTTTAAAACACTGAGTGTTTATAAATGTATAAAAATTTTATTGGTAGATATTTTTGCAAAAGTCATCACCCGTAAAAAACATATGAAATAAACCAATGTATTAGCACCAGTAAAATCCTACCTTTTAAGCTTTCAATATATTTTAAAAAACATTATTTCCAGTGTTATTTGATTTTATAGTTTTACATCTGTTAGTACTTAATACTTCATTTTATTGAAACATTTCATTTATTGAAACATAAACTAAGGATATGGTACTGTGGGTTTCATTTTACTTACTGATGTCTTTTGTTTTCTTGGAGTGGCAAAGTACAATGTCTAAGTAAGATTAGAGTCCACATATCATAATATGGTTTTCAGTTTAACAATGTAAGCCTGACTTGATCTTCCATGTCTCATATCAGTAAAAATGTAAATAAAGAAGAGTGTAGAATATTCTAAGCCTTAGAAGACAGGCTTCAGATAGGGGACAGCCAAATGTGCACAATAAAACAGAGAAAACTGGATGGTCAAATATAGTTTGTACGAATAACTGCTTTGGTCTATTATCTAACCTAGTGGTTCTCCATTTGCAGTCTTCACACTAGCTTTGTAACTATTATTCAGAAGCCTTTTAGAAATGTAAATTATTGAGTTACATCCTGGATGTACTGAATCAAAAACTCTGGTGCTAGGGCCAGCAACGTGGGTTTTCACAAATCTTCTTGGTAATTCAGATTCAAGGCAAAATTTGAGAACTACTGCTCTATCCCATTCATAATTTTGTTTGTTCATTCATCCACCATAAATTTCTAATTTGTTACCATATGCTAGGTACTGAGTGACTAGTAGGGATAGGAATGAAGGCTAATGTTATCAACAGTAACTGCTTATTGTAAGCTTACTTTCTGATAAGAAATTTTAATAACTAAGATCATTTCGCCATAATAACCTTATTACTCAGATATATTTCCACTGTAGTGTTCACAATTACCTTTTCAGAGAGCAATGTGAGCATGTGGCAGCAGCCAACTTTGTTGGAAAAGTGCCTAGCTCTGAGACAGTCCAAGATGGTTGCCCCGAGGAAATGTTTTCTGAATTGACTAAAACTTTGAATTACATTTCTGAAATAAAATCAAATTGAAGAAAAGTAAAAGAAAATTGGAAATAATTATATACAAGTTCAGTTAAGGTTTTGGTTTGTCTTGACTGTAGCTAATTTGTGTCAAAACCACCATGATTGTCTCTGAATAACTGTCCCAGAAAAACCCATTCCTAATGTATGAGAACTAGCCTCAAGGTGTCCTGAGACTGAAGAAAGAGAGGCAGTGAAATCTAGAATCACACAGAGTGCAATTTACTGATTGACATATGGTCCTGGGTGAAAATAAGATCATTTGGATCCCTGCACATTGGACCAGTAAGAGGAGCATGTTTATAAGTTAGGACAAAAGTGACTTCATTCTGGCTGGAATGCACTTGGTTTGTCTTAAGATAATATCAGAGTCAAGTGCATTCCTATCGTCAGGGTCCAGTTGTAAAATGCCACATATGCCTCAAATGATTTTTTAATTAGTATTAGGTTTTCATTTTGACCAGTTTTAAGGTTTATAGCAAAATTAAGAGAAAAGTACAGATTTGCTATATACTTGTCCATGCCCCATTACCTCTCAGTCTCTCTATCAATATCTAGAGTGGTAAATTGGTTACAATCAATGAACTTACACTGACAAAATGTTGTCATCCCAAGTTCATAGTTAAATTTAGTACTAACTCTTGGTGGTATACATTCTGTACATTTTGCTAAATGTACAAATGGCATGTATCCACCATTACAGTATTACACAGAATAGTTTCACCACTTTAAAAATCCCGTGTTGAGCTGGGGCTGTAGCTCAGTGGCAGAGCACTTGCCTAGCATGTGTGAGGCACTGGGTTAGATTCTCAGCACTACACATAAATAAATAAACAAATAAAATAAAGGCGTTCTGTCCATCTACAATTACAAATTAAAAAAAAAATCCTCTGTGTTTCATCTATTTATTGTGCCCTCTCCCCAACCCCTGACAACTACATCTATTATAGTTTGCTATCACGCAGAAAAGATGACTAGGTTTACTCTGGGGCAATCATGGCAGTAACCATGGGCCACCTTCACCTCCTCATATTTCCCCAGCATACCATAAGTAAGAAAAAGCCATTAGAGTGATAAGTAGCATTTTTTCACTCATCCTGATGCCATCAGCAACAGGAATGTGCCTGATGTCTTTGATATTAACATGAAGCAAACCAGGTTCTGTCTTGGATAAAAGTCACTTTCATCCTGACCACTGTTATAAGCCCCCTCTCTCTGACCCAAATCACAGCAACTACTGGTTTTGCTTCACCTGAGAACATACTCTGAGCAAGTCCCCCAATAAATATTGCTCTGTGCAATCCTGGAGCTATCTTCCCCTTTCTTTGATGTCACAGCACCTAGCAGCTCATCATACTATGGGATCTGTTTTTCCAGAATGGTAATTTTCTTGGCAATTCATATTATGTAATTTATTTATTGCAACAACCCTCTGAGAAAATTATTAGCAATCATCTTTTTGAAATTAAGAGAAAGTCTCTGAACCTAACTGGATAATTAACTGCGCAAAGTCATTCAACTTTGAAGTAGCAAAAAAGGGACTTGAGACCTGACATAAATCTAGAGCAGCTGCAAAGTGTGGAAGATTATGATATGATCAGGAAGGTTAAAATATAAAGAGTGACTGGAGTGTGGGCTCTGTAAAGTGTGATCTGATTGTGAACTGAGGCTGCATGTCACTGCCCAGCATTATGAGAGAATATCATATCACAAATCACTAGCCCAAGAAAAGATAAAAATCGAAACTTCAAAGTAAAATTTCTATTGAATATATATCACTTTTACACCATTTTAAAGGGAAAAAATTGTAAGTCAAGCAATCATATTGGCAACTATATATATACATAATAAAATGAGATGCCACCTGTGAATTAATGTGACCCTCCTAGCTCATATGCAGACAAACTTATTGAATGTTTTCTGATCATCAGGCCCTACAGTCTTTATCAAAACTCAGCTATGGTTGTAGCAAAAATAAGGGCCCATAAAAATACATAAAAGTGTTGGCATGACCGTTTTTCAATAGATCTTTATTTATGGACACAGAGATTTGAATGTCACATAATTTCCACATGTCACACAATCGTATTATTTAATTTCCTTCAACCATTTAAAAATGTAAAAACCCTTTTTTAGCTTCCAGAGCATACAAAAAAAAAAAAAAGATATGAGCTGGACTTGGCCCATAGGCCATTATTTGCTGATCCATATAGTAGTTCCAATTGACTCCAAACTCTCAACAACTAATAAGAAATTAAAAATGAAGTAAATTTAAAAAGGAAAAGAGAGAGGTCAAGGAAATGCGGAAAAGGACTATATTAAGTAACTAGGGAAATGGCTGAAAATGGATCATGCATTTATTGCTCTAAGAAAATAATCTGCCTCCTATAAACAAAAACTTGACCTTATAGCATTTTAGGGAGATTTAGAAAGACATCCAACTTCCTAAATGAAAGCATAGGTTCTAATGCCTAACTGGAACTGAATTTCAGCCTCACTTTTTTTCATTTACTTTTGTTCATTCCTACACAACTATTTAGAGAAACCCTGGATTCCTTATTATTCTATCACCTCTTTTTAGTTTGTATATAAATTCTATCTCACATAGCAAGTCCCCCATGAGCAGAATATAAAATATTGAGTACAGGGCCTGGGGTTGTGGCTCAGTGGTAGAGCACTTGCCTTGTACATGTGAGGCAGTGGGTTCAATCCTTAGCACCACATAAAAATGAATAAACAAAATAAATATTTAAAAAAAGATTAAGTAGGGCTGGGGATATGGCTCAAGTGGTAGTGTGCTCGCCTGGCATGCTTGCAGCCCAGGTTCGATCCTTAGCACCACATACAAACAAAGATGTTGTGTCCGCTGAAAACTAAAAAATAAATATTAAAAAAAATTCTCTCTCTTTAAAAAAAAGATTAAGTACATGACATCTTTATTTACAACCATTAGTCATCATCTATGAAGGCTTGGACTCACTAAATATTAATGCTGCATCTTCCTTCTTACTCTACTTCAAGTTTACTAACTATAGCATGGAATTCTCAAGAAGAGCAAAAAATATTCCCAGGTCCTTTTTGCTTAGCTGCTATAGAAAGTTCATTGAAGTCAGGTTAAAGCTAAAAGAATGGGTTCTAGAGAAGGAGTTATCACTTAGAATATAGACAGGCTACAAAAAAAAAATAAATAAATATAGAAAAAAAGCAAGATAAAAAAAGTAAATCTGACTGAGGAAGAGAAAGACCAAACATCATGTATATGGGTTGGAATAATAGAAACATAACAGAGGCAGCTAAGAGAAATTTTCTGTATCTAAAATTCTTGGTGAAAAATGATGCTGGTGGGCTGGGGTTGTGGCTCAGTGGTAGATCTCTTGCCTAGCATACGTGAGACACTGTGTTTGATCCTCAGCACCACATAAAAAATAAATAAATAAAATAAAAGTATTGTGTCCATCTGCAACTAAAAAATATTTTAAATGATACTGTTTATGAAGATATTTTTCAAGAAGATATTTTCTGGAAACCTTGTTGCACACAGTGTATTCAGTGAATTCATATGTTCTCCACATTCTATTTTGAAACACTTGAGTCAAAGAAAATTACATTCTTTTATCTTTTACATAACTTTACAATGTTTATTTCCTCAAGGAAGCCAAAATGTTTGACATCCCTTGTTTCAACCATTCTATATTCTATAACTATAAAACAGAAGTAGTAATCTCATGCTAATTCAGAGAAGCATCACAGAATTGCAGATTCTAGTAGGCCTGATTTGACTATATAACTTTGGGTAAGTTGCTTATTTCTTTCAAGCAGTAAATTCTTTCTCCGTAAAATAGGAATCATATTTCCTACTTTAAGCTGTTTGGGGGAGGACTAAAGGTGGATATAATCAAGATAAGAATTAAATTACAGGTATTGTAATAAAAAGCACAGAAAGAGAAAGTGATTGATGCACAAATATACCATGAATTTTCAAATCATTATGAAAAGGGTAAGCATTTATCAGTATAAGTGAGTCTTATCCTTTGCTTGAATTATTGATAATGTTTTTCCAGCTCTGATATGTGGCATGGCTGACATTTATGTGCTTTGGGAACTAAAACACACTTCCATTCATTTATGAGATTGAATGGCCTTTCCCAAAGATGAAGTACCTTGCATAATATAATTACATGATAAGATATACCAATAGAAGTACTAACAAAATTTCCATTCAAGAATTTACTATCATTTTGTTAACCCACGTTTAAAACCTTGCCTTAAGTATAGGTGAACCAGAAATAGTATAATACATTGTAGCATACATAGGCTAATGAATTTTCTCCCTAGTAACTGGAATTTGAGCAGGAATCTTATTTATTAGAATTAAGCTCTTCTCTTTAATTTGTATTTCTGAATTTCCAACAGATAGAGCATAATTAGTTCCAGGTAACTTAATAAGAATGTTGTTAAATTATTCAGTTAGTAGTGATGGTTAGCATAGAGATGAAGAATCATGAAAATGAGAAGGGTGGGTCAGAAAATAAGGTGGATTTGAATCTAGATCTAATGTGAATAAGCATACTTGGAATTTTTGGACTAATTACATACTCTCTTTGCTTCATTTGTAATGTGGGAAAATTATATTTCCTCTCAGATATTTATTGTGAAAATTAAATGAGTTAGTACACAAATATGTAAAAAGAAGTCTTAAGAATAACTTCCTGGTTGGAGTTGTGGCTCAGCGGTAGAGCACTCGCCTAGCATGTGCGAGGCTCCGGGTTTGATCCTCAGTACCACATAAAAATAAATAAATAAAATAAAGACATTGTGTCCAACTACAACTAAAAAATATTTTTCAAAAAGGAATAACTTCCCATAAAAATTTTCTCAATAAATGCCACTTACAATAATGGTTATTATATCCACAAATGTCCCATAGGAAATCAAATGCTGACTTAGAAAAAAAAATGTATCATCTTTTCTTTCTTGAGGTTGTTCTTTCTCTTTTACCATTACTTCTGGTCTTTTCCCTTAATCACTTAAATCTAAACTCTGGAATTCTTCCAGGGTTCTTTCTGCACCCATACCTTTCACAACAATCATCATGTTTTGTGAATTTTGCTTTCTAAATAGTTCCCCTTTCCATTCCCAACTAATCTGAGTTGTGCTTGTAACTTGGATAGTCACTATCATTTGTCTTGATCCTTTTTGGGTACTGGGGTTTGAATCCAGGAATGCTTAACCACTGAGCCACATTCCCAGACCTTTTTTTTTTTTATTATTAGTTAAACAAAAAAGCTCATACTTTCAGTGACTAAATGTTCAAGATTGTATAGCACCATCCCAATGGCCCCAGGGCAGGTGGCTTCCTGGTGAGAGAATATGGGGAAGCAATTACTGGTGAGACAGGAGTAGGAGGGGCCAGTCTTTCTCGTTTTTTTTTTTTTTTTTTTTTAATTCTAATTAGTTATCATGACAGTAGAATGCATTTTGACACATCATGCAAAAATGGAGTATAACTTCTCATTATTCTGGTTGCACATGATGTAGAATCACACTGGTAATGTAGTCATATATGTACATAGGGTAATAATGTCCTATTCATTCTACTATCCTTCCTACCTCCATACCCCCTCCCCTCCCTTCACTCCATTCTACCTAATGCAAAATAACTCTATTTTTCCCTAGCCTCCCGCCCTTATTATGAATTAGCATCCATGTATGAGAGAAAACATTTGGCCTTTGGGTTTTGTGGATTGACTTATTTCACTTAGCATGATATTCTCCTGTTCCATCCATTTATCTGCAAATGCCATGATTTCATTCTGCTTTAAGGCTGAGTAATATTCCATTGTGTATATATACCACATTTTCTTAATCCATTCATTTGTTGAAGGGCATCTAAGCTGGTTCCATAGTTTGGCTATTGTAAATTGAGCTGCTATAAACATTGATGTGGCTACCTCACTGTAGTATGCTGATTTTAAATCCTTTGCATATAAACCAAGGAGTGGGATAGCTGGGTCAAATGGTGGATCCATTCCAAGTTTTCTGAGGAATCTCCATACTGCTTTCCATAATGGTTGCACCAATTTGCAACCCCACTACCAATGTATGAGTGTACTTCCCCCCGCCTCCTACATCCTTGCCAACATGTATTGTTGCTTGTATTCTTTTATATTTCATTTAGAGACAAGGTCCTGCTGAGTTGCTCAGAGCCTTGCTAAGTTGTGAAGGCTGGTTTTGAACTCGAAATCCTCCTGCCTTAGCCTTCTGCGCTGCTGAGATTACAGATGTATACCACCATTCCTGGTTTGTCTTGATTTTGGTAAGTACCTTATCTCTGGTCTGGTTTCCTTGAGATTTGTACCTTTTCACTAGTAGCTAAGATGGCCCCTGATGGTCATTATTTTCTTCATGCATATTCTTTTTAAAAAATTTTTTTTTAGTTACAGTTGGACACAATACCTTAATTTTATTTATTTTTATGTGGTGCTGAGGATCAAATCTAGTGTCTCACACATGCTAGGTGAGCGCTCTACCACTGAGCCACAACCCCAGCCCCTATGCATAGTCTTTTTTTTTAACATTTATTTTTTAGTTGTAGTTGGACACAATACCTTTGTTTTATTTATTTATTTTTATGTGGTGCTGAGGATCGAACTTAGGGCCTCACACAAACTAGGTGAGCGCTCTACCATTGAGTCATAACCCCAGCCTCATATTCTTTTTAGAAAAATAGTTTTAGTTGTAGATGGACATAATAACTTTATTTATTTATTTATATTTATGTGATGCTGAGGATCAAACCCAGTGCCTCATACATGTGAGGTAAGCGCTAGCCCCCAGCCCTATACATATTCTTTTAAAGTTGTTCTTACAATTAATCAGAGTTTGTTATTTGTTGTTTTATTGCTGGTTTAACCAATAGAATACGGTGAAAGTGATCATGTGTAATTTCCAGGGTATGTTATAAAAGGCATTATAATGTCTTCCTTGGTCCCTTGCCCTGTAGCCACAATGCTGTGAGGACTTACACAATCCATGAAAGGCCTCCCTAGAGAGAAACTGAGATCCCTGGCCAATAGCCACAATGAACTTGCTGTTCATGTGAAATAGTCTCTTTGAAAGTGCATCTTCTAGCCCCACTCAAGCATTCAGATGAATTTAACATTTCTGACTACAACCTCATAAGAACCCTAAATCAGGCCCATTGAATCAAGCTCCTCTGAAATTCCTAACTTACAGAAACTAAGAAATAATATGCTGTTATTGGTTTCTCAAGCTGCTGTATTTTGAGGTGATTTATTATTCAGTGTTTCTCTTGGAACCACTAAGCCAAAAGATTAATCTTTTGAAAATACAAATTCATTCATGTTGCTTCTGTGTTAAAACTTTCAATGACCCCTATTTGCCTACTAAATTAAAGTCAAACTCAGTATTTTAATGATTTCTTGATTATTCTGTCTCATCTCCATACAATTTTTTACACATTTGCACACAGGCACAAATACACACACACATATACAAAATGTGAGTATGTATACAGTATTCCATTTTATTTCTTTTGTATATGCTCTTTAAAAAAATCAAATGAGTTTATTCTACCTGAGTACCTTTTGGCATAAATATCTTTATATTATTTCTGGATTTCCCCAGGCAGGTATCCATTAAGCTTTCATTATGCACTGATTCCCTAATATAGTAATTATCCTGTTTTAAAATAATTTGTGTCTGTCTACCTTTTATATCCTCTGCCCATTAAACTGTAAGATCCTTTAGGGTCATGCCTAATACATAACAGGTATCAATACCTAGTTGTTGAATTTTTAAATAAATGCTTTGTGGTAAAAAGTTTCACTAAAGGAATTCATATATCCTTTCACCCAACCCCAAATTCCTCTGAGAATATGTTGCCTACATCCTTGAATTACCTCTTAAGTTTAAAGAATATATAACTCTATGGGAGAAAAATTTTCTATGTATTTTAGATTACGCTGAACAAAGACCTTGACATTGTCCTCATTAAACTTTGGGTTCTAACAAATTTTAATTGGCTAAGATAATATACAAAGTTATAATCACATTATAATTTAATTTCTTTCCATGAAGGAAATAATAGTGCCATGGTTTGGGAGTTCTCCTTAATTCACTCTATTTGATTGTCACTATGGAACTTAGTTATTTTGATTTTAGCAGAGATTTTTTGTTTTAATTAGTTATATATGATAGTAGAATGTATTTTGACATATTATACATAAATGGATTATAACTTCTCATTTTTCTATTTGTACATGATGTATAATTATTAGTTGTGTACTCATATATGCACATAGGATAGTAATGTCCAATTCATTCTACTATCTTTTCTATTCCCATTCTCCTTCCCTTTCCTTCATTTCCATTTTTCTAATCCAAAGTACTTCTATTCTTCCCTAACCCCCCTATTATGAAATTATTATCCACATATCAGAGAAAATATTATGGGGGATTGCCTTATTTAACTTAGCATGATTTTTTTCCAGTTCCAAGCTGATTTTGACAGAGTTTTTTATGAAGCTTCACAACTAATTCTTAGCAGTCAATTTGTAAGATTTAAAAAGAGAATGTTAGCCAGAATTTGAATGTCTTTCATTTTATTGCACTTTACCCATTTAAAATGTTTAATCTTCTCTAATATAAATGAAATGAAAAGTGTGTCAGAATTATAAACATCAAAACTTGATACAATAAGAAAAGTTAACTTGTGAAAAATATAACAAAATGGACAATTATACCAATGTGCAAAATGCTTGTTAGAAAAATTGTTTCCAAATTCAATTAAGATGATATGAGTGAGCTGCCAAAATATATCTTATTAACTAAAAATGAAAGTTTGCTTCAGATAAGATATTGAAATAGTCACAAATCATTTAAAGACTGCAAGCTACTCAATATTAAATTCATTCATTTATACATTATTATCAAAAACAGTAACTAAAATGTTGCATGGATTGAGGTGGTTTTTCAAATAGGTGAAGAATATTACACTGGTTTTCAGTAGATATAATCAAGTTCATCTAGTTAGGAAAAAAGAGAACTGTAGATGCAGAATTGTTCTGTACTTATCATAATACAAATGGAATTTTTTTCACAATAATGTAAAATTAGTAGACATGTCTTTGAAATCTTACACCACTAATTGAAATCTAGTCAATAAAGCATAGAAATAAAAGAATTATTTTCTGCAAATGCCTTTTAAAAATTCTATTTAAAATGTTTTATTATATATGTTTATTTTGCTAATTTTTTATTAGTTGCTCAAGACAATACAATGATCGTGACATACATTTGATTCAAAAGGGTATGAATTCTCATTTTTCTATTTTGCTAATTTTTACCTGCAAAACACAACCACAGGGGCTGGGGTTGTAGCTCATTGGTAGAGAGTTAGCCTAGCCTGTGTGAGGCACTGGGTTTGATCCTCAGCACCACATAAAAATGAATAAAGTTACAATAAGATCAAGTTCCTAAGTCTCATGCAAAGTAAATAATAGAAAATATATTTGGAAATTATTGGACAGTTTAAATTAGGCATTTTCACGGTTCAGAAAAAGTGACATAGCAGGATGTAGAGAACAACAATAAACTTATTTTCACATTACTTTCACATTTTAATATATTTAACAATGTAATTCCCTTATCAAGTCAGGTAGAAAAATATTGAGCAAATAAAGTAGACCTGTTGCTAGAATACTTATTAATCTGTATTCAAAGCATTTATCAAATATAAAGTTGAAATAACAACTTTGCTTCATTTAATTATTTTTCTGTACTTGAGGCTATTCAAGACGTTTATAACTTGTCAAAAGTCAACCTCTGGCTATAAACTTAGGCTAACCTCCTGAATTCAAATGTATTATTTACTTACCTATGGTTGTATTTGATTAGTAATATAAAAGTATTCTAGGGAACTTAGCTATTGTTTTTTGAAGATTTGTAGTATAGAAATGAATATATTGTTGAGCCAAGTTCTCTAATGCTAAATTCTAACCGTTGTATCCTTCAAGTGTGTTTTTGAAAGGCACCTTGCAATGTTATTACTGAGCCAAATAGAGGTTAAAAGGCCTCTTACCTCAGTGAACAATAAGAAGGAACAAAGCAACTAAATTTGTAGTGTGATTAATGCTACATACAATTCCTCTAATCATTGAGAACTCTGAATTGATGTGCACACAGCCTATTCATTCTGGGCATCTCTTCTGTCTGTAAAGGTCCCAAGGAAAAAAAAATCACCCAAAGTTGTATGCAAAAAAAAAAAAAAAAATAGGGGCAAAAAAGTAACAAGATATGTTGGCTTGAGCCTTTATTTAGCTTACCAGGAACATAGAGGAGATCCCTAACTACAAAGCATCACTTATCATCACCCCTCAAATTAACAAAGCAATGTCCAGAGGACTTATGTTGGCCACTCATCTGTCCTCTTGGGAATTACTCTAATAGAGAATAGGGTCATATCCACCATTCTTATTTTTTTTTATATTCATCAGAAGGGTTAGCTTATTTTATGGCAATAATCCTAGGTATTAACAGTAATTGTTGTATTAAATTGATAAAATGGCAGTCCTTCAAATCTTACTAATTGATTGGGACACCAAAAATACATTGACCTTTAAAAACACTGGCTCAATTTAATGTTCACAAAAATACAGTAGAATTTCATTGGTTCATATTTATCAATTACACAATTCTCATCACCTAATTTCAGCTTCAGACAGATTCACGTATAGGCAGAATTCCAAAAGTACTCTTTCCTTCTGGCTTTATTTGATAAAATTGGTGACATTTCGTTCTACCTGACATTCCGTTACTCTAGATATTGTTGCCAAAGCCTCAATCTTCAGTCTAGACTGCCTTGTCTGCAAGTCTATTCTATTGTCGTTTTCATCAATATTTATTCTCTTTATTGATCTTTCTAATTCCAGACTAAGATTACTCAATCCATTTTTCTCATTGAGACTTAGTTGAAAATAGAGCATTTGTTGAGAATATTTCAGATTAACATAAACACTCACAGATTGCTCCAAGGAGAATGTTTTCAGTGCTTATTTACAAATAATGAGTTCATATGCTTGTGCATTTTAGGCAGATATTAAAGAAAGATGTTTTTGAATATGTATGTAGGTATATGCATACATACAGTTACATATTTTAAGAAGTTTTAAAGTTTCTCAAATAACAATTTATACCAAGATTTCTTCATATGGATATCTGCTTGCTCTGGATTTAAAAACAAAGACATTAAAAGAGTTATAAAAATAGAATTAAAAACTTCTATTATCAGAAATTGTATTAAATTGTCCCAATTGCAAGCTGTCAGGGAATTGTAAATATTTATTATGTTTCTTCTAATTTTCATAGAAAAGTACTTAGGGGTTTACCAATACATCCAAAGGTTTAGGGATGTTGCTACATTCAAAACACAAATGGACTCACTCACTGAAGATTATATATTTTAGCATTAAGGAATGGGAAATCTTACTTGGCAACATTTAGGAAACACAATTAATGAGCTAGTATGCACAAATAATACTGCTGTGAAGAAAAATTAAAGCTCAATGTTCACATATTTTAAAATAATTATCATAGAAAATTTTTTATTCTCCTCCCCTCATATTATTAATGAAGAGCTGAATTTAAGGGTATATTGTCCATGCTCATTCTTTGGCATCTTTACTCTATATATTTTCGTTGATCAGTTTAGTTTAATTCAATATAGCAGTTTGGTAGCTGATTTATCTCTAAAAATTTAACAAAAAGTCTTTCACTTATGAATAATTCAAATCTTTGCTGGTTATAAAATTGCATCGTTGGCTCTCTTCACAGCCAACTGCTTCTTTCAAGTAGCAGATTCCAATCCATGAGTTTGTATCAGGGATCTGACTGACATCTGGGGGTAAACTAAAACCCAACATTTGTTTTAAACAAATTTTCAGTTTCTCCTAACAGGTGCCAGGATTTGCTTTTTATTGTTGATCGTCAAAAAATAAGGTAGCTAATATTATCTCCAGATTCTGGCCTCTGGACTTCTTTTTGTGTACTGAAGTTTAAAGAGGAACAAAACAGGAACAGAGAGCTGTAAATAAATTACTTAGGATTGAGAACATCTGCAAAATTTGGATGATAAGAATATATCTGTATTTTTGTCCCATGTAGAGAAAGAACTGCTAATTTTCACAAATAGGAGTCTACCATCTCCTTGAAATGTATTTAGAAAATTAATTTTGCATAAATGAGATACATTAATTATGCTCAAGGCACAGTTTTTAGTTTTAAACATTTTAAAGATATTATTCAGATGAGAATTATCAGAGCAGAAATTTTTAAGATTCATATTTATTTGTTCCAAATTAATTTTATTTTTTTCTAATTAGAATATATATATATATATATATATATATATATATATATATATATATATATATATTTCAATAGGCACATATAGATTGTTTAGTTTAAATGAATAAATGAAGTCATATTTTCTGTATCAATATATATTATAGTTAAAATTTCACAGGCTTCTTTTAATGTTGGCCTACTTTTTAATCAGGTTCAATTTACTTAAAAATAGATTTTAAAAATTTCTATTTACATACTTAATATATTATGCTGTTTTCCCCTCACCAACTCCTGAGGAAATCAGCATTGACTCAACCTTTAAAGGAAGTGTGGGAAAGCATGCTACATAATGGTATTTTACTTTTAAATATTCTAGGGGGTCACTGTTGGTAGAACAGTCTTAGTATTGTAATTTTGCCTTCAGCCAGTCCTACTGGCTTTGTGTACTACTGAGAATAGGATATGGTTAATAAAGAGGTCTGAGGTATAGTATGTTTTATGCAGGAATCAATTGCTTCTAACTTACTAAAATATATCTTGCTCAATTCTAACTTTAAAATATAATATATTCCAATTATAGATAGCACAAGCAAATCCAAGTCATTTTGCTAACTATAAGGCAATTAGAACTAATAAATATTTCAAAAGACATTGTTTTCAGTCCTAATTGGGGCAAGGGAGTTTTTGTTTTGTTTTAGATATTAGTATTTTGGTTACTCTTCTATTTGATCCCATTTTTTATCATTATACATAGAACAGAACAGATTTACTTCCTCTGGATGAAATCCAAAATGTTGTTCTTTCTAGAATATAATTCTTTTAAAAAAATTCCAATTTGTTATATATGGCAGCAAAATGCATAAAATTCATATTACACATATAGAGCACAATTTTTCACATCTCAGGTTGTACACAAAGTAGAGTCACACCATTCGTGTCTTCATACATGTAATAATAATGATGTCCATCTCATTTCACCATTTTTTCTACTCCCATGGCCCCCTCTCTTCCTCTCCCACACCTTTGCCATATCTAGTGTTTGTGTAATCCTCCAATGATCCCCACCCCGACCTCATCATGAATCACCATCCTTATATCAGAGAAAACATTTGGCATTTGGTTTTTTGGGATTGGCTTACTTCACTTAGCATTATATTCTCCAGCTGTATCCATTTACCTTCAAATGCAATGATTTTATTCTCTTTTATTGCTGAGTAATATATCATTGAGTATATATGCCAATTTTTTTATCCATTCATCTATTGAAGGGCATCTAGGTTGGTTCCACAGTTTAGCTATTGTGAATTGTGCTGCTATAAACAATGATGTGGCTGTGTCCCTGTAGTATGCTGATTTTAAGTCCTTTGGATATAGACTGAAGAGTGGGATTGCTGGGTCAAATGGTGGTTCCATTCCCGGTTTTCCAGGGAATCTCCATACTGCTTTCTATATAGGCTGCACCAATTTGCAGTCCCACCAACAATGTATGAGTGTGCCTTTTCCCCCACATCCTCACCAACACTTATTGTTGTTTGTATTCTTAATAGCTGCCATTCTGATGGGGTGAGATGAAATCTTAGAGTAGTCTTAATTTGCATTCTCTAATTGCTAGAGATGTTGAACATTTTTTTTACCTTTATTTTATTTATTTTTATGTGGTGCTGAGGATTGAACCCAAGGCCTTGCACATGCTAGGTGAGTGCTCTACTGCTGAGCCACAACCCCATCCCAAGATGTTGAACATGTTTTCATGTATTTGAAGATTGATTGTATATCCTCTTCGGAGAAGTGCCTGTTCAGTTCCTTGGCCCATTTATTAGTTGGGTTATTCGTTTTCTTGGTGTTAAGATTTTTGAGTTCTTTATATATCCTAGAGATAAGTGCTGTACCTGATGTATGTGTGGTAAAAAATTGCTCCCAAAATTCAGACTGTCTATTCACCTCACTGATTGTTCCTTTTGCTGAGAAGAAGCTTTTAAGATTGAATCCATTGCATTTATTGATTCTTGATTTTAATTCTTACACTATAGGAGCCTTATTAAGGAAGTCAGTGAGGGCCTAATCCAATATGATGGAAATTGGGTCCTGCTTTTTTTCTATTAGGTGTAGTGTCTCTGATTTGATTCCTAGGTCCTTGATCCACTTTGAGTTGAGTTTTGTGCATGGTGAGAGAGATGGGTTTAATTTCATTTTGTTGCATATGGATTTCCAGTTTTCCCAGCACCATTTGTTGAAGAGGCTATCTTTTTTTCCAATGTATGTTTTTGGTGACTTTGTCTAATATAAGATAACTGTAATTATGTGGGTTTGTCTCTATGTCCTCTATTCTTTTTAAAAAAATATTTTAATTTTTAGTTGTGGTTGGACACAACACCTTTATTTCACTTGTTTATTTTTATGTGGTGCTGAGGATTGAACCGAGGGTCTCACACATGCGAGGGGAGTGCTCTACCACTGAGCCAGAACTCCAGCCCTGTGTCCTCTATTGTTTACCATTGGTCTACGTGTGTATTTTGATGCCAATACCATGCTGTTTTTATTACTATTGCTTTGCAGTATAGTTTAAGATCTGGTAAAGTGATTCCACTTGCTTCACTCATCGTGCTGAGGATTGTTTTAGCTATTCTGGGTCTCTTATTTCTCCAGATGAATTTTATGACTGCCTTTTCTATTTCTATGAGGAATGTCATTGGGATTTTGATTGGAATTGCATTAAATCTGTATAGTGCTTTTGGAAGTATGGTCATTTTGACAGTATTAATTCTGCCTATCCAAGAATGAGGTAGATCATTCCATCTTCTAAGGCCTACTTTAACGTCTTTCTTTAGTGTTCTGTAGTTTTCATTGTAGAGGTCTTTTACCTCTTTCATCAAGTTGATTCCCAAGGTTTTTTTTTTTAAGCTATTGCAAATGGAGTATTTTTCCTCATTTCCCTTTCAAAGGATTTGCCACTTATATACAGAAATGCCTTTGATTTATGGGTATTGATTTTATATCCTGTTACATTGCTGAATTCATTTACTAGTTCTAAAAGATTTCTGGTGGAATTTTTTTGGTCTTCTTGGTATAGAATCATATCATTGGCAAATAGTGCTAATTTGAGTTCTTCTTTTCCTATGTCTAACCCTTTAATTTCTTTCATCTCTCTAATTTGGCCAGTGTTTCAAGAACTATTTTAAATAGAAGTGGTGAAAGAGGGCATCCCTGTCTTGTTCCAGTTTTTAGAGAGAATACTTTCAATTTTTCTCCATTTAGAATGATGTTGGCTTGGGGCTTAGCATAGATAGTTTTGATGATATTGAGGTATATTCCTGTTATCCATAGTTTTTCTAATGTTTTAAACATAAAGGGGTGCTGTATTTTGTCAAATACATGCTTTTTTCTGCATGTATTGAGCTGATGATATGATTCTTACCTTTAGGTCTATTGATGTGATGAATTACATTTATTGATTCCTGTATGTTGACTCAACCTTGCATCCCTGGGATGAACCCCACTTGATTATGGTACACTATCTTTTTGATATATGTTTTTGTACTCGATTTGCTGGAATTTTACTGAGAATTTTTGCTTCTATGTTCATTAGAGATATTGGTGTGAAGTTTTCTTTCTGTGATGTGTCTTTGCCTGGTTTTGGAATCAGGGTGATATTGGCCTCGTAGAATGAGTTTGGAAGTGCTCCCTCTTTTTCTATTTCCTGAAATAAATTAAAGAGTATTGGTGTTAGTTCTTCTCTAAAGGTCTTGTAGAACTCAGCTGTGTATCCATCTGGTCCTGGGCTTTTCTTGGTTGGTAGGATTCTGATGGTGTCTTCTATTTCATTGCTTGAAATGATTTGTTTAAATTGAGAATGTCATCCTGATTCAATTTGGGCAAATCATATGACTCTAGAAATTTGTCAATGCCTTCGATATTCTGTATTTTATTGGAGTAAAAGTTTCAAAATAATTTCAAATTATCTTCTGTATTTCTGTAGTATTTGTTGTGATATTTCCTTTTTCATCACATATGTTAGTAATTTGAGTTTTCTCTCTCCTTCTCTTTGTTATATGGCTAAGTGTTTGTCAATTTTATGTATTTTTTCAAAGAACCAACTTTTTGTTTTGTCAATTTTTTCAATTGTTTCTTTTGTTTCAATTTCATTGACTTTAGCTCTGATTTTTAATTTTTTCCTGTCTTCTACTACTTTTGGTGTTGATTTGTTCCTCTTTTTATAGGACTTTGAGATGTAATGTTAGTTTATTTATTTGTTGACTTTTTCTTCTTTTAAGGAATGAATTCCATACAATGAACTTTCTTCTTAGCACTGCCTTCATAATGTCTCAGAGATTTTGTTATGTTGTATCTGTGTTCTCATTTACCTCTAAGAATTGTTTAATCTCCTCCTTGATGTTTTTTGCAACCCATTGTTCATTTAGTAGCATATTATTTACTCTCTAGGTGTTGGAGTAGCTTTGTTTTTTATTTTATGATTGATTTCTAATTTCATTCTATTATGATCTGGTAGAATGCAGGGTAGTATCTCTACTTTTTTATATTGGCTAAGAGTTGCTTTGTGGCATAATATATGGTCTATTTTAGAGAAGTATTCATGTGCTGCTGAGAAGAAAGTGTATTCACTTATTGAAGGATGAAATATTCTATATATGTCAGTCAAGTCTAAGTTATTGAATGTATTCTTGAGTTCTTTGTTCAACTTTTGCTTGGAAGATCTATCCAGTGGTGAAAGAGGTATGTTAAAGTCACCAAGAATTATTGTGTTGTGGTCTATTTGACTCTTGAATCTGACAGGAATTTGTTTGATGCATGCAGATGTTCCATTGTTTGGGGCATATAAATTTATTATTGTTATGTCTTTTGATGAATGGTTCCCTTAGTCAGTATGAACTATCCTTCTTTATTCTTTTGATTAAGTTTGGCTTGAAGTTTGCTTTTTTTGATATGAGGATGGAAATCCCTGCTTGCTTTCACAGTCTATGTGAGTAGTAGGACTTTTCCCAACCTTTCACTTACAGTCTGTGGATATCTTTTCTTATGAGATGAATCTCTTGGAGGCAGGATATTGTTGGGTTTTTTTTTTTTTAATCCAACTTGCCAGTCTATGTCTTTTTATTGGTGAGTTTAGGCCATTAACATTCAGGGTTATTATTAAGACATGATTTGTATTCCCAGCCATTTTTGTTTATTTTTGGTATTTAACTTGGTTTCTCCTTTAATTAGTTTTCCTGTAGTATAATACCTCCCTCTGATGATTTTTATTGTTTTTCAATTCCTCTTCATGGAATATTTTGCTGAGGATATTCTGTAGTGTAGGCTTTTGAGTTGTAAAATCTTTTAACTTTTGTTTATTGTGGAAGGTTTTTATTTCATCATCAAATCTAAAGCTTAATTCTGCTGTATATAAGATTCTTGGTTGGCATCCATTTTCTTTCAGAGGTTTATTTATGTTCTTCCAGGCTCTTCTAGCTTTCAGGTTCTTTTGAAAAATCTGCATATAATCTAATTGATTTCCCCCTATATGTAATCTGATTCCTTTCTCTCATGGCTTTTAATATTCTCTTCTTATTCTGTATGTTTGGCGTTTTCATTATAATGTGCCTTGGTGTGGATCTGTTGTGATTTTGTACATTTGGCATCCTATAAGCCTCTTGAATTTGGTTTTCCACTTCATTCTTCAAGTTTGAAAAAATTTCTGATATCATTTCATTGACTAGATTGCTCATTCCTTTGGTTTGGAACTCTATGCCTTCCTCTATCCTGGTAACTCTTAAATTTGGTCTTTTTATGCTATCCCATATTTCTTGAATGTTGTGCTCATGTTTTTCCTACCATTTTCACTGTGTGGGCTACACTCTTTTCAAGGTCTGAGGTCCTATATGACGTGTTCAGAGATGAGCTCTGTGACGTGCAGTATTGCAATATTTGTCTTCATTGTCTGAGGTCCTGTCTTTCAAGTGGTCTAATCTGTTGGTGATTCAAGGATTTCTGTTTGGTTTTTTTTTTTTTTTTTTAGAACCTCTATCTCCGTACTGAAGTAATCTTTTGCTTCCTGTATTTGCTTATGTAGTTTTTTATCAAAATGATCTTTACTGCCTGTATTTGCTCTCTTATATCATCCTTTAATTCACAGACACTTTAATTATGTACATCCTGAACTCCTTCTCTGTAATTTCTTCTGCTGTGTTGGCCATGGATTCTAATAATGTAGTATCCTGATTTGTTTGGGGGCATTTTCTTCCCTTGTCTTTTCATGTTGTTAATGTGTCTTCCCTTCTAGAACTGCAGATCCAAGGAGTTACCATTTTATCCTATAAGCTTATAGGGCCCCTGCAGGATTCCAATACCTCTCCAGTGTTCCAAATTGGTAGTTGCTCCAACTAAAGATGGTGATAGAGGCGACCCAAGATGGAGGCAGCTGTTTTCAGCAATGGGGTGTAGTGTTGGGTGGGGAAAGCCAGGCAATGGGGTTGTATGACATGTTCAGAGATGAACTCTGTGACGTGCAGTATTGTAGCTGTCAACTTCTTCAGAGCCTGTGTGAAGTCCCCAGGTGTAGGCAGGCTACAGAGCATAGGGGCCTATGGCAGTAGCTGCGGAGTCCCAAGATGGAGATGACCAGGGTAGACCTACGTTGGTAGATGGGGGTCCACACAGGAGTGGTGGTTTAAGTTCCTGCGTGTGGGTGGTGGCTGAGAGACCTTTGTGGGAGCAGCGTCTGGGAATTCTGCACCAGTGCTGATACTGGAGATCCCGCTAAGGCACCTGTGAGACTTGCATGGGGGAGTAGTCAGGAGTCAGGAGTCCTTTTCTAAAGCTGAGGCCTGGGCCCTGCTTGCCATAGCGACAGTGCTTCCTGCATGGGATCAGCTGTGGAGGGGTCCTCTATCACTCTCAGAGAAGCAGTATTCCTACTAGTTGAGACCTGGGTCATGGAATGACACAGAATGCTGCCTCCCTCTGGCCCACCATCGTGGATCCTCTAGCATATCATTTTGATGAAAATAAATCTTTGTGGCATGTGTGTAGATTGGAGCCAAGAAAAGCATTCATGACATTAAGAGGTAATTATTATTTCCAGTTTTCTTTTGAGCCCCTCTATATAGGTTCCTAACAGTATTCTGCATTGTATACTTTTATGCCCTTCATCATACTAAAGTGGTGCATATCTGTGTATACACGTGTATACCTGTGATTCTCATGTCACATAGAAGAGGATCTGTTTTCTCCTGTGGAAAATCAAAACAAATAAGCAAACATAGTCAAACAAAACAAGCAAATGTTATCCATATTTTGGTTAGGGAGATAGAGTCAGACTTAAGGAGCAATCTATGTGGTGTTAATTCACACAGTGTATTGGCAACTAAACTCCATTTCTTGGAGTTACTCTGACCACATTTCAATTGAGTCAGCATGTATAGTGAGAAAGTCAAACAGTTATATGGGTATCATTTCTATCAAGTAATGAAGAAAGTGAGCACTTTAACTTTCATGACTAAGTTTTTTAAACAATTTCACCTTTTCTTTTGCATAAGTAATATGGTATTTTTCCTTTTCTTACCATGTCTTCTTGTGACAATATTTCCCAATTTCCCCAGCATCCACAGTGGTGGGAGAAATGGTGAAAAAAAAAATGAGTCTTGAGGTAGATCGCTTGCAATTATATTGAAATAGATGCTATGTAACATTGATCAAGATTCATGAAAACACAAAGGTACAAACTTAGTTACTATTATCTATAAAATAAAAAAATTGGATTCTTCTCATGTTTTGTTTCATACCCCCTAGGATTAACTGAGATTAGTGTACATAAAACAGTCCAAACAGTATTTAGCATAAAACAAGTATGCAATAGCTATCAACTATTAGAACTGGCATCCCTTTATAAAATTATTTTAATGTTGTGAGTCTTAAAAGGCTTCTTTTCCACATGTACTTATGTTATTTGTTGCTGGAGTCAAAATACTAAAATTGTTTAACATCCTCTATCTGCCACATTTTTTATTTTTTATTTTTATTTTTTTGTGGTTTTTTTTTTTTTTGTTTTATTTTTTCTTTTATTTTAGAGAATTGAGTGTACAGTTGATATTTCAGTTATCACCAATGGATTTCAAGCCACAGCAAAGGATGTTTTTAGTTATAATTGTTTACAGACTCCAGTTATAACTGATTTTAGTCCAAAAGTACGAACAATTCTAGGTAAGAAATCTTTTAATAGGACCAGTTATTTGACATATATAGAGAAACCACTTCCAGAAATTCCTTTGAAGCACAGTCTAATACAGTTTTGTTTCTTAAAATGAAGCAAGTCACAGTTTGTTTTTCATCTTTCTTTTTTAATATCAATTTTCTATTTATAATTTTACTTTTTTTCACATCTTCATACATGTATTTTATATAATGATGACTGTGTCCTTCCACTATCCTTGCTATTCCCCTTCTCCCTCCCTTTCCCTCCCACACCTGTTCCCTATCTAGAGGTAGTCTTCCTCCCTTGCTCTCCCTCCCAACCCCATTTTGAGTCACCCCTTTATATCAGAGAAGATATTTGGCATTTTTGGGGGCAGGATTGGCTAACTTAGCATAATCTTCTCTGATGCCATCCATTTCCCTGCAAATGCCATGATCTTATTCTTTTTATTGCTGAGTAATATTCCATTGTGTATAAATGCAACATTTTTTTTTATCCACTCATCCACTGAAGGACATCTAGGTTGGCTCCACAGTTTAACTATTGTGAATTGTACTGCTATAAACATTGATGTGGCTGTGTCCCTGTAATATGCTGTTTTTAGGTCCTTTGGGTATAGTCTGAGAAGAGGAATAGCTGGGTCAAGTGGTGGTTCCGTTCCCAGTTTTCCAAGGAATCTCCATACTGCTTTCCAAATTGGCTGCACCAATTTGCAGTCCCACCAGCAGCGTATGAGTGTACCTTTTTCCCCGCATCCTCGCCAGCAGTTGTTGTTGTTTGTCTTCATAAAGGCTGTCACTCTTATTGGAGTGAGATGGTATCTTAGAGTAGTTTTAATTTGCATTTCTCTGATTGTTAGAGATGATGAGCATTTTTTTCATATATTGGTTTGTCGCGACCCCTTGCCCGCAAGGAAGACGCAACTCGGGAATCTTCTTTCAGCAGTTTATTCAGGCCCTTGATATTTCTTCTTCTCCCTCTCTGATGCCCCTCCCAGCCTTAATAAAGCATCCCAAGCCCCAATGCAAAGCTGCCGCGTGGAGCTTTCTCACAGGGTGGTGAAAAATCATGTGCCAACTTTCCCAGATAAGGAGTTGTTTGTCACAGACCACAGCGGAGCCAGCGTCATCTTGTAATGGCGACCATAATCTGCAGAAACGGCAGAAGCGGCTCACCACAGTTCCCCCTTTTCTGTTTTCTTAAAACAATACAGGCGAGAGTAGAGGTCCTATCCCACTGTGCAGAAGTGGCTGCATAGTATGACTCAGTCCTAAGGAGGCGCCTTCCCCAGATCTGAAGCCATATCAGCCGACGCCTTTTTTCGTGGGGCGGGGCGTGAACGCGTCTAACCCGCATGCAATAGGACATGCTCTCCTTGAGGTCCACGTCAAGGATCACTCAAGTGCAGTGCCTTGCCTCGCATCCTGTATCATGACGATGGTGGACGAAGGGGGATAGCTGAGGCTGAACTGTGGCTGTTTATAACGACAAACAAGTTGACAGCACCCTGAAAGAAAGGCACGGACTTTAAGACGATAGAAAAGCACTAGTGTGGAAACCCATCTGCGTGCAATGGCAGTAAGACCGGCAGAGTGCAAGGGCTTTCCAACACTAAGAGAATAACAAGGAAAGTCATGTCGATCCCAGTGCAATGTTATAATAACTTGGGGTGTAACGACCATGACAAAGGTTTACTGCTTAAGATGCGCAAGCCAGACTTGAGGCGAGTTGCCATTTTCCAAAGCTGCAAGAGCTTGTATGATCATAGCCTTTTCTTGTGCATGGCGAGTTTTAAGGCGACAGAGAAGCCACAAACAAAGTACAACACCGAAGCAACACATTGCACCAAAAATGCCTACTCCCACCCACTCTTTGAAGAAGGAAAAAGCAGAAGATATGCAATCGGTGAATTGACCCAAAGTCACTGGTTCAACACGGGTACTATTCAAAACAGCAATCTGAGTTAGTTGAGACTGGATCAAGTTTTCTGCTTCCATGGACCAGGTTCCGGATAGATACTCTCCGATGATGCGGGAGGCATTTCTGGAATCATTAAATCTGACAGAGGTTATACATAAATGTGCACGTTGATCAACACAACCCAAATGTACTAGGTCAGACAATTCCTCAACTTGAGCTTGAAGCAGATCTATCCTTTGATTAGCAGCTAGAATCCCAGATAAAATGTGTTGATTAATTCTACTTTGAGATTCAAGTATGGTGGATGTTTGTTGAATAACCTGATTAATAGTGGCAGCAGTTTGTACTTGGCTGGCCATGGCTACTCCAGCTGTAACTGCTGCAGCAGCAGATACCGCCACAGCTGTCACTATAGCTGCCGTAATTCCAAAATCTCTGCGGACTCTAAGTAGCTCAACAATGGGGAATTTATCTGGGTCCGCAATGACTGGGATTGGGACAAAAGTTGGAATCTTCATAACCACTGTTACAGTCCAAGAACCATTCCAACACTCAGACAAATAACAGGTAATATTAGAACAATTAAGCATCCCCTGTAATGTAACATTAGCCAAAAGAAACAGGAACGGAGATTGGAGACAGACTGCTGCGGAGGGTAATGTAGCATTAGATAATTATGAATTATTTGCAGAAATTTTAAGCCTCCTACCTCACTCCGAGTCTTGGGTACTGCCAGAAACATT
Source organism: Marmota monax (assembly GCF_021218885.2). Lineage (NCBI taxonomy): Eukaryota > Metazoa > Chordata > Mammalia > Rodentia > Sciuridae > Marmota > Marmota monax. The sequence continues at coordinate 7,012,638 of NW_026694772.1, forward strand.
AAACAGCCAACTTTGGACTCCTAATATTTCCCTGGGGAAACACAAGCGCGGACTAGACTAGCCCAATCTGAGGGAGTCATGCAAAATCTAGTAAGTCCCTCCACCTGAGTGAGAGTGAAAGCGGCATCTATGCCATAAGTGCGGACAGATTCTGCCAAGGTTTTAATTATCTTAAAGTCTAAAGGCTCATGATATCTTCCCCTGTTATTGTCCTGAAATACAGGGTATGCAAGTCCCATATCTGTATTAACTGTCCTCCAAACTTGTGCATGAAAAGATCTCCCGGAACCTTGGCTCCCCCCCACATACGGAGGTGGGGCAATCGGCACCATATCTTCTTCTAGATATTCTACCTCCTCCTCCTCAGAGTTTTGTTGACCAATGTTAACTCCCTTCCCCTTCTTACAGTAGGCCTGTGTGCCCTGTGTCTCCTTTTTCTTCTTTTTCATTTTTATCTTATGTAGTTGTTGTAACAATATATCAAGGTCCTCAGAACTCTCTGAGTCGCTTGTGTTCTCAGGCGTTTTTAATTCGGTCAAGTCTGGGTAGAGCCTTCTCCTATTTTTATCTTCAGGCTCTTTTGCCTTCTCACTACTGTTACTTTTAATACTCTCTGCCACTTCACTACATGATCCTTCAGATTTTTCCTCATGCAGCTGCTCAAGAATAGCTTGACCCTCACTCACAGCTTTCTGGCATTTACCATCTGTTATACATCCTCTAACTAACTTCCAAAGTGGTATAATGCCACCCTTCAAGGTACCTTGCTCATGAGCGAAATCTAGATCTTTCCCTAATTTATCCCAACTAGGCACAGTAAGGCTGCCCGAAAATGCAAACCACGGTGCAGCGATATCTATCTTCTGTAAAAATCTCTGTAAAGTACTATGTTTCACTTCCAGTCCCTTGGAACGTAACAGGCCATCTAGGGCCAGGAGAAGCGGACTTGAAGATGCGGCACCCATGACACAACAACAAAGGAAGCACAAAAAAAAGAAAGCGAAAGTAGGAGCGAAAGTACACAGTGCAGCTGCAATAAAATGTAAGGCTCTCTCTTTCATTACAGAGGAGCTGTCCCGCTTTGGTCGCGGATCCCACTTACTAGGGACTAACCCCGCTTTGATCGCGGATCCCACTTACCTGGGACTAACCGGTGCACCACCCCTGACTGCTGAAAGTTCTGGTTCCCGGGTTTCGGCACCACTTGTCGCGACCCCTTGCCCGCAAGGAAGACGCAACTCGGGAATCTTCTTTCAGCAGTTTATTCAGGCCCTTGATATTTCTTCTTCTCCCTCTCTGATGCCCCTCCCAGCCTTAATAAAGCATCCCAAGCCCCAATGCAAAGCTGCCGCGTGGAGCTTTCTCACAGGGTGGTGAAAAATCATGTGCCAACTTTCCCAGATAAGGAGTTGTTTGTCACAGACCACAGCGGAGCCAGCGTCATCTTGTAATGGCGACCATAATCTGCAGAAACGGCAGAAGCGGCTCACCACATTGGTTAATTGATTGTATATCCTCTTCTGAGAAGTGTCTATTTAGGTTCTTGGCCCATTTATTGATTGGATTATTTGATTTTTTGGTGCTTATCTTGTTGAGCTCTTTATATACCCTAGAGATTAGTGCTCTATTTGATGTATGAGGGGTAAAAATTTGCTCCCATGATGTAGGCTTTCTATTCACTCAAATATTATTTCTTTTGCTGAGAAAAATCTTTTTAGTTTGAATCTATCCCCTTTGTTGATTCTTGGTTTTAATTCTTGTGCTATAGGTGTCTTATTAAGGAAGTTGGGGCCTAGCCACACGTGATGGAGATTAGGGCCTACTTTTTATTCTGTTAGACACAGAGTCTCTAGTTTGATTCCTAGATCCTTGATCCATTTTGAGTTAACTTTTGTGCATGATGAGAGATAGGGATTTAATTTCATCTTGTTGCATATGGATTTCCAGTTTTCCCAGCACCATTTGTTGAAGATGCTATCCTTTCTCCAGTGCATGCTTTTGGCACTTTTGTCTAATATAAGATAGTTGTAATTTTGTGGGTTAGTCTCTGTGTCCTCTATTCTGTACCATTGGTCTACCAGCCTGTTTTGGTGCCAGTACCATGCTGTTTTTGTTACTATTGCTCTGTAGTATAGTTTAAGGTCTGGTATAGCAATATCACCTGTTTCATTCTTCCTGCTTAGAATTTCTTTAACTATTCTGGGTCTCTTATTTTTCCAGATGAATTTCATGATTGCTTTTTCTATTTCTATGAGGAATGCCATTGGGATTTTGATCAGAATTTCATTGAACCTGCATAGTGCTTTTGGTAGTATGGTCATTTTAATAATATTAATTCTGCCTATCCATGAGCAAGGTGAATCTCTCCATCTTCTAAGGTCTTCTTCTATTTCTCTCTTTAGGGTTCTATAGTTTTCATTGTAAAGATCTTTCATCTCTTTTGTTAGGTTGATTCCCAATGTTTTATTTTTTTGAGGATATTGTGAATGGGGTAGTTTTCCTCATTTACTTTTCAGAGGATTTGTCACTGATATACAGGAATGCCTTTGATTTATGGGTGTTAATTTTATATCCTGCCACTTTGCTGAATTCACTTACTGGTTCTAGAAGTTTCTTGGTAGAGTTTTCTAGGTATAGAATCATATCATCAGCAAATAATGCTAGTTTAAGTTCTTGTTTTCCTATAGTTATTCCTTTAATTTCTTTCATCTAATTGCTCTTATTTGCCATATTTTTTAAAACATATGTTTTAATAAATTACAGGAGAGCTTGCATTACCTGTTCCCAGATTAGGATATAGCTGAAATTCTCTGTAAATTTTCTTGTTTGATTTGAACTATTAATTAAAGTACTAGCTCATCTTGGAAGACAATTTTTAAGCATCTATAATGGTCAAATTAGGAAAACTTTTTTCCTTCTAGTTGCTGCCTTTTTTCTTAATTGCAGTGTTTATTTTGCATCTAGAGAGACATTTCTAGGGGGAGGTTCTTAATCCATCTCCTGCCAATAATTAGATGATTGTAAACAAGATAATTAGTATTTGCCTTCTTTTCTACAGCATTGGAAGCAAAAGGACTGTGAAAACCAGAAAGATATTTCTTGTTTTGTGACCATCACATGTTGCAACATTTGTGAGAAATTGGAACAACTAATAGTGAATTAAAAAAAAAAAAACAGTTCCAAATAAAATATAACTAGATGGTTTAATGCAAAATGCAGGCATTGCTCTCTGGATAATTTAAATCAGACCCACTGTTTCATAAAGATATTTTAACTGTATTCTGATTTGCTAAAATAACATTTACTTGGCTAACTCCCTTTTTATATAATTTTGTCCAATTAAGCAGAAAAATCATGAATGCATTCTTTTGATTTTCTAATATTGCACATTGTGATTCCCTCACCAAAAAAAAAGAGACCTTTGGGTGTAAGCAGGACTGACATGGCAATAAAACACTTTGGGGTTGTTTCTGGGTTTTTATTATTGATTTTTTATTGAGATATAATCTTTGTACACATTTAGGTGTCACATTATCGTAAGTCAATACATGTATACAATGTGTAAAAATCAAATCAAGGTAACCAGCATTTCCATATTTTCAAACATTAATCATTTTTATTCAGTGAGAATTCTTTTTTAGTCATTTTTAAATATATATTATTTTAACCTACACATACCCTACTGTAGAACTATAGAAGTGTGAATTCCTATGCTCTCTTTTGTTGCCCCCTATTGAGCTTCTTTCCATCTCTCTCTCTCTCTCCACTGCCCTTCCTAGTCTCTAGTGACCACTAAGGAAAAATATTTTAAGTCATTTTAGTAATTGACAAATATAGTTCTAATGATTTATATATCCTGTTGTTTCTATGTATAAATGTAAAGCTTGTGTCACATGAACTATTTGTTGCTGGAGGCAAACGATATTAAACTTGTTAAACAGCCTCTACTTGCCTTTAACATGTACCTGAAAATATAATTAATGTATATCTCATTCATTCTGTTCTCTTCATTCCCTCAAAGTCTAGGTAAATATGTATAATAAATCAATATGTATAATAAACCCCCCTACACACACACACACACAGAAAGAGAAAGATTACCATGTGGCAGAAATAGAAAATGGGAATTCAAAAATGTGGAAGAAGTTATCCTGTGGGAATGTGCCATCTGTATACTCTGAATCAGATATTAGATGAATGACATGTGCCACAGAAATGCCAGGACAGAGAGAAGAGCAAGCTGCAGTGATACCACAGAAAGAAAACTGGGCTCACACCTTCAGCTTAGAGAAGTTAAAGAGGAAAAAAATGGTCCAGTTAAAATAATTTCAACATCATGATTCCAAAATAGATAGACTACATGGAAAATGCCTTGAGTAAAGTGTTGATTGAAAGCTAGATTGCTAGGGAATTATAATGGCAAGATGAAAATTTGGGCTGAAGTCCTATGCCTTTATAATTAAAAGTAGAATTAATTATATTTCAGCATATATTAGATTGATGTCCATTATACATAAGGCACTGGGCCAAGCTTTGGGAATATATTGGGAATAATTGGATAAATATTGTTCCAGCCTCCATGTACTATATATTACTTATTTAAAAATAGGTTATAGCTGTCATTTATTGAGGAACTACTATATTGCTATGTAGTGTATCATCAATCATAGCAACTCATTTGAAGCTCTTTTAGTATTATTCCATGTGTGGGGAAACTACATGTCAGAGATGATCAATATCATCCTGAAGTCCACACTGCTAAGAAAAAGTGATTCCAAGTGCCTTGCTATTCCCGTTATAGTACATTACCTATAGCAGTTTTCTAATAAAGCTCAGTAATAAAATCTCAATTTATGATTTAGGTTTTGAAGCATTCATTAGGTTAGGGGCATAATAGATTTTATAGCTAAAGGGAACTTAAAAAAAAACTTAATCTAACTCTTATTTTCTTTTCATATCTGAGGTCCAATGACATTAGGGAATTGCTCCAGATTTGGGCAGTAGAGTATTTTGAATGTCAAGTAAGGAGCCTTTTTTCCACATTTTAAATTCCTACAAGTTCAGTTATTCCATTCTCCCGGGATAAAGATATACCAATAAAGTAAATGTAGTCTTTGTCTTCATGAAGCTTAGAGTGTACTTTAAGGAACAAGATAATTCTTGGGGCAAAATAAGGTTTATTTGTTTTTCCTATGAAACCTGATTACTGTCATCTTATGCTCTAATTGGGGAGGATAAGACAAACTTTAAGGTAAAATTTGATTTTATATATATCATTATATCTATCTGTATCTATATCTATCTGTCTGTCTATCTATCTATCTCTGCTGAAACTGACTACTGCCAGTGAATTTTCTGCTAGGGTCATCTTAGTGTTATTTTATATTTTACTGGGGATTGAACCCAGGGGTGTTTAACTACTGAGCCACATCCCCAGCACCCCCCCCCCTTTTAATGTTTTATGTAAAGACAAGGTCTCACTGAGTTGTTAAGTGCCTCCTTGCCAAGTTGCTGAGGCTGGCTTTGAATGCATGATCCACCTGCCTCAGCCTCAGGGATTACAGGCATGCACCACTGTGCCCGGCTGTCATCTTAATGTTATCTTACCATAGAATTCATGTGAAATAACCAATCTTTATTCCAGTCCAATATTTTCTTTTTTCTATCATAAACAAACTAGTATTCATTTCAAATACTATAAAAATACTTTGTTTCAATTGTTTGAATGGTACTGAATTACTCCTTGTGAAAGTCTCTCTCTAAATATGAAATAGACAATGTTATTAATTTTAAATTGTCCTCAGTCTAATTCATGAAGTATTTCAAGGAGTATGTATTAAGCATGAACATTGGATTCAGACACAGTGGTATAAAAATTAAGCCATTTCAGTCTTATTATACTTTATCTTAAAAATGAATAAAAGCCTGCTAAGTGCTTTAAGTATAAAACTCAACAAAAATCTTTTTTTCTTTTTTTTTCAGTTTAAATTGCTTAAGCATTTATCAGAAAATAGATATTGGTAGAGGAAAAAGATAGAATTAATTGGTGTTTTGCTCACTATTTCCTTTCACAAGTATTCTTGAGCGAGTGATTTTAGGCCTGAAGAGAAATATAGAACCAGAAAAATCTCACAGATTTTTCTCCAGTCATTGCTGCACTCAAGTGTCTAAGAGGCTCAAGACTGGGATGATTACCATTGACATACTGAATAGGTCAATAGTCTATACATAACGCATGTTGAGAGTCAGTATTTGCTGTAGAAAAAAATGTGGATACTTAGGAATTATTGGAAAACTATAGTTAAAAATTTCCATTTCAAGACACCAAATGTCAGTAAGTAAGTAGTATCAATAAACGATTACTATCCATGTAAATAATTAGTATCAAGATAGCAAAGGGGTTGATGCTTCTGGATAGCTATACCATGAAAATAGCAAGGAAGATGAAGAAGTTTGAAACTTGTTGCATCAAAACTAAATAGACTGAAATTCTACAAATCTGTGCAGTGATTCAAATTTGATGTAATGTTTCCAATTTTCCAAAGAATACTGTGTTCAGAGGCAGTTTTTCTGCTGAGTGTACAGTGTGTAAGTGACCAAGTAGATGAATGAGATAAGATATTTAACATTACCAATTTGCATATTATTCCTGTTTACTCTCTTATGGTCTATTGATTTGTTCCTCTTTAGGTGGAAAAATAGTCATCATTGTTCATATCATTGTATTTTACATGCTAGGAGAGTTCCAAATTTAGATTACATACTCTCCTCTAATATAGCAAAACATATTCTTAGCTATCAATTTGAACTTGATACACATATATTACCTACATATAAATAAGAATGAATATTTATGCTGTTTATAGTATAAACAGATGTATTATATTGAATTAATTGAATAAATTGGAAATGTATCCATTCAAATAAGACATATTTATTAAGTGTCTTCTGTTTACATTCACTGTGCTAAGTACTACAACTTTAACATTGTGATAAGCTTACCCTAGCAATAACATATCATCAATACAGGTAAAACTATGATATGGACAAAAGATATGCAAACTTTTGAGACACTGGCAACAGAATATATAGATTTGGTAAAAATTTTTACTGGTAGAACAATATTTATTGTTTTTACAAATCCATACATTTATTTCTAAGACCCATCTGATGAAAATTACCATAGATAAGCACTGACTTTTGACTTCAAAGCAGATATCAACAGGAGATTTTCCAAATTTCAAAGCCAGATCATACTCCAAACCAATTAAATCAGGAAAGGTAAGGCTTCAATACTTTTTAGAACTCCCCAGGGGATTCCAATCTTGCAGTCATGATTGAAATTCATGATTTTAGTACCATAAAACTTGATTTAGACCTGAGTAAAATTTATAATAAAACATTTCCTTTTATTTCTATCCCACATTACTTGCTATTAAGTTTTCCTTTCCTATAATAATCACATTTTATGTTGAAATTACTTTTACTTTATCAGTCTCAACTCCAGTGGACTGAAAGTTCTTTAAAGCCAGAGACAGTATTTCATTAATCTATGTATCTCCAACATTTACTGTTTATAAACATCTGCTCAGGTAGATAATGAAACAATGAATTGCTTTAAAAACTGAATAAAACTAACATATTTCTACATTTAGCCAAGATAGAATGATTAGTACTAGAATATCCCTCACAGACACATATATACACACACACAAAAACCCTGTAAAATTGAAAGAAATATATGAAACTACTCTTAGTAGAATTGAATAAGGCAGAGAATGATTGATATACCTGAGAGAAGGCAAAAAACAAAATAATTGGGTTTATGTCTGAGTCATATTACAAATCATATAGAAATAATTGAAAAAGAACAAAAGTGATTAAATAATAAGGGATCTAGGAAATAAAATGAAACATAAAAAATGCAAAAAGTCCAAAGATGACTAGGAAAGACACAAAAGTAACCGTGTATTGGTCAAAGTGAAAATAAGTCACAAGATGGTAGACTGAAATTCAAGTTTATCAATTATATCCCATTAAAGGCAGAAATGTTCAAAACTAGATGAAAATATAAACAAGACTCAACTATATGCTGTTATAAAACATGAACCTTATTCATAAACATACAAATGAATTAAACATAAAATGATGGCCAAAGATAAAGCAGGCAAATAATAGGAATGCTAGAAAGCATAAATGCCAGACAGAGTAGACTTCAGGATAAGGAACATTATCAGACTTGGAGAGGTTTATTTCACAATAATAAATGAATTCATCAAGAATACATAACAAGTTGAGTGTGGTAGCACACAACTCTAAATCCAGCTACTTGGAAGGATGAGGCAGGAGGATTGTAGTTTGGAGACCAGGATCAACAGCTTAGTGAGACTCCATCTCAAAAAAAAAAAAATAAAAAAAAAAAAGTACTGGGAATTTACCTCAGTGGTAAAGTGCCTTGGTTTCAATCCCTAGTACTGGAAAAAATCTGCATAACAATCCTAGAAAGATAGAGCCTAATAATGAGAGCTAAACAATACATGAAATAAGCACAAAACTAAAGAGATATAGGTGAATTCACAATTATAGTTGTAATTTTTAGTACTTCTCTTTCATAGTTTATAGAGCAATAAAACATATAATTAGTAAAAGTGCAAAATATTTGGATTATTATACTAGCATCCAATTTTACCAAATTGACTTTTTACATAACACACAAAAAATTAGAGAATACTTATTCTTATTAAGTATATATGGCATGTTCTCCAAGATAGACTGTATCCTGAATCATAAAAGAATTCTAAATACCTTTTGAAAGGGATCAAAAGTATACAGAGTCTGTTTTCTGACCAAACAGAATTTAATTGGAAAATAACAACAAAAGGTTTTGGAAAAAATGAGCAAATATTTAGCAATTAAGCAATACACTCCTATATAACCTATGAATAAAAGAGGAAGTCATGAGTAAATGTAGATTGTTTTAAAAAAAGTGAAAATAAACTGAATATATCAAAATTTGTAGAATGCAATAAAGCAGTGCTTAAAATAAAATTTATAGTTTTAAACTTAGGAAAAACTTAAAAAATAAGATATCAACCAAATATTTTAAGAAGTAGTAATAACAATTGTACACTATTTTTTTTCTAGAAAACATAGGAGGGAGCACACTTTAACTCATTTTATGAAGCTACCATATCCCTGATAGCAAAAACAATGAAAAAATTATGAGACAAGAAAATCGTAAATAATTCTACCTCACAAACCCAAATATGTATAGCAAACTATTAGTATAAATAATTCTGAAATATATATTTTTTAGTTGTAGTTGGATACAACACCTTCATTTCACTTGTTTATTTTTGTATGTGGTGGTTAGAGTCAGTCAGGTTTTTTTTTTTTTTTTTCGTGGTGCTGAGGATTGAACCCAGGGCCTTGTGCATGTGAAGAAAGCACTCTACCAAGTAAGCTATACCCAGGGTCTATAACCCAAGGTCTTGCACATGTGAGGCCAGCGCTCTACCGCTGAGCCACAACCCCAGCCCATCACCACTCTTTTCAAAATCATCAAATCAACCTTAGTCCTTATTCTTCTTCCTTGATTTATGTACTTCCATATTATTTTCTTCATTATTTTCACACATAGAATTGAAATCCCATGAGAATAGGTACTACATGCTTGTTTCTCTTCATTGTTGCTATTATTGTGGAAACCATAGCAGTGCATCACAAAGTATGTCCTCAATAAAAGTTCTGTGAATGAATGTAGTCCAATTCCCCAATTTAAAGCAGTCACTTACTTAGACTCTTGTAACAATCTCTTTATATGGATTTATTTTTCATCAAATCTCAATACAGAAATGCAGGGTAAAGTGAATTTAACTGATCATTATTTCTATACATTATTACAATGTATTATATAGTACACATAAGTTAATATAAAGGTGACAATCATTATTTTATAGTAAAAATGACTTTCTCAATACTGCAACAAAAGTGAAGAACATTTTAATACCTTTCATATAACCAGATTAATTTAAAAATGCAATTGAAAACTGACAGTGTGATTCATTGCAGGGCAAATGGTCGTAACCAATTTTGTAAACTTCAAGCAAATCAAATTCAAACTATAAATATCAAAAGCAGAATCATACCTTAAGCACCACAGATTGAACTACTGTGATAATTACATTTATACTTAGCTCAGCAAATAAAGGAAGCAAAAAATAAGAATATCCATGACCTTTTAACTGAGAAAATTTAAACAATGCTTTAAAATGTAAATAAACATGTAAAATGTTATGTCCTTTTGCTTTTTCAACCATTATTACTCAGCTCTTTAATTCAAACAAAATTAAAACTGAATAATATTTTTGTTATTAGTTTATTAGAATAATAAAGGTTAAAGCACGATTGTATATAAATCACATATTTACATATGTGTAAAATTATACTTGCAAAAATGTTTAAAGTTGTCCAGATCATTTAAGATTATTCTAAGACATGGAATCAATATTGGATTAGGATTCAGAATGCCTAGAATCTTTTTTTTGTTTGTTTTGTTACCACTAATACTGTTTGACCTTAGCCCATTACAACTGGAGCACATGGTAAAATATCTTAGGTCCTGACTTTTATCTGTAAATATTAAACCAGTTCATTTGTTAAATCTCATCCAACTACTATATATTATTTTTACTGTTTACAAATTTTTCATCTCTGAAATAAAATTGAACATTTTCCAGATAAATATTTTACTTTTTTATAATATTAATGACAAATCTAAGAAACTAAAAGTTCTTAATGTTTTATGAGAAAGAAACTATTTTCAACTTTTTTCCAAAATTCCTTTTCACCTAGTTAATTCTTGCTCATCCATCAGGTCTTAATTATCACTTCCTAAAGGAAGCTTTCCCTAATTCTATTTTATATTATTATTCTACATCAGCACTACTAGAACTTCATGCAATGATGAAAATATTCTGAGTTGCACTGTCTACTGTGATAGCCAATAGCCACAGGTGTCTTTTGAGGAATTGAAATGTAGCTAGTGTGACCAAGGAACAAGTTTATTCAATTTCACTAAATTTAAATTTGATCATATATAACTATTGGCTGCCTTATTGGATAGTACAATTCTATACTACAAACCTCTCATTCATTGTATTTATCATAATTATGGTTTGCATTTCTTTGTGTAACAACTAACATCCCACTTAAACATTAGATTTTGCTTATCACAATTAAACTGGACCATGTATATTTTTACTTTCTTTAAATCTTTAGAGTTTAGCCAAATATTTGGCCAAAAGGAAGTCCTTAATAGATTAATGATCATAGGAGGGCTGATGCATTATGCAAGTCAAGGTTACTACCAATACTTTAGGCTATATGTACAACACTTTCATAGAACTGCTTGATTCACTGTGGCCTAGACAGTGGCACAATAGATTGATTATGCATCAGGGTAGAGAAGAGGGGATTTTAATGACAGTGGCATTTACAACAGAAAAAGGGTAATTGTCCATCCTTCCCTTTCTAAAAAGAGTTCAGTGATTAAAAATTAAATCTTGATTAACTAATTAAAAATCTGAGATAATTTGGAATTTGGTGTGAATGTCTCACACATTCATTGATAAATATACTCTTGTATATTGTCAGTCAACAATTCCAGGACAATATACTTTGATCTAGGCATTTTTGTTATCCAAGTAAAAGGCTGAAAAAAAAATTAGAAAACAAGTTAGAGCTTTCATTAAGATATGGTTTATAGCAGTGAATCATGAACTGTATGGCTTATCTATTTTATATTTGTATAGTTTCCTTTAGCAAAAATTTTAAATTTCTGAAAAAAGAAAACCTAAGGTAATTTTTATGTAGGTAAACAAATGCTACTAAAAGTTGAGAAACTATTTTACTTGAGCCTTAAACATGCATATGTCCACATGTGAAATCCAGAATTAGATTTTTTTCAACTATTAGTATTATTCCTTCAATTCAATAGATACACTTTTTATTTAGAATAAAAATGATGTTACTGAATAGAGGCAATTTTCAGTAACTATTAATTTTCTAAGAGGTAAACACCATTTTTAAAATCTTCTTTAGTCTATTTTGTAGCAAATGTGTTGGTTTTGACTTCCTACTTTTTGACCACTCTCTCTGACTTATTCTACCATCACCCAGCAGATCTGTCAAGAAAGGGAAAGTTAATAACCAAGTTGAAAGCCAAAAATGAGATTAGATTCACACCCAAGCAAGGGAAGGTGAGTTTTGAATTTTGAAAAGAAGCCCTTCAAGGGTCATGTAATTACTAGGGTGTTATCAAAAAATTATTACTGCTGCATATTCCTCGTTTGGGAGGCAGGTGCCACAATGCCACAGGGCAGTGGAAAGTTATAAATGGTGACATGCAAATGAGTTAAGAAAGAACACACATTGGTGTTCTGCTGCCCCATTTGTTAATGGAAAATGCAACATCAGAGAGCTTGCGTTTCATGGAGGATGACATATTTAGGACATTGGCTGGGATTTATAGTCAACCATCTTTCTGCTGCTTCATTGGCTTTTACAATTCATTTTAATTTCCACTTATAGAAAAAAAATAATGGTGCATAGATTAGCATATATTCCTGTCATAATTCTTTTGACTGCTTCTTTTACTTGTGATTAATTTTTAAAATTTACCTAATTTATTTATGTGATAGTTTCTGAGAATCATGACTTGGAAAATAATTTTGCCTTCATTAAAACATCTCCATAACAATACTCATGTACTCTTGCTGAGCAATTGATCTGCTCTTCAAAGTTTACCTTGATTTAAAATCAATCAATCTCTCTCTCTCTCTCTCTCTCTCTCTCTTAAAAGTCCAGTTTCAGGTTTTATATTGCCTAAATAAAAGTTTTTAAAAGGTATAAGTTTCAAAAATGACATACTTTAGGGCTAACATATAAAACATCTGGAATTTCAAATCTCTTTTATGTTTCTTATATTAGAACATTAATTCTTAGGGAAAAGTATTAACTTTAATCAGTTCCTCAGAGATATCATCTGAATCTTTTTGAGATTTTTACAAACCTCCTTCTGACCCAGATTTTAAATTTTTTCAGGTGTTAATGAACTACAGCTTTCTGCTTGTAAATAGAAACTCCAAACCACTTGGGATAGGTTATATCTTATTATCTATTTGAGTGGTATATTTAAGCATTTTATTTTACTTTTGCCTGAAGTAATAAAGATGGAAAATTATATGACCCAAGATCAAATAATTAAAATGTGAAAAAAATTAATTTTATAGAATAGTGTATAAACTTGTATGATCATACACTATGTGAATATAAACTGTTTTAATTCTTATTGTATTTCTAAACAGTATCACAGTACATTTTCTATTACTTAAAATATAAATTAATACTAAGTGTGAGACCATATCCTATTAATAGGTGAATAATACAAGACACTAACAAAGTAAATTTTGTATTTTGATAGCTACTTTTAAGGAATATAATGCTGAAATATTATCTATTTTTACTCTCAGAAACACTTTATTCACTTTCCAGCTTTTAAAGTCTGCTAGCCATCTTTTTATCTACAGTTTTCTCTACAGATCTTACAAAATCTTTCATTATAGTCACCAAACTCTTTTTACTAGGACCAAACATAAAACTGAAGAGCATTTTGCTATGCTAGAGAGGAGGTGGGGTGTTGGTGAGTATGTGTATATCATCACTCCACACAAGAACCCATCTGTTTTTGTCTCCAGATGTATTAGGCTTTTACACCAAAACACCATATTCCTTTAAGGAGGTGATTCTCACACTTTACAATGGAGAGCTTGTTCAGAATGCTGCTCAGCCCCAGAGTTTCAGAGTCAGTAGATCTTGGTTGAGCCCTGAGAATTTGTGTGTCTAACAAGATTTCAGGTAACACTGATGACCCTGAACAGCACTTTAAAAGAAATCAGTAAAGTGATGGAAATAAAATAGTAAGACATTAAGCTAATCACATATTTAATCAGCAATGCAAATAGAAAATTTTAGAGCACTCTCATTCTTCCTAAGGTTTCTATCTGAAAGAATCAAGAAGCTAGGGCTGGGGTTGTGGCTCAGTGGTAGAGCACTTGCCTAGCATGCCTGAGGCACTGGGTTTGATCCTCAGCACCACGTATAAATAAATTAATTAATTAAATAAAGGTATTGTGTCCACTACAACTAAAAAAAATATTTGTTAAAGAAAAAGAATCAAGACCCAAAAGGGTCTACAAAGAAACTATTAGAGCTAATAAATGAATTCAGCAAAGTGGCAGGATATAAAATCAACACGCATAAATCAAAGGCATTCCTTTATATCAGCGACAAAGCCTCTGAAATGGAAATGAGGACAACCACTCCATTCACAATATCTTCAAAAAAAAATAAAATACTTGGGAATCAACCTAACAAAAGAGGTGAAAGACTTATACAATGAAAACTACAGAACCCTAAAGAGAGAAATAGAAGAAGATCTTAGAAGATGGAAAAATATACCCTGTTCATGGATAGGCAGAACTAACATCATCAAAATGGCGATATTACCAAAAGTTCTCTATAGGTTTAATGCAATGCCAATCAAAATCCCAACAGCATTTCTTGTAGAAATAGAGAAAGCAATCATGAAATTCATATGGAAAAACAAAAGACCCAGAATAGCAAAAACAATGCTAAGCAGGAAGTGTGAATCAGGTGGTATAGCGATACCAGACTTCAAACTATACTACAGAGCAATAGTAACAAAAACAGCATGGTACTGGTACCAAAACAGGCGGGTGGACCAATGGTACAGAATAGAGGACACAGAAACCAATCCACAAAACTACAACTATCTTATATTTGATAAAGGGGCTAAAAGCATGCAATGGAGGAAGGATAGCATCTTCAACAAATGGTGCTGGGAAAACTGGAAATCCATATGCAACAAAATGAAACTGAATCCCTTTCTCTCGCCATGCACAAAAGTGAATTCAAAATGGATCAAGGAGCTTGATATCAAATCAGAGACACGCCGTCTGATAGAAGAAAAAGTTGGCTACGATCTACATACTGTAGGGTCGGGCTCCAAATTCCTCAATAGGACACCCATAGCACAAAAGTTAATAACTAGAATCAACAAATGGGACTTACTCAAACTAAAAAGTTTTTTCTCAGCAAAAGATACAATAAGAGAGGTAAATAGGGAGCCTACATCCTGGGAACAAATCTTTACTCCTCACACTTCAGATAGAGCCCTAATATCCAGAGTATACAAAGAACTCAAAAAATTAGACAATAAGAGAACAAACAACCCAATCAACAAATGGGCCAAGGACCGGAACAGACACTTCTCAGAGGAGGACATACAATCAATCAACAAGTACATGAAAAAATGCTCACCATCTCTAGCAGTCAGAGAAATGCAAATCAAAACCACCCGAAGATACCATCTCACTCCAGTTAGATTGGCAGCCATTATGAAGTCAAACAACAACAAGTGCTGGCGAGGATGTGGGGAAAAGGGTACACTTGTACATTGCTGGTGGGACTGCAAATTGGTGCAGCCAATTTGGAAAGCAGTATGGAGATTTCTTGGAAAGCTGGGAATGGAGCCACCATTTGATCCAGCTATTCCCCTTCTCGGTCTATTCCCTAAAGACCTAAAAAGAGCATGCTACAGGGACACTGCTACATCGATGTTCATAGCAGCACAATTCACAATAGCTAGACTGTGGAACCAACCTAGATGCCCTTCAATGGATGAATGGATAAAAAAAATGTGGCATTTATACACAATGGAGTATTACTCTGCATTAAAAAATGACAAAATCATAGAATTTACAGGGAAATGGATGGCATTAGAGCAGATTATGCTAAGTGAAGCTAGCCAATCCCTAAAAAACAAATGCCAAATGTCTTCTTTGATATAAGGAGAGTAACTAAGAACAGAGTAGGGTCGAAGAGCATGAGAAGAAGATTAACATTAAACAGGGATGAGAGGTGGGAGGGAAAGGGAGAGAGAAGGGAAAATGCATGGAAATGGAAGGAGACCCTCAGAATTATACAAAAGTACATACAAGAGGAAGTGAGGGGAAGGGGAAAAATAATATAAGGGGGACAAACGAATGTCAGTAGAGGGAGCAGAATGAGAAGAGGGGAGGGGAGGGGAGGGGAGGGGGGATAGTAGAGGATAGGAAAGGCAGCAGAATACAACAGACACTAATATGGCAATATGTAAATCAATGGATGTGTAACTGATGTGATTCTGCAATCTGTATAAGGGGTAAAAATGGGAGCTCATAACCCACTTGAATCAAATTGTGAAATATTATATATCAAGAACTATGTAATGTTTTGAACAGCCAACAATAAAAAATTTAAAAAAAAAAAAAGAATCAAGAAGCAACTTACGTGTGTGTGTGCACGTGTGCACATGCACGTGTGTGTGTATATATATATGTATATGTATGAATGCAATATATTACATATATACTACATCATATAGTATACAATATAATATATAACATTATAATATATCATTACACTATATCATGAGTATTACAATATATCATATGCAATACACACACACACATAAAACAGTTGCAAATAATGAACAGGAGTACCTGGACTACAATCTGTGCTAACAGTTCTCAGATGGGAAGTGAGGAATAATTGGGCAACACATATGCTTTTCTTTCTTTCTTGTTCTGATTTCATTGTGTGTGCGTGCGCGCGCGCACGCACGCACACTTGCATATGGTGTCTTTCTTTTTTCTGTTTGGGCTCATATGTGGGCTTATATTTCTTTTGATTCTTTTTTTCCTAATAAAGTTTTTACCTTTCCACATTGTTCAAAGGGAAATGAACATTAAAAGTAATGAGGCTATTTAGCAGTTTTATTTCCAATGATACACCATTAAGTAACCATTTTGGTTCCAATGTTATACAAATTCAAGCAGCTGAAGATTGTTTTCCCAGTCATGGAAATAAAAAGTTGAGGTGTATTGCTTACAGACTGGCTATGATCTTTCCCTGCATTGTATTCACTACTCTTGAAATGTGAATTTGCAACTCTTTCTCTTCCTAGCCCATGTATCTGGCCTGATATTATGAATTGCTTGGTCCAACAGAATGCTGCAAAAATGATAATGCACCAATTTTGAGCCTAGGCTTCAAGAGACCATGTACTTTTTTTTTTTTTTTTTTGCTAGTTTTCTTAAATTTTGTTCAATAAGTCTTTGATAAAGCCCAGGCTAGCCTCCTGGATGAGAATCCAGTTACCCAATAAAGAAGGTCAACAGCCAGCCAATCCTACAGTATCAAAGCTTTTATATAACCAGCAGCTGATTTCAGACTCGTAAATGAACCCAGATAAATCAAGAATTGCTAGGCTGAGCAAATAAAAGGCTACTATTTTAAATTGTAAATTTTGGGGGTGTTTATTAGGATACAAAAGTAAGCTGATATGGTGATCCCTAAAGAGCCAAATATAAAATGCTGAGGCTCAATCCAACATTAGAGAGACGGTGACAATATAAGTTCTTCATTCCCAATCCATTGATTATTAAAAAACTTCTACAGGATCTGCAAATTCTTTTGCTATTTCAGAACGGTTTAAAATAGTTTAATGCAGAATATACAAAGTGAAGTTATTTTCTTATTAGCAACCTTAATAATATTTTTGCTTCCATAAAGGCAAAATTAAACATGTTTAAAAAGAACAAAATCATCCTTATGTGAACTTTTAATCTTCAATCATTTAGATCAGCTAAGACATAATATTAAAATAGTATTAGAAACCAAAGGCACAGTATGTTTTTTCTTCAACACCAGTTTCCATGGCATCATTTTACTGTTATAACAATTCTATGAGTTTGAAATCATCCCTGCTACATAGATTTTGAAATTGATGTTTAGTTTGAATAATACTTTCAACAAACATATCTAATAAGTTGCAAATGTCTTTCTGATTCCAGAAACTACATTCTTAACCACATTATTATTTTAATTTCTCCATTTTTTTTCCTTTGGATCGGAAACTTAGCATGATTCAACAATTTAAAAGGCTGACAGCTGTATTACTGCAGCCACGTTAGAGAATTTTTATTACTGAAAACACGTTGCTACAATAGAACTGAAAACAGTTTGCTTATCATAGAAGTTGCTAACAATGAATCCCTTTTATAGATATTAGACCAGAAATATAATTTTTATAAAGAGTAATTGTTATGGTTTAGATTCATGTCCCCTAATCATATGTGAGACAGTACAAGAAGGTTTCGAGGTAAAATGATCGGGTTATGAGAGCCTTAACCCAATCAATACTTTAATCCTCTGGTAGAAACTAACTGTGTGATAACTGGAGGCTGGTAGGATGGCTGAAGGAGGTGGGTCCCTGGAGGCATACCTTTGGAGTTTACATTTTAATTGTTGAACAGAACTTTATTTCTGCTTTCTGGTGCCATGTCCTGATCTGCTTTCTTCCACCACAGTCTTCTGCCATGATTTTCTACCTCACCTTGAGCCTCAAAGACTGGAGTCAAACATTTATAGACTAAGATCTCTGAAACTGTGAGCCCTAAAATATTTTTTTCTTGTCTAATTGTTCTTGTTAGGTCTTTTGATCACAGTAGTGAAAAAACCTACTAAAATAGGAATATTTCAAGAAAAATCAAGGAATACCCAAGACTTAAGGATTAGAATGGGCTGGAGATCAGAGATCAGAGAATATACAAAAGATCCTTTTCAGCCTTCCAGAAGGAGTTTCCATTCTTACTGTCAGTTTGTCCCAAGAAATACCTGGCCCTACTTCTGAAGGCCTTGTACAAGACTTAATCTATCAGTAATCCTCCTTCTCTAGTCTCTCTAAATATTTCCACAACATAGACACTTTCCTATAGCCACAATATTCCCAGGTATGGAAATTTATTTTTGAACCAATACCACCATATTTATTCTTTTTAATTAAATAGAAAAATCCTGAAAATAGTCATCTGCAACGAGGGGCCAAGTCCCAGCACTTTAAAATGTTTAAATTCTGTCCAAAGGATGGATAACTCCCAGTCTAATTCTGCTTTCAAACTCTACCATAACTTCTTATTTGCTAGTTACATTCATAAGGAATTTTACATCACTGAGATTTTTATTATAAAAAAATTATTTAATGGAACAAACAAATAGAATGCTAAAAAGATGCTTAAGAGTATTAAATGAAAGTCATTTTTTTCTATAATTATTTTGAATAATAGGTGTTTAATTGTATGTATGTGGCTATAAAATATAAACATCAATGTGGAAATCCAAAATTTTTATTATTTAGAGGTCACTTACTAAAATAAGAAAAACAAGAAACAAGAAAAGTAAATTAATATAGCCAAAATCTCTCAGAAATAGATAGTATTCAAAACAATAAAATCTTAAAACTCTAATTTGATGTAGCTTTTCAGCAAGATTTCTTTTACTTTACTATTAGCTTCGTGAAGCCATGATTTCTTCTCAGGAAATGGACTCTAAAGACTGTCTATTCATTCTTTTCAAGATCAATCTTTATGACTAAACAGAGACTACTCAACCTCAGGAAAACAAGTTCTGAACTCAGGAAGCAGTGGCTGATTCCTTGACATGCCATACTTGCATAGAACACCTCAAAATGGCCATGTCTGATGCCTTTAGAAGAGAAGTTCATTTTGGATTTCATAATATAGAGAGAAATGAGGCATTGATTTTGCAGCTTCAGTTTGGATATAAAATATTTGTTTTAGTCTGTCTAATTTATGCACCACTTCCCTAGTAACAGATCCTGCTTTTTATTATTTCATCAAAGTCCTATAGAAAGCAAAAGAGGACAAAGGAGAGAACGAATCAAGGTAGCAAATTTTAGGTCACAATAATAACAATAGTGGTGTATGCCTGTAATTCCAGAGACTTGGAAGGCTGAGGCAGGAGAAGAACTGCAAGCTAGAGGCCAGCCTCTGCAATTCAGTGAGACCCTGTCTCAAAATAAAAAAAATTAAAAGGTCTGTGATGTAGCTCATGATAAAGCACCCCTACTACCAGATTCAATCTTAGTACCACAAAAAAACTGTATTATTATTAAGGCCAATATCCACAACAGAAGCTTTCATGATCATTGCTTTGTAGCCACAAAGTAAGTTGCCTCTGATGATATGAAAAAGATAGAGGTTAGATGATTAGATGACTGGTCCAAGTCCAGACCAGATCAGTGCTTCCCAAAGTATGTTCCATAAAATATCAGTACCACTGGGATGCTCTATTTAAAAATGTTTTGAAATTAGTGGGGGTGTATATACACAATGAAATATTACTCAGCATTAAAAGAGAATAAAATTATGGCATTTGTAGGTGAATGGATAGAGTTAGAGAATATCATGCTAAGTGAAGTAAGCCAACCCTCAAAACCAAAGACCGAATGTTCTCTGTGATAAGTAGATGCTGATCCATAATGCTGGGAGGGCATGGGAAAAATGGAGAAACTTTGGGCAAAGGGGAGGGTGGGGAAAGGAGGGGACATGGGGGCAGGAAAGATGGTGGAATGTGGTGGACATTATTACTCTAGATACATGTATGACTGCTCATATAATGTGATGCTACATCAAAAGAAAAAAATGTTTTTAAATTAGTATGGGAAACTTTATACTCCACAATGAGCCTCCCCCTACTTTAATAATCAATCTAAAGGTCTGGGGATATTGCTCAGTTGGTAGACCACTTGCCTCCCATGCACAAGGCCATGGGTTCAATTTTCAGCACCATAAAAATAAATCAATCTAAAATTGTCTTATCTTTTAATCTATGCAACAGACAAGAAGTAGGTAAGGGATATAGTAGATGGTGAATACATTTTTTGGATGGAAAATATTAATTAATTACAACTTTCTTAAAAGTTATTTATTAAGCCAGCCTCAGAAACAGCAATGTGCTAAGCAACTCAGTAAGACCTTGTCTCTAAATAAAATACAAAATAGGGCTGGGGATGTGGCTCAGTGGTTGAGTACCCATGAGTTCAATCCCTGGTACCAAAAAAAAAGAACTTTATTCTAGAACTACAGCAGTTTTAAAAAAAATGTTGTTTTTTTTTTTAATTTTTTTAGTTGTTGATAAACCTCTTTATTTTATTTATTAATTTTTATGTGGTACTGAGAATTGAACCCAGTGTCTCACACAAAACAGGCAGGTGCATTACCTCTGAGCCATAGACCCCAGCCCTTAAAAATGATTTATTTGTTCTTTTTAGTTATACATGACAGTAGAATGTATTTTGACATATCATACATACATGAAGTGTAACTTCCTATTCTTGTGGTTGTAGATGATGTGGAATTACACTAGTCATATATTCATATTTGAACATAGGAAAGTTATGTCCAGTTCATTCTACTTTTTTCCCTATTTCTATCTCCCCCTTCCATTCATTCCCCCCTGTCTAATTCAGTGAACCGCCACTCCTCCCCCAGACTGCTTATTGAGAGTCAGCATCTGCATATTACAGAGAAATTTGGACTTTGGTTTTTTGGGATTGGTTTATTTCATTTAGCATGATAGTCGCCAGTTCTAGCCAGTTACCAGCAAATGCCATAATTTTATTCTTCT
Organism: Marmota monax; assembly: GCF_021218885.2. Classification (NCBI taxonomy): domain Eukaryota; kingdom Metazoa; phylum Chordata; class Mammalia; order Rodentia; family Sciuridae; genus Marmota; species Marmota monax. The sequence goes on from NW_026694772.1 coordinate 7,034,250, forward strand.
TTATGGCTGAGTAATATTCCATTGTGTATATGTACCACTCAATATCACTTTCTTTTTTTTTTATTTGTCCTAATTAGTTACACATAACAGCAGAATGCATTTTGACCTATCATATGTATGTGGAGTATAACTTCTTATTCTTGTTGTGCATGATATAGAATCACACATATCATGCAGTCATATATGTACATAGGGCAATAATGTTCAATCAGTTATACTATCCTTCCTACCCCCATACTCCTCCCTTCCCTCATTCCCCTTTGCATAATCCAAAGTACCTCTATTCTTCTCTAGCCCTGCCCCCTTATTGTGAATTAACATTCACATATCAGAGAAAACATTCGGCCTTTGGTTTTTTGGGATTGGCTTATTTCACTTACCATGATATTCTCCAGCTCCATACATTTACCTGCAAATCCCTTAATTTCATATTCTTCTTTAAGACCAAGTAAAGTTCCATTGTGTATATAAATCACAATTTCTTTATTCATTCATCTGTTGAAGGGCTTTAAGGTTGGTTCCATAGTTTAGCTATTTTTGAATGGAGTTGCTATAAACATTGATGTGGCTGTGTCACTTTAGTAAGCTGTCAATATCAGTTTCTTAACAAAGGAATTGAGATACTATTACCAGACTAAGGTCTAGGCTATTGCCACCTGAAAGCCAATAGTTGGGAGACAAGAGTTGGTAGGAAGGAATCAGGTTTATTCAACAGCCAATGCCTTGGATAGAGGGGCCTTTGGCCTTGAAAGACCTATGTTAGGGAACTCATGGACACAAATATATTTTAAAGAGAGCAAAAGTAGTCATAAAGGGCAGGGAAGCTACATGCTGAGTAGGGTCCTTCTCATTCAGGGTTTGTGTGCCCCACTGGCCAAATCATCACAACTGACCTCAACATTAAAGTTGAGTTAAAACTCATGGAAATTTATATGCTTTGTGTTAGTTAATGCATAGAACTAAAGATGTAGGAGTGTGGGGCTGGGGTTGTGGCTCAATGGTAGAATGCTCGCCTAGCATGTGTGAGGTCCTGGGTTTGATTCTCAGCACCACATAAAAATAAATAAACAAAATAAAGGTACAAAAAATATGTAGAAGTGGCTTTACACATTCTGATGCTATCTGAAGATAACCAAACTGTCTGGATTGTGTAAATTGAGATGTTTTAGCAGTGAACATCTTAGAATTTAGAATTCAGAGCAAAGGGAGAGAGCATAATTCTTTCAAAAGGCATAGAGAAGGAGGTTAAGTAACTTTCCCAAGGAAAACTTCCAAAGGGGCAACTGCTTTTATAATACTATAAGCCTACCTCTTTAGGATGGCTGTGAATCTCAAAGGAGATGATGAATATCAGAGTACTTTGCCTATAGAAGTTTTATAGAAGCATTATTTGTTTTATAGAAGCATTATTGTTAATTTGTATCTACAGTCTCCTTGGTTACCCTAGTACTTCACTTCTTCAATTTCTAAGGTAGCTTTTGCCTGTAATACCCATAAGTGGCTCATTTTAGGAATTCCTAATGAGGAAAAACAAAAAAAAATAAGCATAACTATGGTGAAATGACATTGAACAAGTTTGGGGAACATTGGTAGGAAGAAATGTAAATGGAATCAATAAAAGCTTTTGAACACAATTTTATGTGCTTGATTTGGGTTTGAAAATATTTACAGAGAAAATGTAAAGAGAATGAGACTAGAATCTGTCTTCAGACTAAAATAAAATAAAATAAAATAAAAATATGGAGACATAATATATACAAGTAATAGAAAATATAGGAAGAGTATACAGTTTGTAGTAGTTTTTTTTTTGATACAGTTTGTAGTAGGTTTGTTTTTGTTTGTTTGTTTGTTTGTTTAATAGCAGTTCTGGGAAACTAATAACATTGATAACCTTAGTTTCTTTTTGGTAAATATTATTTGAGAGGTCTTTTTTCTTGTCCTGTATAGCAGATGATAAGAAATGCTAATACAATGTTCAAGGAAGAGGTAAAAGTTAAAGACAAGATTCTGGGAGACTTCAACATAGCAACCAAAGTTAAAGTCATCCTATAAAGGAAACATAGTATAATCAAGATTTTTAGCAGAAGGTGTTGTAATGAAAGTAATCTAAACATTTATAACAATATAAATTAGTTTTCTTCTTCAACTTAGAGTTGACCTAGGTTGCTAGTAAGAATCTTTCCACATAATGATCCGAGAATCTCAGTCTTTGCTTCCTATGGCTCTACTACTTTAGAGGGATATCTCAGATTCTTCATTAGATTTTCTGTATTCAGTAGTTCAGTGATCAAAAAGAAAGAGTAAGAGCATGTAAGATTTTATTTTATGAACCAAGTCTGCCCATATTCTACTTGTTAGAACCCAGTGAGTGACTCATTCTAAACCTAGCTTCAAAGGAGGATGAGAAATATGGGCTTACTATTTGATCAAAAGAACATCCCTTTAGAATCTTTCATAGATGTAAAAAGGAACAAATATATGTGTGTTATTCAGTTTTCTGCAGCTGTGATAAAATACCTAAGATAAAAAAGCAGATTTATTTTAGCTTACTGTTTCAGAGCTTTCAATCCATGGTTGTTTGGCTAAGTGGTTTTGGGGATTATAGTGAAACAGTATATCATGGGAGAAGTATCTTGGCAGAGAAAACTTGCTCATACCATGGTGGCCAGGAAACAAAGAGATAAAAGACCCAGGGTCTCAGTATACCCTTCAAGGTCACACCGCCAGTGATATACTTCTTCCCAGTAGGCTCAATCAACCTAATAGCATCACTAGTAGGGAACCAAGTTTTCAACACATACACCTTTGAAAGACATGCCAGATAAAAACTGTAACAATACAAAAAATGAACAATGATTTCTATCCTTAAGAAAGTACAGATGAGATCCATTATGTCCATAGGAAAATAAAGACCATTTTTGATATAGTAAAATGAGAAAATATAGCAATGCTTATCAAGACTTTAAAGAAACAAACAGTCATAGAAGGGAAATGCCTTTGTGGAAAACATAATTGAAAATCAGATTCGCTTAGGCAGAGATCATAGGATTTCTTCTGAAAATATAATTTGACCAATTTGGATAAAATGGAATAAATAAAATCCTAAAATTCATATGGAACTACAGAAGACCCCACATAGCCAAAGCAACCTTGAGCATGAATGATGTGAAAAGTATCATAGTTTTTAATTTCAAATTATATTAGAAGCTATAGGAATTAAATAGCAACATACTGTTATAAAATTGACACCTCAATCAATGGAATAAAATAGAAATCCCAGAAATAAACAAACATCTTTATGATGAACTGATTTTCAATGAACGTTCCAAAAATGCATAGTGGTAGAAGGACAGTCTCTTCAAGACATGGTGCTGGGAGATCTGAATATCCATATGCCAAGAAATGAAAATGTACCGTAATCTTATCCCTTATACAAAAAATAAAAACTCAAAAAGGATCAAAGACTTACATGTAAGACCCGATACCTTAAAACTCCTAGAAGGAAACATAGGGAAAAAGGCCCTGACTTTTTCGATATTATGCCAAATGTACAGGTACTCAAAGCAATTTAAGCAAGTAAGATTACATCAAACTAAGAAATTTTCTGTATATCAAAGGAAAAAGCCAAAAGAATACAAAAACAACCTATGGGATAGGACAACATATTTGTGAATTATATATCTGGCAATGGATTGATATCCAAAATATACACAAAACGGATAGCACTAAATAGCAAAAAATAAATAAATAACCCAACTTAAGACACTTCTCTAAGACATAAAATGGTTAGTAGGTATATGAACAGGGGATTAGCATCACTAATCATCAGTGAAATGCAAATTAAAACAAGAATGAGGTATCACTTTATACCTGTTAGAATGTCTGTGGTCAAAAAGATGAAAGATAATAAGTGTTGGTGAGGATGTGGAGGACAAGGAACCCTGATATCCTGTTGGTAAGAAGGCAAATTACTACTGCCATTATATAAAAGTTAGAAGTCCTTCATAAAATTAAAAATAGAAATGCTATTTGATCCAGAAATCCTGGTTCTTGATATATATTCAAAGGTTTTCAAATTAGGATGTAGAGAGATATCTATAATCCCATGTTCACTATAGCATTATTCTCAAGGGCCAGGATACGGAAACAATCTAAATGTCCACCAGTAGAAGAATGGATAAATAACATATGGCTTATGTAGATAGTGGTATATTATTCAGCCTTACAAAAAAAAAAAAATAGAATCCCACTATTTGTGACAATACATGTGGACAAAGAGGAAATTATGCTTGGTGATATAAGCTTGGTACAGAAAGATAAATATTGTAGAACTTCTCTATAAAAGCACAGAGAACAGTGATTACCAGACAATGGAAGACAGAAACAGGGAGGTGATGACTAAAGAGTTCAAAGTTTCAGTTGCACAAGAAAATGTCAGGATATTTACCATGCCATATAGTGTCCATAGCTAGTAATGCCATATTGCAAATACTTAAAATTTGCCAAGAGAGTAGATCTTATGGTAAGTGAACATACCATAAAACAGTAATAATGAGAATAATAATAATAATAGTAATGATGATGATGATGATGATAGAACAGGAGGAAACTTTAGGAGATGATAGATATATTTGTGGTCTTGATAGTAGTGATAGTTTCATATACATGTTTATTCCATGACTGAGAGATACACATTAAATATGTACAGCTTTTTAAATGTCAGTCATCTTTCAATAAAATAGTTTAGAAAAACAAAGAATCTACTTAACATTGAAGCAGGATATTTTTGTATCCCTAGTTTATGCCCAAATCAGTAGTAGACTCACCCTTTCAACTTTACATTTTGTCAAGTGGATTTAAATTTGTACAGACTCTAATTTATGAAAATTTACTACTGAAGTGAGAATGACAGTTATTTCTTTTCACTTCTCAGTAAGGAACCACGGTTTTATTAGAATGCTTGCCCTCTGAGCTCAGAAAGGAGCATGTTATAATTAGATGACTATTACAATAGAGACTCTGTTAATGGGATTTTTGAGAAATAGTAAAAAAGAAAACCTATAAGAGTTTCTCTATTAGACTCAATATAAGTAAGGGGAACCTGTCTTAAGGGACCATTAAAAAAATCAGCATGAGTTAGTTAACTGAAGGTCAAACAATATGACACGATATGCCTTGGGGAATACTGTTAAAGTAATCATTGCAGATAAGGGACTGACTGACTGTCAGAGTTGCCTCTGCATAGTTCTAATATGAAAATGAATATGGGAATTAGAATATCAGAGATGGCCTATTTAATTTTGTACAAACTTGAATATCACCTATCAATGAATACTGTTAAATATCTATTTTCTCTACATTGAAAGTGTGAAATCATGGGGCATCCTATAATGGAAACACTTCCAAACAGAATATTTAAAATGGTTCTCTCTTGAGGTGAAGTAGACTCTGCCTACAATTTAAAAAAATATATTTTTTAGCTGTAGATGGACACAATACCTCTATTTTATTTGTTTTATTTTTATGTGGTGCTAGGATTGAACCCAGTGCCTCACACATGCTACGCAATGCTCTACCACTGAGCCACAACCCTGGCCTTCTGCCTACATTTTTAATTGTGTATTTTTTTCCTGAATATATACAAATATACTAATTGTTTAAAAACTTGGAGTATAGAAAAAGAAGTAAAGTACATATAATGTCACAATTCAGGAAAACCCTTGCTAATTTTAATGTTTTATATTAGAATTCATATATAACATATGAATGTACTCATTATAATAATGTACATCTATTTTTTATATCCAGTGATTTTCACTGAATATTTTTGGTTGATTGGTCTTTTATTTTTCCTTACTTCCATTTTTTTATTATCATGAAAAGATCATGTCAAGCAGCATTAGAAATAATTACAGAAACTTTCATCTAATCAGTCTGAATTTCCTCTAAGGGATATTAAAGAAAATGAAGTCAATTATTTTTTACTCATTCAGCACAAGTCTGTACTGTCCTTGTTAGGATAAAGAAGATAATGCTATTCACAAAGAAGAATAAGCACAAGTAGAATGAGTGTATGTGTCACATTGGTTGAAACCCTCATTCTCAGTGGGTTGCCTTTTGGTATTGTAGTTCCCTATGACTTGGGATTCCTCTGCACATCCTTTAGTTCTATGAGGGCAGGTAGAGCAAGTGCTGGTAATGAGTAGGGATTTTATCATTTCTTCACTTTTTAGACATCTGCCATAGAAATTAGACTCACTGGAGTTAGACTTCCTGCTCATAAATGCTGAACTTTCCAATTTTTCAACCCTTGGCTCTAAGATAAAAAGGGCTCCATATGACTTTGTTCTCTCATGTTGTCTTTAAGAAAACACAGGCAGTTTCATGATATTCAAAATTATGCTACTTTAGGATTTCATTATGTTCAATATTTGTTTTAATTTATAGCACCTGGAAAAAGTAAAATAATAGTGTTGTTGCCACATAAATATTTTGCTTGTTCCTGTTTCATCTGGAAAGAAAATAGCAATTCAGCTAGGAGAAAGGACAGGTAGGTATTATAAAGGTAAAGAAATTGTCCCAGTGCAGTTAGTTGTTCATTCTCAAATAGGAAGACCATAGGCCATTAGTCTAACATTACTACTTGTCCTAACCCATTTGTGACTGGATGATAACTTGGATATTGTTTCCATAGAACAAATATGTAAAAGACTAACAGATGGAAAACATATGTTATTTTTTTCTTAATGTTATTATAGACACAAATAAAGCATTAAAACATATAAATGCTTTCATATACGTTGCCTTGAGCCATAAGCGTATGTGAAAATTAGAGTTTTACCTTAAATGTTCAATTGTTAGTATGGCCTTAGGAGATTTTACTGTCAGTTTTAGGAGAATTTTGAGCAATGTATTCAGAAATCCCATTGACCCAATTTTAAATGAATAAATTCATATGTATTTATATTTATTCATATGTATTTATACATATATATTTATACATATTCACATGTATTTATATTTATATTTATATTTTATCCTTGTTGAATGTTTAAAATGCCATATTTGCCATGATTACATAAGACCATAATGGATCAGAGGCAACTGATAAGATCACACACTTGAATATGAACAGGATTAATAACTGAAAATGATTTACATGTGTAAATGTTCATTCTTTCTGGACTAAAACCATGACTATTTCTCTACTGCAGATTATAAACTCCTCATTGCATAAATCAGAATAAAATCCATTAGATTTAAAAATATAGGGAAAAAACATGTTTCAAAAAGAAATAGCATGGTATTCAGTGAAACAGGTGGCCATGAAATGTTGGAGCTATGCAGAAATAAGACATGTTGTACATTATAAATGGGATGAGTAAATTTGCAAAGTAAATCATATTTTTCTGGTTCATTGGTCTCATAATGAAATTACATTCTTATAGGAATAAAGGAAAAGTAAAATTCCTCTAATCGAGTTTTCCTTAGTGTTGTTCATACTGATTAGACCCTTTTCAAATTTATTCACTAAGTACAGGTCTTTTGTATCCTGATATCATTCTAGACTCTTTTTCTTTTGAGAATTTAGTCCAAAATAGTAACTCTCACATATTCCAAAAACTTCTTTTTATTGTTTTGTTCCATTATTCTTCCTTAGAATAAGTTTCCAATTCCATATCTTGAAATATCTGCCTCTAAAATATCATTTGAATATTTTCACCAAAACTACACCATTTGAAAAGCAGCAAAATATTTCTCTTATTTTTATTGGTTCTTTTTAGTTATATTTAACAGTATAATTGTGTGTGTGTGTGTGTGTGTGTACACAATCATGGAATATATCTTATTCTAATTAGGATTCCCAGTCTTGTAGATATACACAATGGTGAGATTCACTGTGGTATATTCATATATGTACATAGAAAGTTAGGTCATATTCATCCCACTACCCATATTTCACCTCCATTGTAGCCATTATTTTGAGATTTTATTAGTATTTCCAATGCCTTATCTTGCAGAAAATATTAAGGTGTTTATTTAATTTTATTTTTTTTCATGAATTTATTGTGTACTTCTGGTTATTTTTTCCTTACACTATTTTTACAAAATGAATTATTTGAGAAAATGAATCAAATTCTAAAAAATTATAAAGGCAGTTGCAGATGCTCTTCAGTTTATAATAGGGTTACATCCTGATAAACCCAATTATAAGTTGAAAACATTGTACATAAAGAATATATTTAATGCTCATAACATACAAATATCATTGCTTATCGTCACAGTAAACTGAAGAGTATTGGTCATTTCCCTTTGTGATTGCAGGCTGATAATGGGGCTGCAGCTTGCTGCTCTTGTCAGGCATGATGAAAAAGGATCACACTGTATATCATTAGGCTAGGAAAAGATAAAAATTCATAATTCAAAGTACAGGTTCAATTGAATGCATATCACTCTCTCACCATGTGAAATTAAAAAAATGTAAGTCCAATTATCATAATTCAGGGAAGATGAAACAATATACTACAAAGCAAAATACTTATATATTTAACACATATGTTTTAAGAGATTTATTGAACATTACCTGTATACTTTACCTGAACAACTTGATGGATTGCATAGGAGAAGGTTCAACCCAATCTCTCATCATAAACAGTCATGTCTGACCCAAGGAAGCACCAAACCACAAAAAAAGAATGTGTAATTTATTATCTTAGAAAATTAAAAGTGTTTTATAGTTGATTTTGTGTTTAATTATAGAAAAAGTGGCATCACAAGAAGCATTTTCTTTACTATCTTAAAATGCTTTATTTATTTTTCTCCTGTTGGCCTCCCATCTTTCTGTTATGTTCACTGTTATAGCCCTGGTATTCAGAAAATGTTTGGAAAATAGTGAGTACTCAATAAATATTTCTGAATCAATTAATTTTAACAAAACATGCCTGTCTAGATGCTATCTAGCTTACTTCTTTATATTTCAAAACTGAAGTGAATGTAAGACAGTACTCAATATTTACTATTTCTTCTTTCTCAGGTCAAGTCACTTGTAAGCCCACAGAAACAATTATCTGTGTGTACCTTTTAAATAAAACTTTTTGTATATGTTACTATGTAATAGCTAATTTCTTTTTTTTCTGTTGGGACATAATCCCACTAAATAGGTGGCAAATAATAAGCTGGTCTCATTATCCAAGTATTTATTATCCAAGTCCCCATAGGCAACAAGTTGCACAGAACAATAGTTATCATAACACAAAAACATTTACTAAGGAGTTTACCATTGAGAAGGTTATCCCTGAATTTCAAGTTCCCTGCTAATCATACAAAATATATTAAAATGTACAGCCAATCAACTGCTAAGAAAAATTGCAATTCTTATAAAGGATACAGTTTCATGAAGTTAATTGCAATGATCTAGGAAAAGTGCTCTAAGTATGTCTGTCTAAGCTTAGGCCAATGACAGTCTTGCCTAGTTAAACCAGCTAACAGTGGAAAAAGAAGAAAACCAATAAGAACAATGACATAATGGCCTTAATATCAAATGAAGAGATCCTTGAAGAAATTGTCAAAGCCTGAATATTTTTCTCAAAATGGTTTTTATTATGGATTTCTCACACAAGCTTAAGTATAAAGTGAAAGATGTCACTTTCCTGCTTCCGTAAAATTTGTGTCGAAAATTATGGACCTCAAACTCCTGATTCATCTTTTATCTTAAACATTAGTTTATAATTGTGATTATACCCTAAATAATTACTGGTAATATAAAAATATCAGTTTGAAAACTAATTTTAGCTTAATTTTTCCAGGTAAGTTCCAACAAGTCATTCACCCTGCTACTTACTTGAAAAAATGGCCCCTACAATAAAAGAGTTCATTCACTTTCAGGTGTCTCTTCCAGGTATCAATCATCCTTGCATAAAGAAAGCCTCTTTTACTCTTGAGCCTGTCTTTGCCCATCTTTATTCCCACCACCTTCATCCAGAGCCCATCGCTTCTCACATGGATTACTACAAAATCCTCCTACTGCCCCTGCCTCCTGGTTCACCATCTTAGTTTTCTCCACTGAAACCACAAGCAATCTTTTCAAATGCAAGCAGCCACGTCCCTCACATACCTGTAATTCTTTTATGCGGCCCAACCTGCCTCAGTACATACTTTTTAGCAGATCTTAGTCCTTCATGATTGAACCCCCTTCCATGTTCAAGCCTGTTCTCTCTCCAATGTCCTCAGTTCCTTCTCCTATACAGCGTCCGCTTGATTCCACCTTCTCATCACTCCTTGAAAGCACTACTATTCTTTTTTATTATTATTTATTTATTCTAATTTGTTATACATGATGGCAGAATGTAATTCATTTTATATTACACGTATAAAGCACAAGTTTTCACATCACTGATTATACACAAAGTATTTTTACACCATTGATGTCTTCATATATGTACTTACGGTTATGATGTCCATCTCATTCCACCATGATTCCTACCCCCTTGCCGCCTCCTTTTCCCTCCTTCCCCTTTGCCCTATCTAAAGTTCCTCCATTCCACCTATGTTCCCTACCATCACCATTATGAGTCAGCATCCTCATATCAAAGAGAATATTCAGCCTTTGTTATTTGGGTATTGGCTTGCTTCACTTAGCATTACATTCTCCAACTCCATCCATTTACCTGCAAATGCCATGACTTTATTCTCTTTTAATGTTGAGTAATGTTCCATTGCGTATATACCAAAGTTTCCCTGTATATTCATCTACTGAAGGGCATCTAAGTTGGCCCCATAATGTAGCTATTGCGAATTGTGCTGCTATAAACATTGATATGGCTGTGTTCCTGTAGTAAGCTCTTTTTAAGTCTTTTGGGTATAAACCAAGGAGTGGGATAGCTGGGTCAAATGGTGGTTCCATTTCAAGTTTTCCAAGGAATCTCCATACTGCTTTCCATATGGGCTGCACCAATTTGCAGTCCCACCAGCAATGTATGAGTATGCCTTTTTCCCACATCCTCACCAACACTTACTGTTGTTTGTATTCTTAATAGCTGCCATTCTGATTGGAGTGAGATGAAATCTTGGAGTAGTTTTGATTAGCATTTTTCTAATTGCTAGAGATGTTGAACATTTTTTCATATGTTTGTTGATTGATTGGATATCTTCTTCTGAGAAGTGTCTGTTCAGTTCCTGGGCCAATTTATTGAGGTAACAGCCAATTTCAACATAAACTCTCATGGCAATTGTTCCTTTGAAGTTTCTTTCACTAGCTAGAAAATCCTTCCCAAATTATAAAATGGTATAGAATCTCTATTTTTCTCTTAACCCTCCCTTATTATAACCTCATAGTGACTAGTGCCTTCTGAAAAACTATTTAATAATTAGTTTAGGTAGTATATAAAACCATGGGTTCTGGAATCTTATTGCTTAGTGCAAATTCTGGCTGCCATAGTTACAAACTTTTCTAAATATGCTTCTAAATTTCTCTGTGGTTACAAAAGAGCATAACAACCTCTGTAAAATGAGAAAAATAATTTTGCCTACTTCATAGGGTTTTTATGAGTACAAAATAAGGTAAATTAGAGTTACAGAATCAACAGTAATACACATCATAAACACTGGTTGTGTATATATTTTATGAAACATAAAAAAATACATTTTATTTTCACATTCCCCCAATCCCAGTTAGCACAGCTGAAAAATTAGTCACATTCAATTTCTTTTTCTCCCTCATCTTCTCTTCCAGTTCCAAGATACCACCTTTTCTGCTCAAAATTGTTTCCTGAATCTAAACCTCATCAGCTCTAGCCAACAGTTTTACAGATGTGGTTATAATTGTATAGCACTGGGTTTGATGATGGTAACAGTGGGAATTAAAGTGCTAATAATGAGGTTCTTTTCAAATTATTTAATTCTTCAAAAAATCATGTGAAGTATTATTTTTTTTCCTACTCAATAGGGAAAGCACCTAAAGGTCAGATAAGCCAAATACTGGAACCCATATACTATGGTTAATAAGTACAGTAAGTGCCAGAATCAAAATTTCTTTGTAATAATCAAACTATAAAAACTGTTTTGTTGTTGTTGTTTGTTTTGGCTTTCTTTGTTTTGTTTTGTTTTTGTTTTTTAGAGAAAAGGAAAAAGAAACTCTTAGAATTTTCTCAGAAAAACTAGAGCTATAAATATGAATTGAAAGACCTTCTACAAGCTTTCTATCTCAAAAGAAATTAGTAGCTAGATTAGATAGTAAAATTGTAAACTTCCATCAGTTAAACTGGTCCTTTTCTAAAAACATTTCATTATATACTAGCTCATGAAAGCCTCTCATCCTTTTTAAATCATGATATACAGTTTCAACTTATTTCCTCACTAAATATAATCAAGAAAACTCTGAAGAGAAAATAGACTATCTTATGCAGCAGTAAGCACCAATGCCTGGCATGCATAGGTGTATTTACCCTGGTGTGGAAATAAGGTGTTGACATCAATCTACTGCATTTCTTGAGCTCTAAAGCAGGCAGACAAGAAGCAATCTAAATAGCTAATTCCCAAATAACTGAGTAAAATAAGACTAAATCCCCAAATATGGACCATATAAGCACAAATGTGGTAAAACCCAATCTAGGAATTGACCACAAAGCCCTGGGACATGCTTTTAATATAAATTGTGGCCCTACTTTATGAATATCATTTTGTGATATTACTTCATAATTAGGCTACTGCAGTACTTTTCACACAATTTTCTTACATCTTTAAAATGAACTATTTTCAGACTCTTCATACATAAAGCAGGAGAAGTATAAAGACTTTTTGATATGGTTCTTGGTATTAATTTAAATTGAATATTCACTATTTGAATTTATTGCAGCAGATGTCCTCAGCTACCCAATTATTTTAGCACAATTTGGCACATATATAATTTTAAAAGATCTTGTATCTAAGCAAAGCATTTAATTTCCTACCAAATTAATCCCTTTGGAACATTACATTGGGATGCCATGGTGATTAAAAAAAAAAAAAAAAAAAAACCTCTCAAAACTACAAGATGCTCCAGTAAATACCCTGTACTCTATGCAACTGGAAGTTCTGCATTTATTTGCTCTATTATATATGATGCAGTTTTCCTTGTTACTAATTGTGTACTGTTTCAAAGCACAGACATTTTTAATAACAATGTGTCCTATGCTCCTGTCTTTCTAATTCTGGGTTTTCCTGTTCCCTCTTTGCTTAGAAAGACATGCTTTTCTTGACCTCAGAAAGACAATGGATATAGACTGATTCAAAATTCCTTAGCAGTATTGTCAGGAACAAAGATGAACAAAGAACACTCTCTTTTAAATTTTGCCTTCTTAAATGGCATATACCACAATATGTGTTTTTAATAATTATGTAATGAATGTTAATGTGCCCCAGTTACTATTGCTGTGTAACAAACACCCTGATTATTTTAAAGTAAACCATTTTTCCATGTGCACATTTGTGCAGATTTGAAGTTTAGAAATGCATAGCAGAGATGATTTGATTTTGCTCCTTGGTGTCTGAGGGCTCAGCTGGGAAGATTCAAAGACCAGGAGTGACTTAATGATTGAGAGCTTTAATGATCCTTCACTGGAATTACTAGAATGCTGGGAGCATGGTCCCCATCATTGACTGAAGTACCTATGTTAAGTCTTTCCTAATGTTTGTGATTTCTCATAGCATGATAGCTCCTTTTGTGGGGGAGCATTCTAAAAGGGAATATGAAGAGAATAAGCATTCCAAGAGAACCCGATGAAAACTGCATATTTTTTTCTAACCTAACACCAGTGTTCATATGACATTATTCCTTCTATTTATTAGCAAAACTTTAAAGTCAACCTAAATTCAAGGAGAGAAGACATAGATCTGTGGCTTTATAAATGTCAAATAATTAATGGACATATTTTAAAACCACCATAATAGATCAGCTAATATACATTTATTTGATTATATTGTATTTGCTGAACATTGTCATAATGAATATGTACCATTATGCATCTCTTAGCTGTTAAGAGATGCCATGAATTATAACCATTATAGACAACAACAACAACAAAAATCCGTCACATATGTTAGAGCTCAACTCTGAAATCTGCTCTGGAATTTTTGTTTACATGACATCAATGCTCATAATAATATTAAAGGTGATATTGGTTTTAGTATTTTAAAGTCAATTATAAAAGAGGATTGCTTTATTGCTACAAGGCAATAGCAAGATTGAAATGAAAAATAATACCAATAAAAATATAAAAGAAGAGGCATATAAATAGGCATTGTTGATAAGCATACCATACACCTTTAGTTTGGGTTTCCCCAAAATTAGATGTCAAGGAAAAGATGACAACAACAACAAGTGTTTATAGTCTGATTATTACAGAGAAATTTCAGTTCTGGCACTTACTGTACTTACTAACCATGGTATATGGGTCCCAGTATTTGGCTTATCTGACCTTTAGGTGTTTGTCCTATTGAGTAGGAAAAAATAACACTTCTCACAATTTTTTGAAGAATTAAATAATTTGAAAAGAACCTCATTATTGGCACTTTAATTTCCACTGTTACCATCATCAAAACCAGTGCTATACATGCATAACCACATCTGTACAACAATTCTCATTGTTTTGGGGGTTTAGTTCAAATTCATTTGCAGTAAACTTTATCCCCTACCACCAAGAAATCCCTCAGGTAGAGAAGAGAAGCTTCTTCCTCAAGCCCTTAAGATGAAGCACTGTCAAAGTGTGCAAGAATCATCTCCCATAGCTTCAATGGAGTCAGTGGGAGCCAATGGACTATGGGGTAGGGTATCAACAATATTTGCTCCATCTAATTTTTTCTTTGAATTATTTTTACAAGTGCATTGCATGCACATATTTTATAACAAGCATATAAACTAAATGGATTACAAAAATGAAAGAGTGATTGCTCGTTTCACCTTTTCCTACCCTTAAACTTCATCCCTCCAGAGGTAATCATTTCCAACTCTTAGCATTATTTTAATCTATTTCCCTTTGTATTTCTAAATAATATATATTTTATTTATCAATTTTATTGTTGTGTACTACTCTTATTATAACAATTGAGAATTTAACACTTTATCCTATCTTCCCTCCCTCTAATTTTTCTTCCCCCTCATTTTTCAAATGTAATCATATCACAATTTGTGGATCATTCAATAATATTTATATCACAGTGACATTGCAAAAGTTTTCCATTATGAAGATAGGTAATATGTTATAGTTAAAGCTTCGTCCCAGGGTTTCATGAACTGACTTCCAGACCACTCACGTATAATCGAATCAAGCCTTTATTGAAGCACACCGGTGGCGACTGACCAGAACATAAAGCTGTTCCCCTGATCAGCCCCGAACAATTGCAAGGGCACTCCTTATAAGCCTGAAAACCACAAAAGGGATGTTGGGGGGGGGGGGGTCTAGCCAATGCAAGCAAGCCAGGTTACAGAAGCAGGACAGTGCAGTCAAGCGGAGGGAAGCCTAACCAATCATAGTTAGCCAAGTCACCCCAGTTACAGAAACAGAGCCCCGTTACCCTAGTTACAGAAACAATACCCCATTAGGTAGTTCCGTGTTCTTAAAGGTTTCTATAGCAAAAGGAAAAGAACATCTTGCTCCAGTCATGACTCTTCTACTTGGCATGGTTGTTTTACAGGATGAAGTCATAAAACAAAATGGAGTCACATTTGTTCATGCTATCACAATATATAATAATCATAGATCCTTGCTTATAGAATTCTTTCCTAAAAAAGAATTTTATTTTTTATCTATATATTTTTTTTACTTATCTATTGGTAATTCTTCCCAAATGCTCCACAAACTCTATAAAGTGTATTTCAGCAACGTTGTTCACACAGTTCAGTGTAACATATCTACTTTCTTTATGGATTTTTTTCCTTATTGGAGACTCCTTCTCTCTTCAATCTTGATTAGCCTATTGAACAACAATCATTCAGCCATTTATGTTTGCCTTCGTTCTAGAACTTCTGTTTCTTGTCATCTAAGTTAGATTATTTTTTTCCTGGCTCTAGGAAATCTTGTCTTTCTCTCTGTTGGTTTGTTGACATTCTGTAGAAGATTGCATCATCCACTAGCCTCTTGAGCATTTACATGGGTGGTAAATCATATTGAGAGTAAATTGTGTCCATAGTGGGGAAAGGGTCTTTATTTTGTCCTTTGCTTTAATTTCCAGTTTAAATAATTATAACATTCTAGCTTGAATGCCAATTTTTTTCAGAATTTTGGAGGTATGCCTAAAGTATCTTCTAGTTTCCACATGTTAGTATTGGTAGTTCCTGTGTCATTATAATCTCCAGCTCTCTGTAAATAATTTATTCTCTGTGGAGTTGCTCTTTGCTCATTTTTAATTTTCATTCTGAAAGCTGTCTTTTTTTTCTTTATCCCTTGCATACTAACATTTCATGATGATGGCACTTGGTGTAGTCTTTAGTATTCTCTCTTCTGGCCCAGTACATTCATTAATATTGATATTTGTATCTCTAATTACTAGAAATATTTGTCTTTCTTTCCTACATTTGTTGGGAGAATATACTTCCAATGTTTTTCTCCTCTCCATTCTAATTTTCAAGCATTTAATATAACTTTCTGGTTTAATCATTTTATTCTTTACTTGTTTTGTCTTACTTTTCCCCTCTTTTCCTATTTTTCCTACTTTGGGGAGATTTTTTTTTTTAACTTTATCAAATCTCTATTTTTTGCTTCTAATTTAAATTTCTTTTTATTTATTTATTTATTTTTCTTGACATAACATATTTCATACATTTGATTCAAGCAGACTATGAACTCCCATTTTTACCCCATATGCATATTGCAGAATCACATCGGTTACACATCCACTTTTTTACATAATGCCATACTAGTTTAAATTTCTTAAAAATGTTTTTCTTTATGTGTTTCTTTATAAGCATTCTTTTCCATTATCACTTATACAGTGAATGTTTTCTCATCAACATTTCCTCTAAATTGCCTGAGTACACTAACTATATTTATTTGAAGTTTTTTTTCTATTGCCTCCATGATCATACTTCCCACAACATTAATTTATCTATTTTCAGTTTATTTCTGTCTCTTCCTTTCATGTTGGAAGCTTCACTGAAATATTTTTTCACCCTTATATTTTCATTCATATTAAGAATAAGGGACTAATTCATAACTTTAACAAAAGTTATGTAGGTATTAACAAAAGAGCAGTTTTACCTAAGGATGACCTGAAAGTAGATGAGAGAATAATACTGTGTTAAACCACCTTAATGCCATAGATTAATTTTTCAACTTGGAATATGCTTTTAAATATCCAGGGATTCTGTAACTCATTGATATTTAATACAAACTTTAACTTTTATTACTTTTTTTCAAGGAGAAATGTCCATACTAACAATCTGTTCTTCAGAAAGTTAACATCATATCAAAAATTAACTGGCCTTAGTTAATTTTATTTTTGTACCTAGGGGCACTTAACCACTGAATATCCCCAACACTTTTTATGTTTTATTTTGAGACAAGGTCTCTCTAATTTCATAGGACATCACTAAATTGCTGAGGCTGGCCTCAAACTTGTAATCCTCCTATCTCAGACTCCTGAGTCACTAGGATTATAGGCATGAACCACTGTGCCCAGTCTTAGTTAATTTTGTAAGTTATAAGATTGTAGATAGCAGAGGGTTAGCACTGCATATGAAATGGCAACTGTCTTTGAGTAGCACGTTGGTGTAGAATGTACTAGAAAAAAAAAAAAAAAACCACAGGAATTAGTTCTAAAGTTGAGGCAAGGAAAATTTGTACTAGCTTCTTTAAAATGTTTATGGAGAAAAAATTAACAAAGCTGTCATGTGCATGTATGAACATACCACAATGAATTCCACTTTTACCTATATCTATAATGAATCAATTAAAAATAATTCAAAAATAGTTTATTAAGTATTCTGAGACTTCTACTCTAAGATGATGTATCAGCAGCTGGATTTATTATCTTATCAGAGAAAATCTTAAATAAAGAAAAATGAAAGAAACAGTAATTTTGAAGACATTACAAATTGGGGCAAAAGGTACAATGATCCATAAGAAGTGGAAAATGAGGTATTTTCTATTTTTATCACTATTTATTGCCTTGGGTTTCCAAGGTACAACACAAGGAGGTGAAATCCAGGGAGAGCCTGCTAGGCTTCCTGAATTTGGAGATTAAGCAGTGATTATAGTGAGACAAGATTGCTAGAGTTTGCAGGACAAGATAATGCAGAATGGTGTTGTTGCACAGAGAGAGAATACAAGAAATTTGCATTAGTTCCCCATAAAGTGTTTCTCACAGTACTCATCAGTACTTGCATATGAAGAAATTACCCAAGACCATGGGAAGAACTATTCCTTAACATGAAACAGTGCTCAGATCTCATACAGGGTCAGTATTGGTCCCTATTCCCACCAGCCAAGATGGGAAAACTCATAGTCAATATGGCAAAGGTATAGTAGGATTTGCCTCTGTATTGAGAAAAATTAGCCCTAGACTAAGTGCTGCTTTGTTCTGACCTATTAAAGCATGCCTTTATGGAAGAAGGGAATTTTGATGATACGGAGAAAGCACAAAAAAGTTTCTGATGTGCTCAGTAGCATTCTATTTATTGATCTAGGATATAATAATAAAAGTTGTTTATTAGCAAGCTGAATGTTTTTATTTTTAAGATGAAGATTAATGGGATAAACATGTACTTTAACTGAAATACATAACAAAAGAAACCCAAAGAAAACTGGAGAAAAGAAATAAGATAAATAATTAGAGGTAGCAAAATCATGCATAAAATTGATCAACACAGCTGAGAGACAGAGAGAAGGCACATAAATCAACAGAGTACATAAGGCATATAACTATACTAACAAGATAAAAACAGGATATTTGACCCATTCAGTGAATTTTACTATGAAAACTGAAATGAAAAAAAAAAGAAATATATATAACTTAACAAGTTGAGAAATTAGAATTTCACACATGCTCCACATAAATTCTAGCATATAATAAAATGTAGGATTTTAGGTTAAGATCAAATTATATGTATATAAAAGATAATTTTGCTAAAAAATTATAATCAAAAGCAGTCTCCAGACATTTTATTGGGAAGTAAAGATTCCCTGAGCTCAAGGGAAAAAATAACATGGTAGACAACTTCTAAAGTAGGCCCTCAATGATCTTTGCCTCTGTGTATACACTACATGTGTGATCCTTCCTCTTTGTGTGTGTTGTACCTAGTGACTTACTTATAACAAATAGAATAATTCAATAGAATGTCACTTCCAAGATTAGATTATTAAAGGCTCTGGCTTCTGTACTGCTTGTACTCTCTTACATTTCCTTTTCCTGCTATAGCCAGCTGCCATGTTGTTAGCTGCCTGATGGAGAGGCCCAAATAGCAAGAAACTGAGGAAGACCCATGGCCAATATCCAGAGAGGAACTGATTCCTAACAACAACAATGTCAGTGAACTTGGAAATAGATTCTTTCCTATTCAAACTGTAAAATTATGACAGCTCTAGCTGACACTTTCTAGACTTGTGAGAGTTCCAGAGCTAGAATCACTTGGCTAAGTTTTACCTAGATTCACATTCCACAAAAACTATGAGATAATAAATGTCATTTTAAGACACTAAGGATAGGGCAAATTTTTATGCAGTAATAATTTAGAACCTGAATCTGCTGAAGGTGTCATCTCTGAGCAGAACAAAGCTTCTAAATATTTCAAAAACTAGAATTGGTAGAATTAGGAAACAACATGGAGCACTTTCCATTGAGGCTTCAGAGACTTGTAATAGTTCTTATTTTTCTGGTTGTTGGCATCTGCCACGAACTATTGTCACTGAGTTCCTATGCATCATGAAATACCAGTGTCAAAATCATTTTTTTCACAACTCTTGCTATAAAATCACCCTATGGAAATCAGTAACAGAAGCAGCAGCTGACATATCAACATGGGATGTAGCAATCAGAAATTCTGTCTCATTCTTAGCAAATTCCACGAGTAGCACAAGAGACATCAAGTAGTGCCACATCCTTCCATAACTGCAGATGTCTGGTGCTGATGAAGACAAAATCATCCCTGTCCTCTGAATGAAAGAACAGAACTTCAAATTAATATAAATGGAAATACAATCATCTAACATATACAATGAAAATAAAGTCATCTAACATATACATACACTGTAAGTGTATAAATGTGGAAAAATAATTTATGGACATTTACCAGATTGCTAGTGTTTATTTCTTAAGAAAGAGAGGAAAAATATGTTATTATGTCTGCCATGTAGTAAATATTAATGTTTTATTATAAAATTTACTAATAAATATTATTTGTTAATAAATTTTAAAATAACAGAAATATTTTAAATGTGAATGTTATGGTTTGGATGTGAGGTGTTCCCTGAAAGCTCACATGTGAGACAACACAAGAGAGTTTGGAGGAAAAAAGATTGGGTTACAACCTTAGTCTAATCAATGAGATTAACTGAAGTAGAAGGGTATGGCTGGAGGGAGTGGGAATTGGGGCGTGATTGGGGCGTGGCTTTGGGTATATATATATATATATATATATATATATATATATATATATATATACATATATATTTGTGTTTGGAGAGTGGAATCTCTCTCCTTCTGATCATCATGTGAGCTGTGTCCTCTGCCACCCTCTTCCACCATAATGTTCAGCCTCACCTCAAGCCCTAAGGAATGGAACAGGCCTTCTATGAATTAAGACCCCTGAAACTCTGAGCCCTCAAACTTTTCCTCCGTACAGTTGTCTTGTTCAGATCCTTTAGTTACAGCAGCAAAATAGCTGACTAAAACAGTGAATAAAATTATTTTTTAAGTATTTTTTGAGTAGACTTGAAATAGCTCAACTCTAGATATACTCAGCAACATAGACAGGTGGTAGAAGACGAATGTACTAGGTTTGTGAGAGCTTGTTGTATAAGTAACTATCCAAAGTAAAACTATCCCCTTTCTATAACATGACTGGCATTATTTTAATTAAAATATGTGGAGCCACTCTCCCTTAAAAAATTACTTCCAAAGAAATTACTAGAGAAGTCAATTAACTACATGATAATAAATCTGATGTAGTGTATTCTTGTTTTATTTAAATTTATTCACTGATGTAAAAGGTTAGTTCAACTTTTTTCTTCTTTCTGTTTTTGTTTAAATTAGGACTGTATTCTCTGTCTTTGAATAAAAAAGCCATAATAGTGAATGGTTAGAAGCAATTGCACAGTTGAGGCCTATGTTTACCACAGAGCTACAAATGTATGAAAAAACAGTCTTGTGATTCTGATCTTGTGGAATTTCCGTGTACGTGACAAATTGAAATGAGGAAATGATTTACCATACGTGCCTGAACATTCCCAAGATTTGGCTTCCGCAAACACAAAGAATAACTCCCCAGCAACAGGGCCACACATATCTCTGATTGGCTCCTGCCTTCTCCCCCCCCCGCCCTTCTTTCTTCCACTATATAAGTCCTCCCCCTCCGCAATAAAGTGCAGTTGCTGCGCCATCTCAGCTGACTCAACTCCCAACACAGTGTGATTTTTGCTAGGCTGGGTGGCTGGCCGGGTCCTCGACACCTACCCTCTCGCTCAGCCTGGAGACACTAGCTGGTCTAGTGATTCTCCCCAACCCCTGTTGGAGGGTGGTTCCAACATTGCACTAGGTGTTGAGTTCTAACATAGCACCCAATAGGCTGAAAGGAAATAAATGCAGTGGATATCGAAGTACTAATTATTCTGTTCTATCCAGTTTTAAGTAACCTAAGTAGAATATAATGAAACCCAATTAAAAACTCTAAAAATTACATACTTTGTAAGCATTTGAACCCAGAATTGTAGGGAGTTTTGGTAGTTTTTTATGTTTTTATTAGTTAAAAGTTTCTTACTACTGAGCAATCTAAGTGATTATTTTGAAATAAACTTTATCATATAGAACCCATTTAGTAATTATTTCCAAAACACTACAGGATTTATTTATTTAAAACCATCTTTATAGTAGTAGATATATCTACAGTGTGCAAAATTTTTCATAATGATCATCCAGAGCAAAAGTCTATTTTTATTTCATGATGACTCTGAGAGTGCATTGATAAACAAGTTATATGTTTAAAATCTGTTGCAAAATTTCTATGATTTCAGAAATATTTGAATTCAGTGCACAAACTTTGATGTCCATAACTATATTTGGATAATATGTTATATAGTTTCACACAACAAACACCCCTGAAAATTTTAGTGGTTCAAACAACAACCATTTATTATCTCAGTTTCTGAAATCCAATAATTTGGGTGTGAGTTAGTTGTGTGGTTCTGGCTCAGGCTGTCTTATGTAGTTGTAATTATGATGTTGGCTAGAGCTGTAGTCACCTAAGTCAGTCAAGACTCGAGGATCTGCTTCAAATCTTACTCTCATGGCTCTTCTCAGGAGGCCGTAGTTTCTCAAAATGTGAGCTTCTCTGGAGAATTACTCACAGAATGGCAATTCAGTTTTTCCCTCACAGCAAGCAAATCCAGAAGGGAATGAAGGAAGGAGGAGAGGAAAGATGGAGAGAGGGAGTACCAGTAGGTGGAGTACATTTTATACACACATACATATATATATATATATATATATAATAGGAGTCCATTTTGATCATAAATAATGTATAAGTCAAAGTTTGATCAGAGAAGAAGAACTACTAGGAATTATATCAAATAAAGGCTCTATGTCTGGTGGTATGGAAAAACTGGTTAAACAGTCTTTAAATGGTCCTGCTTCTGCATCTGATATTATGCCTAAAGTTAGCAAGACCAACATTCAATAAGGAAACATGGACTTGAAGTGGGAGAATATAAAGGCAAACTATAATTCACAAGGACAAACTAGATCCTACAAGGACAAACTGAAACTTGTGAGTAAATAAAGACAAACTAGCGTGTGTGTCTGTATCTTATCAACTCCCATCTTTAATGATGTGGGTGGTTGTAGGATCAGCTGGGTCCTTTCACTATGGAGCTGCTCCAAAACTTGACTTAAGATTCAGAGAAGAAACAGAATGCAGCAAGAAGATTATATTAAATGTCTCCTTAATGATGTGTTTCAAAAGATAAGGCCTGTATTATGTGCTACCTCTCCCTGATGGTAGCAGTTAAAAGGGAAGATTTGAGGTGAACATTAGAGGAGTAGGTGGAATGATTAGGAAATAAGCACCAAAAGAGGGGAAAAAAATAAAAAGTATGTTCAAAGGAGTAGCTGAACCCATGTGGTGCAAAAATGTTGTTCTAGGGCAGTATTTTACTCACAGACTTAGTGATCTCTAAATGTGAGAACGAGAAAGAGCTGAATTAAACTTACTGTCAGAAATCTTATACAATATTTTACCTTATAGGAAGCCAAAACAAATGGAGCATGCAAACATGTGGATCGGGTGCAATGTACTTTATGGCATAAGGATTCTGGCAAGGGAATTTGTAAAAATAGTAAAACAAATATCCTTATGATATTACACAGCTTATGAGTGTATTATTATAACATGTAGTCATCATCAGAAATATGCCTCTTCAGCAGGTCAGATATGAATATCTTCTGTATTTCATGTGTATTAGGTAAGTATGAAAGAGTTTAAGATATTCAGGATCATGCAAATTATGAAGAAATTGCTAGAAATGGGCAGAATCATGCATTAAATATGGTTTTCTGAGACTATCTTTTCCCTCTTTTAGGAAATTGAAGACCATTTTATTAAGTAAAAGAAGATATTTGTGCTAAATTTTCACTTTTGCCACATAGCAGAAAAAGAAATTAATAACTTATATTATTGTTTGACTACCACAGGAAATAGCCAAATACATACACTCTGATTTTTAATTTTATGGATTTTATTAGTTACTGTACATGGATATAACAGTAAAGAAACTACTTCTTTAAAATATCAGCTCTTTCCCTTTTCAGTCTTATGCCAGATCCTTATGTATATTAATTAATATTTGAGATGCAATATAGTACTGGTAATATTTCATATCATTCTATTTCTTAGTATTAAAAAATTGTTTCAGTATTTTCTGTTTGGTTTTTTGGATGGACTTTCATGATAGGTGCCAATAGTCCATCACGTACTTACATTTACTCATAATCCTCATTCTCTGACAGTCAAAACTAAAAGAAGTAGCAATTTTATTTTTGTTACCAGTTGCTTATATATTAAATATACTCAAAAGCAGAACCAAAACATTGTTAGTTAAAGTTTGGGCTCATTCACATCACTATTTTCCCATGTGCAATGTAAAGATTAAGTAAAAGTAGTGTGTAAGTAATGATATCTCTCATATTTATTTTTATATTGAGAATATTTAATCATTAACTATAGCAGAATCTAACTCAGGAACTTTCAGATAGTGAAAGTTCTCTCTAAACAATAGCAACACAAACCCTAACATCAACAATTCCATTATGTTCTTGTAAAATATCCAGTCTTCCCTCTTGAAAAGTACACCAAGTATATGGAAAGTCATATTATTGTTTTCTTCTTGTATTTTGGGAAAACTAAGTACAAATATGTAACAAGGTCAAGAACCACATTGTTTCATGATTCACTCTCTATTTTCAGGTTGTAGCAGATTCTTCATTTTCACTTTCAGATTTTTCAGAAATAACTTTTTCTAAGTATCACTGAATCAGATAAAGAATATTTGAGTGACTAGAGGATGCTAGATGTCCTAAACCATTTTGTCACTTAAGAATGCCTGGAACAGAAACAAGTCTTGAGTTTCTCCCTTTGGATGACAAGGGTTAGAGTGCTAATCAATTTTTATTTTATGAAATAGCATACCTGAAGAAGTCAGTGTGACTAGAGGGATTTCACTAATTAGTATAAACTACCTTTTCCAAAGCAGGAATTTTGTGCAAAGCTGCCTGTTGGTTGTAGTTTTATACTATAAGCACTTTCAAAGAAGTCCATTTACCCTGTGTGTTTGATATATGTGTTTGATATATGTTTTCTTTCAGTTTGTTATCTAGGAATTACATGGCATCAGGATTCTTGTAAAATAACTTCATTGTTAATAACTACAACAAAAAAACAGGAGCATTATTTTCCTTGCAGACTATTTTTGCAAGCTCTCCAAATTTCTTGTACTTCTTTTGCTCTATTAACAGAACAATATTTTTTTAAAATTTTTAGTTGTATATGGACTCAATGCCTTTATTTGTTTTTATGTGGTGCTAGGATTGAACCCAGTGCCTCACACTGTGAGGCAAGTGCTCTACCACTGAGCTACAACTCCAGCCCTAGAATAATAATTTTTAAATCTTATTTTATGTTTTTTTGCATTTCTCAGATTGCTGTATAGTGTATATATGCTGTGAAATTTGGAAGGTTTTTGGTTTTCTTCAATACTGTAATCAAACTATCCAACAGTGCATGGCATGTGACAGGCACTGCTATTGTGGGTTGGCTTGGTTCGGTTGGGCAATTCATATGCTCCACAAGGTGATCATTCCAAAGAGTGCTCAGATAGGACTACAAATTCATGATGGGGTAGCTGGAATGATTGAGGACTGGCAGGGCCTTTACTTCTGTCCACTTTAACCTTTACAATGTGCCTCATGCCTCCAAGAGCATTTTTATTTTAAAACCTAATCTATAGAATTGTTTTTGAAATTCCTTGAGCATTTTCCAAATTGGTTCTTATATGATCATTAATTAAGTTGAGGTAAAATGAAAATATATAAGCTTTTAATTGTATCATATGAGATGCAATAATTCCAAGAAATTTAAAACACCAGTATTCTACATTTCATAAAAAAAAAAAAAAATCTGAGCCATAACGGTGAGTTGATAACAAGGTTTTACAGCTTTTCATTTCAGTACATTGGGGTTATTGAATGACATACTTTTTATTTGTACAGAGCTTGCTTTGAACACTAGGAATAGCAAATACAATTTTAAAATATTTTACGGAAATGTATTCTTGTTGAATTTGTTTTCTAAGTGGTATTTTTCAGAAGCCATTGGCACTCAAGTGCTGACAATAGAAAAGTACATTCTGAGTATCTTCCCCCTCCATATGATATCTTACTAAATGTAGTATTTCTTGTTATAATGTTTCAACTGCAGAAGTTACATAAAGCATCAATTCTAAATTAAAACATTGAGAGCATACCACTGTCTGTGGCTACAGAATAATTGGAATATAACTCCTTTACAGGAATTGTAAAACCAACATTTATTTCTAGCGCTAGTGAAATTATGTTTCAGAGCACTGAGAAAATGCAGAAAATTTCAAGGATTGCTATTTTATTTTGTGCAATATACAAAAATCAGTCAACAAAAGAGAACAAAATATCAAAAGTGTAGTTTCATTGAGTTTTCCACACATTTTGATTTTGTATTTCTGATAAAAGTTGTTTTGTTTAATGTACTCCTCTCTTCATATTGACAATCAATTTAGATTATGTTTAGGTTTGCCTAGATCCATGACCTCTCACCATCCACTACTCCAAGATTTAGGTATTAACACATCTGTTTTGACTTGAGATTACATAAACATAAAACAATAAATCAGCATCCTATGATTTATAGTCAACACATTGAATCTAGTTTTAGAACAATAATGATCTTTGAGGGAAAACATGAATTATAAAACTGTAATTAAGTTACTGAAATTATATTTCCCCTGCTAAATCATACAAAATTAACTAGAAGAATAAAAATATAAATTACAATTATAGAGTAAAAAATCTTGGAACTATAATTAAACACACCTTATTTAAGTAAAGTTTTAACTTTCAACAGTGTTTACCCAGCAGATAAGTGTTGTCCCATTTACTACTCAGAGGAGTACAGTGATCCTGACACTTGTCCATTATAGGTGTCCTTTGCACTGGTTATTCCAGTATTTCTTTCATATGTTAAGCTGTGGAATTAAATAAATACTCTTCCTATCAAGAAGTAGGATCAGTTTTCCCTTTCTGTACATAGGTGTACTCATAACTGTTTTTGAGCAATAGAATGTAAAATATTCTAGGATGCTGATGGTAGCACTAGATCATTAAGAAGCCAGCTACCCTGTACTACCCTAAGATGGTCCATGCTAGAGAGGCCACTATAGATGCTTCAGTTGAGAACCCTAGTTAAGTTGCCAACTAAAAATCTCACCTAACAATGCTGTTAATAAGTCCAACCCAGTTGTGCCTTCAGAAGCCAGGACCCCCAACTGACACTTGAGAATCACCCAGAAAGAATCATCCAGGGAGCCCTTCCAAAATTGTTGACCCACAGATTCATGAGCAAAATAAAACAACTGTTTTACTCCACTATACTTAGAAGTAATTTGTTATCAAGAAACAAATAACTAGACTATAAATCCATTTTAAGGTTTAAAACAAATAAGTACTTAGTAGAGATTCCCTCCTTCGGGTCCTGCCTCTTTAGAATAAATTGGAATAAAACCCCCATTTTTTTCCATTTCTTATTCTTCATTATTGAAGTGGGAGATGGTTCAGGCTAGTTCACTCAATTTCTATATGGTATACTCCACTTTGGATTCTTTGACTAATAGTTTAAAAGAAGATCAGGTTGTCTTGGGCAAAGTTTCTTCTTTTTTTCCCAATACTCATCTGGATTT
This sequence comes from Marmota monax, assembly GCF_021218885.2. Taxonomy (NCBI): domain Eukaryota; kingdom Metazoa; phylum Chordata; class Mammalia; order Rodentia; family Sciuridae; genus Marmota; species Marmota monax. Next base: position 7,061,915 of record NW_026694772.1, read on the forward strand.
TATTCTTTATCATCCAATGGAAAAATTTATCACATACTGAATGTATTCATGTTTTACTATTCTTCACTTGGCCTTTCACTTCCTATTAATGTTACACTGTAGCAACTTGGTATTGGCCCCAGCTATTTATGCTTATATCAATTTCTACAGTAGTCAAAATGATTGAGAAATATTTATTGTCAAGTCTAAAACTAAATCTTAGTGCAATAAAAGAGTGGAGTATCTGCCTCTCCCTTACTTTTTTTTACTTTTATGTTACTAACTAAAAACCACTTCTAAATGTGCCAGTTATAATTCTTATCCACTGAGGTGAAGAGCAAAATGCATATTATTCTGTATAATATTCCATGGTTTTATTGCTCTGCCTGATATATAGTTATCATCAGAAAAAAATAACATACCTAGGTATTCTGGATATGTTATGTATGAATCGAAAATCATTTTTACACACATCATTTTTACAGCTACCCTGTACTACCCTAAGATGGAAAACATTTTCTTAATTGTTTATATGTAGCAACCTTCTAAATAAAGTCAAAGATTTTATTTAGGAGTAAATATAAATATTTTATTTAGGAGTAAATATTTAGGTAAACAGATTATTTTGAGACATTTGGTAGATGCTGCAATATTTAAACCAGATAGATAGTTGATGGATATTTTCATATTTCATAACTGTAGCAATTGGTTAATTATGCCTGCATTAAATATAATGCATTTTAAAAAGCCACTATAACTATGTTTTATCCTAATCAATACCCTAAATACTCATCTGACTCTGTGTGAAAAAGACTGTGTTTTATTTCTAGTTAAATGTTGATCCACACTGCTTACAGTTATTACTGGGCCAACTTTTATGCCTAGGTAAAGTTGCCATATATACAAGCCTATTTTCAGCTTAGGCTACTCAATTTTTGTTATAAGGTTTCACACTTATATTTCAATCATTTACAAAGTGTATAGATTTGTTTTTGTTAAGCTGTAAAGAATATCTTCATAATGTTTTCTTACAAAATGACCTTAAGTATATTTATTAACATATTCTATTAAAAGTACAAATGAAAAAAAATAGATTTATAAGAATTTTGAAAGGCTGAGCAAATTGTTTATTTGATCAGATTCTAAAGCCTGTGAAACTGTTCAATACCAGAGCCACTAGCCACATTTAGCAATTAGCACTTAAAATGTGGCTATATAAATTGAGATATGTTATTTGTGTCAAATATCCTTTGAATTTCTAAGACTTAGTACAAAAAGTAAAATATTACATTAATAGTATTTTACATTGATTACATGATTAAATGATAATATTTTATATATTAGGTTAAATAAGATAGATTATTAAAATTAATTCATACATGTCACTCATATTTTAATTATGTATCTATTGTATACACTACATTGCTCTAAAGGTAATTCTTGGATTAAATCATGATTAAATTGAGTGCAGGGACCAGAGTTTTGACCTATCAGTGTATCATTATTGTATTATTCTTGATTTTATTTGTACCACTAACCTGCCTTACCAGAGAGTATAAGAAATATTCCTGTTAATATTACAACTTTAGGGTTGTTGTTAAGAATAAGTAACCAAATTACATAGGGTGTTCTTATAAAGACTGTATCAGTTGGTCTGGGATTGTGGCTTAGTGGTGGAGCACTTGCCTAGCATGCATGAGGCACTGAGTTTGATTCTTAGCACTGCACGTAAATAAATAAAAGGTCCATCAAAAATTTTTTAAAAAGACTATCAGTCAACATAGGATGGGTTATACTGCAGTAACAAACAAGCTCTAAAATCTCATTGGCTTAGAATAATGAAGGCTGGTTTCTTTCGTAGGCCTCAAGCTCTTCACAGTTTGAAGTAAGGGTTCTTAGTTCATTGTAGGCACTTAAGGACTATGAAAAGAAGGTCATCCAGTATGTCAAATATTGCTAAGCCAAAGGGAAAGAAGAGAGAATGGGGTTACACATCGATAATTAAACACTAGTGAAGTAACTCAAGTCACTTTTCTAAAACTTTATTGATAACAGCTAATTATATTGTCCCAGCCAACATTATGCACTGTCCAGGAAGTTCAAGCTCCCATGTACCCAGAAGAAGACAAATAGCAATAAATAAATAAATAAATAAATAAATAAATAAATAAATAAATAAATAAATAATGATTATCACAATAGCCTAAGAAATTTATTTCGTGTACCAGTATTTTTTAAAATCTTTAAAAATTTCAGTTGTTCTGGGGTATCTATTTATTTAAAAATAGCTAGAGTATTTTACCTTATAATGCTTTCCTGATTACTAATCATAATTATTATTTAGTTTTATTTCTCCCCATGTAGAGTTACACCATTTGTGCAATAATACCCATATATAGTGGTAATAATAATTGTTTGAACTGATATTAACTTTATCTTTATTTAAATATTTAGAACCCTTGGACTTATTTTTCTAAATTTAGCTTTCCTTCTTCCATATTTTCTCATTTATTTTAATGTCCTGTATTTATGCATACCTGTAAAATACCTGAATTTTTTTAAATAAAATAACTTTTGCACACTTATCCATATGTGAAAGAGGAAGAGATTTTTAGGAAAAGTATTTTAAAATATTTGCTATATTATGGCTTGCAAAATTATACAAAATAATAATTCTCATAAGTTTAATAATTAAAGCTTTTAGTTATAATAGTGTTTAAATTGTTTATTGGTAGTGACCTTACCTGCATAATCTAAGAAAAAAAGTTTTTTTATTCTCAATAACTAGTTCAGCAGTATTCTTTTTGTTATCTCACAGGAGTGACTGAATTGGTCACTTTTCTATTTAAAGATAGATTCTTTTTTTTATCCTTTCACTCAATGTATATATATGCTACTTGAGAATAAAAATTTAATTATTTTAAGAATGACTGGAAAAAATAAAATGTTAAGAAACTAGAGTGAACTTTACTTAATTGGTTCATGACAATGCAAATAGATAAATATTATTTCAATGCTGGTTTTGAAGTCAAAACCCATACTTACCTATAATATTTATATCTAAAAATATGACATATAATTTTGACCTGCTATACATATAAATTATGATGATATATGCTATCTGAGTATTAGTGTTTACCTCTAAATAGTTTTAAATAATATTTACCTCATAGAATAAACGTACATAAAAACAGTTTTTAAATGTTTCTAGGCCAGTAGAAGTGTGGATCATTGGCAATTGAAGACACCAACATGTACATTTTAATGACATTAAATTTTGGTTTAAAATTGTTCTATCAAAGTTAGTAAATGTATTGAACATTATAAAAGAAAATGTGTGGCGAGATTGTCATAATTTGGTGTTGTTAACTATACCTGTAAATACAAGAACTTCAGTTCTAACTTTAGTGTGCTAACCATCCTAATATGCATGGTAGTTCCCAGATTAGTAGCTCTCTTGTGATGATATAAAGTTATGGCCAGCTATCAAGGAAAACTTTCATTTTTTAATCTTCCTTAATACTTCATCATTCTATATCTAGCACTAATATTAGTTTTACTAAGTAAAACATCAATAAGGGGGCTGGGGTTGTAGTTCAGTGGTAGGGTGCTTGCCTCGCATGTGTGAGGCTCTGGGTTCGATAATAAATAATAAAAATAAAGTATGCTAGCAAAGCTTTTTGCACAAATAGAGCATGGTTTTTTATTTCTCTGGTTGTATATGATGTGGAGTTACACCATTTGTGCAATAATACCCATATATAGTGGTAATAAGGTCCATATCACTCTACCATCTTTCCTCTACACAATCCATCTCCTCTCCTACACACTCCATCTCCCCTCCTTCCCTCCCCTCTATCCCCTCTGCTCAATCCAAAACTCCCCCTTTCTCCCCTTGCCCCTCACCCATTATGGATTAGAATCCACTTATCAGAGAAATCATCCACTTATATTGTATTTGCACTTATCAGAGAAATCATTTGGCCTTTGGATTTTGGGGATTGGCTTACTTCACTTAGCATGATATTCTCCAATTCTGACCATTTAACCATAAATGCCATAATTTCATTCTTTAAGGCTGAATAGTATTCCATTGTGTATATATACCACAGTTTCTTTATCCATTCATCTATTTAAGGGTATCTAGGCTGCTTCCACAGTTTAGCTATTGAGAATTGAACTGCTATAAATACTGAGGTGGCAGCATTACTGTAGTGTGCTGATTTAAATTTTTTTTGGTATAGACCAAAGAGTGGGATAGCTAGGTCAAATGGTGGTTCCATACCAAATTTTTGAGCAGGTCACACAGGGTAGATAGCAGAAGTTTATTGGAAAGATGTAGTATATGTTGTAATGTGAATTGATAAATACAATCAATAAGAGTGTAAGTTATAGGTTATGGATTAGTAAAAAATGTAGATTATAGATATACGGTTTTGATAAGTGAGATAAGACAATTATAAAGCAAGAACTGTCATAAACAGGCCTAAGACTCCATTTTGCCGCCTTCTATAAAAAACTGTTACTAGAGCTGTTTCTGAGAAACTGAAATGAAAGATGTTCCCTTATTTTAAAAAAATTGTTTTTCTGTACTTTGTACCCCACAAATTGTATCCTATGCAGGATGTAGCAGTGGTTGTGGTGAGCTACATCCTGGGTTTGAATGCCTTTGTGGGTCTACAAGACTTTGAAGTAGATTCTTGCCCCACCAACCCTCTTCCAAATTCAGGATATGACTGTCTAGCACCTGTTTGAACCCAGGACTGTGGTCAACTGAATTGCAAAGTTAATGCTTTTTTTTTTTTTTTTTGCTTCTGTTTATCGCTTGCTTGCTGAATGGAAAATCCCAATCCTGCCTAGAGCCTACAGGTCCCACTTATTAATGTTTTAATTTCTGTGATTGGCTAACTTACATGAAGATAAGACCAGGAAGCTGCTGTCCTCCCACTGACCTTGAGTTTCTACAAGTGGGTGACAGTCCCTGGCCAGGTAAATAAAGCTCTCTTTTGATTTGAATTCAGACTTAGAGTGCTTTATGAAGTGGCTCCCCATAACAGTACACAGCGATCAGAACAAACTAAATGAGACAACTTTGGGAGCATGACACATTCTTTGCAGGGTTGGGGGATTTAAGAACTTTTATTCTTGGAATGGGACTGAATTTTTTGAAGCGCCTCCCTGCTGAAATTAGGGAAAATGCAAATTAGGGAAAACTTCCTGATCCCAGGAAGTTTTGCTCCCCTTTGTTATGACACGCAGGGTTCTTAGAACTTGGAAGGAATCAAATCCCATGAAATTTCTTTTGGTCTGTTTGAAACCTTTGGAATTCTGTCTTTTATTACAAATACCTCTTTCTCCTGGAGCTTCTTGGAGATGAAACCTTTGGAAGAATGAGTTCTTGCCATCTTCCTTGAGGCTGAATATCTCTGGGGGAGAGGTGGTTATGACTTAGTTTCCTTTTTACCCTAGACCTGTATTAGGACCTGCCTAATAAGTTTCTTTGTTCTTGCCTGCTTTTTATAAGGTTCCCCTGAGGTTTTAGTTTTTATGATGCATATATATGTCTGCTGTCCTCTCTATGAATTACTACCCTTCATTGGCCCACCTATTCATGTCTAATACTCCCACCTAACAGTAAGAGAGACAAACGCTCCCCTGGGCTTTATTTGGCCCTGCTTCAGGTGTTATCTTCATTCTTAGAATCAGGCTGAGGAGTAGCTAATAATAGTAAATTACAGCATCCTAGCTAACAGAAATAGAATAGATAAGAAACTTGGTACATGCACATGTATGTGCGCGCATGCGCGCACACACACACACACACACACACAGAGTTACCATTTAACTGTCTATTCCTAATTGCCATTCATCACTCCTATTCCTATTTCCTTAGTCAATATAAGTCATATGGAATAGCAAAGCAGAATTTGCCCAAAGGCAACACTGCATGTCACATATCAATGATCAGCAATAAATAATCCTCTTAGAGACAAAGGAGAAATGAACATTTGGGAACAATTATTCAGTCCACATCACAGAAGAATGTAATAAAAGTTGGAGAATAGAGAAGGGCAGAATACTGACCCTGGTGTCTTCCATCCTGAAGGTTGAATTTTTAAAAAAGGAAATGGCAAAAGAAGGAATAACAGAGTGGAAAAGTCAGATCAGTCTGTTGTGATCCAATCCAAGGGTTTTTCAAATAGGAGAGCATGATCAAATGCATTTGGTGCCTATGAATAATCAAATAAGAAAGTTATAGACATAATTCTTCACTGCATTTCTCAAAATGAGCAAGGCTGGAGTCCTCAAAAAGTGCATTTTAAGTATATTTTCAGAGTAATAGTACAGTGAGCTCAGAAATGATTGAGGATTTCTTGTCCTGATATAAGGCAGCCCAAATTAGCATAAAATCACTCCTGTGCTGTAAGCTCCTAGAAATCCTGGATAAAGTACAACAATAGCAAAATATATTGCTGAAGTTGTAAGAAAGCAAGGAAAATCCCCAAGTGCCAGAAACAAAGAGGAAATGAAAAGATAAGGCCATAGCACTGAGCTTGTTGTTATGGAGGTGATAGGGAGCTAAGAAAGAGCTTTATAGAACCCATAAAAGTCATTTTTAAGGCTAAGGCTTGGGTTTTTAAAGCTTACCAAGATATAGGGGGGAAATAACTTGTACCAATGTGATGTTTCAGTATAGAGTTTCTGGCTACAAACAAAATGTCCCATGTAAAAACAGAAAATCATGGCTATGGCAAAATTTTATCATGTATTTCTTCCAGATGATGCTTACTTAGATGTCATGTTATCCTGTGAATTCTTCTGTATATTTGGAATATTTCATATTTAACATGATAGTTTGAAAGTATTGATAGAAATATTGAATATAAACGATATCAGATAATAAAGTCAGTCGTGAGGGATCTCTTGTTTAGGTTATCAAGTGAAACATGGTAAAATACCTAAAATATTCCTATAAGTATCAAAAATTCCAAAAGTATTCTGACTTAAAGAAAAACCAATAAACATACACAAACCTTCTTTGTTCTACAATATGAAGAAAGAAGAAATGGGTAAGGTACTGAAAGACATTTCTTTGAATAGAGTTGGGGCTTTGTTCCTCTACAAAAAGGGAGGAATGAGAAGCTCATATTATAATCACAAACTTGTTGAGAGGAGGCTTTAAGAGAACTTCTCTAAAAGCTTGATAAGTATTCTTTGCGCTTAGCGAACATAATAGATTGATGTATTATGTACACTGAAGAATTTCTAGACAGAAATCTGACTATCAGCTAGAAGCAGCAGGACAGAGAAAGATGGTAAAAAGTTATTTGGGGCAAACAATGAATTAGCTTCTCCTGGTTAGGTCTACTTTAAATGAGCATCATTCTTGTTGAAACTCCCTCAGAGAGTCTTGTGGAGTAGATGTTTTGCTTGACAACCTAAATGTCATGTCCCTCACAACTGACTTTGTTGTGTGGTAGCTTTTATATATCAAGATCTCTGTCAATAATTCCAAATTAGCATCTTGTTTTAAAAATACTATACTAAGGGAGATAGGGGCAAAAATAAACAAATGACTGTCAGAAGAGCCCAATAGGAATGTCTCCAGAACATTAAAAAAAAAAAAATAGCTATCTTATACGTATTCACCAATGGGAGCTGGTGCTAGATGACAATTGCACTTACATAAAACTTTTTTTTTCTCACAATCCTCTCTTCCCCTGGGCCTTAGTATGAAGGTTTAAAATAAATATATATGTAGCACATGCCCTTAGGAAGTTAAGAGAGGAAATTAAATGCTAAGTAATAAAAGAATTAGGACCCCACACTCTTTCCCAGTACTATCTGTCTACCTTAAATAAAATTGTGATGGATAAGGGGAAATTTTATGATTGAATGAATTTAAGATATTTGATCATAGCCAAGGATCAGATATACTAAGATCTGTGTGTTGTTAATAAAAGTGATTCTATACCTATTTGTTAGAGAATATAATGGGATTTCAATGAAATAGTTATTCAATAAGAATGTCAGAGTAAATTTATATGAAGGCCAATAGGTTGTGGATAGAAAGTGTGATATTTTGCATCTAGTAATCATTGGTGATACCAAAGTTCAGCTCTTAAGTCAAAGTGTTCAGAATTTCAGGTTGCATGTTTTTGTTTGTTTGTTTGTTTTTTTGCAGCTTCCAATGAGGAACATAAAACTAGGAAATGAATTGAATTTTGATGCCAAATAAATTGTTAACCCACTGAAGGTCAGACATTTTAGGCACAAATATAATGGAAAAAATTGGAGTTGATAGGCATTTGGAATGATAATAGGAACAAACTTGAAGCCAGATAATGAGGCTGATTAAAAACAACTCTGATTTTATAAGTTTTTTTTTTTTTTTAGTATGACGACTATTGTTAAGTCAGAGTTGTGATTATTTTTCAGACATCAAAAGATGATTGGTCTATATTTTTCTGAAGTGATTATGTAATAAGGTACAGAAAGGAAACATCAAAATGAGCCTCAAACATGTCCCTTTTATATGAAGTTAGGTGTGTGTGTGTGTGTGTGTGTATAGTGTATATATATAAAATCAAATATCATTCAGTCATAAAATGAAATGAAGTAGTAATATTTAATGCAATATGAATGAACCTTGAAAATATTATGCTAAGTGAAAGAAGCCAAATTAAAAACAAAAAACAAAAAACTCTGGGGCTGGGTTGTGGCTCAGTGGCAGAGCACTTGCCTAGCATATGTGAGGCACTGGTTCAATCCTCAGCACCACATAAAAGATAAATTAATAAACAAAGATATTGTGTGTCCCTCTACAATTAAAAATTATATATTTTTAAAATTCATGTTTTCTATCTCTAGGAAATATCCAGAATAGATAAATCCATAGAGACAAAACCAGGCTGGGAGTTCACAGGAACTCGGGGGGAATATGGAATGAAAAGCAACTGCTTAAAGGATATAGATCTTCCTTTTGGGGGGATGAAAATGTAGATTCAGAACCACATTGAAGTAATTGTACAACAATATGAATATATTAAATGCCACTGAATTGTTTGTTTTAAAGTGATCAAATTTATGCTATGTGAATTTCATCTCAATTTCAAAAAAAAACACAGCAAGAATCACTTTAAATGGTATAAAATAATGTTAGAAAATTTTGAGGAATTAAGCACTTATGTACTATGGGAATATAAATAAGTATGAGAATTTAAGAATAATATATCAGGACTGGGGCTGTAACTTAGTGGCAGAGTGCTTGCCTTGAATGTGTGAGGCACTGAGTTTGATTCTCAGCACCACATACAAATAAACAAATAAAATAAAGGCATTCTGTCCATCTACAATTACAAAACATTTTTTAAAAAGAATAATATATCAATATATTTCAAAAATAAATCATTCCCTGACTTACAGGCAATTTCAATTTAAGATATTAATCCTAAAACTATATCCCATAACTTTAATCCAGAAATTTCATACTCCATATATATTTTGAAAGCTCCCTTTATCACCCTTAAACCCATTATGCACAACTAAAAATAGGTTTAAATAAATATACTGTTCATATTTATATATTTGGGAGCAATAACGAGTTTTATTTATGAACAATGTAGTTTTCTTTATATTCTGCAGAAGCAGGAAGTTTGGTTTAAATATTTAGAGTCTCAAAATTTAAAGGAATCTCATCTACTGTCAGAGTCCTTTCCTCAACATCTCTAAGAAGATCTCTTTTAGAAAATTCTCAGGGGAAAAAATTAAGGACATAACTTAGTATGTACTAAGGCAGCTTTGTGGACAAATTCGCTTGAAAGAATATTTTCCCTCTGCTGTTTTCACTGTTTACTTGTGGCCTTAAAACAAATCCTAATTATGCCCATACAGAGCAAATTTACTCTGTTGAACCCAAAATTCTTTAGAAGGCAATTGTCATCTAGATTGAGCATTCCTGGTTCTTTGCATCATGCATTCATGAAAATGCATATACAATCACTAGGCACTTAGTTAATCACTAATACTAAAGAAACATTTATCCATTGTAATAGCTAGTAGGAAAAATAATACCAAAAGTCTTTTTTTTTGCTTAGCAAAAAACAAAGTAAGATACTGTGGCATTTTCTTAAAACATTCAAATTTGCTTTATTTTAAGATTAAAATAAAACCCTGGCATCCTGTGAATTTGGGAGCCAAGTTTTATATGGGAAATGATTATTATGTTGAATTATGAATCCCTGAAAAATAAAGCTTTATAAAAGAAATGCTGGCACAACCTTAATTGCTATTCAAAATGTTGACATTTTAATCTATGTAAATACTCTAATAATATCCTCTTTTCTGTGTATCTAAGCTTTCAAAGCTATTTAAAGCCTTTGGTATTTATATATTGTAGGTTTGTAGGACCCTTGTGAGAGAAACCCTTTCAAAACAAAATCATTCATTTGGACTGACTAGATGAAAAACATGAGCACACAAGTATTCAGATCCAGCATCATGATTCCCTCAGCATCATGATTATATGAGTTCTATAAAGTCCAGTTCTGTGGGGAGCTAGGAAAATGCTTTCTAGAACTGCTAGAATTTGAATATATTCCCTAGTTCTAATTCTTTGGCTAAAATGCCTTCATTTGCATTTTCTACTAAATTTTTTTCTTTTTAAAAAATTTTTAATTGTAAATGGACACAATACCTTTATTTTATTTATTTATTTTTATGTGGTGCTGAGGATTGAACCCAGTGCCTCAAATGTCCTAGGCAACTGCTCTACTACTGAGCCACAACTACAGTCCCCACACATATTATCAATGAATGTGCTTTTATGTCTGTTATTAAATAAATCAATAGTGTGTTTAATTATTTTCTTCAAAAGGAATTCTAAGAAATTATCCAGGAAATAATCCAAACCCAGAGGATTAGCTTTCAATTTAAGCTTCCAGACAAACATTCTTAAAGCCTACCCTGATGGCACCTTGCCTTGGCATTAGACATTTACAAAGGGAAAACAAAAAGGTACAGGTTTCTGGTTTCTGATTTGAGTACTGTGTAGCCATTTCAGGGAACAACAAAGAACATTGCAAAAGATTATCTTTAAAGTATATCATGTATAAATTTATAGGGTTTAGCTGAAGTGGGCATTTCTTATATTATGTGATGACACTAAATAACCGGAGAACATTTAGTCATGTTTTTCTGGAGAAATAACCTGAAATAATGATTAAGAAAATGAATGCTACAATGTGCATATACTGAAGCTTCTGGTTCCGTACCTGGAATTTATAGTCTTTGTGTTCAATAATAATTCTACATTGATGGGTTCCAATTTCTTCAAATATTAATCTCAATATTTTTTCTTTCATTAAGGGAGTTTCACTCAAAACGTTTTGTGTTTTGAGGTTTTAATTGCTTTTTAATTTTTAAAACCATTTCATATTATCTAGAAGCACAAATAACCTAGACTAAAATGGACAAATTTTAGATACACAACTCAGTGATTTCTGATCATTTTAAAATTAATACACTTTTAAAAAATAGTTAAATTTAGGAAAAAATTGAGAACATGGCATAGAGTTCCTGTATTTTACATATCTTACTTCATACACTATACCCTATTATTAGCATTTTCACTAGTGTTTTATGTTTTTATAACCATTGAATCAATATTTGATGTATTACTATTAACTAATGTCCATAGTTCACATTAAGATCTAATCTTTAGGATGAATAGTTCTATGGGTTCTAACAAATCTATAATTCCATATATATACCATTGTAGTATCATTTAAAAAAAGTTTTACTACTCTAAAAATCTTCTGTTCCTTACCTATTATTGTCCTTCCATCTTCCCCAATCCCCAGCAACCACTGATATTTGCCTTTTCAGAAAAGTTTTTTTTTTTAACTTAGCAATATGCATATAAGTTTCCTCCAGTCTTTTAACTTATCATTTTTACTTCTTTAAGGGATTATGCTTTGGGTGTTATATGGAAAGAAGTATAGCCCAACCCAAGGGGATATAGACTTTCTTTTTTGTTATCTTCTGAAACTTTTGTTTTAGTTTGCATTTAACATTTAGGTCTATGGTTCTCTTTCAGTTAACTTTTATGAAAGATGTAAGGGGTATATGCATATTCACACATGAATGTACAACATTTGTTGAAAAGATCATCCTTTCTTTTTTTTAATTGTCTTTGCTCCTTTGTTAAAACCAATTGACTACATTTGTTAAGGTCTATTTATGAGACCTTGAATCTGTTCCATTGAACTATTTGTTTTTTCTTTTGCCAATACCACAATATCATGATTAGTATAGTTTTATATAATAAGTCTTGTAAACAATAGCATTAGTTCTTCCAACTTTGTTCTTCTTTTTAAGTATTGTATTAGTTATGTGGGTGGGATCTTTTGCTTTTTCATATACACCTAGAATCAAATTGTTGACATTCAAGAAATAACTTTGTGAGACTTTAAGCAGGATTGTTAAGAAGAGACATCAAAGATACTTGCTAAAGTGACATAATAGAATTCTTGCAGGCCAGGATGATCAGATAACAAAGGAGAGTATTCACTCTAAACTGCTTTAACAGAATTCTTGCTAAAATTGGATACAGGCTAAAGACAAAGCCCAAGAATGAGGTCAAGTGAAAAAAAGCATCAAAGGAGCCTTTCTAAAGTTTGGACAAGGATAGAGTCTTTGTCATTGGGCTGTGTCCAATATTTTCTGTTGCTGTTAGTACAAGAGGCATTATATCCCACTAGTGTCCTTGTTTTTCTCCCCTCCCCAGTTTTCTTTGTATTTACCTAAGAAATCATTCTTGAACAGAATGTCTGTTTTTTGGCTCTTTTCATTTTAAATAATTAGTATATTTTTGAAGCTGTGTAAATTTGGTGGTAAGGAGTGAGGAAGGGGAAGCCTTTTATAATTTATTATCAAATCTCATTTTTAGTAGGGTTAAGTCCTTTTGCTGTGACATTCAGTATGTCGTTTCTCCTCCTCCTCCTTCTTGTCCTCTTACATGAGACTGGAAGGCTAGAGAGAGATTGGAGCTGGCCAGTTATGCTACCCAAGTCAATAAAGGTTTAGTACAATACTTTCCCTTGAACATAGGTCTCTTTCTTGGAGAATACTTTGTTTATATCTCAAAAGTGTTATTTTTCTTCTCTGTGTGTTTATACAGGGTTACTGTTTCCTCTGTCTATAAGAAGGGTTTTTCTCTAATCTTTTCTATCAGAAACTAATACATCTTCTAGAGGTCAAATCCATAAAAATGTCCACCACCACCCCTCAAGTGTTTGGGCTCCTAAGAGTTTTTGACTCTCAAGCTAATCTACACTTAGCCTTTAGCAGTTTGTCAAAATTGCCCATATGGGATTGCTGCCAATTAATGGTTCCAGCAGTTTCTGCTGACATTATGCTGATCTGTGATTCTCTGTATTCACCTGTCCACATTTCAGTGTGGCAATTTTCCCTGTGATCTCAGTTCTCCAATATCTTTACAAACTATTTTTTTCAGTTTGGTTGGCTTTTTTAAAATCACTGTTGTGAGTTCCTTATATGTGAGAACTGAAACTGAGTTCAATAGCTTTTAAAAAATTATTTGTGTATACAATATCTTTATTTTATTTTAGAATGGTGCTGAGGATCGAACCCAGTGCTTCACGCATGCTAGGCAAGCACTCTACCTCTGAGCCGCAACCTAAGCCCTCAATAGCTTTAAAAAAAAGATTAGATGTTGAATGGACCTTTATTTTATTTATTTATATGCGGTACTGAGACTCAAACCCAGTGCCTCACACATGCTAGGTAAGTGCGCTACCACTGAGCCACAACACCAGCCCCTCAATAGCTTTTTAAAAAAATATATATATATATATATATTTGTTCTAATCAGTTATACATGACATTAGAATCCTCCTTGATTCATTGTACACAAATAGAGCACAATTTTTTTACTTTTCTGGTAGTACACAAAGTAGGATCACACCATTTGTGCAATCATACATGTACTTAGGATAATGATGTCTATCCCATTCCACCATCTTTCCTATCTCCATGCCCCCTCCCCTCCACTACATCCCTTTAGCTAACCTAAAGTTTCTCCATTTATCTCATGCCCCCCCCCTGCCCCATTATGGATTAGCATCCACTTATCAGAGAAAACATTTGGACTTTGTTTTTTTGGGATTGGCTTACTTTGCTTAGCATGATATTCTTTAACTCCATCCATGTACCTGCAAATGCCATAATTGTATTCTCTTTTATTGCTAAGTAATATTCCATTGTGTGTGTGTGTGTGTGTGTGTGTATCCCAGTTTCTTTATTCATTCATCTATTGAAGGCCATATAGGTTCGTTCCACAGTTTGGCTATTGTGAATTGTGTTGCTATAAATATTAATATGGCTGCATCACTGTAGTATTTTGTTTTTAAGTCCTTTGGGTACACACCAAAGAATGGGATAGCTGAGTCAAATGGTTCTATTCCAAGTTTTCTAAGGAATTTCCATACTGTTTTCCATATTGGCTGCACCAATTTGCAGTCCCACCAGCAATGTATGAGTGAGCCTTTTCCCCCACATTCTCGCCAGTACTTATTGTTGCTTGTATACTTGATAAATGCCATTTTGACTGGAGTGAGATAAAAATCTTAGAGTAGTTTTGATTTGCATTTCTGTAAGTACTAGAGATGTTGAACATTTTTTCATATATTTTTTGATCAATTGTCTATCTTCTTCTGAGAAGTATCTGTTCAACTTCTTAGCCCACTTATTGATTGTTTTTTTTTTTTTTGGTGTTTTGCTTTTTGAGTTTTTTATATATCCCAGAGATTAGTGCTCTATCTGATGTATATGTGGTAAAAAATGTGCTCCCAAAATGTAGGCTCTCTGTTCACCTCATTGATTGTTTCTTTTGCTGAGAAGCTTTCTAGTTTCAATTCATCCAATTTATTGATTCTTGATTTTATTTCTTGCTCCTTAGGAGTCTTGTTAAGAAAGTTGGGGCCTAATCCAACATGATAAAGAATTGGGCCTACTTTTTCTTCTGGGAGGCATAGGGTCTCTGGTCTAATTCCTAGGCCTTTGATCCACTTTGAGTTGTGTTTTGTGCATGGTGAAAGATAGGGGTTTATTTTCATTTTGCTGCATATGGATTTCCAGTTTTCCCAGCACCATTTGTTGAAGAGACTATCTATCTTTTCTCCAATGTGTGTTTTTAGTGCCTTTGTCTAGCATGAGATAACTGTGTTTATGTGAGTTTGTCTCTGTGTCTTCTATTCTGTACCATTGGTCTACTAGTCTATTTTGGTGCCAATACCATGCCATTTTTTGTTACTATAGCTTTGTACTATAGTTTAAGTTCTGGTATTGTGGTGCCTCCTGCTTCACTCTTCTTGCTAAGGATTGCTTTAGCTATTCTGAGTCTCTTATTTTTCCAAATGAATTTCATGATTGCTTTTTCTATATCTATAAAGAATGACATTGACATTTTAATTGGAATCACACTGAATCTGTATAGAATTTTGGGTAGTATGGCCATTTTGACAACATTAATTCTGCCCTTCCAGGAGCATGGCATCTTTCCATTTTCTAAGGTTTTCTTCAACTTTTTATTTGAGGCTATTGTGAATGGAGTAGTTTTTCTAATTTCTCTTTCAGAGGATTCATCCCTGATGTATAGAAATGCATTTGATTTATAAGTATTGATTTTATATCCTGCTACTTTGCTGAATTAATTTATTAATTCTAGAAGTTTTCTAGTAAATTTTTTTTGATTCTCTAAGTATAGAATCATGTTGTCAGCAAATAAAGATAGTTTGATTTCTTCTTTTCCTATTCCTATTCTTTTAATATCTTTTATCTGTCTAATTGCTCTGGCTAGAGTTTCAAGAACTATGTTGAATAGAAGTGGTGAGAGAGGGCATCCCTGTCTTGTTCCACTTTTTAGAGGGAATGCTTCCAATTTTCCTTAATTTAGAATGATGTTGGCCTTGGGTTTAGGATAGATAGCTTTTATAATGTTGAGGTATCTTCCTACTATCTCTAGTTTTTCTAGTGTTTTGAACATGAAAGGGTACTGTATTTTTTCAACTACTTTCTCTGTATCAGTTGATATAATCATATGATTCTTTAAGTGTATTGATGTGATGAAAAACATTTATTGATTTCTGTATGTTGAACCAAACTTGCATCCCTGGGATGACCCCCCACTTGATCATGGTGCACTATTTTTTAAATATGTTTTTGTGTGTGATTTGCCAAAATTTTATTGAGAATTTTTGCATCTATGTTCATCAGGGATATTGGTCTGAAATTTTCTTTTCTTGATGTGTCTCTGGTTTTGATATCAGGATGATACTAGCCTCATAGAATGAGTTTTAAAGGGATCCCTCCTTTCTGCTTCATGGAATAATTTGAGGAGTATTGGTATTAATTCTTCTTTGTAGGTCTTGTAGAACTTGGCTGAGAATCCATCTGATCCTGGGCTTTGCTTTGTTGTTAAGCATTTTATGACATCTTCTACTTCCTTGCTTGAAATTGATCTGTTTAAATTGTGTATGTGATCCTGGTTCAGTTTGGGTAGAACATATTGCTCTAGAAATTTGTTGGTGTCTTTGAGGTTTTCTATTTTACTGGAGTATAAATTTTCAAAATAATTTTTGATTGTCTTCAATATTTCAATACTGTCTGTTGTGATATTTCTCTTTTCATCAGGAATTTTAGTACTTTGTATTTTTTCCTTCTTTTCATTAAGGTAGCTAAGGGTTTATCAATTTTATTTAGTTTTTCAAAGAATGAGTTTTTTGTTTTGTCAATTTTGAATTGTTTCTTCTGTTTCAATTTCATTGATTTCTGCTCTGATTTTCATTATTTCCTGTCTTCTCCTACTTTTGGTGTTGTTTTGTTATTATTTTCCTAGGGCTTTGAGATGTAATGTCAGGTCATTTATTTGCTGACTTTTTCTTCTTTTAATGAATGAGCTTAATGCAAATAACTTTCCTCTTAGTACTCCCTTCATAGTATCCCAGAGATTTTGATATACTTTATCAGAGTTCTCATTTATATTTAACATTTTTTTTTATCTCCTCCCTGATGTTTTCTGTTATCCATGTGTCATTCAATAGTGTATTATTTAGTCTCCAGGTGTTGGAGTAGATTTTATTTTTTATTTTATCATTGATTTCTAATTTCATTGCATTATGGTCAGATAGAATACAGGGTAGTATCTCTATTTTTCTGTATTTGCTAAGACTTGTTTTGTGGCATAACGTATGGTCTGTTTTGGAGAAGGATCCATGTGCTGCTGAGAAAAAACTGTATTCACTTGTTGATGAATGGAATATTCTGTATATGTCTGTTAAGTCTAAGTTATCATTTGTTTTATTGAGTTCTATAGTTTCTTTGTTTAGTCTTGGATTGGAAGATCTATCCAGTGGTTAGAGAGATATATTAAAGTCACCTAGTATTATTGTGTTGTGGTTTATTTGATTCTTGAAGTTGAGAAGAGTTTGTTTGATATACATTGATGCCCCATTGTTTGGGGCATAGATATTTATGATTGTTATGTCTTGTTGGTATATGAATCCCTTGAGTAGAATGAAATGTCCTTCTTTATTGCTTTTCAATAACTTTTGTTTAAAGTCCACTTTATCTGATATGAGGATGGAAACCCCTGCTTGTTTATGTGGTTTGTGTGAATGATATGTTGTTTTTTTATCCTTTTAACTTCAGTCTATGGATGTCTTGTCCATGTAAGATGAGTCTCTTGAAAGCAACATATTGTTGGGCCTTTTTTTAAAATTCAATCTGCCAGTCTATGTCTTTTAATTAATGAGTTTAGGGCATTCACGTCCAGGGTTATTATTGAAATATGTTTTGTATTCCAGGTCATTTTGTTTTATTTTTGATCTGTAACTTGACTTGGTTTCTCCTTTGATTGGCTTTTCCATTAGTGTAGTTCTTCCCTTTGCAGATTTTCATTGCTGTTTTTCATTTCTTCCTCCTGGATATTTTGCCAAGAATGTTCTGTAGTGCAGGTTTTCCTACTGTTAATTCTTTTAACTTTTGTTTATCATGGAAGGTTTTTATTTCATCATCAAATCTGAAGCTTAATTTTGCTGGATACAAGATTCTTGGTTGGCATCCATTTTCTTTTAGAGCTTGGTATATGTTGTTCCACAATTTCCAGGATCTCAAGGTCTGGGTTGAAAAATCTGCTGAGATACTTACTAATTGGTCTCCCCCGATATGTGATCTGATTCCTCTCTCTTGTGGTCTTTAAGATTCTCTCCTTATTCTGTATGCTAGGAATTTTCATTATAATGTGACTTTGTGTAGATCTGTTGTAATTTTGTAGATTTGGTGTCCTGTAAGCCTCTTGTATTTGATTTTCCAATTCATTCTTCATGTTTGGGAAATTTTTTGATATTATTTCATTGAAGAGATTGTGCATTCCTCTGGTTTGTATCTGTGTGCCTTGCACTATCCTGATAAATCTTAGATTTGGTCTTTTAGTGTTATCCCATAATTCTTGGATGTTCTGTTCATGGTTTCTTACAATCTTCAACTTTGTTTTCAAGACTGTATATTTTGTCTTCATTGTTTGAGGTTTATCTTCCAAGTGATCTAGTCTGTTGATGATTCTTTGTATTGAGTCTTTTATTTGGTTTATTGTTTCCTTCATTTCAAGAATTTCTGGGTTTTTTGTTGTTCTTGTTGTTGTTTGTTTGTTTATATTCAGAATCTCTTTCTCTTTCTTCACATAATCTTTTGCTACCTGTATTTTCTCTCTTATGTCTTTTTTGGAGTGATCAAATTTTGCCTATAATTGCTCTCTTGGGTCATTCTTTAATTTTCAGATCATTTTAATTATGTATATTCTGAATCCCTTCTCTGACATTTCATCTACTATGCTGTCAATGGTTTATCTTATTGTAGTATCTTGGTTCATTTGGGGCATTTTCCTCCCTTGTTTTTTCATGTTGTCTATGTGTCTTCTCTCTTGCAGTGCATATCTGAGATATTGCAGTTTCTACCCTATGATCTTATAGTGTCTCTGTAGGTTACCAATACCTCTCCTTTAAGGGGGAGATCAATGTTTACAGCACACAATGCAACCAATTTGCAGCCATAAGTCTATTAGCTTCTATTTAGTCATTTACAGTTTTGTCACTATAAATAGAAGTAATGAGTTCAGTTATCTTCTACCTTATAAATAGTAGGTTTGCATAAGAATTTACAGTTTCTAATGATGGACAGAGAGAGAGAACACAGGGGATAGGTAGGATGTGATTTTTGTGAGGTAGGATGTGAGAATATAGAGGTATTTGATTTTAGGACAATTGAAAGGAGAATCAAAAGAAGTTGGCTGTTAGCAGGACAAAAAAAGGGAGAGAGGCAACCCATGCAAGGCTCCCTGTTGCCTCTGCAACAGGATGGTGTCTTTAGCATACTGCTAGGGATACCTCTGGTGCAACTGGGCCCACAGAGACCTTGGTGATAGTCTTTCAGGTCCTGGTTGTTATCCCTAGATGGAAGTGGCCATGTCCGTAGTTGTTGGCAACAGTAGTGTCAAACCTGTAGGTACCTTGATGTTGGCTTCCAGGCCCAAGTCAGTGTACTAAGATGGAATCTGCCGCATCTAAATGTGGTGGAGGTGGCAGTAGAGATAACCCCAGATGGTGGTGGAGGTGTTCCAAGATGGAGGCAACCACTTTCAGAGATGAGACTGGAAGAATGAGCTGTGTGATTGGTGTTGGGAGGCCTGCTCAGTGATGGTGCAATGTAGCATGAGGTGCTACAGTGGGCCCTGTCCTGCCGCAGTCTGTCTGGATGCAGCAAACTAGCCGGGGGGTGACGAATAACTTGTGTACTTGATACAGCAGGAGTAGGAGCCCTTTATTGCAGGACAGGAGCAGTATTTATACATTCCACAGAGCTTATCTAATTAGCATAAACTAGATACATCAGTCAACCAATAAGGAATCTCTACACTTAATGGCTCACTTTTGTTACTTCTCAAACCACTCCCTTTGGCATTTTGCCAGGCACCATCCAGACTTGTTTAGGAACTCTAACATTCCCCTGGCTAAATGCCAGGTGTTATTTTGACTTGTTTACAGACTCTAACATTTCCCCCTTTTGTTTAATTTAAATAACAACCATAGTGGTTTTTACACAAACACCATAAATAATCTGCTACAAGCAGAAGGGGAGGATACAAAATGTCACAATACCAAGCCAATTGATGGCTCCATGCAAGAAGCCCTTGGAAAAATTATACCAGCA
The DNA here is from genome assembly GCF_021218885.2 of Marmota monax. NCBI lineage: Eukaryota > Metazoa > Chordata > Mammalia > Rodentia > Sciuridae > Marmota > Marmota monax. The sequence goes on from NW_026694772.1 coordinate 7,082,180, forward strand.
ATGACACTGTTAGCAAAGATACCGAATTGCAATTTGTTATAGATTACAGTTTGTTGTCTCAGTCCAGGTAAAGCAGTGTCTCAATAGATTAACTCACAGTCCCGGTAAATCACAGTCCAGGTAAGTTCTGCAGGCAGCTAGCTTAAATCACAGTCCAGGTAAGTTCTTCAGGCAGCTAGCCTAAGCTGTAGCAGCAGAAACAGCAACAGATCCGAAGTCTCATCCGTTTTTCAGCCGAAGTTTCATCCGGTTTTCAGCAACACTGGAAATTTTTCCATCCTCGTCCTCACCGGCACTGGGACGAAGGCAGGAACTCTTGCAAAGATGCTAAAGAAAATCCTGTAGCATTCCACTAAGAAAACAACCTTCTGAACAATTTAGTACATTATCTCAAGGTTTTTTACATGTAAATAAGCCTTAATGGTGCTCATTACTCATTAGCTTCCAGGTGTGGGAGAACCATTGTAGCTTAGTTATTGGCATTGAAAATGACCAAACATCAGGGACACCAGTAGTGTCTTCTGAGGCTGTAGCGTCCCGGGTAGCCCCAGATGGCCCTGGGGAGAGTCCCGGTCTCAAACTGCTACTGGGCACAGGGAGCAAGAGCCTGCAAGACTGTGCCTCCAGGTCAGGTCTAGATTTGGGCTCGCGGCAGTGGAAGAGCCAGCTCCCAGGCCAGGAGGCGGGGAAGGGCCAGTCGCCGCCGCCTCTTGGAAAATCCTTGCTGCGCTGTGACCGGCTTGCACACTCGGCAGCCGCCTCTCCACTTCACGCACCCTCCGGTAATGAAAAGTATTTAGTAATAGCCTTTTGCTGCAACTTTTTTCCTGATAATCCTTCTTCTTCTGAACTTTCTTTTTCTTTCTGACTAGAGTTCCTGGGCTCTTATCAACACATGCCCTAACTATTCTTGGTTCCACTGGGGTGCCTTCTTCCCTTAGTAATTTACTTCTCACCCCTTCCATATTTTCGTCACAAAGACAATACAACATTTCAAGACAAAACAAGACACAAACATACTGTATCAATCTTCTCCATTTTCTCGAAATGGCCATTTTTCCTCTCGCCCTATCTGCCTAGGGACGAGCAGATTTGCTCCCGTCCTATCTATGGACGGGCAGCTTTTTTTTTTTTTTTTTCGTCACTTACCCCCAAGTGTCCCGGGGCTCCCCGTAACGGGCCACCATCTGCCGCAGTCTGTCTGGATGCAGCAAACTAGCCGGGGGGGTGACGAATAACTTGTGTACTTGATACAGCAGGAGTAGGAGCCGTTTATTGCAGGACAGGAGCAGTATTTATACATTCCACACAGCTTATCTAATTAGCATAAACTAGATACATCAGTCAACCAATAAGGAATCTCTACACTTAATGGCTCACTTTTGTTACTTCTCAAACCACTCCCTCTGGCATTTTGCCAGGCACCATCCAGACTTGTTTAGGAACTCTAACATTCCCCTGGCTAAATGCCAGGTGTTATTTTGACTTGTTTACAGACTCTAACACTGTCCATTGTCCCATGGTGGAGATGACCTCATAGGAAGGGTATTGCAGTGGCTGCAATGTCCCAAGATGAAGGCAGTTTGGGTGGAGTCATATATTGGTGGATAGGGTACTGCAGTGTTCTGATTCTGGCTCCAGCATCAATAGTTTTTTATGCATATATGAAGACATAATTTTCCAAGATCAAGTTGTAGGATATTTCTATCCCAAAATGTACACTGTTGCATCTCTTAAAACTTACTTTCTCATAGTGGTAGCCAATAATTTGTGACAGAGAGATAGATAGATCATAGCACCATATCTTAGCCTGTTCTAAAACTACATAAATGAATTCATACAAATGTGCTTTATTGTACAATTTTTCAAAAGATTCATATATATTATGTTAATAATTATTTTTATTGCTAAGTAAGTAGTTTATTTTCCTGTTTATTGACATGTGGTTTGTTTCCTTGCTGTATTTTTGTTTGTTTGTTTTCCTATTATGGATAAAGTTATAATGAGCATTCTTATGCAAGTCTTTACATATTGAATAAGTTCACTTTAATATTAACCTTGAAATGGAATTAAAAAACATGCAAGTTTCTAATTTATTGCCTCTCAGCCCAAACCTTCTTCCTCTGTTTTGTCAGATAGAAGATAAACTCTGTATACTATACTTCTCTTTTACCAGCTTGCTTGAGTTTAGTCTCTAATCATAGAATTTGTTGGAAGAAAACACAAAGGCTGAGTGAATAAAGGGACTATGTTGCTTCTACTTTCCATTTTAGTTTGGTTTTTTCCTTAATAAGACTATCTCAGGGTAGGCTATGAGACAAGTGTCTTTACAGAGGGAGCACACTTATGGCACAGGAGCAGGTACTCTCCTTCTCTTTTCAATCAAAACAACAGGCAGGTGCTGGACAACCCCTTCTGATCAGCAGATTACTGGGAGCCTAGATCCAGCCCAGACCACCCATACCAGCCCTCAAGCGACCTACCTCTCAGTAGGCCTCGTTCATCCCTCCCCCTTCGGGGCAGACACCCACCAGAGCCTATCCTCTGGTGCAGGACCGCCCTTTCCAACCAGCAGACTACCATTGGAGGTCAAGCCCAGTGGGAGGTCAAGCCCAGTGGCCCAGATCCATGTACACAGACTTGCAAAGGACCTAGATCCATGCACACTGACTTGCACCTACTTGCAATAGCATTCAATGAGGGACACTAGCAGGGTCTGGAAGCCCAGCATCAAGGTGAGGTACAGACAATCTGTACAGACCGTATAGGGAAGAAACTGTAATATCTCAGATCCACACTGCAAGAAAGGAAGACACATAAACATGAAAAGGGGGTGGGGAGAAAGTGCCCCAAACAAACCAGGAAACTATAATAACAGAACCCACGAACAGTGAAGTTGATGAAATGTCAGAGAAGGAGTTTAGAAAGTTCATGATTAAAATTATCTGTGAATTAAAGAATGATCTAAATGAGAAAATACAGGCAAAATTGATAACTCCAACAATGAGATAAGAGAGCAAATACAGGTAGCAAAAGATTACATCAAGAAAGAGAGACTCTGAAAAAAAAAAAAACAGTCAGAAATCCTTGAAATGAAGGATACAATAAATCAAATTTAAAGAGTCAATAGAGGGGACACCCCGTATGTTTGTGTGTGTGTATGTATATTAATGAATGTGAGTATTGGGAGCTTGCCCATGCTGTCACAGGGGTGGATCCTGAGCTGCGGAAGCCGCCATCCTGCTCCTACATATGGGTTCTTCTAGTCTCATTGTTTCTTTTAGATTAGCTCAGACCTAGTGACCCTCTGAGCCTGATATATGGGCTGGGCAGTACCACGACCTGGGCCTAGGGGGTTAACAGTAGCAACTGCTGCAGAGGCAGCGGGCAGCAGCAGCAGCAGCAGCAGCAACTGACTCGGGACAACTACAGGCACCCAAAAGGCCACACAGGTGTTTAGAGAAAATGGCAGAAGATACTGATATTGAAGCAATGCTTGAGGCTCCTTACAAGAAGTCTTGCCTAAGGATATCTGACTCCCATGAATTCACCTTTCATTCCAGTGTGAACTGTCAATCATAAGGATGAGAACAAGTTAAGCATTGCTAACAGCCATGAAGAATGTAGCAAAAAGAGGAAAAAAAGCAAGAGCAGAAGTCACAGTCATGAATGAAAGTGAAGCAAAAGTAAGGAAAGAAAGCGAAGCAGAGATAGAGAAAGGAAAAAGAGCAAAAGCCAGGAATGGAAGTGAAGTAGAAGCAAAGAAAGGAGACATAGCCACTAAAGAAGTCGAAATCAAAGATTCCGAGGCCACTACAGAAGTCCCTACTCTGGACCAAAATTTAACAGTACCATTTGAGGAAAGAACGGGTTGCCTCATAGCATCAAATTAAGCAGATGAAGTTCCTGAAGCAAAAATCCATTCAGAAAAGACAAGAGTCCTGTGAGGGAACCTATTGATAATCTAATTCCTGAGGAAAGAGATGCCAGGACAGTTTTCTGCATGCAGTTGGCAGCAAGAATTCAACCAAGAGATTTGGAAGTTTTTCTCCACAGTAGGAAAGGTTCGAGATGTTAGGATGATTTCTGATAGAAATTCAAGACATTCCAAAGGAATTGCTTATGTGGAGTTTATTGATGTTAGGTTAGTGCCTCTAGCAATAAGATTAACTGGCCAGCGAGTTCTAGGAGTGTTGATCATAATACAGGCATCCCAGGAAAAAAAAAAAAAAAAAAAAAAAAAGAGCTGCAGCAATGGCAAACAATTTACAAAAGGGAAGCGCAGGACCTATGAGACTTTATGTGGGCTCATTACACTTTAACATAACTGAAGATATGCTTTGGGGAATCTTTGAGCCATTTGGAAGAATTGAAAGTATCCAGCTCATGATGGATAGTGAAACAGGAAGCTCTAAGGGTTATGGATTTATTACATTTTCTGACTCAGAATGTGCTAAAAAGGCTTTGAAACAACTTAATGGATTTGAACTAGCAGGAAGGCCAATGAAAGCTGGTCATGTTACTGAACATATGACGCTACTAGTGCTAGTTCATTTTTTGGATAGTGACGAACTGGAAAGGACTGGAATTGACTTGGGAACAACTGGTCTCCAATTAATGGCAAGACTTGCTAAGGGTACAGGTTTGCAGATTCCATCAGCAGCCCAGCAGGCTTTACAAATGAGTGGCTCTTTGGCATTTGGTGCCGTGGCAGAATTCTCTTTTGTTATAGATTTGCAAACAGGACTTTCCCAACAGACTGAAGCTTCAGCTTTAGCTGCAGCTGCCTCTGTTCAGCCACTTGCAACACTGTTTCCAACTATCTAACATGTTCAACCCTCAAACAGAAGAAGAAGTTAGATGGGATCCAGAGATTAAGGATGATGTGATTGAATAATATAATAAATATGGTGGAATCATTCATATTAATGTTGACAAGAATTCTTCTCAGGGCAAATGTATGTGAAGTGCCCCTCAATTGCTGCAGCTATTGCTGCTGTTAATGCATTGCATGGCAGGTAGTTTGCTGGTAAATTGGTAACAGCAGCCTATGTACCTCTTCCAACTTACCACAACCTCTTCCCTGATTCTATGACAGCAACACAACTACTGGTTCCAAGTAGACGATGAAGGAAGATATAGTTCCTTATGTACATAGCTTCCTTTTTTTTCCCTTGAGAATTCATCTTGAGTTATCTTTTATTTAGATAAAAATAAAGAGTCAAAGGTCTACTGTCATTTGTATACAATTCCTTACCTTGAAAAACTAAAAATGTTAACCGGAAAAAAAAAAATCAATAGAAAGCATAACCAACAGACTAGATCATTTCGAAGAAAGAACGTCAGATAATGAAGACAAACTATACAACCTGGAAAATAAAGTTGATAACACAGTGAAGATAGTTAGAAACCATGAACAGAACATCCAAGAATTATGGGATAGAATCAAAAGACCAAATATAAGAGTTATTGGGATAGAGGAAGGCACAGAGGTTCAAACCAAGGGAATGCACAATCTCTTCAATGAGATAATATCAGAAAATTTCCCAAGCATGAAGAACAAATCGGAAAACCAAATACAAGAGACTTACAGGACGCCAAATCTACAAAATTAAACCAAGGCGCATTATAATGAAAATGCCTACCATACAGAAAAAGGATAGACTCTTAAAGACCACAAGAGAGAGGAATCAGATCACATATAGGGGGAGACCAATTCATATCTCAGCAGATTTTTCAACCCAGAACCTCAAAGTAAGGAGATCGTGGAACAACATATACCAAGCTCTAAAAGAAATTGGATGCCAACCAAGAATCATATCCAGCAAAACTAAGCTTTAGATTTGATGATGAAATAAAAACCTTCCATGATAAACAAAACTTAAAAGATTTTACAACTAGAAAGCCTGCACTACAGAATATCCTCAGCAAAATATTTCAAGAAGAGGAAATGGAAAACAATGATGAAAATCAACAGAAGGAAGGATTACATTAAAGGAAAATCTAATCAGAGGAGAAACTAAGTCACATTAAATACCAAAAATAAACAAAAATGGCTGGGAATACAAATCATGTCTCAATAATAACCCTGAATATTAATGGCCTAAACTCACCAATCAAAAGACATAGATTAGCAGATTGGATTAAAAAAAAAAAAGATCCAACAATATACTGCCTCGAAGAGACTCATCTCATAGGAAAAGACATTCACAGACTGAAGGTGAAGGGTTTGGAAAAATCATACCACTCACATGGACTGTGGAAGCAAACAGGGGTTTCCATCCTCATATCAAATAAAGCAGACTTAAAACTAAGGTCAATCAACAAGGATAAAGAAGGACACTACATTCTGCTCAAGGGAACCATACACCAGCAAGACTTAACAATTATAAATATATATGCCCCAAACAATGGAGCAGCTATGTTCATCAAAGAAATTCTTCTCAAGTTCAAGAGTCAAATAGACCACAACACAATAAATTTGGGTGACTTTAACACACCTCTTTCATCACTAGATAGATCTTCCAAACAAAAGCTGAACAAAGAAACTATAGAACTCAATAATACAATTAATAATTTAGACTTAACTGACATATTTAGAATATTTTATCCTGCAACGAGAGAATACACTTTCTTCTCAGCAGTACCTGGATCCTTCTCTAAAATAGATCATATATTATGCCACAGGGCAACTCTTAGCAAATACAAAATAATAGAGATACTACCATGCATTATCAGATCATAATGGAATGAAATTAGAAATCAATTATAAAATAAGAAATAAATTCCACTACAACACCTGGAGACTAAATAGTATGATACTGATGAACAATGGGTTGCAAAAGACATCAAGGAGAAGATTAAAAAATTTTAGAGGTGAATGAGAACACAGATATGACATTGAAATCTCTGGGACACTATGAAAGCAGTGCTAAGAGGAAAGTTCATTGCATGGAATTCATTCCTTAAAAGAAGAAAAAGTCAACAAATAAATGATTTAATATTACATCTCAAAGCCCTAAAAAAAAAAGAAGAACACCTAAAGCTTCAGGAGACAGGAAATAATTAAAATCAGAACTCAAATCAATGAAATTGAAACAAAAGAAAATTGAAAAAATTGACAAAACAAAAAGTTGTTTTTTTCAAAAAATAAATAAAATTGATAGACCCTTTGCCACACTAACAAAGAGAAGGAGAGAGAAAACTCAAATCACCAACATACGTGATGAAAAAGTAAATATCACAACAGACATTACAGAATTACAGAAGATAATTAGAAATTATCTTGAAAACTTGTACTCCAATAAAATAGAAAATATCAAAGGCATCAACAAATTTCTAGAGTCATATAATTTGCCCAAATTGAATCAGGATGATATACAAAATTAAAACAGATCAATTTCAAGTGACAAAATAGAAGATGCCATCAGAAGTCTACCAACCAAGAAAAGCCTAGGAATGGATGGATACACAGCCAAGTTCTACAAGACCCTTAAAGAAGAACTAATTTCAATACTCTTCAATTTATTTCAGGAAATACAAAACGAGGCAGCACTTCCGAACTCATTCTCTGAGGCCAATATCACTCTGATTCCAAAACCAAGCAAAGACACAAAGATCATGCACCACGATAAAGTGGGATTCATCCCAGGGATGCAAGGTTGGTTCAATGTACAGAAATCAATAAATGTAATTCACCACATCATTGACTTAAAATCTTAAAGATAAGAATCATATGATCATCTAAATAGATGCAGAAAAAGCATTTGAAAAAATACAGGGCTGGGGATATAGCTCAGTTGGTAGAGTGCTTGCCTTGCATGCACAAGGCCTTGGGTTCAATTCCCAGCACCACACAAAAAAAAATACAGCACCCCTTTATGTTCAAAACTCTAGAGAAACTAGGGATAACAGAAACATATCTCAACATCGTAAAGGCTATCTGTGCTAAGCCCCAGGCCAACATCATTCTAAATGGAGAAAACTTGAAGGCATTTCCTCTAAAAACTGGAACAAGGCAGGGATGTCCTCTTTCACCACTTCTATTTAACATTATTCTTGAAACACTGCCCAGAGCAATTAGATAGATGAGAAAATTAAAGGGATACACATAGGAAAAGAAGAACTCAAATTGGCACTATTTGCTGATGATATGATTCTATACCTAAAAGACCCAAAAAGCTCCACCAGAAAACTTCTAGAACTAATAAATGAATTCAGCAAAGTAGCAAGATACAAAATCAACACCTATAAATCAAAGGCATTTCTGTATATCAGTGACAAATCCTCAGAATGGGAAACAAGAAAAACTACCCCATTTTTAATAGCTTTGAAAAAATACTTTGGAATCAACGTAATGAAAGAGGTGAAAGATCTGTATAATGAAAATTACAGAACCTAAAGAAATAAATCAAAGAAGACCTTAGAAGATGGAAAGATCTACCTTGCTGTTGGATAAGCAGAATTAATATTATCAAAATAACCATACTTCCAAAAGCATTATATAGATTTAATGCAATTCTGATCATAATTCCAATGACATTCCTAAAAAGAAATAGAAAAAGCAATCATGAAATTCATCTGGAAAAATAAGAGACCCAGAATAGCTACAGCAATTCTTAGCAGGAAGAATGAAGCAGGTAGCATCACTATACCAGACCTTAAACTATACTACAGAGAAATAGTAACAAAAGCAGCATGGTATTGGCACCAAAACAAACTGGTAGACCAATGGTACAGAATAGAGGACACAGAGACTAACCCACAAAACTACAATTATCTTATATTAGACAAAGGTGTCAAGAACATGCATTGGAGAAAAGATAGCCTCTTCAACAAATGGTGCTGGGAAAACTGGAAATCCATATGCAACAAAATGAAACTGAATCCCTTTCTCTCGCCATGCACAAAAGTGAATTCAAAATGGATCAAGGAGCTTGATATCAAATCAGAGACGCGCCGTCTGATAGAAGAAAAAGTTGGCTACGATCTACATTCGGTGGGGTCGGGCTCCAAATTCCTCAATAGGACACCCATAGCACAAAAGTTAATAACTAGAATCAACAAATGGGACTTACTCAAACTAAAAAGTTTTTTCTCAGCAAAAGAAACAATAAGAGAGGTAAATAGGGAGCCTACACCCTGGGAACAAATCTTTACTCCTCACACTTCAGATAGAGCCCTAATATCCAGAGTATACAAAGAACTCAAAAAATTAGACAATAAGAGAACAAACAACCCAATCAACAAATGGGCCAAGGACCTGAACAGACACTTCTCAGAGGAGGACATACAGTCAATCAACAAGTACATGAAAAAATGCTCACCATCTCTAGCAGTCAGAGAAATGCAAATCAAAACCACCCGAAGATACCATCTCACTCCAGTAAGATTGGCAGCCATTATGAAGTCAAACAACAACAAGTGCTGGATGTGGGGAAAAGGGTGCACTTGTACATTGCTGGTGGGACTGCAGATTGGTGCAGCCAATTTGGAAAGCAGTATGGAGATTTCTTGGAAAGCTGGGAATGGAGCCACCATTTGACCCAGCTATTCCCCTTCTCGGTCTATTCCTTAAAGACCTAAAAAGAGCATGCTACAGGGACACTGCTACATCGATGTTCATAGCAGCACAATTCACAATAGCAAGACTGTGGAACCAACCTAGATGCCCTTCAATAGACAAATGGATAAAAAAAATGTGGCATTTATACACAATGGAGTATTACTCTGCATTAAAAAATGACAAAATCATAGAATTTGCAGGGAAATGGATGGCATTAGAGCAGATTATGCTAAGTGAAGCTAGCCAATCCCTAAAAAACAAATGCCAAATGTCTTCTTTGATATAAGGAGAGTAACTAAGATCAGAGTAGGGACGAAGAGCAGGAGAAGAAGATTAACATTTAACAGGGATGAGAGGTGGGAGGGAAAGGGAGAGAGAAGGGAAATTGCATGGAAATGGAAGGAGACCCTCAGGGTTATACAGTGGAGGGGGTAGAGAGAGAGGAGGGGAGGGGAGGGGAGAGGTGGGGAGGGGGGAGGGTGGAGGATGGGAAAGGCAGCGGAGCACAACAGACACTAGTATGGCAATATGTAAATCAATGGATGTGTAACTGATGTGATTCTGCAATCTATGTATGGGGTGAAGGTGGGAGTTCATAACCCACTTGAATCAAAGTGTGGAATATGATATGTCAAGAAATTTGTAATGTTTTGAACAACCAACAGTAAAAAATTTAAAAAAAAAGATAAGCACCAAAAAACAAATAACCCAATCAATAAATGGTTTGTAAGTGAGGTGCTCCTCAAAAGCTCATGTGTGAGACAAGGCAAGAAGGTTTGGAGGAGAAATAATCGGATTATGGGAGCCTTAACCCAACCAGTGAATTAATCATCTGATAGGATTAATTGGCAACTGAAGACAGGTGGAGTGTGACTAGGGGAGGTGGGGCATCAGGGGGCATGGATTTGGGGTATATATTTGTATTTGGCAAATGGGAATATCTCTCTGCTTTCTGCTTATCATGTGAGCTGCTTCACTTTGTCACACACTTCTACCATGATGTTCTGTCTCACCTTGATCCCCACAAGAAGTGGAGCTGAGATCTCTGAAACTGTGACCCTTCAAATAAACTTTTACTCCTCTAAAATTGTTCTTGTTGGGTCTTTTAATTACAACAGTGAAAAAGCTGAATAAAACAACCACCTAGTTATTAGAATCTTGAAATTAACAAGTTCATGCTCAAATTGCTTGTGTAATTGTGCCTCCAGACAGAACCCCTAATAGACAAAATGGATCATGAAGTTTGTATTATTTTTTATTATAAACTTCCAAGCAGATTTTTAGAGTGGATGTACCATTTTAAACTCTGATCACTAACATATGAGGAATCCAGATGGTTTGCATCTTAGCAGACACTTGTTGTTGTTGGTCTTTTTAAATTTAGTTATTTGGTAAGTGTGTGATGTAACCTTTTATGGTTTTAATTTACATTTCCCTGGTGAATAATAATGTTAGTACAATTTCATGTTCTCATTGGCTTTAGGATACCTTTTTAAAGGTGATCTTATTGCAAAACTGAAATAAATACAAAATAAAACCTTGTTAACAATAGTGAAAATATGCTGGACAAGACTTTGAGCTACTTTGAATCTAATTCTAATCCTAATATTGTTTACTAGCTTTGGGATTTGAGACATATTAAATGAAAAAATATGCTTTCATCCTTAAAACAACAAAGACTTGAGAGCTTGTAGTAGATATACATGGTGTCTTGAATCGCATCCTCTTTGTCTACCTGTGATTTTAGTATTTGGCATCAAAGTCAAGCACTCATATTCATCTGGAACTGGCCATATTCTATCTACCTCAATGACCGTATTCCTGAAGTTGGTTTCAGGTTCCATTGTCATGTCTTAATTTTCCATGCTCAAGCTCATCCTCTTAGTGCAGAGGAATTTACAACATGATGAGTAACCTTCACTAGCTATTGAGTGAAAGAAACTGGGGAGATGGTCTTGGCTTCCATCTTCATTTTTATTGGTTCTTTTTAGTTCTATATAACAGTAGGATTCATTTTGACATAATTATACAAGCATGGTATATAATTTGTTCTAATTCATTCCATATTACTTCCCTTTCCCCTCCCATCCTCCATCCCCCCGTTCCTTTCCCTCTAATCTACTAATCTTTCTGCTATTTACTTATATATTTTTTTTAAATTATTGTCTTACACATGTATGTGATGGTGAGATTCACTGTGGTGTAGTCACATATATGCATAAGAAAATTGGGTCAGATTCATTCCACTGTTCTTCCCTTATTTCATCCCTCCTCCTTTACCTTTATTCCACTGATTTTTCTTCTATTTTTAAAATTTATTCTGCCTTATTTTGGGTTAGATCTTGCATATCAGAGAAAACATTTGGCCTTTGACTTTGGGGGGTTGGCTTTTTTCACCTATCATGTTAGTCTCCAGTTCCAACCATTTACTGGAAAATCTGGCTTCCATCTTCTAGGGGAAAAAACAGATATATTTTTGTCCAGGGGTTCTGGAAAATCAAGTCCCTATTTCCCATGATAGTAATTATCATTACTCTCATCTTGGACTTTTCTCTCTCCTTCTTTCTCTCCCTACTTCCATAATTCTCCTTCTTGGGATCATATATCAAATATACTTCCTAAACCAAGTCTTTATTTAAGCCTCTGCATTGAGCAAAAACTAAATAAGATGGATTTTTAAGTTATTATTTTATTTCACTAGGGAAAACACAGACACCAGTGTTTTGAGACTCAGTCATTTAGAAGCCCAGAATGTATCTACCTATAAACTGTATAAAACGAAATTACATATACCAATTAGTACACATAAAACTAAGGAAGTATGACTAAGATCAATGGATTTTTTGATATTTTAGTTGTGACAGTGTAGTATAGTTTTAAAAGATATATATTGTAAAAGTAAGTGGAAAATAAAATAATGATAAACTGGGTAAAGAAAGCAAAGATCTATCTGTATTATTTCTTACAATTGCATATGAATCTACAATTATCGTAATAAAAATTTCATCTCAATTGAATTCCCAGACATCAAAGAGCATTAGAAATAAGTTATCACTGCTAACCCTCTTAGAGTTTTTATCTCATGAGATAAAAATAAAGATAGTATGCCGCAGTCTGGCTGGGCACAAATGCCGCAGTCTGGCTGGGCACACAATCACGAGCCACCACACAGCTTGTAGATTCAAACAGCAACTCTTTATTCCCGAACTCACACCAGCCGTCTACAATCACGTTCTGGGGAAATCCACGTTCTCTTCCCAAATCCACCTCCACTGGGCTTCTATCTCCAAAATATACTGTCTAAAATCCGTGAGAACTCAAGGGGAACTCAGGCAGCAGGATACGCCCTATTCCCAGCAGGAATAATCTTAAACCTTAAACCTGGAACCTAAACTGGGAACGCCCTAAACACGATTATCTTAAAACCGGGAATACCCTAATCTGCCTTGGTCCTTGAGCAAGGTCACCTACATTCAATGTCACTGCAACATGTCAGCAACATGGGGTACGCTGGCAAGGAAATTGTCATACCTACTTGGCTAATGGCTCCCAGCAATAGTAAATATTAGACTCACAGGGTTTTAGAGGAGAAAGAGGACTCCATTTGAAATTGGACTAGTGGCCATTCAAGTTACATTCTAGCAAGGAAGTTATCCATATTTTGTCAATTTCCTGAGAATTTCTTTGAGGCTGAATTTAAACATCATGTATTAATTCACCTGGAAGAAGGAATTTCAAGACAGCACAGCATTTAGTGGGTAGCCTGGGTATTACTGGCAGATTTCAGCCAAGTTTACATGATAGTCAGGATCTGAAAGATAAGCAGGAAGATTTGAAAAACTTGGAGTTTGGCCAGAAAAGTGCAAGTAAAAATGGGGCTAAGGAATTTGTGTTTGTTAGAGAGAGTATAGTCATTAAAGAGACACTAAGTATTTCACCCAGAAACAGTAGGAAAGATGACTTGAGGACATCTCAGGAATTGGCAAGACCATACCCATTTCAGGTTCAAATATGTAAAAGTAAAATTCCTTTGAGAAGAGACCATTGGGGTACTCTGCTTGCATAGAGGACCTAAGAAGTTGTTTCACTGTGCTCAGTTGCCCTGGCACTCAGAGGTTGCTGTATCCATGGCCACAGCTTTGGCTACTGCTTGAGATGACAGGAGACCTTGGTGTTGTCATGATTTAGATGTGGTGTCCTCCAGAAGCTCATGTGTGAGACAATGCAAGAAGGTTTGGAGGAGAAATGATTGGGTCATGGCCTTAACATAATCAGTGAATTAATCCCTAATGGAATTAACTGAGTAGTAAATGGAAGCAGGTGGGGTGTGGCTGGAGGAAGTGGTTCATTGGGGGTGTGGCTTTGGGGTATATATTTGTATCTGGGGAGTGGAATCTCTCTCTGCTCTCTGATCATCATGTGAGTAGCTTCCCTCTGCCACACTCTTCCCACTCCCACCTGCCAGGAATGGAGCCTGCTGTTGTCAGCTGTGTCCAAGGAACTACACTAGAGCCAAATGCATTTCAAATGCAATTATTTTGAACACACTCTTAACACACAGAGAACGGTACTATTTCCATTTTACCCAGTCAGCAAGTCCTTCAGAAATAACAGACCACAGTCTGCTGGTAGCATGAGGTCTCTTGGTGGCCTCAGAGGTAGTCTCTCTGTGGGGATGCCAATAGCTCTATTGGAACTGGAGTAGCAGCAGTTATCATGGTGACAATAGAGCAACACAAATGGTATAGCACAGAGAGCTTGTCTGTGATGGTAGCAGAATCAGGGAGTCTTTGAGTGTTCGCTTTTCTGTGTTCCTCTCTCCGAGAAGCTGAGCTTCTGTGAGGGCTTAAGTATAGGTCTCCTCGCAGTCTGCTTTGCCTCATTGTCATCCTACCTTCTGTTACTCACAGAAGAGCAGAAGGATGAAACGGCAGATGGGTCGTCACATGGCCAAGTTAGCAGCTGTTCAGCTAGTGCTATCTGGGTACTTACCTGTCTTGAGTGCTCCTTAAACTTGCTGTCCATGGACTGAGATCTCTGAAACCGTGAACCCCCAAATAAACTTTTCCTTCTAAAATTGTTCTGGTCAGATCTTTTAGTCACAGCAGGGGAAAAGCTGACTAAAACAGGTCTCAATCACATGGTTCTGCAGTGTTGCAAGATGCTGGTGTTTGAGGATCATGGAGGCTTCCACTTAGATTTCAAAGGAAGGCCTGGGAGGCCAGGCAAATGCAGCAAGTAGCTCATTAAAATATTTCAGAAGTACAGGGGCTGAGGCTGTGGCTCAGTGGTAGAGTGCTCGCCTAGCACGTGCGAGGCCCTGGGTTCGATCCACAGCACCACATAAAACCAAATAAATAAAATAAAGATATCATGTCCAGTTACAACTAATTCAGAAGTATAAATGCAAATCAATAATAGATGTGTCAAGAATCTACATCATTAAGAAAATAAAAGGACAAACAGCAGTAATCCTTTCTTCCCTGATGAAACTAATAAACCTAAAATAAAACTGTCTTCACCATTTAGTGATACCAAAGTTATGAAGAAGCCCTCCTATGTAAGTCTGCCTAATACATGCATCAATATGACTTCTAGAAAGCAATGTGGAAATATATATCAGGAGCCCAAACTCTACTGATCATTCCACTTTTTCCACTAATTTTTTTGTTTTTAAAAGCCAACCAGTCCATTGGTACTTTGTTATGGAAGCCCTAACAAATTAATGGGGAATTTTTTTTCAAAACTTTATACATATGAGTGTTCATGCATGCACTTTGTATGATTTGGAACATGACACCAAATTTGCAAATATATAACTATATTAGCATAAAATTATGCAAAGTAAATATGCCAAAATGAATAATAACAGAAATTATTTCTGGGTAGTAAAAAGGGGTAATGTATGTTTTATTCTCTAAATTTTTTTTTTCTGTTTGGCTTCTAAGTAATTTGCTCTAAAACTTAAAATATAACCAAATATTTTTAGTGCAATGCCCACAAATTCAGCATGTAAAAATATTTTGACTTAGAATGAATTAAAACCTACTTTGTGTCATACAAGAAAAGTATTAGACTCATAAAATCAAGCATAATTTTAAGGGCTATGCATATTTATCTAAAATAAGAGTATATCTAAAAATTATCAGCCTTTAAGATAATTTTACTCTTTTGTTTTGTTTTTGCAGTGCTAGGGATAAAACCCAGAGTCTCTCAAATGCCTCATCTCAAGCTCAGAGATAAGTTACTCTTAGTAGGAAATTCATGTTTATATATTAAATGTGTCAAAGATTTTTCATGGTAGTATTATGTTATCTTTTTAGAGTACTACAGTGTTAAGAAAATTTAAAGTGGTGATTTATTGCTATGTGAAAATATCTTTTATCATATCAGAATGGATGTTTCCTCTGTTCTCCAGAGGAGTAAGTTTTTAGGAGTTCTTATAAATTGAAAAGATAAAGCAGGAGTCTTCAAGGCACCTTAATACTAATTTTAAAAAGATCAGTCTTTTCAAGGGCAGTAAATCACCTACTACAGTTTCAAAATAATTAACACTTCAGTTGCAGATACTTATATCCCAAATAAGATAAATTGTCAGCACTTCCATTAAAGATTTCAAATCTTGTGTCACAAGAATTAGGTTTGTGGATTTCAAATGAAAGTGGAATTCCAGAAAGGACCTGGGATAATACCAATTTGCAGCTCTTTTAGCCTAAGTAGAAGTCATCTCTTATGCCTTGAATGAATAATCTAAACTAAACTACCTGACATTTCCATTCAGTCCAAAGAACAGACTGAAAATGCTGAATTGCAGCAAAGCTTTGATGTAAATCAGTAGTCACAGGAGACTGCAAAGAAGAACATAATGTAACCATCTGCTCATCAAAGGGAAGTTTTCTTAAAAAAATTCTGACATGCTTCCTCTGAAGTAAAGGGTCATTTGGCCTTATTATTTTAATATGCAGCTTAAGATACTTTCCTAATAAATATTGAGATAATCAGTACCAAAAGATGGATGTTTACCAGTGATTCAACAGATTCATAAAAATTCAAATCAGGAACAAAATACTATTTGGCTTCTGAGACTTTCAATTTTTTTTAGTAATGTTTAAGCTCATGATTATCTCCCATGGATCAAAGGAAAAGAAAATTAAGGGAAAAATAAGTGAGCATATTTGTAAAATCATTTCCTTGGAAAAACTAAAAGTTTCCATTTTTTTCTCCTTTAGAGATTACTTTTGATAGGCTATATGTCTACAGCTTTTCCACACAAAACAGTTTCCACACTAAGCAGGATCTAGAACACTTTAAAACTTGTTAAAATACTCAGGTTCTTAGGCCTCATCTCTGACTAACTGAATCAGAATCAGCCTTTTGATGAGAGTTAAGTGCTTTATAAATGCAACTTAAAGAGTGAGATATAATTCTACATAATAATGAGTCAAATTTTTAAAGTAATATCTTATATTTTAGTATTTTATTCAAAGCACTGTATACCAAAGAATGGACAAACTTTAATTTTTGAACTAGGTTTATTTTGCACATGATCCTTCCACTTATTAGTGCTATGTTCCTAGTATCTTAGAGTAGAAGGGAAAAGGCAAAGATGTTCTAATTTTTCACATATAGGGAAGATACTTTTTTGCATTATATTGTGTCAGTTCAAATGTATTCATTGCTGGGCACAGTGACCCATGCCTATAATATCCCAAACTTGGGAGACTGAGGCAGGAGGATTGCAAGTTCAAGGCCAGCCTCAGCAACTTAGAGATACCCTGTCTTAAAATGAAAATTCTAAAAAAGGACTGGAGATGCAGTTTAGAGGTAAAATACTTCTGAGTTAAATTCTCAGTATAAAAAAAGAAGATGATTTCAGTTACAAATAATGAAAAACTCAGGTAAGAATGGCCTAAAGAAAATAACTCAAAAAACTTGACACCAAAATAAAATGAAATAATACCAATAACCTAATTAATAAATTGGCAAAAGAACAAAACAGACACCTTTCAAAAAAAGAAATATAAATGGCTTACAAACATATGAAAAAAGGTACAATAACTCTAGTAATTTGGGAAATGCAAGTCAAAACTACAACGAATTAGCTTCTAAGATTTCATCTTACTCTAGTCAGAATGATAATCATCAAGAATATTAATAATAATAAATGTTGGTGAGTATGTGGGGGAAAAGTACACCCATATATTTTTGTTGGGACTGCAAATTAGTACAACCACTCTGGAAAGTAGTATTGAGATTCCTCAAAAAAACTAGGAATGGAGCCACCATATCTCACTACTTGGTATTTATCATAAAAATCTAAAATCAGGATAGTATACGGATGTAGCCCATATAGTGAATAATTCACATTAAGCAAGTTATGGAACCAGTTCAGGTACCCAAACAACATATGAATGGATAAAGAAAATGTGATGTGTATAGACAATTAGTTTAACTAATCCATAAAGAAGAATGAAATTATGTCATTTTTTGGTAAATGGATGGAACTAAGTGAAATAAGTTAGACTCAAAAATTATGGGTTTAATAGTTTCTATCATATGTGGAAGTTAGACTATAAGAAGGAAAAAATAGGGAGGGGTGTTCCATAAAAATAGAAGGGAGATCAATGGAACAAAGGAAGAGGATTGATGGGGAGGAAGAAAGGATGGGAAAAGGGAGGAACTATGCAATGAAATTGAGCAAATTATGCTATGTATGTATATAATATACCACAGTAAATTTCATCTTTATGTATATCTATCTTATCATAAAGCACAAATTTTATTAAAAAACGTATGAGTATATAGAAGAAAGACCAATAGAATAGAGGAAGGCAAACAATGTGAAGGAGGAGGGGAAAAGAGGAAGTATGTAAGAATGACATGGTGCAAATTATGTCCCATGCTTGTATGATTACGTCAAAATGAACCCCAATGTTATGTATAACTATAATATACTAAGAAAAACATTAAAAAGAAAGAAAATGAAAATTGTTATCTTAAACAGAGCCCTGAACTAGGAAGATCATAGTTTGACAAATTCTATGACTCATTAATTGAGAACCCAGGCTCTTTTGATAAACTTGGGGCATCAACTTTTTCTTTAAGCTAGCTACTTTTATGGTCACAAATGTCTTCTATGATCCTATATAGTACTGAACTAAGAGGAAAAATAGATTTTTCAGATCCCTCCATGCTGGCTTCCTCTTGTATCTCATTGATCAGATTCGGGTTATATATGATGTCTGAGGCAACCGTGACAAAGAATTGTCCTGATTTGTCTTAGACTCTTCAGGATTTATGCCCCAAATTATATTTAATTAGATGGCCATAATAGGCAGTTCCTAAGATGTATCCCAGTGTTCCAATTCCTGGGAATGACACCTTTGTATATATAGTCCCGGTCCCCTTCCTTGAGGTAGGCTGGACCTAGATATTCCCTTCTAACAAACAGTACATGGTTAAACTGCTAGGATATTATATACAATATTAGATAAAAACATTACCTGGTATTTGCCTTGCCTATTTCTCTCCTTCTCTTTTGCTTTCTCACTTTACTGGATGCAGCTGTCATATTGTCAGTATGCCCACATGACAAGGAATGGGGGTGGTTGGACCCAGTTAAGTCATGCCTGGATTCTTGCACCATAGAAACCATTAGATACTAAGTATTTATTGTTTTAAGCCACTAATTTTGGTGTAATTTGTTGTCTAGTGATAGACAATTAATAGTGACACTTGACAAAAGTGGGGCTCTGACTGAAAAAAAGGGAGATACCATTGGGGTAATATGGCAGGCAGACTTTTAGATAATTCCCAAGTGGTCCTTTCTTCCTAGGGTTCATGCCTTTGTGTACTTCTCTCCTCTTAAGTGTGAGTAGGTCTGTGATTTGATTCTAAAAGTAGAATGTGACAAAAGTTGGTAGGGCATCATTCCTATGATTATATTACATATATAAGACCCCATATTGCTAGCTTGCTTTTGTGATTACTTCCTCGAGAGGCTTTTCTTGCTGACTTGATGAAATCAATACCCATTTTAGAAAAGCTTGCATAGAAATTAGACAAGTGGCCTCTAGAAACTGTGAGTAGCCTCTCTATTTGCTGAGGGTAGCCTCCAACTAATAATCAACATGGATCCAGGACAGTTTAGTCCTACAACCCAAAGGAAATTCAGAGTTCTATCAAAAATCCAAGTCTGCCTGGAAATGTATCCTTCTGTAGTCAGCCTCCAGATGAGAACACAGGCTGGTCTACACTTTGAGTGTGAGACCAGTATAGCTCATGAGACCACAATCAGCACCCAGTTAGGTACACCTGGACACCTAACTCATGGAAACTATGAGAAAATAAATGTATGTTCTTGTAAACTGCTACATTTGTCTTAATTTGTTATGCTACAATAGAAAGCTAATATCCATAGGTAAATGAGCAGTCTTATACAGACAAGGTTAATAGTGTCTTTACAGATACAGGTAACTACATCCAGAGATTGAGAGGCCTCTACCCTTAATGTTCATAATTTTATAGTTGTAAGACTTGATTTGATAGCAAATTATTTCTCATCATGCCTTGCAAGTAGAAACCTCAGGTGGAATCAATGAAATTTCCATTTTTTGAGGATCAAAAAATGATCAAGTTATTGTAGAATTGTTCGGTTTCATCTTCAGATTCTGAAAGGATCTCTTATTTCACAGATTCCTTAAATGTGTCCCAGATATGTTTATTTTTCAAAATTTACTGTAGCAGTCGTCACTTTTGAGTCTATCTTGTAACTTTAAAATTTTCATTTATTTGATAGAATTGTAATTTAAGCACATTATGTGAAACATTTATTTTAGCCCTTTCTGAGCTCTTGTGTCCTTTCTTCAGTTTTAATTTGAAGTGGATTTTCTAACTTAATGTGAGTTTTTATTTACTGGTATAATGGCAAATGTTATAAAAGAGTTATCTTTCCTAAAAGTTTAGTATGGGTGATGTGTATTTAATATACTCTAACATGACATTTAAATGGCCCTTGTGTGTTGTGAAAATAAAGACATTAAATTATTCCAATATACCTGTAAATCTTGACACCCTTGCTGAAAACCATACTACTTCACTTTAAATAAATTAAATGTTTTAATAATAATTGTTTTAGCATATGTATTAAGCACTTTTAAATAGGTTCCTGTTTTCTCCTCATAACATATTAAAATCACTTCCTTAGTCTCTTGACCATGACTGCAATAATGATATTCTCCTTATAACAATTAAAAATTATCTGGAATTTAGAGGGTTACATACTTTAAAGCAATCTTTTCCCAGTTGGGGACCGGAGACTCATTGAACCCAGATGTGGAAATAGATCTTAAGGAAATCAAATAAGCCCTGTTTCTAAGAGAACTGACTTAGTTCCCTGAGGATATACATTTACTCTAGGTTCTTTTCACCTGTCCATCCAGCATACACTAGAGGACCATTAAGTGTTACAATAGAGCAGAGAAAATTCCCTGAAGTATTGTCAAGAACTAACACAAGTTTTGAAAGTTTAAACAAATAAAGTAGCTTCTGTTTTATACAAATGTTAAGAGCCAAAATAACCCATAGGCAATTAGCAAAATGAGAAAAGATTTCCCACAATACTCTTGACCACATTATCCTGGGGTTCTTTAACTTCAGAATAATTTTTTGTTTTTGGTTTTTAACCCCTATCTCTACTCTGTTTCCCACGTTTTGCAGTATACCCTAATATCCTTTCCTAACTAAAATTCCTTTTAAAAATGAACAGTGTTAAGAAAAGACAATCTTTTCAAAAAACAGTGTTGGGAAAACTGGATGTTCACAAGCAAAAGAAAGAAATTGGATCCTTACTGCACACTACAAAACAAAACAAACTCAAAATGGACTTAAATAGCTTTAAATGGAAGACCTGAAATTATAAAACTACTGAAAGAAAACAAAAGAAAAGCTGGTCTGGGCAGTGATTTTTCAGATTTAATCCCCAAAGCACAAGCAAACAAAAAAAAACTAGACATTTTATCAAACTAATAAGCTTCTATATAGCAAATGAAACAACAGATTGAAGATACAAGTTATGGAATGAAATAAAATATTGTAACCAACATATGTAGTAAGAAGTTAATATACAAAATATACAATGAATTCTAGTAACTAAAAAGCAAGGGAAAATAAATACGAATTGAAAAATAGGTAAAGGGCCTAAATGAACATTTCTTAAAGAGAGACATACAAGTGGCTAACAGGTTCATGAAAGAATGCTTGAAGGCTGAGGTTGTAGCTCAGTGGTAGAGTGCTTGTCCTGCATGCCTGAGGCACTGGGTTTAATCCTCAGCACCACATAAAAATAAATTAATTAAATAAAGGTACTGTGTCTATCTACAACTAAAAATATTTAAAAAGACTTCTTGACATCACTAATCATTAAGGAAATGCAAATTAAAACCACAATAAAATATCACCACATATCTACTATAATTACTATAGTTAAAAAGTTGAAAGAAGTTTTGGAGAGGATGTGATGAAAGGGAAAACTTGTACACAGTTAAATTGGCATAACCTTTATGGAAAACAGAATGTAGATTGCTCAAAAAACTAAAAATACTACTGTCATAAGATTCAGCAATCCCACTTTTGTGTACATATCCAAAAGGATAGAAATCAAATGCCAAAGAGATATCATACTCCCAACCTCATTGTAGTATTATCCACAATGGTCAAGTTATGGAAGCAACCTAAGCATCCATCATTGGATAAATAGATAAAGAATATATGGTATGTATATACAATAGGATAATATTTCACCATGAAAAAAGAAAATTATAATTTGCAACAATGTGGATAAACTTGGAGAACACTATGCTAAGTGAAATAAGCCAGGCACAAGGAATCTAAAATAGATTTGGAATAGATTTGGATTCTAAAATAGTTCAACTCATGGAAGTAAAGAGTTGTATAGTGGTTACAAAAGGTTGTGTGGAGAGGGAGGAGCAAATAAGGAGATGTTGGCTCAAGGGAATAAAGTTAAACAAAAGGAAAATAATAGAAAATATCTTGCACAGTGTGGTGATTATTTCTAACAATCATATTTCAAAGTTGCTGTGAAAGTAAATTTCTAGTGTCATATCAAAAAATAAGTAAGGCAATGAATATGCTAAATAGCTTGATCCAATAATTTCCTATTGTTTACATATGTTAAAATATCACATTGTACTCCATAAATATATTCAACTGTTATATAACAATTAATAATAATAAAGAACTAAAGCAAAAACAGTAGAAATACATTACATAAAATATTTTTGTTAGTCACTAAAATAGTTCAGCCAAGGAAATGCTTTACTTTTACATTTTCACATAGTTCAACGATTAAGTATATGAATTATACAAGAATATTCGATTTTTATTTTATTTTATTATCACTTTTTAAATTTTTTTGGTACTAGATATTGATCTCAGGGGCACTTGAACACTGAGCCACATTCTCAGCACAAGTTTTCGTAACTCTGTATATAAAGTAAGTTCACTCCAAATTATGCCATTATACATGAACTCTCTTATTTTTTTGCATTACAATTCTTAATACACCTTTATACACAATTCATCATATCTCTGTTTGTATGTAAGGTATGTTGACACCAAATTCACATCTTCATACATGTATTTTGTACAACAATGAGGGCCTCCTTCCACCATCCATGCTATTCCCATTCTCCCTCCCTTTCCCTCCCACCCCTATTCCCAATCTAGAGATAATCTTTATCCCATGCTCTCCCTCCCTACCCCATTTTGAGTCTCCTCCCTTATATCAGAAAAGACATTGGGCATTTGTTTATTGGGGATTGGCTAACTTCACTTAGCATAATCTTCTCTAATGCCATCCATTTCCCTGTAAATGCCATGATCTTATTCTTTTTTATTGCTAAGTAATATTCCATTGTGTATAAATGCCACATATTTTTTTTATCCATTCATCCACTGAAGGACATCTAGGTTGGCTCCAAACTTTAGCTATTGTGAATTGTGCTGCTATAAACATTGATGTGGCTGTATCCCTGTAGTATGCTCTTTTTAGGTCTTTTGGGTATAGTCCGAGAAGGGGAATAGCTGGGTCAAATGGTGGTTCCATTCCCAGCTTTCCAAGGAATCTCCATACTGCTTTCCAAATTGTCTGCACCAATTTGCAGTCCCACCAGCAGTGTATGAGTGTACTGTTTTCACCGCATCCTCGCCAGCACTAGTTGTTGTTTGTCTTCATAATAGCTGCCACTCTTACTGGAATGAGATGGTATCTTAGAGTAGTTTTAATTTTCAGATCTCTGATTGCAACAGATGATAAGCATTTTTCCGTATATTTGTTGAATGATTGTGTATCCTTTCTGAGAAGTGTCTGTTCAGGTCCTTGGCCCATTTATTGATTGGATTATTTGTGGGGTTTTTTTTTGGTCCTTATCTTGTTGAGCTCTTTATATACCCTGGAGATTAGAGCTCCATCTGATGTGTGAGGGGTAAAAATTTGTTCCCAGGATGTAGGCTCCCTGTTCATCTCACATATTATTTCTCTTGCTGAGAAAAAACTTTTTAGTTTGAATCCATCCCATTTGTTGATTCTTGGTTTTAATTCTTGTGCTATAGGAGTCTTATTTAGGAAGTTGGGGCCTAGCCCCACATGATGGAGATTAGGCTCTACTTTTTCTCCTATTAGACGCAGAGTCTCTGATTTAATTCCTAGATCCTTGATCCATTTTGAGTTAACTTTTGTGCATGGTGAGAGATAGGGATTCAATTTCATTTTCTACATATGGATTTCGATTTTTCCCAGCACCATTTGTTGAAGATGCTATCTTTTCTCCAGTGCATGCTTTTAGCATTTTTGTCTAATATAAGGTAGTTGTAATTTTGTGGGTTAGTCTCTATGTCCTCTATTCTGTACCATTGGTCTACCAGCCTGTTTTGGTGCCAGTACCATGCTGTTATTGTTACTATTGCTCTGTAGTATAGTTTAAGGTCTGGTATAGCAATACCACCTGTTTCACTCTTCCTGCTTAGAATTGCTTTAGCTATTCTGGGTCTCTTATTTTTCCAGATGAATTTCTTGATTGCATTTTCTGTTTCTATGAGGAATGCCATTGGGATTTTGATCAGAATTGCATAGAACCTGTATAGTGCTTTTGGTAGAATGGTCATTTTAATAATATTAATTCTGCCTATCCAACAGCAAGGTAGATCTTTCCATCTTCTAAGGTCTTCTTCTATTTCCTCTCCTTAGGGTTCTATGGTTTTCATTGTATAGATCTTTCATCTCTTTTGTTAAGTTGATTCCCAAGTATTTTTTTTTGAGGATATTTTGAATGGGGTAGTTTTTCTCATTTCCATTTCAGAGGATTTGTCACTGATATACAGAAATGCCTTTGATTTATGAGTCTTGATTTTATATCCTACCACTTTGCTGAATTCATTTACTAGTTCTAGAAGTTTCTTGGTAGAGTTTTTTGGGTCTTCTAGGTATAGAATCATATCATCAGCAAATAGTGCTAGTTTAAGTTCTTTTTTTCCTATAGTTATTCCTTTAATTTCTTTCATCTGTCTAATTGCTCTGGCCAGTATTTCAAGAACAATGTTGAATAGAAGTGGTGAGAGAGGGCATCTCTGTCTTGTTCCAGATTTTAGAGGGAATGCCTTCAATTTTTCTCCACTTAGAATGATGTTGGCCTGAAGCTTATTGTAGATAGCTTTTACAATGTTGAGGTAAGTTCCTGTTATCCCTAATTTTTCTAGTGTTTTGAACATAAAGCAGTGCTGTATTTTGTCAAATGCTTTTTTCTGCATCTATTGCGATGATCATATTGTTCTTATCTTTAAGTCTATTGATGTGTTGAATTACATTTATTGATTTCCATATGTTGAACCAACCTTGCATCCTGAGGATGAATCCCACTTTATCATGGTGCATAATCTTTTTGATATGTTTTTGTATCCAATTTGACAGAATTTTATTGAGGATTTTTGCATCTATATTCATTAGAGATATTGGTCTGAAGTTTTCTTTCTTTGAGGCATCATTGTCTGGTTTTGGAATCAGGGTGATATTGGCCTCATAGAATTAATTTGGAAGTAGTCCTTCTATTTCTATTTCCTGAAATAGATTGAAGAGTATTGGTATTAGTTCTTCCTTAAAGGTCTTATAAAACTCGGTTGAATATCCATCCAGTCCTGGGCTTTTCTTGGTTGGTAATCTTTTGATGGCTTCTTCTATTTCCTCACTTGATATTGGTCTGTTTAAATTGTGTATATCTTCCTGACTCAATCTGGGCAGATCATATGACTTAAGGAGTTTATCAATGCCTTTACTATCTTCTATTTTATTAGAGTATAAGGTTTCAAAATAATTTCTAATTATCTTCTGTATTCTGTAGTGTCTGTTGTAATATTGCCTTTTTAATCCCATATGCTAGTAATTTGGGTTCTCTCTTTTCTTCCTTTCATTAGCGTGGCTAAGGGTCTGTCAATCTTATTTATTTTTTCAAAGAACCAACTTTTAGTTTTGTCAATTTTTTAAATTGTTTGTTTTGTTTCAATTTCATTGATTTCAGCTCTGATTTTAATTATTTCTTGCCTTCCATTACATTTGCTGCTGATTTGTTCTTCTTTTTCAAGGGCTTTGAGATGTAGTGTGAGGCCATCATTTATTTGTTGGCTTTTTTTTTCTGTTAAGGAATAAGCTCCATGCAATGAATTTTCCTCTTAGTACTGCTTTCATAGTGTCCCAGAGATTTCGATATGTTGTGTCTGTGTTCTCATTTACCTCTAAGAATTTTTAAATTTCCTCCTTGATGTCTTCTGTAACCCATTGTTCATTCAGTAGCATATTGTTCATTCTCCATGTGATGTAGGAATTTTTCATCCTTATTTTATTGTTGATTTCCAATTTCATTCCATTATGATCAGATAAAATGCATGGTAGTATTTCTACTTCTTTGTATTTGCTAACAGTTGCCCTGTGGCATAATATATGGTCTATTTTTGTGAAGGATCCATGTGCTGCTGAGAAGAAATTGTATCCACTTGATGTTGGTTGATATGTTCTATATATGTCGGTTAAGTCTAAGTTATTAATTGTGTTATTGAGTTCTATAGTTTCTTAATTCAATTTTTGTTTGGAAGATCTGTGCAGTGGTGATAGAGTTGTGTTAAAATCACCATGATTATTGTGTTGTGGTCTATTTGACTCTTGAACTTGAGATGAGTTTGTTTGATGAACATAGCTGCACCATTTTGGGGGGCATATATATTAATGATTGTTATGTCTTGTTGGTGTATGGTTCCCTTGAGCAGTATGTAGTTTCCTTCTTTATCCCTTTTAATTAATTTTGGCTTCAAGTCTATTTTATTTGATCTGAGTATGAACACCCCTGCTTGCTTCCAAAGACCATTCGAGTGTTATGATTTTTCCCAACCTTTCATCTTCAGTCTGTGTATGTCTTTTCCTATCAGATGAGTCTCCTATAGGCAGCATATTGTTGGATCTTTTTTTAATCCAGTCTACTAGCCTATGTCTTCTGATTGGTGAGTTTAAGCCATTAACATTTACGGTTACTATTGAGATATGGTTTGTATTTCTAGTCATATTTGTTTATTTTTATTATTTAACTTGATTTGTTTTTGCTCTTTGATTAGTTTTTCCTTTACTATATTACCTCCCACTGTTGGTTTATTTATTTATTTATTTATTTATTTATTTTTTTTATTTTTTTTTTTTTAATTTTTTATTGTGGGTTGTTCAAAACATTACAAATTTCTTGACATATCATATTCCACACTTTGATTCTAGTGGGTTATGAACTCCCACCTTCACCCCATACACAGATTGCAGATTCACATCAGTTACACATCCATTGATTTACAAATTGCCATACTAGTGTCTGTTGTGCTCCGCTGCCTTTCCCATCATCCACCCTCCCCCCTCCCCACCTCTCCCCTCCCTCCTCTCTCTCTACCCCCTCCACTGTATAACCCTGAGGGTCTCCTTCCATTACCGTGCAATTTACCTTCTCTCTCCCTTTCCCTCCCACCTCTCATCCCTGTTAAATGTTAATCTTCTTCTCCTGTTCTTCGTCCCTACTCTGTTCTTAGTTACTTTCCTTATATCAAAGAAGACATTTGGCATTTGTTTTTTAGGGATTGGCTAGCTTCACTTAGCATAATCTGCTCTAATGCCATCCATTTCCCTGTAAATTCTATGATTTTTGTCATTTTTTAATGCAGAGTAATACTCCATTGTGTATAAATGCCACATTTTTTTATCCATTCGTCTATTGAAGGGCATCTAGGTTGGTTCCACAGTCTTGCTATTGTGAACTGTGCTGCTATGAACATCGATGTAGCAGTGTCCCTGTAGCATGCTCTTTTTAGGTCTTTAGGGAATAGACCGAGAAGGGGAATAGCTGGGTCAAATGGTGGCTCCATTCCCAGCTTTCCAAGAAATCTCCATACTGCTTTCCAAATTGGCTGCACCAATCTGCAGTCCCACCAGCAATGTACAAGTGTACCCTTTTCCCCACATCCTCGCCAGCACTTGTTGTTGTTTGACTTCCTAATGGCTGCCAATCTTACTGGAGTGAGATGGTATCTTAGGGTGGTTTTGATTTGCATTTCTCTGACAGCTAGAGATGTTGAGCATTTTTTCATGTACTTGTTCATTGACTGTATGTCCTCCTCTGTGAAGTGTCTGTTCAGGTCCTTGGCCCATTTGTTGATTGGGTTGTTTGTTCTCTTATTGTCTAATTTTTTGAGTTCTTTGTATACTCTGGATATTAGGGCTCTATCTGAAGTGTGAGGAGTAAAGATTTGTTCCCAGGATGTAGGCTCCCTATTTACCTCTCTTATTGTTTCTTTTGCTGAGAAAAAACTTCTTAGTTTGAGTAAGTCCCATTTGTTGATTCTAGTTATTAACTTTTGTGCTATGGGTGTCCTATTGAGGAATTTGGAGCCCGACCCCACCGACTGTAGATCGTAGCCAACTTTTTCTTCTATCAGACGGCGCGTCTCTGATTTGATATCAAGTTCCTTGATCCATTTTTAATTCACTTTTGTGCATGGCGAGAGAAAGGGATTCAGTTTCATTTTGTTGCATATGGATTTCCAGTTTTCCCAGCACCATTTGTTGAAGATGCTATCCTTCCTCCATTGCATGCTTTTAGCCCCTTTATCAAATATAAGATAGTTGTAGTTTTGTGGATTGGTTTCTGTGTCCTCTATTCTGTACCATTGGTCCACACGCCTGTTTTGGTACCAGTACCATGCTGTTTTTGTTACTATTGCTCTGTAGTACAGTTTGAAGTCTGGTATCGCTATACCGCCTGATTCACACTTCTTGCTTAGCATTGTTTTTGCTATTCTGGGTCTTTTATTTTTCCATATGAATTTCATGATTGCTTTCTCTATTTCTACAAGAAATGCCATTGGGATTTTGATTGGCATTGCATTAAACCTATAGAGAACTTTTGGTAATATCGCCATTTTGATGATGTTAGTTCTGCCTATCCATGAACAGGGTATATTTTTCCATCTTCTAAGATCTTCTTCTATTTCTCTTTTTAGGGTTCTGTAGTTTTCATTGTATAAGTCTTTCACCTCTTTTGTTAGGTTGATTCCCAAGTATTTTATTTTTTTTGAAGATATTTTGAATGGAGTGGTTGTCCTCATTTCCATTTCAGAGGATTTGTCGCTGATATACAGGAATGCCTTTGATTTATGCGTGTTGATTTTAAATCCTGCCACTTTGCTGAATTCATTTATTAGCTCTAATAGTTTCTTTGTAGAGCCTTTTGGGTCTGCTAGATATAGAATCATATCATCTGCAAATAGTGATACTTTAATTTCTTCTTTTCCTATTTTTATGCCTTTAATTTCTTTCGTCTGTCTAATTGCTCTGGCCAGTGTTTCGAGAACTATGTTGAAGAGAAGTGGAGAGAGAGGGCATCCCTGTCTTGTTCCAGATTTTAGAGGGAATGCCTTCAGTTTTTCTCCATTCAGAATAATGCTAGCCTGAGGCTTAGCATAGATTGCTTTTACAATATTGAGGTATGTTCCTGTTATCCCTAGTTTTTCTAGAGTTTTGAACATAAAGGGATGCTGTACTTTGTCAAATGCTTTTTCCGCATCTATCGAGATGATCATATGGTTCTTATTTTTAAGTCTATTGATGTGGTGAATAACATTTATTGATTTCCGTATATTGAACCAGCCTTGCATCCCAGGGATGAATCCTACTTGATCATGGTGTACAATTTTTTTTATATGTTTTTGTATCCGATTCGCCAGAATTTTATTGAGGATTTTTGCATCTAGGTTCATTAGAGATATTGGTCTGTAGTTTTCTTTCTTTGAAGTGTCTTTGTCTGGTTTAGGTATCAGGGTGATGTTGGCCTCATAGAATGAATTTGGAAGTTCTCCCTCCTTTTCTATTTCCTGAAGTAGCTTGAAAAGTATTGGTATTAGTTCTTCTTTAAAGGTTTTGTAAAATTCTGCTGTATACCCATCGGGACCTGGGCTTTTCTTAGTTGGTAGTCTTTTGATGGTTTCTTCTATCTCCTCAATTGATATTGGTCTGTTTAGGTTTTCTATATCCTCCTGACTCAATCTGGGCAGATCATATGACTTAAGAAATTTATCTATGCCTTCACTATCTTCTAATTTATTGGAGTATAAGGATTCAAAATAGTTTTTGATTATCTTCTGTATTTCTGAAGTGTCTGTTGTGATATTGCCTTTTTCATCCCGTATGCTAGTAATTTGAGTTCTCTCTCTTCTTCTCTTCACTAGCATCGCTAAGGGTCTGTCGATTTTGTTTATTTTTTCAAAGAACCAACTTTTAGTTTTGTCAATTTTTTCAATTGTTTCTTTTGTTTCGATTTCATTAATTTCAGCTCTGATTTTAATTATTTCTTGCCTTCTACTTCTTTTGCTGTTGTTTTGCTCTTCTTTTTCAAGGATTTTGAGATGAAGTATGAGATCATTTATTTGTTGGTTTTTTCTTTTTTTAAGGAATGAACTCCAAGCAATGAATTTTCCTCTTAGAACTGCTTTCAATGTGTCCCATAGATTCCGATATGTTGTGTCTGTGTTTTCATTTATCTCTAAGAATTTTTTAATTTCCTCCTTGATGTCTTCTATAACCCATTGATCATTCAGTAACCTATTGTTCATTCTCCAATTGATGTATGCTTTTTCCATCCTTCTTTTATCGTTGATTTTCAGTTTCATTCCATTATGATCAGATAAGATGCATGGTAATATCTCTACTCCTTTATATTGTCTAAGAGTTGCCCTGTGACATAATATATGATCTATTTTTGAGAAGGATCCATGTGCTGCTGAGAAAAAAGTGTAACTGCTTGATGTTGGGTGGTATACTCTATATATGTCAATTAGGTCTAGGTTATTAATAGTGTTATTGAGTTCTATAGTTTCCTTATTCAACTTTTGTTTGGAAGATCTGTCCAGTGGCGAGAGAGGTGTGTTGAAGTCTCCCATGATTATGGTGTGGTGGTCTATTAGACTCTTGAACTTGAGAAGAGTTTGTTTGACGAACATAGCTGCACCATTGTTTGGGGCATAAATATTTATGATTGTTATGTCTTGTTGGTGTATGGTTCCCTTAAGCAGTATGTAGTGTCCCTCTTTATCTCTTTTGATTAACTTTGGCTTGAAATCTATTTTATTTGATATGAGTATGGACACGCCTGCTTGTTTCCGAAGTCCATATGAGTGATATGATTTTTCCCAACCTTTCACCTTCAGCCTATGTATTTCTTTTCCTATCAAATGCGTCTCCTGTAGGCAGCATATTGTTGGGTCTTGTTTTGTGATCCATTCTACTAGCCTGTGTCTCTTAATTGGTGAGTTTAAGCCATTAACATTTAGGGTTATTATTGAGATATGGGTTGTTCTTCCAGCCATATTTGTTTATTTCTGTTACTAAACATTGTTTGTTTTCCTCTTTGATTGTTTCCCCCCCCCCTTTACTGTCCTACCTCCCACTGTTGGTTTTCATTGTTATTTTCCATTTCCTCTTCCTGTAATACTTTGGCTAGGATGTTTTGAAGAGATGGTTTTCTAGCTGCAAATTCTTTTAACTTTTGTTTATCGTGGAAGGTTTTAATTTCATTCTCCATCCTGAAGCTTAATTTCGCTGGATACACAATTCTTGGTTGGAACCCATTATCTTTCAGTGTTTGAAATATGTTATTCCAGGATCTTCTAGCTTTCAGAGTCTGTGTTGAAAGATCAGCTGTTATCCTGATTGGCTTGCCCCTAAATGTAATCTGCTTCCTTTCTCTTGTAGCTTTTAAAATTCTCTCCTTATTCTGTATGTTGGGCATCTTCATTATAATGTGTCTAGGTGTGGATCTCTTATGATTTTGCACATTCGGCGTCCTGTAGGCTTCTAGGATTTGGGATTCTGTCTCATTCTTCAAGTCTGGGAAGTTTTCTTGTATTATTTCATTGAATAGACTGCTCATTCCTTTGGTTTGGAGCTCTGTACCTTCCTGTATCCCAATGACTCTTAAGTTTGGTCTCTTAATGTTATCCCATATTTCTTGGATGTTCTGCTCATGGTTTCTTAACAGTCTTGCTGAGCTGTCTATGTTCTTTTCCAGTTGAAATACTTTGTCTTCATTGTCTGATGTTCTATCTTCTAAGTGTTCTACTCTGTTGGTAGTATTCTCCATTGAGTTTTTAAGTTGGTTTATTGCTTCCTGCATTTCTAGGATTTCTGATTGCTTGTTTTTTATAACCTCTATCTCCCTGTATAGTTGATCCTTTGCTTCCTGGATTTGTTTGCGTAATTCGTTGTCGAAGTGATCTTTCATTGTCTGATTTTGCTGTTTAATGTCTTCCTTGATACTCCAGATCATCTGAAGCATGTATATCCTGAATTCTTTATCTGACATTCCATCTGCTGCAGCTGTTACCTCTTCTAAAGTTGCGTTGACCTGCATTGCTTGTGGTCCTTTCTTTCCTTGTCTTTTCATACTGCTTGCGTATCTTTCCTGCAGGTGCGGGCGGCGGCTCTGCTCTCTCCTTATTCCAATTGGGGTGTCGTGGCTACCACGCCGGCAGGTCACTGGGCCTGTTCTGGGAGCTGGTGGCGGCTCTGTTCTGCCCCTACTCCAATTGGGGTGACGTGTCTGTCGTACCAGCAGGCCACTGGGCCTGTCCTGCTGGTCGGTCGCAGATCTGCCCACCTTTCGGGCACGAGTGTAGGCTCTGCTTTGCCCCTACTCCAATTGGGGTGTCGTGACTACCCCGCCTGCAGGATGCTGTGTCTGTTCCTGGCAAGGGAGGCGACTCTGCTCTGTCACTACTCCAATTAGGGTGGTGTTTGTACCCCGCCGGCAGGCTCCTGGGCCTGATCCGCCGGTCTGTTGTAGGTCTGCCTACCTTGAAGGCGCGGGCGGCGGATCTGCCCTGCCCCTCCTACCACGCCTGCGGACCCCTGGGCCTGATCTGCAGGTTGATCACTGGTCTGCTCACCCTGCGGGCACGGGTGGCGGTTCAGCTCCACCCCCACTCCTATTGGGGTCACGTGACCACCACACCGGCAGGGCCTGATCCGGGCGTGGGATAAGGATCTGCTCTGCCCCTACTCGAGTTGGGGTGACGTGTGTACCACACTGGCAGGCCACTGGGCCTGACCCGCCAGGCTGTCACAGGTCTGTTTACCTTGCAAGCGCGAAGGGCGGCTCTGCCCTGCCCCTCCTACCACGCCCATGTACTACTGGGTCGTGGGTCTGCCCACCTGGCGGGTGTGGGTGGCGGCTCCGCTCCGCCCCCTCTCCAATTGGGGTCACGCGGTCACCACGCTGGCGAGCCGCTGGGCCTGCTCCGGGGGCTGGCGGCGGCCCGGCTCCTTCCCTCTGGCTCGAGGACAAATTGAGGAGACTCGGGTGACTGAGCCTCACCCCCCTTACCAGGAGACCAACTGCTTATGTCACCGCTGGTATTGATGAAGATCTCTCCTCCACCGCTTTCTGCTGACATCAGATCTCTGCCATGTTGGTATCCTATGCGAATGGCAGCATTTCGTTCCCCTTGCCAGGCAACCCAAGCAATGGGTGAGTCCTGACCTGCCCTCAGCAGGACCCGGACCGAGACACAGTTTCCGCGGGCTCCTAGCCCCGGTACAGGGAAGTTCCGGGAGCCGGAACTCGGCCGCTCCGTGCTCGGTGTAAGCTCCTATAAGTGTAGGCTCCAAGAAGCAGCCCCCGCGGGCTCAGTTCCGGGAGCCGGAATTCGGCCGCTTAGTGTTTGGTGTATGCTCTGATAGTAGCAGGGTCCAAGAAGCAGCCTCCGCGGGCTCCGCAGCCCTGAGCCAGGGCGGTTCCGGGACGGTTCTGGGAGCCGGAACTCGGCCGCTCTGTGCTCGGTGTAAGCTCCTATAAGTGTAAGCTCCAAGAAGCAGTCCCCGCGGGCTCAGTTCCGGGAGCTGGAATTCGGCTTCTTGGTGTTTCGTGTTTGCTCTGATATTAGCAGGGTCCAAGAAGCAGCCTCCGCAGGCTCCGCAGCCCGGAGCCAGGGCGGTTCCGGGACGGTTCCGGGAGCCGGGACTCGGCCGCCCCGCGCTCCGTGTTCACTCCGATAAGATCAGATTTTAAGAAGCCCCCAGGCGCTGAACCCTAGCAATCTGTCTGCAAGCCGCAGGCGAATTGCAGCCTGAAATTACCTGTTCTATGGCTGAATGAGCTGCGGTCAGTCAAAAACAGGTGTGGTGACGTCAGTTTACCAACATGGTGGCTGCTGGCCTCCTCTGTGGTCTGACCGGTGTGGAGAACCGAGATGGACCGCTTCCTTCCCCGTCTCGAACCCAGAATTCAGCCCTGAGTGCGGTGCTTGCGCGTCTGGCAGAAACTGCAGCGCTGTAACCCTGCGTCTCTCCCACTGTTGGTTTTCATTGTTATTTTTCATTTCCTCTTCATGTAATGTTTTGCCAAGGATGTTTTGAAGTGCCGATTTTCTAGCTCCAATTCTTTTTACTTTTGTTTATCATGGAAGGTTTTTATTTCATCTTCAAACCTGAAGCTTAATTTTTCTGGATACAAGATTCTTGGTTGGAACCTATTATGTTTCAGTGTTTTAAATATGTCATTCCAGGATCTTCTAGCTTTCAGAGTCTCTGTTGAAAGAGCAGCCATTAATCTAATTGGTTTACCCCTAATTGTAATCTTCTTCTTTTCTCTTGTGGCTTTTAAAATTCTCTCCTTGTTCTGTATGTTGGGCATTTTCATTATAATGTATCTTGGTGTTGATCTCTTGTGGTTTTATACATTTGGCATTCTGTAGGCTTCTAGGATTTGGATTTCCATTTCATTCTTCATGTCTGGAAAGTTTTCTAATACTATTTCATTAAACAGTTGCTCATTCCTTTGGTTTAGACCTCTATACCTTCCTCTATCTCAATAACAATTAAATTTGGTCTTTTTATGCTGTCCCATATTTCTTGGATATTCTGCTCATGGTTTCTTATGAGTCTCACTGTGCTGTATATACTCTTTTATTTTTTTATTTATTATTTTTTTAATTTTTTATTGTTGGTTGTTCAAAACATTACAAATTTCTTGATATATCATATTTCACACTTTGATTCAAGTGGGTTATGAACTCCCATTTTTACCCCATATACAGATTGAAGAATCACATCAGTTACACATCCATTGATTTACCTATTGCCATACTAGTGTCTGTTGTGTTCTGCTGCCTTTCCTATCCTCTACTATCCCCGCCTCCCCTCCCCTCCCCTCTTCTCTCTCTACCCCCTCTACTGTCATTCATTTCTCCCCCTTGTATTATTTTCCCCTTTCCCCTCACTTCTTCTTGTATGAAATTTTGTATAACCCTGAGGGTCTCCTTCCATTTCCATGCAATTTCCCTTCTCTCTCCCTTTCCCTCCCACCTCTCATCCCAGTTTAATGTTAATCTTCTTCTCATGCTCTTCGTCCCTACTCTGTTTTAGTTACTCTCCTTATATCAAAGAAGACATTTGGCATTTGTTTTTTAGGGATTGGCTAGCTTCACTTAGCATAATCTGCTCTAATGCCATCCATTTCCCTGCAAATTCTATGATTTTGTCATTTTTTAATGCAGAGTAATACTCCATTGTGTATAAATGCCACATTTTTTAATCCATTCATCTATTGAAGGGAATCTAGGTTGGTTACACAGTCTTGCTATTGTGAATTGTGCTGCTATGAACATCGATGTAGCAGTGTCCCTGTAGCATGCTCTTTGTATACTCTGGATATTAGGGCTCTATCTGAAGTGTGAGGAGTAAAGATTTGTTCCCAGGATCTAGGCTCCCTATTTACCTCTCTTATTGTTTCTTTTGCTGAGAAAAAAACTTTTTAGTTTGAGTAAGTCCCATTTGTTGTTTCTAGTTATTAACTTTTGTGCAATGGGTGTCCTATTGAGAAATTTGGAGCCCGACCCCACAGTATGTAGATCGTAGCCAACTTTTTCTTCTACCAGACGGTGTGTCTCTGACTTGATATCAAGCTCCTTGATCCATTTTGAATTCACTTTTGTGCATGGCAAGAGAAAGGGATTCAGTTTCATTTTGTTGCATATGGATTTCCAGTTTTCCCAGCACCATTTGTTGAAGATGCTATCCTTCCTCCATTGCATGCTTTTAGCCCCTTTATCGAATATAAGATAGTTGTAGATTTGTGAATTGGTTTCTGTGTCCTCTATTCTGTACCATTGGTCCACCCGCCTGTTTTGGTACCAGTACCATGCTGTTTTTGTTACTATTGCTCTGTAATATAGTTTGAAGTCTGGTATCGCTATACCGCCTGATTCACACTTCCTGCTTAGCATTGTTTTTGCTATTCTGGGTCTTTTATTTTTCCATATGAATTTCATGATTGCTTTCTCTATTTCTACAAGAAACGCCGTTGGGATTTTGATTGGCATTGCATTATACCTATAGAGAACTTTTGGTAATATCGCCATTTTGATGATATTAGTTCTGCCTATCCATGAACAGGGTATATTTTTCCATCTTCTAAGATCTTCTTCCATTTCTCTCTTTAGGGTTCTGTAGTTTTCATTGTATAAGTCTTTCACCTCTTTTGTTAGGTTGATTCCCAAGTATTTTATTTTTTTTGAAGATATTGTGAATGGAGTGGTTGTCCTCATTTCCATTTCAGAGGATTTGTCGCTGATATACAGGAATGCCTTTGATTTATGCATGTTGATTTTATATCCTGCCACTTGGCTGAATTCATTCATTAGCTCTAATAGTTTCTTTGTAGACCCTTTTGGGTCTGCTAGGTATAGAATCATGTATTCTGCAAATAGTGATAATTTAATTTCTTCTTTTCCAATTTTTATGCCTTTAATTTCTTTTGTCTGTCTAATTGTTCTGGCCAGTGTTTAGAGAACTATGTTGAACAGAAGTGGTGAGAGAGGGCATCCCTGTCTTGTTCCAGATTTTAGAGGTAATGCCTTCAATTTTTCTCCATTCAGAATGATGCTAGCCTGAGGCTTAGCATAGATTGCTTTTACAATATTGAGGTATGTTCCTGTTATCCCTAGTTTTTCTGGAGTTTTGAACATAAAGGGATGCTGTACTTTGTCGAATGCTTTTTCCGCATCTTTTGAGATGATCATATGGTTCTTGTTTTAAGTCTATTGATGTGGTGAATAACATTTATTGAGTTCCGTATATTGAACCAGCCTTGCATCCCAAGGATGAAACCTACTTGATCATGGTGCACAATTTTTTGATATGTTTTTGTATCCGATTCGCCAGAATTTTATTGAGGATTTTTGTATCTAGGTTCATTAGAGATATTGGTCTGTAGTTTTCTTTCTTTGAAGTGTCTTTGTCTGGTTTAGGTATCAGGGTGATGTTGGCCTCGTAGAATGAATTTGGAAGTTCTCCCTCTTTTTCTATTTCCTGAAGTAGCTTGAAAAGTATTGGTAATAGTTCCTCTTTAAAGGTTTTGTAAAACTCTGCTGTATACCCATCCGGTCCTGGGTTTTTCTTAGTTGGTAGTCTTTTGATGGTTTCTTCTATTTCCTCAATTGATAATGGTCTGTTTAGGTTGTCTATATCCTCCTGACTCAATCTGGGCAGATCATATGACTTAAGAAATTTATAGATGCCTTCACTATCTTCTAATTTATTGGAGTATAAGGATTCAAAATAATTTTTGATTATCTTCTGTATTTCTGAAGTGTCTGTTGTGATATTGCCTTTTTCATCCCGTATGCTAGTAATTTGAGTTCTCTCTCTTCTCTTCGCTAGCATGGCTAAGGGTATGTCGATTTTGTTTATTTTTTCAAAGAACCAACTTTTAGTTTTGTCAATTTTTTCAATTGTTTCTTTTGTTTTGATTTCATTAATTTCAGCTCTGATTTTAATTATTTCTTGCCTTCTACTTCTTTTGCTGTTGTTTTGCTCTTCTTTTTCTAGGATTTTGAGATGAAGTATGAGATCATTTATTTGTTGTTTTTTTTTTTTCTTTTTTTAAGGAATGAACTCCAAGCAATGAATTTTCCTCTTAGAACTGCTTTCAATGTGTCCCATAGATTCCGATATGTTGTGTCTGTGTTTTCATTAATCTCTAAGAATTTTTTAATTTCCTCCTTGATGTCTTCTATAACCCATTGATCATTCAGTAACCTATTGTTCATTCTCCAAGTGATGTATGCTTTTTCCTTCCTTCTTTTATCGTTGATTTTCAGTTTCATTCCATTATGATCAGATAAGATGCATGGTATTATCTCTACTCCTTTATATTGTCTAAGAGTTGCCCTGTGACATAATATATGATCTGTTTTTGAGAAGGATCCATGTGCTGCTGAGAAAAAAGTGTAACTGCTTGATGTTGGGTGGTATATTCTATATATGTCAATTAAGTCTAGGTTATTAATTGTGTTATTGAGTTCTATAGTTTCCTTTTTCAACTTTTGTTTGGAAGATCTGTCCAGTGGCGAGAGAGGTGTGTTGAAATCTCCCATGATTATTGTATGGTGGTCTATTAGACTCTTGAACTTGAGAAGAGTTTGTTTGATGAACATAGCTGCACCATTGTTTGGGGCATATATATTTATGATTGTTGTGTCTTGTTGGTGTATGGTTCCCTTAAGCAGTATGTAGTGTCCCTCTTTATCCCTTTTGATTAACTTTGGCTTGAAATCTATTTTATTTGATATGAGTATGGACACTCCTGCTTGTTTCTGAAGTCCATATGAGTGATATGATTTTTCCCAACCTTTCACCTTCAGCCTATGTATGTCTTTTCCTATCAAATGCGTCTCCTGTAGGCAGCATATTGTTGGGTCTTGTTTTGTGATCCATTCTACTAGCCTGTGTCTCTTGATTGGTGAGTTTAAGCCATTAACATTTAGGGTTATTATTGAGATATGGGTTGTTCTTCCAGCCATATTTGTTTATTTATGTTACTAAACATTGTTTGTTTTCCTCTTTGATTATTCCCCCCCCCCTTTACTGTCCTACCTCCCACTGTTGGTTTTCATTGTTATCTTCCATTTCCTCTTCCTGTAATGTTTTGCCAAGGATGTTTTGAAGAGATGGTTTTCTAGCTGCAAATTCTTTTAACTTTTGTATATCGTGGAAGGTTTTAATTTCATCTTCCATCCCGATGCTTAATTTCGCTGGAAACACAATTCTTGGTTGGAACCCATTTTCTTTCAGTGTTTGAAATGTTATTCCAGGATCTTCTAGCTTTCAGAGTCTGTGTTGAAAGATCAGCTGTTATCCTGATTGGCTTACCCCTAAATGTAATCTGCTTCCTTTCTCTTGTAGCTTTTAAAATTCTCTCCTTATTCTGTATGTTGGGCATCTTCATTATAATGTGTCTAGGTGTGGATCTCTTATGATTTTGCACATTCGGCGTCCTGTAGGCTTCTAGGATTTGGGATTCTGTCTCATTCTTCAAGTCTGGGAAGTTTTCTCATATTATTTCATTGAATAGACTGCTCATTCCTTTGGTTTGGAGTTCTGTACCTTCCTGTATCCCAATGACTCTTAAGTTTGGTCTCTTTATGTTATCCCATATTTCTTGGATGTTCTGCTCATGGTTTCTTAACAGTCTTGCTGAGCTGTCTATGTTCCTTTCAAGTTGAAATACTTTGTCTTCATTGTCTGATGTTCTATCTTCTAAGTGTTCTACTCTGCTGGTAGTATTCTCAATTGAGTTTTTAAGTTGGTTTATTGCTTCCTGCATTTCTAGGATTTCTGTTTGTTTGTTTTTTATAACCTCTATCTCCCTGTATAGTTGATCTTTTGCTTCCTGGATTTGTTTGTGTAATTCATTGTCGACGTGATCTTTCATTGTCTGATTTTGCTGTCTAATGTCTTCCTTGATACTCCAGATCATCTGAAGCATGTATATCCTGAATTCTTTATCTGACATTCCATCTGCTGCAGCTGTTACCTCTTCTAAAGTTGAGTTGACCTGCATTGCTTGTGGTCCTTTCTTTCCTTGTCTTTTCATACTGCTTGCGTTTCTTTCTGCTTGGTGAAACTGTTGTGTTTTTGAAATGTTTTTTCCCCTATATATTTATATTGCTCTTGTATAGTTGAAAAGTCTCCCTTGCAGGGTCGGGCGGCGGTCTGCCTACCTTGCAGGCGCGGGCGGCGGCTCTGCTCTGCCCCTCCTCCAATTGGTGTTAGGTGTCTACCACGCCTGCGGACCCCTGGGCCTGTTCTGCTGGTCAGTCGCAGGTCTGCCTACCTTGCAGGCGCGGGCGGCGGCTCTGCTCTGCCCTTACTCCAATTGGGGTGACGTGTCTACCACGCCAGCGGGTCGCTGGGCTTATTCCGGGCTCAGGAGGCGGCTCTGCTCTGCCCTTACTCCAATTGGGGTGTCATGACTACCACGCCGGCAGGTTACTGGGCCTGTTCCGGGCGCGGGCGGCGGCTCTGCTCTGCCCCTACTCCAGTTGGGGTGACGAGTGTACCACGCAGGCAGGCCACCGGGCCTGATCCGCCGGTCGGTTGCAGGTCTGCCTACCCTGCAGGCGTAGGCGGCGGCTCTGCCCTGCCCCTCCTACCACGCCAGCGGACCACTGGGCCTGATCTGCAGGTTTGTCGCAGGTCTGCCCACCCTGCGGGCACTGGTGGCGGTTCCGCTCCGCCCCCACTCCAATTGGGGTCACGTGACCACCACCCTGGCGGGGCCTGATCCGGGCGCAGGCGAAGGCTCTGCTCTGCCCCTACTCCAGTTGGGGTGACGTGTGTACCACGCTGGCAGGCCGCTGGGCCTTACCCGCCAGTCTGTCGCAGGACTGCTTACCTTGCAGGCGCGGGCGGCAGCTCTGCCCTGCCCCTCCTACCATGCCCGTGTACCACTGGGTCGCAGGTTTGCCCACCTTGCGGGCGCTAGTGGCGGCTCCGCTCCGCCCCCTCTCCAATTGGGGTCACGCGACCACCACACCGGCGAGCCGCTGGGCCTGCTCTTGGTGCGGGCGGCGGCCCGTCTCCTCCCCTCTGGCTCGACGACAAATCAAGAGAGACTCGGGTGTCTGTGAGTGAGTCCTGACTGGCCCTCACAGGCCCCGTCGCAGTCCTGTTGCCACTGCCCACGAAGGCTCGGTTGGTATTTACCTCCACAGTATTCAGCAGAACCTGGACCGAGAAGCAGTTTCCGCGGGCTCCTTAGCCCTGGGCCAGAGCAGTTCCAGGAGCCGGAACTTGGCCGCTCCATGCTCGGTGTATGCTCTGATAAGAGCAGGCTCCAAGAAGCAGTTTCCGCGGGTTATTTAGCACTGAGCCTGAGTAATCTGTCTGCAAGCCGCAGGCGAATGGCAGCCTGAAATTACCTGTTCTATGGCTGAATGAGCTGCGGTCAGTCGAAAACAGGGATGGTGACGTCAGCTCTCCAAGATGGTGGCCGCTGGCCTCCTCTGTGGTCTGACCAGTGTGGAGAACCGAATTGGACCACTTCCTTCCCCCGTCTCAAACCCAGAATTCAGCACTGAGTACGGTGCTTGCACGGCTGGCAGAAACTGCAGCACTGTATCCCTGCGTCGCTATCTCCTCATTTCCTAGCGCGCGCTGCAGACTCTAGCCGCGGGGCGATTTGCTGAATAAGCAGTGTTACCCTCCGTGCGACAAATCTCTAGCATTTGAGTCAACATAGTCGATCCTCGTGCGATGGAAATCCTTCCTCCAGGTTCCGGAGCACCCCACTATTGCTGGAAATTCCTAACAAGATAGCCTTTAGCCTTCCTGACTCGTCATACTCCCACACAGTGATGCGGCACACGGGGGCAATGCACTCCCCTCGCCGCCATCTTCCTCATTGTATATACTCTTTTAGAGATGATATATTTTGTCTTCATTGTCTGATGTTCTGTCTTCTAAGTGTTTTACTCTGCTGGTGATACTCTCATTTGAGTTTTTAATTTGGTTTATTATTTCCTTCATTTCTAGGATTTCTGTTTGTTTGTTTTTGTTTTTTGTTTTTTATTTTTGTATAACCTCTATCTCCCTATAGAGTTGATCTTTTGCTTCTTGGATTTGTTTATGTAATTCATTGTGAAAGTGATCTTTTATTGTTTGCATTTAATGTCTAATGTCTTCTCTGGGACTCCAGAACATCTGACACATGTATATCCTGAAATATTTATCTGACATCCTTTCTGCTATAGATGTTACCTCTTCTAATGTTGTATTGTCCTGCATTGTTTGTGGTCCTTTCTTTCCTTGTCTTTTCATGTTGGTCACATTTCTTTCCAGCTCTGTGTGACTGTTGTGTTATTGGTTTTCCCCTATAGATTTGTATTGCTCTTGTATAGTTCCAAGATCTCTCCTTTGTGATGGGAGACAATGTTAGCAGTTTCCAATATCAACAATACATCATCTATGAGCTAGTTTTTCTTATTAATACATTTATAGTTAGTCTCTATGTCTAGAGATGTTGGATTCAATTATTATTTAAAGTATAATCATTAGTTTCATAAAAGGCATACAGTTTCTGGTGGCGTATAGAGAAGTGAGGATCGGGCATAGGACGTTATGTTATGGGGGGAAGATGTGAGGGTATGGGGTTAATATATCTTAGCTACTTTGGAGGAGAACTCTAATGAAGGGGGTTATTAGCAGGAGGTATTTCAGTGTAGGTAAGTACGTGGGAGGACAATAAGAAGCATAGAAACAAACACCTATTTGCATTTAAAACATTACACGTAGTAGAAATGGTAATACTTGGGAAGTTGAGAGAGGAAAAGAAGGAGGAAGAAAAGTAAAAAGAAGAAGAATAAAGGGGAAAAAGAGAAAGGAATGCAAAGAAAAAGAAAGGAAAAACGAAAAGAAAAAGAAAGGTAAAAAGAAAAGAAAAAGATAAAAAGAAAAAAGGAAAGAAGGAAATAAAAAATGCCCTCTTAGAATTTTGTTTTCTTCTCTTCCAGTAGGTGGCGGTGTGCATTCCAGGTTGAGTCTCTGCCCTCAGGGTGGTGAAAGCAACCCGTGTGAGGAGGCTCTCCCTCACCTGCCAGCTGTCTCCTGTCTCTTTGGGTTGCTCCCAGTCTCTATCCCCCTCCCCTCTCCTGCCCACCAGGTGCCAATTGATGGATCTCTTGTCCACAGCCCTGGGTTCACTCTGGGCGTGCAGCGCCCTGGCTGCCCTGTGCTCCTAATTAACTGAGCGCTATCTCTGTTTTGGGTAGTCACCACATCATCACAGCTGGGGAGAGAGGGAATTGGAAACCGGCAACCTGTTCTGTCATATTCCCTCTGGTAGCCACTCCCTCCAAAAGCTGACAAGAAAGGTTTTGGTTATCACATCTGGGGGAGGGGGAGTTGCAGATCAGGCACCTTCTCAATTGCACTCTGCTCTGATAGCCACGCCCCAAAAAGCTGGCAAGAACGGTTTTGAGTTATCACAGCTGGGGAGAGGGGGGACTGGGAATCACACACCTGTTCAGATGCCCATTGCACTGTCAGCTACACCTGCCAAAAGTTAATGAGGTAGATTTTCCAAAATGGCAAACACCCATTTCCACGCCAGGGTGCTCAGTGAGGTGGAGGAAGCTAGGCTGCTCCTACTCTAGATCCAGAATTTGGTCCTTGGTCTGGTGTCCTGCTGTGACATGGATCAGAGTCTAGTGTGCTCTAGCCCTTAAGGATCAGTAACCCTGCGTCTGTGCGCTGAAACTCTGCCTTACTGCGGCGGGTTCCCGCACCACACTGCTTCCGCTGCAAAGAGTGACTCTAGTTTCCTGGCGTTCTGGGCTGCGCTTGCAACAATCTGCTGTTTAAAATCCTGTCACATGCTCCATGAGGCTTAAATTCGTGAATGGGAACCCCTGTGGCGGAAAACATCTGACCACTCACTTGGAGTCACACCAGTAACAGGTGCTCCTCTACTCTGCCATCTTGGAATCATCAGCCCTATTTTGTATTTTATTTAGAGACAAAGTCTCACTGAGTTGCTAAAAGCCACCAGGATCACAGGCCTTTGTGACTATGCTTGGCAAGAATACTAGATTTTTAAAGATAAGAAAATTGTAATCTGGGAAT
The DNA here is from genome assembly GCF_021218885.2 of Marmota monax. Classification (NCBI taxonomy): domain Eukaryota; kingdom Metazoa; phylum Chordata; class Mammalia; order Rodentia; family Sciuridae; genus Marmota; species Marmota monax. The sequence goes on from NW_026694772.1 coordinate 7,126,294, forward strand.
GAATTGATATTTCCTGAGGTTTGTCTCTAAATTTTAATTTGAATGGGATAGTAATTTGACCCCTCTGCCTTTTCTAGTTGGTAGATTCTAAAGCTTTATCATGACATCAGTATTCTACATCATTGGGAAAATGTTCTTCAGAATCCATCAGAATGAATCTTACACAGAACAGCAATATATGAAGCATGCAAATGTGGAACATTTCTGTTTTAAGCAGGAATGAGTGGGATGGATCAAAGGACAAAATGCTTAACTATTCTATGCCTTCACCCCTTAGCCCATATTAGTCTTAAGGGTCAAAGAATAATTGGTTTTAGTCATGTTAATATATACATAAATTGAAATGCACACATTTAAGTAAGTAATTTAATGAGTTTTAATAATTATTTACATCACCACAAACAAGATTACATGATGTTATTACAGGAGAACATATTCTGGTGCTCCCTTTCTGTTAATCCCCATTTCAAAATGCAGCTAGTGTTCTGATTTTGATGAAAATTTTATTCTTATTCTCACCTGTTTTGGAACTTGAATACAAAGAATCAAAGAGAATGTACTATTATGCATGAATACAATGGTTTTAAAAGTGATCATGTTATTGTATGGATCAGTAGATATTTCCACCTTATTTTTGGGGAGTATCCCTTGCATGCATGGGGATTCATTGGTTTATCAGTTCACCTGTTCTCAGGTAATTGTTTACACTATTAAACTAATATGAGTATTCGAAATATTTATATATATATATATATATATATATATATATATATATATATATTTTTTTTTTTTTTTTCATTTCTCCTAAAAATAGAATTGCCTATTTGTATGGTAAAAGTATATTAAGTCTTACAACAAATTGAAATTTGCATACAATACTAGGGAATGCGAACTAAAATGTAGAGATAGATATCAGTTTACTGTTAATAATATAACCTAATATATGGTGAGTGAAAGCATATCCTATAGATGGAAGGAGGTGACACAAGAGAGGGATGAAAAATGGGACAGGAAAAATCTTCTGGAGGTGATGTATATGCTGAATCTTAATTGTGATTATGGTTTCACAAGTATGCATTTATAAATACTTAACAAATTGTATATTTTAAACATCCATTGGTTATTTTATATGAACTTTAGTACAATGAACTACTGAAAAATTAAAATGATTCAGAGAAGTATTCACTCCTGATTTCTGAGATATTTTACATATTTATACAGTTTACAGTAGTATAGTCCAGGTTAAATGTTGGTAATCAATAAGATTGATAAGAAAAATGAAAATTTTCATCATATCTTATCAAAGAAATGATGACTCAAATAATGCTTATAATTTTCCAAACAAATTACAATTTGATTTCCTTTGTCAATTTTTTTTTGAATTTTGAAATTATTAACTGTTATTTAAAAAAATATGTGATGTGGATGTGGCTCAGTGGTAGACTGCTGGCCTAGCATGCCTGAAGCCCTGGGTTTGCTTTCCAGCAACACACCCCCCCCACACACACACACCACCATATATATATATATTATGTGTGGTAGTGTGTATATGCATACATACACACAAACACACACACATATATTTTATTTATTTATATATATATATATATATATATATATATATATATATATATATATACACACACACACATACACATGTTAATGGGGTACCATGTTATGTTCCAATGTATGTATAAATTGTATAATGTTTAAATCATTAAGCATATTTATCTCCTCATATATTTTTCATTTCTTATGAAATCACTTACTTTAATTCTGTGCTGTGTTCCACTGGAATTTTGGTCATCAATGTTACCACAATTTCATCTACTTCTGGTCTATAAAATGTCCTAGAAATTTTGTCTTTCTTTTCTTGCTGCAGCCTCATAGTTCTGTAAATAATGTCACCTCAGAAGCCAATAGCAGTGAATTATTTAAGTATAAATAGTTAAAAGCACCTGGTAGACTATTTCTCATAAGACTTCTTTGTTCATATTGTAATATCTAGTGTGTAGTTTATAGAAAAGCCTTCAGCTGGGCAGGAAATTGAAGAAGATACCACAAGCGATGATGAGACTGATTAAGACTGTCTCTGGTTAATTCATTACAGTAACAGTAAAAAAAAAATCACCACCAGGTTGAAGAAGTTGAAAAGTTTTATTGGGTTTCATATATAACTATTTCATAAGAATTTAATCAATATTTTCCCTGACCTTAAGAATGTATATATGATGAATAGTGAAACCATTGTCTAACCTCCAAGGGCTTCCAGTCTATACTGTAAAGTATATCATTTCTATAACATTTTGCTAATAATATTTATCCACAAAAAAGTGTTACCTTGAAAAAAATTGAGTGTCTAAAACTTTTCTCAGGAGATTATTTTACTGGCACTGAACTAGTTATGAAATGTGTGATTTAAAAAAACTTTATTATTTTATCAATCTCTGTTCATAACGTGAGTGAATAACCATTGTAGTAGATCAGGTAACTTTTGAGAAATCCCAAAGATAGTACTAATTCTTCAAGATTTTATTATTCAGAATATAGGGTCTTATCTTAGGAAGTCGAAATCAAAAAATTTTCCCCAGAGGTGACTTTTGTCACATGATGAAAATACAACAAGAGAAACCTGAGACCAAGAGTTAGGCCATGCACAGTTATCTATTAATCAAAGACAAAATTCAAATACTTTTTTAAAGGCTAGTAGGAAATGAAATGTTTGTAAGAAGCTCATCTCTTTCTGAAGAGGGAAACTATTTGTGCCCTTGATTTTATTATAATAATCAGGAATATAAAATTTCTTTAAAGCACTAAAAACCATTCTTTTGAGATATAAATCTCCCTTATCTGGGCAGATTAAACAAGTACTGAATAACTTTCTACTTCCTTTTGTTTATGGCAGACTGAGGTACTTCAGGACTAATTTGCTATTTTTACAGTGAGCAAACCACATTTTAATCTTACATTAATATAATATTTGTCAGTAGAATAATTGCAATCTCTCTCTCTCTCTCTCTCTCTCTCTCTCTCTCTCTCTCTCTCTCAACAAATAGACTCATCAAACTCAAGCAACTTTTTTCAAAATTTAAACATACTTTAAGGACTTTGTTCAGATTCATCATTTGCAGGTGTTATAAAGCAAGGAAACTAAATGTACCTGTGCAAACTTTGGAGAACATTCTATGCCCATTAATGTTCCTTCCTCTCCCATCAGTTTTCTCATTTATGAAAACTCAAACAGTTTATTCTAATATAAAAAACACTTTCCCCCTCATAGTTTATCAGGAATATGACTGTAGTCCTATGTCTTTCTTCACTATTCTTGTTCTTAGCTTAGTCTGAAAAAACATTAAATAAAGTGCTTAGACAAAGTTTCTAAAATATTTTTCACAGAGAAAACTGAATTTTAAGTAATTGAAAAGTCCAACTATGAGCAAATATTTTAGCAGACCAAGTTCACCAATGTATATTTCTGTATATTTCTACATCTGTGTCTGTAGCAAAAGAAGTAGAAGGCAAGAAATAATTAAAATCAGAGCTGAAATTAATTAAATTGAAACAAAAGAAACAATTGAAAAAATTGACAAAACTAAAAGTTGGTTCTTTGAAAAAATAAATAAAATCGAAAGACCCTTAGCCATGCTAACAAAGAGAAGAAGAGAGAGAACTCAAATTACTGGCATACGGGATGAAAAAGGCAATATCACAACAGACACTTCAGAAATACAGAAGATAATCAGAAATTATTTTGAATCCTTATACTCCAATAAAATAGAAGATAGTGAAGGCATGGATAAATTTCTTAAGTCATATGATCTGCCCAGATTGAGTCAGGAGGATATAGACAACCTAAACAAATGTAACAATAAAATTTCATAGTTTTATTATAGGCCTTACATAATTAAGAAAAGGAGATATTTAAAAAATAAATGTATCAAATAGTTAAATATTTTCTTGGTAAGAAAACTTAGAATACCAATTTGTGAGGACAAATTTATCTTGTTAAACCGAAAACAATCACATCAAGCCTTGGAGCTAAGGAATAGCTTTGGTAAAATTTGTGGGCCCACTGATTTCTGGTCAACCTTGAACTGCAACTGTAATATCATTTTTTTTTTTATGTTGAAGATCTCACCTTCCTGAAATCTTGGTTTCCACAAATATTTGTTCTTGAAGTAAACATCAGTGAAGTGCTTTGGGATTTTCACACTGTTGATATCAATTTTTGTGGAGGTGATAATGACAATTTCCTGGTGTTTTCTAGCCAGTGGAATTTGATTGAGGGACAGAGGTCCAGTTATAAGCATTAAACCACTGCTCAGCTGCTTTTGGAAAACCACTCTTTTTCCTGTGTGGCACTCAGTGAAGATGACCCAGGATGGTTCCCAGAGTGATGCTAGTTTGTAGTTTTCTCAAAAGCTGATTTGTTTTGTTTTGTTGTTGTTGCTATTGGTTTGTATTTTTTGTTTGTTTGTTTTGTTTTTATTTTGAAATCGCTCAACAACTTCAGAGATGCACATTTTCATTAGGATAATATCTTGGAGTTTTGCATAGATTAAATAGTTAAGTACCACCATTCTTTTCACCATCAACTGGTTTTATGACAGCATCAAGAATATTCTCCTTTTTCTTCGCAATCCTGGATTTAACAGCAGAGTACTTCCTTTTGTACTTAGCCTTTATGGAACACGTAGCAGATTGGGATATATGCCAATTTCTCTGACAAAGATAGAGTTTTAGTTTTGTCTGCAGTGGGACTTCTCTCTCTTGGGCATTTTAGTCTTGAAGTTACTCATTTTAACTTTGTCACTGATCACCCTCCTGGCTTTAGATTTCTTCTTGTTGGTCATTTTAACCATTACCTTACAAGATGGGAAAGAGTATATCAATTTTTTAACACCTAAATTATCTGTGAATCTGACTTGTTCAGAGATTTTACTTGATTACATGACCTTGACTTGTTAAAAAAATATTTTTGAGCTAACAGTTTTTAAGCAGATATTTTTGTTTTGTTAAAAGTTTAGCACTTTTGACATACTGGCATTTTTCTCAGAATTCTGTGAGTATTTATTAGACTTTCAAAAGGAGCAGAGCATACTTATTTTATCAGTAATCTTATAATCTTATAATATATTAATAACATCTCAAAAGTGGTGACATATTTTGCACTCACAAATTATATTTTTTATCAGTTACCAACACACAAACACAGAAAGAATTTAGTAACTATTCAATGATGTGCAAGATTATGTACAGTTGACAAAAAATTGACATTCCTTATTTTAAGTAAATAGTATGTTTTTTATAGTGGAAGTAAACTGTGTTCATGCACAAATACAAAAAGATAAAACCAAGCAAGCAAGCAAAAAAAACTGGAAAACTTATTTTTTTACAACAAAGAAATGATATCCCCATCTCTACCTGTAAGAGATTATCAAATGGTCAGAAAATAAAATCAAATTTTAAAAATAATGGAATTAGCAGTTTTTACTGCCACTTATGGATGATAACTTAGTGAAAATTTGCAAACCAGATAAGGAACCAAACTTTGGTAAACCTGAGAAATATATACAAGAATACAGAATCAGAAAAAAAAAAAAAAAAAAAAAACAAGGGACCAGGAGTCACTAAGAGTAATAATTTTCAAGAACTTAAGAAAAGATATGTCTGAGATTAAATAAACCATAGAGGGCATTTCTCAAGGAATCCAAGTTTAATTGCCTTTGTAGTGGAACTTCCAAACTGTCAAAGGATAATTTTCAAAAGGTCACAGCATGAATCTCAAAGAAATATGAAGTGAGTGTATGCTAAATGCCTAATTAGCATATTAATGAAGGAACCAATAAAACGGTAAGTATGGTTGCATAGCTCATTGTCATATACATTCTGTTCTATGACTTTGCTAAACTCGACTGATAATATTAGTATAATTGTTTTTCTGACTATAATTGTTATAATTAATTGATTATTATATTGATAATTATTGTAGTTTATAAGAAAGTAATTGTAATAACACAATTATAATAATCTAATTGTGATAATGTAAATCATGATGTTGTATTTTTATTCTTAGTTATATATAACATTAGGATTCATTTTGACATAATTATAAAAGCATGGAATATAATTTGCTCCAATTTAGTCCCTAGCACTTCCCATTTCCTCCCCACCTTCCTCACAGTTCCCTTCCCTCTACTCTCAATCTTTCTGCTATTTAATTTTAGGGTTTTTTTTAAATTAGTGCCTTATAGATATACATAAACATGAGATTCATTGTGATATATTTGTATACGTACACAGCAAAGTTAGGTCAGATCCATTCCCCTGTTCTTCCCTTACCCTGTCCACCCCACCCCATCACCTTCCTCTATTCAACTAATTTTCTTTTTCAATTTTGATGAATTCATGCCTCATTTTATTCTTTTCTTTTCTTATTTTGGGCTAACTTCTGCGTATCAGAGAAAACATTTGATCTTTGAATTTCTGAGTCTGGCTTATTTTACTTATTTTACTAAGTAACTGATAAAAAAATATAATTTGTGAGTGCAAAATACCAGTAGATGACATAATTTCTTCTTTATAAATGAATAACACTCCATTGTGTATATATGCTGCATTTTATTTATCCATTTCTCTGTTGACAGGCACCCAGATTAGTTTCATAGCATGGCTGTTGTGAATTTTGCTGCTATAAATATTGATGCTGTTGTATCCCTATAGTATGCTGATTTTGGATATATACTGAGGAGTAGGGTAGCTGGGTCATGTGGTGATTCTATTCATAGTATTTTGATGAATCTCCATACTAATTTTCATAGTGGTTGTACTAATTCACAGTCTGAAAAACAATGTGTGAATGTACCTTATCCACCATATTCATGCCAACAGTTATTTGTATTCTTGAAAATTGCCATCGTGACTGGAGTAAAATGAAATCTCAATATAGTTTTGATTTGTATTCCCAAGATTGCTAGAGTTATTGAACATTTTTTCATATGTTAATTAGCCACTTGTATTTCTTATTTAGAGAAGTATTTAATACTTTTGCTCATTTGTTATTTGGGTTATTGGGTTTTTTATATTAAGTTTTAAAAAATTCTTTATATTCTGGATATTAACGCCCTATCTGAAGAGCAGGTGGCAATGATCTCCAATTCTGTAGGCCCTTTCTTTACATTCTTGTTTATTGTGTAGGAGATTTTCAATTTGATGTCATCTAATTTATTGTATTTTTATGTTTTTGGGGTTTTTTTTTGCATTTTAGGAGTCTTATTAAGGATGTTTATATCTGTGCCAATGTGTTAGGCATATATTACCTTCTAGCAGGTGCAGAGTTTTTGCCTAATTCCTACATCTTTGATCCAATTTGAGTTGCCTTTTGTGCAGGGTTAGAAATACGGGTCAAGTTTCATTCTTCTATATATGGATTTCCAGTTTTCCCAGCACCATATGTTGGAGAGGCTATTTTTTTCTCCAACGTGTATGTTTTTGGCATCTATATCTAGTATCAGGTGACAGTATTTATGTGGGTTTGTCTGTCTTCTATTCTATTCCACTGATTTTAATTGTCTGTTTTGGTGCCAGTACCATGCTGTTTTCATTTACTATAGCTCTGTAGTATAATTTGAGGTTTTGCATTATGTTGCTTCCAGCATCACTTTTCTTGCTCAGTATTCTTTTGGCTAATATGGGTCTCTTATTCTTCCAAATGAATTTTACAAATTTTTTCTAGTTCTGTGAAGAATGTCATTAGTATTTTGATGGGGATTGCATTGAATCTGTGTAGTGATTTTGGTAATATGATAATATTAATTCTGCCTATCCAAGAATATGGAAGGTCTTTCCATCTTCTAAGGTCTTTAATTTCTTTCTTCAGTGTTCTATAGTTTTCATTTTAGATGTCCTTCTCCTCCTTTGTTAGTGTTATAGCATATTATTTTTTTTAGGTAATAGTGAATGGTATAGTTTCCCTAATTTATTTTTCAGCAAGTTTATTATTGAAGTGTAGGGAAGGGATTGATTTATATATGTTAATCTTGTATCATACTACTTCATACTACTTTACTAAATTTATTTATCACCTCTACAATTCTTCTCTTTATTTGTTTCTTTTTTTGTGAGTGTGTGTTCTAAATATAGGATCATGCCATGAGCAAACAGAGATAGTTTGAGTTCTTTATTTCCTATTTGTATCCCTTTCATTTCCTTTTCTTGCCAGATTGCTCTGACTAGACTTTCAAGGCCTATGTTGAGTAGGAGTGGCGAGAGAGAGAGAGAGAGAGAGAGAGAGAGAGAGAGAGAGAGAGAGAGAGGGGGCATCCTTGTCTTGTTCCTGTTTAAAGAGAAAATGCTTTTAGTTTTTCTCTGTTCAACGTGCTATTGGCCTTGGGTTTGTCACATATAGCCTTTACATTGCTGTTCCATCTATCCCAACTTCCTCTAGTGTTTAAACATGAATGTGTGCTAGATATTGTGATTTTTTTCCTACATCTATTGAGATGAGCATGTGATTCTTGTCCTTAAGTCTATTTATGTGGTAAATTTCATTTATTGACTTGCATATGTTGAACCATCTTTGCATTACTAAGATGAAACACATTTGATCACGGTGCACTATCTTGTCAATGTGTTTTTAAATGCAGTTTGCCAGTATTTTAGTAAATATTTTTGTATCTTTGTTCACCTATGATATTAGCCTGAATTTTTCTTTCTTTGATGTGTCTCTGTCTGGTTTTGGTAGGTCCTGGATTCATAGAATGATTTCAGCAGTGTTCCCTCCTCTTCTATTTCAGGTGATAATTTGAGGAGGATTGGCATTAATTTTTCTTTAAAGGTATGGTAGAAATTGGTTGAAAATCCATCCAGTCCTGGGCTTTTCTTTGTTGGAAAGTTTTTGATACCTGCTTTATTTTCATTACTTGATATCGATCTGTTTAATTTTTCTACATTCTCCTGGTTCATTTTGAGTAGGTCACATGTCTCTAGAAATTTTTCAATATATTCAAGATTTTCTAGTTTATTGGAATATAAATTTTCAAAATAGTTTCTAATGATCCTCTAGATTTCATTAGTGTCTGTGGTGATATCCCTTTTTTAATATCTACTTTCATTAATTTCAGTCTTCTCCCTCTTTCTTTGATTAGTTTGGCTAATGTTTTATCAATCTTGTTTATCCTTTGAAAGAACCAACTCTTTGTTTCACTGATTATAGCTGATTTTAATAATTCCCTGACTTCTGCTGATTTGGTTATTTGCTTTGTTCTTCTTTTTCAAAACCTAGAGGTACAATGATTGATTATTTATTTGGTATCCTTTTATTTTTAAAATGTAGGAACTCATTGCTACAAATTTCCCTCTTAGAACTGCCCTCATACTTTCTCAGATTAAAAAAAAAACATATTTTAGATGTAGATAGACACAGTACCTTTATTTTATTTATTTATTTTTATGTGGTGTTGAGGATCAAACCCAGTGCCTCACACGTTCTAAGTGAGCAATCTACCACTGAGCCACAACCCTAGCCCCTTCTCAGATGTTTTGATATGTTATGTCACTGTTCTCATTTGTTTCTAATTTTTTATTTCTCCTCTGATTTTTCTGCTATCCATTTGTCATTCAAAAGTATATTATTTATTCTCCAGATGTTAGAGTGATTTCATTTTTATCTTATCATTGATCTCTAATTTTATTCCATTATGATCAGATATGATGCAAGGAATTATCTTTATTTTTTGTAATTGCTGAGACTTGCTTTGTTACCTAAAATATGATCTATTTTAGAAAATATTCCATGTGCTGCAGAGAAGAAAGTAAATTCATTGATTAATGAAATATTCTATAGGTGTCTGGTACCTTCATTTGATTAATAATACCTTTTTAGTTCTGAAGAATCTTTACTCGGTTTATGTCTGGATGATCTGTCTAGTGATGAGAGAGGTGTGTTACTATATTGTGATCTATTTGATTTTTAATATTGAGAAGGGTTTGTTTATGTTTGTAGATGCACCATTGTTTGAAGCATAAATATTTACAATCATTATATTTTTGTTGGATGATTCCATTAACCAATACAATGAGAACTTCTTTTTCTCTTCTAATTAATTTTGGCTTGAATTTCAGTTTGACTGATATGAATAGCTAACCCTGTTTGCTTTCCAGTATGGTTTTCATGGTATATCTTTTACCACTCTTTCACTTTTAGCCTGTGGATGTCTTTGTCTGTGATGTGAGTCTCTTGCAAACAACATATTGTTGAGTCTTTTTTTAAAATACAGATGACCAATTTATGTATTTTGATTGAAGAATTTAAACCATTTATACTCACTGTTATCAAAGAGAGATGATTTTTATTTACTGCCATTTTGATTTATTTCTACTGTTTAAATCAGACTTGATTCTCTTTTAATTGACTATTCTTCTAGTGTAATGTATCCCTATGCTAGTTTTTATTTTTATTTTTCATTTCTTCTGCATGAAATATTTTGTTGAATATGTTTCGTAGTGGATATGAATTATTTTAGTTTCTTTTTATCATGGAAGGTTTTTCTTTCATCATCAACTCTGAAGGATAATTTTGCCAAGTATAGTAATCTTGGTTGGTACCCATTTTCTTTCAGTGCTTGGTACATATTATTTAAAGCCCATATGGCTTTTAAGGTCTGGGTTGAGAAATCAGTAGAAATCAAATTTGTTTACCTCTAAATTTACCTACTATTTTTTATCTTGCAGATATTTGGAGTTCAATGTGCATCTTGCATTTGAATTTCCATCTCATTCCTAAGATTTGGAAATGTTTCTAATATTATATCATTGAAAAGGTTGTGCATTCCTTTAGTTTGTATTTTGGAGCCTTCATCTACCCCCAAAGATTCTTAAATTCACTCTCTTGACTTTATCCCAGATTTTAATATTCTGGTCATAGTCTCTTAACATCTTTATTGTCACCTTTGTTTTCAAGATTAAGTATTTTGTCCTCAAGACCTAAAAATTTTTCTTCAAAATGGTCTAATCTATTGGTGATGCTTTATTGAATTTTTAATTTGTTTATTGTTTCTTTCATTTCTAGGATTTTTGTTTGGTTCTTTTCAGAATCTCTATCTCTTTATTGAAGTGATCTTTTACTTCTTGTATTTTTTCTCTAATTTTGCTCCTTACATCATCTTTTATCTTGTTGAACATTTTAACTATGAACTTGAAATTCTTTCTCTGACATTTATTTCATTCTGGTGTTTATGGAATCAGTTGTTGAAGTGTTATAGGCTATTTGGGGTGGTTTATTCCCTTGATTTTTCATATTGCTTGTATGTCTACCCATATATTGGGACGATTATCATTTATTCTTTTATGCAAGGGACTCTTTTATGAGCTTATTTCTCTTAAGAAATATCTGATTACTGATACTTTAACTTATTGTGTGGCCTCTACCATTCTCAGCATCAGCAATACAGTGCAAGAAGCTACTGAACCCTATTTACAATCATCACTTCAGAGCAGTGATGTACTATTCGACCTTATGAAAAATGCAAAACTTGTTGATATTCTTCTCCACAGTTCCTCTAATCCAGGTATAAACTTGTAATAAAGTTCTGGAATAGGTCAAAAATTAGTTATTAAATATAATAAAATTGCTATAACATTTTATAGGGATTGAAAGGGGGAAGAGAAAAATTGGGCAGAAGAGAGAAAAATATTTAACAAAAGTAAAAGTAAAAATAGAAAAGAATAATTCACCCCAAGTTAAAAGTGAAAAAAAAAAGATGGATGGGGGATTTGAGGCAGTAACAGATAATGTAAGAGGGAGAAGAGGGGGTAAGAGGAGCAAGAATAAACCAGAGCTATGAAAACAAAAAAAAAATTCTAATCAATGCTTTAAACCATTAGAAGAAATACAGTCAAAGGGTTTGAGGACAATGTTGGCTGTTAGTGTAACAAATGCCAAATCAAGATAAAGAGTGATCACAATTACCAGCAGTGGCCATGGATCAGTCTGGGTGACATCTCTCTCCCCATGCCCTAGACCTAGGAAGCTATCTACTTTGATGACCTCACACCAGCTATGATCATGATCCAGGCACCATCCCATTAGGCTTCTTGGACTCAGGCAACTTCCCTCCATTATAGGCCTCCTGCCAGTGGCAGCTTCAATCTGGGGATGTCCCTCTATGCTTCTGGGGATATAGGTAGCTTCCTGCCTTGGAGAGCCTTCTGCCAACTGTAGCAGTAATCTGCATGCCTTTCCTTTCCTCTACCAGGGACCAAAACTGCCTTGCTTGGATGTGAGCTCTTGCTTCCTGCTGCTGTGAATTAAAGTTGTGTGTTCAGTTTCTTCCTGGGCTCCTGCAGAGGCTTTGCAGAGCTGGGTTAAGCTAGCACTTACTGAGACAGAGTTACTCCAGCCCACTTCCCTTATTCAAGGGGAGGGGGAGGGGGTTTCAGCAACTTTTGGCTAGTAGCTATCCCTGTATAAGTTCTTTCTAGACAGGATGTTTAAGAGATCTCACTGCAGGGTGTTCCCTCTGGTTTTTGTCTGTTGCTATCTGGAGGTGGAAAGATGTCATGTTGATTTAAAGGACTACTAGTCAGCTGCAGGCTCCAGGAATTGCTGCAGAATCAGGTATGGCTTTCCATTCAAGATTTGGTTTTAAACTTCTTGATTTGCTTTAAAAACCCGACTTCTCCTGTCACATTTTAATTCAGTCTCATTTTTTCAAGCTGTTGAAAAGTGGGTGAGTTTGTGTGCTTTTCTCTCCTTTCCCCCCAACCCTACTCCACCATGGTAGCCTGAGTTTGGCTCCAGTAACCAAACTTCAAGTCTCTCCAAATCTCAGACTGTCAAATATTGGGTCTTTCAGAATTTATTCTGTCACCCACCTCTCAGGTCAGCTATTCCTTCACTATCTCTCTTCTTTGTTGTGGAGAGAGCAGGGTTTACTGCACAGCTCCATTCTGCCATCTACTTCTCCAACCACATTGTATATTAACAAAAACAATTTACTTTTTCTTCACAATTCAAGTTATTTTGATTTCTTTCTCTTGTTACAAGCCCTGACTAAAATCTCACCTACAGTGTTAAAATTGATAATGAAGAAGACATGCTCAAAATGTTTCCAAATGTAAAGGAAGGGCAATAGACATATTGACAACACATAAAATGTTGGCTGTAATATATTTGTTGTTCTATATAACCTTCATCTGATTGAGAAGTTTTGCTGAGAGTTTTATCATGAATGGGTGTTGAATCATTAAATGTTTTTTTTTTTTTTTTCCTGCATCTCCTGAGATGATAATAAGGTTTTCCTCATTTGGTTATATTTATTGATTTCCCAATATTAACTCAACTTTGCATTCCCTTGATATACCTTATAAGTTATGATGCATTTTTTTGGTGTGTGTCACTAATAAACTATATCATGACAGATATTAGTTTATACTTATCTTGTTAGAGCTTAATTGTTGAATTCAAGAGGATTATTCAGAAGTTCTAACCCTATTTTATGTGTTTTGTGAAGATTTTTCCTCAAGTAATCCATACATTTTATTTGAGCTATTGAGTATATTGACATGAAGTTGTTCAAAATACCCCCTTATTTACTTTGGTTTTCTTTGTACAATGATTTTATAATTTATGAAATTATATATGACTATATAATTTCTCTCCTTCTACACTTTGAACCATGATTTCTATAGAGCATTTTCTGCTTATCAGTTATCTCTGACTAAATATGATTATACAACTGTCTTATCAGGTACTCACATGTTTATTTACCTGTTTAAAATCTTCTTTTTATATATGGTAGATCTGAAGAACCCATACTCATAGATACTGTGAAAATATAATTCTTTTTCCCAAATGTAACAATAAATTATTTGACATCTTGGGTTTTAGATTGTGAGGTAATGGAATTGATCTTCTTCACAATGATACAGTAATTGATAGTGTGTCTATTTTATGGTATACATAAGTTTGTCACCAAAATGAAAGATGTGAGAAGCAAAATATGTTTATTGTTATGAATAACTTTCATATACACTCATCCAAATTTTCTATCTAACCTTCTCTAACCTGCTTTGTACATAGGAGGCTGAAGTATACAGACTGCATTAACAAGCTCTATGAGTTAAACATTAAATTGGGTATATGGCTACACCCATCGTATGGGGTTACATCCCAATAAACACATTGAAAACTGAAAATATTGTAATTCTAAAATGCATTTAATACATCTAGCCTACTGAACACCATAGCTTAGCAACACAGAACAACTGTAGAGTTTCTGTTGTATGGTTCATGAGTGCATGGCTGTCCTGGAAGCTGTGACTCATTGCCAGTGCCCATTACTGTAAGACAGTATTGTAAGGTATATTGTTAGCTCAGGAAATTCAATGTAGGTTTTATGCTGAATGCATAGTTAGAACTCTTATAAAGTTTTAAAAAATGATATGGCAACATAGTAAGTCAGGGACAGTACTCTGACCCTCCATAGTAAGTTATATTGCTAATTAGCTGCCTTTACTATAAAACTTCCAGATCATGGTCTCAACTTTTTCCTCTTATCCCTTTTCCTAACCATTTTAAGCCCAAGTGTAATGTTACCCAAATATTAAGAGTCACAGGAATACTAACTTTCCCATATCTTCGTACATGGCTTCTTTATATAGGATAGCACTATTTCACAAGTAGCCAAGCCCAAATCTATGCATATGTATATAAAAATAAATTTATATACATGTAGGATTTTCATATAAAATGAGGTTGCCTATTTAAAGCAGTAAGAAATAATATATTTTAGAAATTTTGAAATTTGCATTATGACATATACCAGAATAAATTCCAAAAATGTAAATAATGAAATATTGAAAGAAACCAATAAAAGGTCTATTTTCCTCATCCTAGTGAAAGTTTTTCTATGTATAACACAAATTCCAGAATATATCAAGAGAAAAAATGTGTTATATTTCACCACATAAGATCTAAATGCATACTACAGTTAGAGCAGCCTTTTTCATGCTGCTATGCAGCCAAATTATGAACTCAGAAAGGAAACAGACACAAAAACATTACATGACAATTTACTGGAGCCCTATCCCCTAGATAGTGAAAAGCAGAATAGATTTGGCCTCTCTAGCTTACTAGACATGACTGTGATATTCAAGAAACTGCAACAATACAGAGACAAACTTTGGTTAAAAAAATATGGTTGTAATCAGTACACAATCATGGGGTACCATTTCCCTCTTGGAGAGAGTCTAGAGTTCACACATTCCCTTGATTCAGTTCACATATACTGTGTAAAGTTCTCACACATATTGCTTTTTCCCCTTTCCCCACTTAAACATTGAATAATTTTGAGTGATGCTGATGTCTATGTTAAATGAGGTAGATCACACATGGTTCTACGAATAATAATGATATCTGAAAGGAAATATCCTTGACTTGACCATCTAGTAATACCTAATTTTCCTCACTGAGGGACCCTGAAGTTGTGTGGCTTCACAAAGTAATTCAGGATAAGAGACACATTAGTCAGACAAGGAAAGTTCTATGACCACTAACATTTTATGCCATTTTAGATTCTGTAAAAGGTGTTACCATCTCTTAAAGACAGCCTTCTCAAAAATAAAAGTGAGTTATTTCTGTGCCATCATCACTAAACATCTTTACTTTTAACAATATGTGTAAGCATAATCAAAATAAAAGTGGATGACATAAGTAATAGTTAATCCTCCATGTATATGAAAAATCAGAAAAGAACAATTTATTAGTATTTTAGTGCCTTTAAAGAAATAATAAAATTCTCTTAAAACCAAATGTTATCAAAATGCAAAAAAAGTCAAGTTGAGAGTATGTCCTAGAAAACATTAAAAAAATCAACTGTATAAAACATATATATAAAATACAGAGTATCTGATCAAGAGCTACTATAGCTAATAACAATTTCTCTAGAAAGGGAAGTCAAAAAATTAGAGAGGAGGTACTAGAAAAAAATGTCCCTTTAGTAGAAAAAGAAAATATCTTCACAACAAAATGACTTATTGATTACTAACATCAAAAAAAAAAAAAAGAAAGAAAAGAAAAGAAAAAGAAAAAAGAAACGGGGCTAATGTTGTGGCTCAGTGGTAGAGTACTTGCCTAGCATGCATGAGGCACTGGATTTGATCCTCAGCACCACATAAAAATAAAATAAAGAAATTATGTCCACCTACAACTAAAAAATAATATAAAAATAGAAACAAGGAAAGACTTACATGTAAATATCTCATGACTTTATAACAAAAATGTTAAAAAGTTACTAACAATTTCTTAATTATTAATGAATTTACTTGTTTATTTATGTGTGCTAGGAATCAAACCCAGGACCTCCCACATGTTATTCAAGTGCTTTCCCACTGAACTTTCCCTAGACCCAATTAATACTTTTAAGGGCAAAAAGAAGATATGCTACTTTTTATAGGCAATACTGAATGCTAGGATATCTTGGAACAGGGTTTTAAAAACTCTCATATAAACATTTAGAATCAAGAATACTTTAACCAGGAAAACAAATTTATTTTCCAACATGAAATGAATCAAGTAGTTTGCTTCTAAAACATGTTTTCTGGTAATTTACTCTAGGTTGTACTTAAGCAAAATGAGGATAAAACAAAACAAAACAAAATGCATGAGATGTAGAAAATAGCAAATGAGTCACTTAAAAGGAGATTGAGAAATTCCCTTTTTAATTTTTTTTGGTTATCAATAGACCTTTTTATTTTATTTATTTATATGTGGTGCTGAGAATCAAACTCAGTACCTCGCACATACTAGGCAAGTGCTCTGCCACTGAGCCATAACCCCAGCCCCATGAAATTCCCTTTTAATACATGAACTAAGAGTAAAATATACAGTTTTTTGAAGCATGGGGTCAAAGAACTCTAGATAAGTATCTTTGTGGAAAAAAGGAAACACTACCAGGAAAGTAGTATAATTCATAGGGTAGAATCACACAATAAAAATAATCCATTAATTCAGTCAATATATATTCTTGAGCACTGACCTTATTTCTATAGGCACCAAATTAACAATAGTGTGTATGTATACACACAGGCACGTTGATGCACTTGCATGCACACAGATTAAGGGAAAGATCCTCTTCCAAGGAACATTTCTAGAGTTAGAAGATAAAAATGTTAGAATACACACACACACACACACACACTGTACACACATTATTAGAAAAGATATGATTGGGAAAAAAAAAACATGATGTGAAGATAGATGGTAGTCACTATTATTTTCTATAGATTAAGTAGAAAAGTTCTCCTTCCTCAGGATTAGCTTGGGCTGAAACTTTCAGTCTTAGGAACATGTAAGGGAACTGTGCAGCTGAAATGGGGAGAATAACAGGAAGCACTGAACAAGAAGAAAGTAGAGACCTAATAAGACATCATGGGGGACCTTAAAGCTATAATAAAGACTGCATTTGACTCTGAGTGACACAGAAGACAATTGGATGACTTGATGGGATCACTTTTTTATGTAAAAAAAAGTGTTAGGGATAAAGAATGGAAAAATGAAAACCAGTGAAGGGACTATTATAATAATTCAGAGGAAAGATGATGATTATTTGGGATAGGATTTTAACAATGGAAATGACAAGAGGGAGTCAGATTTGTGATATGATTACAAGGTATGGCTGACAGGAGCTTTGACTGGATTGGATATATATGAGAGTAAAAGAGATGAGTCAAGATTGACAGTGAAGTATTTGGCACAAGGAACTGGAACAACAGAGTTTCTACTTTTAGGGATGAGAAGAGTGAAGAAAGAACAGGCTTGAGGAACAGGAAACAAGTATGTGTCAGATATACAAGGCTGAAATTGATGAGAGATGTTTGGAATGGAATTGTATTTTTCCTCAATAAAAAATAAAAATAATTATAAAATTTCAGAAGAAAATAAAACATTGTCACAAGTCAGACATATTCCAAGTATGTAGGAAATTAAATGAAATAACACTTTAAGAATTTGGGGAATGTAAGATTATATCTACAAACACATACATGTAATCTTATTTATATATAATCTTGAATATATAATATTTAATATACATAATCTTCAAATATACATATATGTGTGTTTGTGTATATATGTCTTTATTAATGTATTATTTTACTTCAAATAGCTAATGATCAATACATTGAATTCAAAAGAAAAAATTATAATCTTAGCACACTACTTGATTGGTCAATAAACATTATTTACACATAGCATTTGCATTGTGTTTTATTTGCAGTGGGTTTATTTTTATGTTGTGTAAATTTACAGGCAAGGCAAAGAAAATTATGATTGTGGTTGAAGAACAAAATGTAGGATTTAAAATCTTCTCAAGTGTGAAAGTAAATTTGTAAGTGACAGATGGTAGGAGATGAGAGAGCAAAGGATGTGGAGAATATATGAAGGTACTGATATTCTCATTCTATGCAAAGAAATCAAAATGTGTATATAACTTTTATAGACTAACAAACTGAATTATGAAGTTATTGATTAATATTAAAGTTACCCAACAAAAGAACATGTTATGGCCATAAACTTTTTGACACAGATGAATTTAGGTAATGGAATTACTTAAAAGTTCGAATGTGCTATTGAGAAGTTAATAGATTTTGTTCTAAAGTTAATCAGGATATAGATTTATAAGCATGTTATTTTAATTTTGCAAATTACTTCAATAGATGTTATATTGGAGGCTTAATGTGGGCTAAAGAGAATTGATAAATGAGATTTTCTAAGTCTTTTCAGCAAGATCCCCGCTGTGTTAATTGATTATAGTAGTGATGTAAATATTTAAGAATTTATTAAAAAATATAAAAGCCTTTGATAAATAATAGGAAGAAAAAAGTAAGTTTAAAAACATAGAAGAAATTCTAAAAATGTCACCTTGCAACACACAAATATCTAGTCCCTCCCATATATAAAATATTTCCTTGAACTGTTAAGATTTATTTCATTTCACATACATTTAATAATCTAAACAAGCTGTTTTAGTGCATTGGGCTGTCAGAAATTATAGGCTACAAACTTTCACCAATTGTCATTATAAAATAATAAGGTAATACTGTATTTGATATAAAGCCTTATAAAAATAGAAATAATCTTATAACCCTAAGTACTTGAAAAAGTTAAATGCTATGCTGACATTGATATTGTCCTTTTCAGCATGATAAGAAGATGAGGTTGTACAATGTTTACATTCCTGTAATTATAGAGCAAGGGCAGTGTTCATGCTGTTCACTTTGAGCCATGTAGAGCAAGATTAAGCTCTACATACTCTGGTCATTGTTATCATGCTTAAAATTGTTCTCCTATATTTAATTTTAATAAATTAAAATAAATATTTCTAAGATAGGTAATTTATTATATTTTAACCATAAGGCTTATAATCCTCTAACCACTTAATGAAAACATTGAGTGACTAGTTCCATGTAATGAATTTCCCCAAATACTAAGATGAACTTTGTTGAACAGAGAGCAATGTTTTCTATTTAGACATTCCCTCTTTCTACTGCTTTAATAACCCGATCAGTCAGAGCTATCTCTGACAGTTCTGAATTAAATTTAACATGAAATTTAACTTCTTCCTTACCTTCATGAAGATGGTGTTCTGGATTTTTGCTTCCCTTACCTCCATGTAGATGATTTATTCTTACATGCCAGCAACATGGAAACTGGTTTCTTGGACATATTTTCTTTTATATCTAACACAGGAAGTAAGAAATGAGAACTCTTTCATTAGGGGACCCATTATTAATAATTTCAACTTTTGTTTATTGGTGATATCATGATGGTTAAGATAATAAATGGCCTCATTCTTCAGTGGAAATTTCTCCAACCTAAAGAGAAACACTTGGCCAAACAGGATAAAAGAACGTAAAACATTACATTAATCTTAAACATTAGTCCAAAGTGTATAAACATGTATATTACCCCCAAATTCTGCTGGATTTCTTACAGGTACACCATGAGATTATTTTTATATCATAACTTTGAAAAGAAAATTTACTACTCTTTTATTTTATTTTAAATATTTTTTTAGTTGTAGATGGACACAATACCTTTATTTTATTTATTTTTATGTGGTATTGGGATCAAACCCAGTGCCTCACACATGCTCAGCTAATGCTCTACCCCAGCCCTACTGCTCTTTTAAAAGCAATTTTATTCACATAGAGTTAAATTGAAATATCCATATATGTAGCTCTTACTTTGACTAAGATTCATTTCACATACATTTAATAATTTAATAATCTAATAATCTAATAATCTTTATTTTTAAGGTAAAATTGCTTTTCTATGACTACCATGTTGAACAGATCAAACTTTCTCTTCTGGTTATTTGTATATATTAATATTTTTACTCTGTTGATTACTTTTTCATTTCTGATCAGATTCCTCCTTTTTTTTGCATATTGGAAACCTAGTTCATCTCTGGAACCTAGTTCATCTCTCTCACTAGAACCCAACTGGTCTGGTAGGCAAGTATTGCCCAAATGTGCAAAATTCTTTATGGAAATAGCACATCCTTATGACTTGGTTTTTAACTACACTGTGGCAATGTTTAGCAAAATGATTATATATTTGATATAGTTATCAAAGTTAACCAGATCTTTTTTAAAAATAAATTGTGGGATAGTGTGGAAAATAACATGGC
This sequence comes from Marmota monax, assembly GCF_021218885.2. Taxonomy (NCBI): domain Eukaryota; kingdom Metazoa; phylum Chordata; class Mammalia; order Rodentia; family Sciuridae; genus Marmota; species Marmota monax. The sequence goes on from NW_026694772.1 coordinate 7,146,984, forward strand.
TTTTTGGAGGAGGTATATATTCATATTTTTCCATAGCTCCTTAAATGAAATGTGATTAATACACATGTAGAATTGGTGCATGCTGCTTTCCCTATGATATCTCACCTAAACACCACTCTTTAGATTTGGATGTTTTCAATATGTTAAGGACATTCCAAAGGAATTTTAAAGGGCCAGAATTAAAAATCATCATCTTCCCTTCAAGGAAACTGCTACAAGTAATAAAACATTATTCAAAGTCTTAGCTCATCTTTTTAATATGCCCTCTGCTCTGTGTTACTAGAACCACATGAACCTCTGTTTCTCATTTTACTATATTAACACACTAAACATGGAACCCCAAAATGCTACTTTATGATTACAGAAGGAAGTTTTAATTATATTCTATGCCTTATAGTCGTCAAGATAGGTCTTAGCTTTGCCAAAAGGGTTGAAATAAAAGTGAGCCATTATTTTAAAAAATAGTTAATACTGTACTGGGGTTGTGGCTCAGTGGTAGAGCAGTTGTCTAGTGTGTGTAAGGCACTGGGTTTAATCCTCAGCTCTGCATATAAATAAATTTTAAAAAATAAAGATCCATCAAAAACTGATAAAAATATTTTAAAAATAATTAATCCACTATTCATTTTTCGGACTAATTTCAAATACCTCTTCCTCCTAAAAGCCTAATTGGAAATTATATAGCCTTTCTAGATTTCTCAACTGTCCTATTTCTTTTTCTAGGACATATGCTACACTCTATATTATTGTTATAGTTTATAGTCATCACATTTCTTACTATGGGATTAAGTTATTTGAGAATAGGAATTCTTCCTTACTCATTATGTACAACAATCAAATCTATTTTGTTAGATGAATGTTGAAGTAAACTTAAATTTCCACTTCCCTTCTCAACCTCATTAAAGTACCTATGCATTTTATGTGTAACTTAACCAATGTATCAGCTGAAAAAATATTGTCTATGATTGGTGTAATTCTTCAACTCACCCAGTAAAAACTATAGACAAATGTAAGAATTATAATTAGTTTATTAGTTCATGTTAATCTATTAATTATAATCTATAAGTAGCTATTGAAATGCAATTCTTTTTTTTCTTGGCTAAATATTTCTATTTTATTTAAACAGTCTATTTACTGTCATGTTCCTGTTTTCACTTTCTCTTGCTTAGCCAGCCATGAGTTCTACATATCTTCCTCATAAGGTCTTCTGTGCTCTCCTTGCCCAACTCACAGTTCCTCTGATCACGAAGGCTCCTCCAGGAGTGTATACAAAGATGGGTATTATAGAGCTCCATATGATCCACCATATGTTGCATGCACAAGTAAGTTCATGTTGTGAAAGTAAAAAAGGGCTGAAATGCAATTCTTAAAGTTTATACATATATGTAGCAATGTGAAAAAAGTATCAATGTGAATTTTATGTAAAATTCCTTAGCTTATCTCTCACATTAGAATGTGTTAAAAGTTATCTATGACAATTCAAATTTGTATTTTTCTTTATTGGTTATTTTTTTATAAAATTTTATATGTAAGTATATGACCAGAAAGTACTATAAGATTCAAAGTAATCTAATACAAATCTAATACATCTTGTACACATCACTGTGAGATTGCCAATGTTCGTAAATCTATTGTCATTTGAGTATTTGAAATTAACTGTTCTTCAACCTCTGATATAATTACATTTTAGTAAAATGGCAAAGCAAGGATCAACTCAAACTTTAGATTCACTGCCTATTCATGACCTGAATTTGATATTTCATTTCTTCCAATATAAAATTTAAGTAGAAAAACTTTCTTAAATAACATTTATCCAAAATGTAAAACACAGCTCAAGATAATTCAGAATGTTAAATACAATATGGAATCAGCATGATTTATACCTATTTTACTTATTAAACCATTTATTCAATGGAAAATACATATTTCAGGCTGTCCACATGCTATGCACAGTTGTTGCATTCATTGAGACCATAGCCCAGCAGGAAACATAGATACTGAATAAGTAATAACAAATATGATAAAGATTAATGAACAAGTTTTGTACATTAATTATAGATATAAATGAGCATGGGTTACCTTTTGTATTATATTAAAACACGTTGAAGACATTTATGGATTTAAGCATTTCATGAAACATCTTGTGACTAGTTAGATGATAAATATACATAAAATGAACAAAGAAATTAATATATAAGCCTAGCATCCATGTTGGGTGCCTAAAGGAAATAATGGAATATGAGAAATGTAATGCAAAGAATTTTACATAAGGACTAGATTATATATTCTCAAATTTTATTAGAAACTCTAAGAACAAATCAGGTTTTCACATAGAGTGCAGGACTTAGAATAGATCTAAGAAGACTTTTCAAAGAGTGGCAGTCATTAAATATTATAATTGATTTCCAAATGAAGTTGTCAAATCCTTTTCACATGTCTTTGAAAATAAGATAGGGGTTTCATCTGTTCAGGATGCTTTAATTGTCTCTACATTATGCCAAAACATCTGCTAGTTTCAGTCAATAGTAAAAACTCCGCACTGTCAATTCAAAGAATAAAATCAGATCAATCATTTTTTTGGCATCATGTAGCTCAAACAAACCTGCTGACTGACATTTTTATTTCTCTTCAAATTATTCTAGCTTAATGTAAACTCAAAACTCTTATAGTTCTAAGAGGGCTACATTAACTAAGTAAATTTTCTAATGCTTTTCAACTATACATGCATAAAATTGTTTGTATTCATAATTTATGAATATAAAGTACTTGTAACCCTTATATAATTTGAGTGAGGCATGCTTTAAGTATGCTTGGAAAAAGTTGAAATGAGAAAATGACAATGTTGATATTTAAATTAAAATGTTATTGCTAGAACTCAAGAAGTTGCAATAAAATTCAAAGGTAAGTATATTTTACATAGTTTCCTATATACTCATTATAAATAGCTATATGTAGGGGGAAAAAACGTTGGAAAGAATAGCCGTAACACTAATATTAAGGATAATGAGGAAGAAATTGCTTTTTTAAAATTTCTAGCTAAAATAACAGCTTGGCTGATGCTTGATGAATACCTATTGGATAGAATAATTGGCTGGTTGCTTTATATGTTGAGACACTGATCTGAGATGTGGTAAATAGTGGTATAATTCATCTGTCAATTCAGTATGCTAAAAACAATTCCTTTTTTTTTAGTTTTTAGAGATATTGTGCTATTTTTCCTATTTTGACTAAAACATGGGTAAATTTCTATTTCTATTAATTCAGATTTGAGTGTTAAAAATTGTGTCAATATGAAATGCCAAGTTAGAGTCAGCATACCAAGAAATGGCAAAGGCAGAAGGAAGAATGAGATTCAATAAACAGCCAATTGTAAAGCCATGTTACTGTACTATTCCTAGGGTGTCAGCCATCACATCAAGGTGGTCCCCACTCCATGGAGTAGGGGATCAATACTGGGGTTACTCAAGCACTCCCATGATGCTCAAGATTTAGTGATTGCACTTGTTCATTTCCAGAAATTCTGTCTGGTCCTTTTTCAAATTTTATAGTCTGTTATTTTGTTGTTTCTTTTAGCTTGCTCAATTAACTCAAATGTCTGGGCTGCTAGCCACTCCATTTGTTGAAATTGCTGACTTCTGCATGATGACTTATTTGTCTTGTATCTTGAAATTTTCTTTAAGTTCAAGCTCATTCCAGTAGAATTTTCTCTCTTGTGGGATTCTTGAATGATCTTCTGTGTGGAAGGGCTCTCCAGAGAAGAGTCACATTTGCTTATTCTGGGACCCTAAGGGAGTCTGGATACATCTTCAGGTGATTCATAGGAATAAACTAGGTGTGGGACACCCAGAGACTCTTTGTGCTATCTTCTTAAGATTGTTGTAAATCTGAAACTTCTAAAAATATAATCTGTTTATTAAACATTAGGGATAAGGATGAAATAGATAACAGAGCTATTATGTGCTGTAAGCAATTTGAATGTATTTGGACCATATTTGGGAGCCTCTGAAAGACCGAGTTGTAAATGTTTGCTTCGAAAGCCCCATGAAGGCTCAGGTCAACAAGAGACTTAGGTCAGAAGAGACCAGGTGGAGGCCTGCGCCAGGCAGTAGCAGTGGTACTGAATGGGGGGCAGGAGTCAAGAGAGTAACCAATGGAGTTAACAGCACTGAATCCCTGAATCAGTCAGGGCAGTAGACCAAAGAGGAGAGAAGTCTACCATGAGGGGATTCAAGTTGAAAATTGAAATATTGGAAATGTTTACAGTAGGAAAACAATTCTTAATCCTAATTCAGTTTTGGTCAGGGAATTTTCCAGTGAGAAGGAGAAACTGAATAATAATGGTATATGGGGAAGGAAATTACCATTTACTACATGCTCTACTCAAGTTTTTGTTTATTGTTTTTTTCTTAGGAAATGAATATTTCTAGTGAACACAATTAATTATATGCAGTAGTAAACCTTTATAAAAGTTTCCTTGAGAAGATAATACTTAGGCTAAATGCTTTACATTTCTTTCTTAGTTGTTACATTTATGAGATCATTAAGTTAAGAAGAGGTCAGTGGTTCTAAAAGTATTTTAAAACAACTGCTTCCATGGTCTTTTACAGCATAATATTGATTTTAACTATTCACAGTGTTACTTTGTAACTAAGTCAAGGTATTACTAGTAGCAATAACACTTGAGCCTCAAAACTTCAAAAGTTGTAAACAATATTAAAAGATTGTTTATTCACATAAAATTAAAAATGGTTGTTCCACACCTGTGAGCAATTCTACCTTAAATAATACTTTGGAATGCATGCTTTTTCTATTTTATGGCACCACCATTTTTAGAGATGTCTTCCAAGTTATTATTATGTTCTTTTTTTTCAATCAGTGGGGGAACAAAGGATACACTGGATAATGAATGGTGTTTCTTAAAGGCCAAGATTGAAAGGGACATTTTAATTCCACTCACATTCTATTTTTAAGAACTTAGTCATATAGTCACACCTGCTTCTTGGTCATATATGTGAAATATATTCTAACTGTATGCCCAAAAATAAAAGTTGAGTTTCGAGGGAAGCTACTCAAACTGTGAAACACTCTTCTAGTTATTAAATATCCTATGCTGAGAATACTCCCAAAAGAGAATACCCCAAATCTCATCCAGTCATTGCATCTAATTAAAATCTAGTATTATCAGGAGATGAGCAGTAGCTATTGTCAAGTCTGCATATGGCTCCTCTTCATCTGTAAAATCTATTAATTGGGATGACAAGTTTATCATTTTAGAAGACAGAATAATACTCCACCCTGTCTCTACTCCTTCTTCTTCGGGGACATCCTATACTAAGCTCCAGAACCAATTTATATATTAGGTTACATGGTAATGGAAAATTAAGTTTGTAGAAATTAAATTATGTTTCTGATTAGCTGACTTTTACATAATTATTATAGATTATCTGAGGGAACCCAATGTAATCATGATGGTCATTGAGAATAGAAGAGGAGCCAGAAGTGTTCTCTGAGAGAAAGAGATGTAATGATGAAATGAGGTCAGGGTGATGCAATGTGAGGACTCAACCAACATTGCTATATTTGAAAACAGACAAAGGGGCCATGATCCAAGTAATGTGAGTTGTAATCCTCTAGATGCTAGAAAGGGAAAGAAAATAAATTATTAGCTAGCATTACCATAAAGAAATGTAGCCCTGCTGACAATTTGATTTTGACTTGATGATACTTGTATTGCACTGCCTCCAAAATGGTAAGATAATAAGTTTATGTTGTCTTAAGCCACAAAATTTGTTGTAATTTTTATAGCAGCAAAATAAATTAATGCAAGTCTCTCTTTCCATAAACATCTAGTATGCCATCGTAGTAGTGGAACAGGAAAACTAGAAAAACATTCCCATGTAAAAAGGGAAAGTGGAAGAGAACAAGTAGGAATATCCTAGCATACAGCAAGGATATAGCCTTTTGGAAAGGTATGTGAGTCTCACAATGCCCCTCCCCCAGTAATTAGAGGTGTTCCTTGATTACAGTTGATTTTGATTGGGGAGAAGCAAATTCCCTAATTTTTAGTAGGTAAGTCTCCTAGCTATGCCTTCTTCAAGGTTATTCCTCTGCCATTATTCTCTACCTGAAATAGGTTTTGGGGATTGTGATTTCCTTAGGTACTTCATTGTTTTTAGATCCTGCTTCTTGGTCATATAATTCAGGAGCCATAATATTTTGGTTTTGTAATTACTCCTCCAAATTTGAATAGGCTTATTTTCTATTTAATTTTAGGTAGTTCCAGTGTCTTTAAACACATTGAAGTTGTTTTCAAGTTAGCTAGATATGATATATCCTTGGTTCTATACCTGTGGTGTGCTGTAACTAGCCACTACTGGGTTTCAAGTTCTGATTGGTAAATTTTCAGGCATTTTGGGAGCCAGTTGACATTATGTTGATAGCTTGAAATTGTCTGTGGTGGGAATAGTTATACCATAGACATGAGCAAATACTATAAATCATGGCTTTTTATTTATGTCCTTTTTGAAAGCCATGTGTTAAAAATTTAATAGCACAGCAGTGTCTGTGTCTTTATTTCTCAACTTAATGTGGCTAACTTTACTCCCTCTGAAGAAATCAGTGGGAATACAGCATAACATAATCTTGGCTGCAAAACTGAGTTATGTTTTTCAACTGGGAAGTCATACTAAGCCTTTCATTCAATGATTTTTACATTTTTAACTACTACTGTTTGGTGCTTAGAATGACTCTGATTTTCTATCCCTTTAACTTCTTAAATTTCTGAATTTTCTCCACTTGCTAAATATTTCTGCTTATACATCAGCCAATTATTTCCCTATCTTATCTCCTAATAATACCTTACAAAAAGTGGACCATAAATGTCAACCCATCATTATCACTGCCATTCAAGTTACTGCAGGTGAAATTTTCACCAAATGTTTTCTCACTGTACCAGATGGTTCTCACTGCATTATTGATTTAACTGCCCAACCACTGTCCAACAACTAAACCACTCCATATATTGTAAAGTTTTGTTAAATTGTACCCTACTTCAAAGTGACAATTTCTGTATTACTTCAGATAACATTACCTACTGTAATTGATGAATCCCAAAATGTAATTTTCTCAATACAGTAGAAGTTTATCTTCCACACATATCCAAAATGGATTTCAGCAATTTGCAGATGGCTCTTGTTCAAGTGGTGATTCAGGGATTCAGGCTCCTCTCTTATGGCTCCTGTGTCCAATATACTGCTTTCCGGGTCACTTTGCTCTTCTGCTACCAGCTGGCAGTAAGAAAAAGAGCATTGAGGATAATAAATGGGGCACTTTTATGGGCTAGTTCTGTAAGTGGCATATTTAATTTCTGCTTACATGTCTTTAGCTAGAAATCATTCACATAGGCACTTTATTGCAAAGGACACAGCACATGTAATCTAGATGTTGGTAGAAGACAAGAAATAAATTTTGTAAAAAACCAGCTAGTGTCTAGCACTTTAATTGTTCTGCTAACTATGTTATGTTAATGGCTAATGTGCCCCCATGATTTGATTTTTATCTTATTTTAAAGAATTTTATAATTTTGAATAACACTATATCAACACCATTATGTACTGTCTATTCTGGCTATTAATGGAATTTTCATTTCTGGAAATCAATATCTCCAAAGAAAATCATAAAATACAAAGTATATACCCTGTAATACCCTCTAAGGGTAGCTTCAGAGTAAATTTTCTTATCTCTGAAAACAACATAGATGCATATTTGATTCAGAAGCTGTAAAGCTGTAATCATTAGGCATCTTAGTCATAAAATGTAAGTCCTTGTGTTTAATTTCTGGTGTGGCACAAAGCATTATTCTAGTTATTGAATCTCTTTGAATTACAATGAGTTCATCTGCAAAATAAGAACTGAAAATGTTAGCCATTATGTAGGATTATTGTGTGGATTAAATAAGAAAATGTATATAAACTACTTAGCTCAGGACCTGATAAATAGTAAGCACTAAATAAGTATTAGATATTACTAAACATGCTTTACTTCTGAATTACCAACATTTCAAACTGTCCTCACTGAGAATTCATTAAACCCTGTTATACTCTGGATTTTGAGGCTGTTGTACTCACTTTGATCATACTCATCTAGCTCATCAACTCTAGATATAACATGAATAATTTATATTTTATTTCACCACCAAGCACCAGTGTTTTTCAGATTTATTTTTGGGAAAATCCATATTTTTATTTCCGCAATTTAGGCAATTGTCTTATATCTTCCAAACAGACTTCTGATATGCTAGCAAATAATGAGAAACAACTTAAAATCTATGAAAAGCAGGAGGAGCAACCATGTCTTGGAAGAAGAAAGAAAATGGCATGTGTACATCCATGAAGATTAATGAGCCACCAACACTCATATAATATTAAGATGAAATCCTAACTATGCCACTTTGAAACCTGACAGGATAATGATTAACAATTTTAGAGTGTTTATCATAGGCCAGGCATGTAGATAAAAAGCATGGCAAATGTTAATATATATTAACTCATTCCATATTCACAAATACTGTAAAAATTATGTACTATTACTATCTCCATTTTACAAATGTTCAAACTCTGAGATGCTACATATAAATATTTGTGCAATTATAATGGGGCTAAAACATACATGATAAAGAATCTTCAGTTTTCCATTTGCTTTCTATCCTTGCATTCTTTTCTTGCCATTTTTACTATCTATTTGTGAAATTTAAATATTCTATAAATGACAAACATGCAAAGACAGTTCTTAGAATGTATTATTCCTATGGTTATCCAGACTTCAAAGAAGGAGGATGAAAATAGGAATGATCCTGAACTATGGAGTTTCATTAAGGTAGTAAGCCATTGCCATTATGGTTTGGATCTGAAAATGTTCCTCTAAAAGTTCATGGTTTGAAAGCATGATCCCCAAGGCAGGAATGTTCAGAGGTAAAATGATTGATGATTGACTTATGAAAGCTAATCGACTTCATTAGTGGATTAATCCATTTGGTGAATTAAAAATTTAAATAGATTACTAGGTGGTAACTGTGGACGGGTTGGAAGTAGCTGGAGGAACTAGGTCACTGGAGGAATGTCCTGGTGAAGTTCCAGATGAGGATAACTAGATATGTCATCCAACCACTTCCAGCGTTGGCAGACTCTGGTCACTAGAGGGGGTGTCTCAGATCCTGAAAAAAGACTAAAACAATCATCAGCACCAGAGCAGTAGAATACTGTGGAGTCTTACCCCTGCAGTTAGCTCTCAGAATCCCCCAAAAGCCATGGCCAGATGTAGTTCACTCTGACTTTAACCCCTGGGGACTCAGGATAGTGAAGTGCTTAGTCCGTGGCTGGCCGATTCAGCCCAGGAAATATTTCCAGGATGTACTAGGAGTCAGAGTAGGACCCTAAAGAAGGAGTGGACCAAGAAACATAACAATGTGGTAGCACATAATTTCTCCACTGTCAGTACTGGGAAATATAGAAATAGATGTTATGCAGAGCAATTCTTCCTCAGGGTGACCAAGACAGAGGAATTGTACAGCTTCCCCATGAGTCACATGAGGAAACTGAGAACTGGTGAGGGCAACCACCTTAAGTCCCTAATTATGCATTACTGAAGATAAGAACATTTTAACATAACCATATACTACTAGCCCACTTATTAATATTGAAAATATTTACTTAGTATTATGTAATATATACTATATATCTCACCAATGTTCTCAAAGTTCGCCAAAGGTCACAAAGTTGTCTTTTTTTTTTTTTTTTAGCAATTGTGATTTTTAATATAATAAAAGTCCTGGAGTATGAGAAAAACAACAGGGGACACATAAATGTATTCAATGTAAAAGGGATTGTTTTCCTCAGTCTCACCAAGATTATCAACAGTCCTATTGGAGGGAGGGAAGTGGAGAATGAAATAAAATAATAAAATAAAACAATTATTTTTAGTTCCTTGAGTATATATGTAATGTAAAAATGTCTTTTTTGATTTCATCTTGATCTAAGCTTTTGTTCTCACAGCAGGAAAGAAAGAGAAAAAACATTGTGATTCAAAGTCAATGATCTTGTCTGGTTTAAAACAAGGAGCAATCAAGATGAAGTTCTTCTCAAACTATTTCTCTTATGGGACCCACCTGCCTTTATTCTCAGTTGGTGTCAAGGTATCCTCTTGGCAGCAGGAGGAGGCAAGACCTCAGGTCTGTGTGCTATCCTGTAGCCTTCATTGGTCCCCGGGGAGTACTGGAGAGGATGTGGGGAAAAGGGTACTCTTGTACATTGCTGGTGGGACTGCAAACTGGTGCGGCCAATTTGGAAAGCAGTATGGAGATTCCTGGGAATGCTGGGAATGGAACCACCATTTGACCCAGCTATTGCCCTTCTTGGACTATTCCCTTAAGACCTTAAAAGAGCATACTACAGGGATACTGCTACATCGATGTTCATAGCAACACAATTCACAATTGCTAGACTGTGGAACCAACCCAGATGCCCTTCAATAGATGAATGGATAAAAAAAATGTGGCATTTTTACACCATGGAGTATTACGCAGCACTAAAAAATGACAAAATCATAGAATTTGCAGGGAAATGGATGGCACTAGAGCAGATTATGCTTAGTGAAGCTAGCCAATCCCTAAAAAAACAAATGCCAAATGTCTTCTTTGATATAAGGAGAGTAACTAAGAACAGAGTAGGGATGAAGAGCATGAGAAGAAGATTAACATTAAACAGAGATGAGAGGTGGGAGGGAAAGGGAGAGAAAAGGGAAATTGCATGGTAATGGAGGGAGACCCTCATTGTTATACAAAATTACATATAAGAGGTTGTGAGGGGAATGGGAAAATAAACAAGGAGAGAAATGAATTACAGTGGATGGGGTAGAGAGAGAAGATGGGAGGGGAGGGAGGGGGGATAGTAGAGGATAGGAAAGGTAGCAGAATACAACAGTTACTAATAGGGCATTATGTAAAAATGTGGATGTGTAACCGATGTGATTCTGCAATCTGTATTTGGGGTAAAATTGGGAGTTCATAACCAACTTGAATCTAATGTATGAAATATGATATGTCAAGAGCTTTATAATGTTTTGAACAACCAATAAAAAAAATAAATTAAGAGAAACAATAAGAGAGGTAAATAGGGAGCTGCCGCAGTCTGGCTGGGCACAATCAGGAGCCACTTGTCAAAAGAAACTAACTTTATTTTTAGAACCACACACGCCAAACAAAATAGCCTCTCAGGAAAAACCCTCAGAGCCTCAACTGCCACCACCGGCTTTCCACAAGCCTCTCTCTCCCCCCACAAGCTTCTCTCCACCTCCCACAATCCTCCTGCTCTTGAGGCTGATTGGCTGGGTCACGTGGGCGGAGCCAAAAAAGTCCCCCAATGAGCAGCTCCGTGGTCTGAAAGGGCAGGGAAACAGCCCAATGAGCATCACCGCAGAGGAGCCAATCAGCTAGATGTTGCTGGGGCCAAGGAGCCAATCAGCTAGATGTTGCTGGGGCCGCTGTGAGCCAATCATCAGCCAGCAGCTGGAAGTTTGCTGGCAGCTGGAAGTTTGCTGGGGCCCCTTTGGCTGTGGCTCTCAACATCTCCCCCTCTCTGTTTAAACAACAAGCATGTGGCTTAGGGACCGTGCCTGTTAGGCAGTCCAATTCAACATATGGTCCTTACCCGTCATCGGATGAACTGACCTCTAGGTGTCAGCCTCCTGTCTTAGGTTGGTACCACTGCAATTGGATCATACCCGTCACTGACTACCGGTCCAGCATACAGCCATACTTGTGGATAGGCCTTTGCACCTGTGGGGGGGTGAGGTTCTTTTCCTCACCTCTGTTGGCTCCCAAATTTTAGACCATCACTAGTAGAGGAGGATGCAAAATGCCATGACATTAAGCCAATTGAGGGCTCCTTTGAAAAATTGTACCCCCGGTGACACCATCAGCAAAAATACTCCAGCACTACCACAATTCGCTGTACCAACAGATAGTTCACAATGCATACAGGTGAGCTCACAATGTGTCCAGGCAAGTTCTGCAAGCAGTTCAGTGATGGCTATTGTAGAAGCTGTAGATTGGTTTTATCTTTGACTTCACCAGCACTGGGATGAAGATAGGAATTCTGGCAATAATGGCTAAAGAAAAAATTATGTAACATTACAGAAGGCACTAAAAGAAAACAATTTTCTTAACAATTTATATTATCTTTAAGAGAATTATTAAATATAATGAAAAGAAAGGTGAAAGTAAACAAACAGATCTGTTAACCTTCTTTTTTGTTTACATATTAAAACAATCCTCAACAGTTGTTTACCCAATTTAAATTAAACCATATAAATCACGTGAAAAAAAAAATATTTGGATCCATTTTATCATGAGCGCTCATCTTATATGATATATGGACATACATACATTCAAACATATAACACAAAACACAAGTGTGCACACATAATATAATACATACAACACATAACATTATAGTAAAGGCCTTATAACTTTTTACAGGTGAAATCTCCATTGCAATGTTTAAAAACTCTATAGTCAAAAAATAGAACTGATCAGCAAAACATTAACCTAGGTCTGTATGAGCTCAAAAAACAAAATAGAACTTCATGATATGGCAAAGGGCAATAATAAAATAGATATGGAAAAAAGCATCCTGGTTCTGTTGCAGATGTAAGAATAGCCAAACTGGAGTTTTGGATATCAGTTGTTATGGATTTGAGCCAAATCATCTTCTTTTTGGTCTGTAGAAATCGCTTTAGTTAATCTTTCTGGAATCCAAATCGGCTGCTGTTCTCCCTGTGGAAACAAATAAACAGACCCCTGACTCCAGACAATCACTGGGTCAGGATCTTGGTTAATCTCTCTGGAATCCAAATCGGCTGCTGTTCTCCCTGTGGAAACACACAAACAGACCCCCGACTCCAGACAATTACTGGGTCAGGACCTTTCCATTGTCCTGTTAGAATATCCTTCCAAAGTACCTTGGGCTTATGTACATTTTTTGGACACATATGCCTTTCCGCAGCACTAAGTCCTGATGAATCCAAATTTAAAAAGTTTAGAGTAAAAAGGGTTATTTTAAGTTTATCTTTAGGGAATATATACCCCTTCCCAATTCCTTCTTTTTGCTTTAATAAGTACATTTTAATAGTTTGATGAGCTCTTTCAACTATGCCTTGTCCCTGTGGATTGTATGGGATTCCTGTTATATGAGTAATGCCAAATGTTGAGCAAAATTGTTTAAAAGAGGTAGAAGTATAACCAGGGGCATTATCTGTTTTTAACTGTTTTGGAACACCCACAGTGGCAAAATTTTGTAAGCAATGAGCTATAACATCTTTAGTTTTTTCTCCGGCATGAAGGGAGCCCATCAAAAATCCAGAAGAAGTATCAACTGTAACATGCAAATATTTTAATTTTCCAAATTCTGGCAAGTGTGTGACGTCCATCTGCCAAATATGGTTAGGTATCAATCCTCTAGGATTGACTCCAAGATTAACTTGTGGTAAAAAGGTCACACAATTTTGACATTGTTTTATTATTTGTCTAGCTTTTTCCTTAGTTATTTTAAAACGCTTTTGTAAAGTATTAGCATTGACATGGAACTTTTTATGAAAATTTATAGCTTCTTCTAGTGTAGAGAAAATATGTATGTCATGTGTAGTTTTATCTGCTAAATCATTGCCCAAACTAAGGGCTCCAGGCAATCCTGTATGTGCCCTGATATGTCCTATAAAGAATGGATCTTTTCTGTCCCAGATTAGACTTTGTATAGTGGAAAGCAAAGAGAAAACAGTAGAAGAAGGGGAAATCCTACCAGCATCTTCAAGAGATACTATAGCATTAACTACATACTGACTATCAGAAAATAAATTAAATACAGAATCTTTAAACATCACAAAAGCTTGTAAAACTGCATTAAGCTCTACCTTTTGAGCTGATTGTTTGGGTACTAAAAATGTAAAAGTTTGATCAGGGGTAACTACTGCTGCTGTACCATTATTTGACCCATCAGTGAATATATTTGGAGCATTCATGATAGGTGTTTTTCTTGTCATTTTTGGAAAAATTACAGGATGCAATGACCAAAAAGACAATAAAGGATTAGATGGTAAGTGGTCATCAAATGAAACATTAGATTTGCACATGATTATTGCCCAAGTATTTAACTCATTAGCTAACTCATCAATTTGATTCATAGTATATGGAGTAATAATTTTATTGGGAGAAATTCCAAACACTCCCTTTGCTGCTTTTATTCCTTTGAGTATTAATTGTCCTACAGCCTCAGGATACCTAGTAAGAATAGTGTTAGGAGAATAAGATAAATGTATCCATAACAATGGACCTTCTTGCCAAAATACTCCTGTAGGAATATTTTTTGTTGGTAGTACAATAAATAATAAAGGCAAACTTATATCAATTCTATCCAAATGCATATTTTCCATATATGTTTCAATGATTTTTAATGCCTTTCTTGCTTCAGGCGTTAACATTCGGGGTGAATTTGGATCTGATGGACCTTTTAGGATATCAAATAAAGGTCCCAACTCTCCTGTTGGTACACCTAAATAAGGCCTTATCCAATTTATGTCTCCTAATAACTTTTGAAAGTCATTAAGTGATTTGAGTTGATCTACTCGTATTTGAATTTTTGGTGGACGGACCATGGTTGAGGATAGTAGAACTCCTAAATAATTAATTGGAAAATTTAATTGTACTTTATCTATTGCTATCTCTAGATTATAATTTTTTAATAAGTTTGTAAGTGTGGCATAACATTCTAGCAATGTGTTTTTATCTTTGTGTGCTAATAATACATCATCCATATAGTGAAATATTTGTAGTTCAGGATTTTGATTTCTAAGTGGCTGGATTACTTTGTTAACATAAATTTGACACATAGTTGGGCTGTTAGCCATCCCTTGAGGGAGTACTTTCCATTCATATCTCTGATCAGGACCTTCATGATTCAGTGCAGGGATAGTAAATGCAAAACGTGGACTATCCTCAGGATGAATTGGAATTGAAAAAAAACAATCTTTAATATCTATAACTAAAACATACCAGGTTTTTGGCAAAGCAGACAACTGAGGAATCCCTGATTGAGCAGGTCCCATAATAACCATCTCATTATTAATGGCTCTTAAATCTTGCAATAATCTCCATTTACCAGATTTCTTTTTGATGACAAAAATGGGAGTATTATGGGGAGATACAGAAGGTTGTATATGTCCTTCTGCTAATTGTTGTTTGACCAGGTCATGGGCTGCTTGTATCTTTTCTTTAGTCAGGGGCCACTGAGGAACCCATACTGGTCTTTCTGATTTCCAAGTAATTTTTATTGTCTCAGTGGCCCTTTCTGAAAATCCAACCCATGTCTGTCTGTTCCTTGATCTATTTGTATTGGTGCTGCTATACCTTGTTCTTGTTTTTCTAATCTTTTTCCTTTCCTAAAACCTTGTCTAGTCATAATAGTGGGTGCATTTTGGTTGATGTTATTTGTTAATGTCAAACCTAATTGATCTAGGACATCTCGTCCCCATAAATTTATAGGAAGATGATCCAATACATATGGCTGTATAGTTCCTTCACATCCTTCAGGATCCTTCCAATCTAATACCATTGCACTTCTATGGGGATTAGTTGCCACTCCTAGGCCTCGAAGCGTTTGAGTGGCTTGTTGTAATGGCCAATGTTTTGGCCATTCTTGACGAGAGATGATGCTAAGGTCTGCACCTGTATCCAGTATCCCATTAAATTCATGTCCTTGAATATTTAGTTTTAGCATGGGGCGAGAATCTAAATTTAAAGAAAGCATAGCCCAATCTACACCTGTGGAGCCTAATCCCTTGGAACCTCTTTCTACAGTACGACTGGAAAATTTATCATGTAGGCTGGGTATTATTAGTAACTGTGCTATTCTATCTCCTGGTGAAATTACTGATATACCCTTTGGAGAACTGGCTATAATTTTTATTTCACCTTCATAATCGGGATCAATTACCCCAGGACTTATCATAAGTCCTTTTAGAGTAGAAGAGCTGCGTCCCAATAATAAGCCTACTGTTCCTTTGGGAAGAGGTCCTTTCACCCCTGTGGGAATGATTTGAACTCCCATCTCTGGAGTTAGTACTGCTCTGGCGGAGGCGCAGATGTCCAACCCTGCGCTCCCTCTGGTTTGTCTGATGAGGGATCTGATGGACAATGTGTCCTGGGCACTACCCTGATGGGGTTGCTGGGTTCCTCCAGTGCTCCGTATATTTGTGGTTTTGGGCCCCGGAGCATTGGGCCCCCCTGTCCATTTTTTGGCAATGGAGCCCGATGACTTTCTCCACGATATCGTGGATAAACACCTGGTCCTTGTTCGTTTTTTGATAATGGAGTACCCTCTATGGTGGTTTGAGAACGGCATTCATTAGCCCAATGTCTCCCTCTACGGCATCGTGGGCAAATACCTGGTATTCTACTCCTTTGATACCTAGTTTTGTTAAACCCTCCTCCAATGGGGCAATTCCTTTTAAAATGTCCTGTTTGTTCACAATTGTAGCATGTTCTTGGCCTGGCATCTAAAGCCTGTTTTACTGCAGCTGCCACAATTTGCCCTTGTTCATTAATGTCTCTGGCATCTAAAGCCTGTTTTACTGCAGCTGCCACGACTTGCTCTTGTTCATTAATGTCTCTACATAATTTAATATATGTGTTTAAATCTTCATGTTTCCATGGTCTAATGATATCTCTGCACCAACGATTTGCTTGCTCATAAGCCAGGTGTTTTAGTAATGGCATTGCTTGTTCTGTATTCCCAAAAACTCTGGTAGCTGTTTGAATAAGCCTATCTACAAATTCAGCATAAGGTTCATTAGCTCCTTGTATTACCTTAGATAATTGACCTTGTAAACCTCCATGTCCTTGTAAAGTCTTCCATGCCTTAATTGCATCTGCAGCAATTTGTGCGTATACGCCAGGATCATATGCAATTTGTTGCTG
The DNA here is from genome assembly GCF_021218885.2 of Marmota monax. NCBI lineage: Eukaryota > Metazoa > Chordata > Mammalia > Rodentia > Sciuridae > Marmota > Marmota monax. Next base: position 7,164,007 of record NW_026694772.1, read on the forward strand.
CTTATCCTCATAGGGTCCCTTTCCTAACAACATATCTAGATTTCTCTGAGGATAACCAGCTGCTGCATTTCGCCTAGCCGTCTCCTTGCAAAATTCCTCATTGGCAACCTTCCATATCAGGTATTGTCCTCCATTTAGCACAGCTTTACACATATTAGCCCAATCTGCTGGCGTCATGTTCAAGTTGTTAATGGATTCGACCATGCTTACAGTGAAGGGTGCTTGAGGACCATAGGTTGTTACAGCCTCTTTTAGCTGCTTCACTGTTTTGAAATTTAAAACTTGGTAAAATCGCTGCCCTCCTGCCTCAAATACAGGGCATGTTAATATTTGAGATCTTGTCTCAGGATCCCAACTATCAACTGCGGGGGTTGGGGGCCTCCCAGCATATGGAGGTGGCGCTGTTGGTTGGACACTTACGCCCTCTGGTGATAGAAAGGTGTTAGTAGCAGTCTCCTGTAGAGGTGGTGCTGTTGGTTGGACACTTACACCCTCTGGTGATAGAAAGGTGTTAGTAGCAGTCTCCTGTTGTAACTTTCCCCCTGATGGCTTTTTCTGTTTTACACTTTCTTTCTCTGTCTGACTAGCTTGAGAGGCCTTCTCTTTCACTTGAATCTTTTCCTCTGTCTGACTAAATTGAGAGACCTTCTCTTTTACTTGAATCATTATGTCTTCTCCTTCCTCTACCATTGCCTGAACTGAAGGCTTTGGACTAAGCAAACAAGATACGAATGTCCACAATGGCAATGTGCCAACTGGCAGAGTCCCTGGGCTTTTCTCTTCTATTCTTTTTAAATCTTCACCATGATGGTTCCATTGTGATATATTTAACAACTCCTCCTTAAAAAGCCATGGGCTACATTTTTGTATTGTATCAACGTATGCCCTGACTGCTCTTGATTTTACTGGGATGCCTCCTTCCTCTAACAATTTACTTAACACTCTTTCAGTTTGTTTTTTACTAATTTCTGATCCCATATTTCTACTATAATACAACCCAACAAGATGACGCCAAACAAAACCGAGACAGAATGAAATAAAAAGGGAACAACAAAAAGTCATTATAGCCTTTCTATCCTCCTGACATGGGCATCCGTCCTTTCTCCCTATCTGTTCCTCAGACGTAAATAGTTTTTCCTCAGATGTGAGCGGTTTTTCTTCCGTCTCACTCATCTCCAGGGACAGGCAACTTAAAACAAAAGTGAAGCAAAATAAAAGAGGAATCTTAAAATGGCTACCCATCCTCTCGCCCTGCCCTCAGGGGCGAGCAGTTTCACTTACCCTCAGTCGTTCCCCGTACGGGCCACCAAATGCCGCAGTCTGGCTGGGCACAATCAGGAGCCACTTGTCAAAAGAAACTAACTTTATTTTTAGAACCACACACGCCAAACAAAACAGCCTCTCAGGAAAAACCCTCAGAGCCTCAACTGCCACCACCGGCTTTCCACAAGCCTCTCTCTCCCCCCACAAGCTTCTCTCCACCTCCCACAATCCTCCTGCTCTTGAGGCTGATTGGCTGGGTCACGTGGGCGGAGCCAAAAAAGTCCCCCAATGAGTAGCTCCGTGGTCTGAAAGGGCAGGGAAACAGCCCAATGAGCATCACCGCAGAGGAGCCAATCAGCTAGATGTTGCTGGGGCCGAGGAGCCAATCAGCTAGATGTTGCTGGGGCCGCTGTGAGCCAATCATCAGCCAGCAGGGAGCCTACTTCCTGGGAACAAATTTTTACTCCTCACACTTCGGATAGAGCCCTAATATCCAGAGTATACAAAGAACTCAAAAAATTAAACAATAAGAAAACAAATAACCCAATCAACAAATGGGCCAAGGACCTGAACAGACACTTCTCAGAGGAGGACATACAAACAAAGTTGTCTTTTTGATATTTAGTTATAAAATCCATATACAAAGATGTTCATATGTTGCATTGGCTGTTTTGTTTCTTATCTAATTATCATAGAAAGAGGTTCATCTCCTTTTGACATCAAGTATTGATTAGAGGAACCATATAATTTGTCTTGTGGAACACCCTACATCCTGAATCTGGCAGGTTGCATTTTTTTAATATTTATTTTTTAGTTGAAGTTGGATACAATACTGTTATTTTATTTATTTATTTTTATGTGGTGCTGAGGATCAAACCCAGGACCTTGCACGTGCTAGGTGAGGGCTCTACCACTGAGTCACAATCCCAGCCCCTGAAGATTGTGTTTTCAAGTTGCATTTTATCTTTTCTTTTTTTCATGTATAATTTCATGGATCCATCATATCATTAAAGATTAAAAAATTGTAACATCCTAATCCCATATTTAATTCTTTGATTAGCTGGATTTATTATATAAAGAAAAAAATTCTTTGGTGATCTTAAATTACAGTTCATACAGGAAATTCAGGAAAAAATGCTTGACTCTGTCATTTCACTATTTGTAATTTTTAGAGAAATCAAATCCAGAAATGCTAATGGAGAATAGTGATATTTTGAGAAGTATGAAATCATGGACTTTAATATAGTCTAAATATTAGCAGTTATTCTGTTTGATGATCAATATGTTCTTCCTTATTCCTGTGGAAGTCTCTTCAAGTTGAATTACATATCTTTTTTACATAACCACCTTAGTCTTTAAAGTCTTTCTTGTTTTCTGATATGACAACATGTCCCAGAATCATCTTGAATATGTCTTAACCTTACTCATAATTAAGAATTTCTCTGTGGATCCCTGATTCCATTTGATGGGAAATGGTTCCTGAGGTTTGCACTCTGGGCTCCAGTAACACCAACCATAACACTGGTTGTTATTTCTCCTTTGTCAGTAAGAAATTTTAGGAATATTGAGTTTTTACAAAAAAAAAAAAATCCTGAGTTCATGCTGAACTTATGATTCAGATTTAAGGTTATACTCATTTTATATAAGTTCTTTTGTATTTGTATCTCTTTACTCTTATGCTGAAAACTTTGATTCCTGGTAATATTACCACAATTATATACCTGTTTCTTCTACAATATACCTGTAATAGTTTCAAAAAAGCAATAACAATATCTTTTGCCAACAGCAAGAGTATAAATGAAGTTTAAAATTTATGAGTTTTTGTCATTTGAATGTTTTCCACTCATAATGTATATCAAAATACTTCTTTTCAAATCAATTTTTTTTCTCCCTGTATCTATCCCAATAGTCATATCTGTTTGTACATTTGTTTCATATTTTTATTGTGATGTAACATCCATAACTATGAAAAACATAATTCTATAGTCAAAATCATATTCAAGTTTGCATTTACAGAAATATCACTACCATTTTTATCCCCATACCCTATTGCATAGAGGGAGAAGGAAAAGGAAAGGAAGAGAAAAAGAGGAACAGGAGGAAATTGAAGAGAATGAATGAGGACAATGAAGAATTTCTACCCCTTCTTGTGCTGTTCTGCATAATATTGAATCTTACTTTGATCAATTAACAAATATACCCCATTACCACTATGCATAAGTATAGAAAGATCCTCATTCTTTTTCATAGCTGCATAGTACAATCAGAGTACCTTTTTAAGATATTAAAGAAATTTTGCTTTGAGGATAATATTTGTTTTATCTTTTCATATCTGTATTGGGCTATTAAAATTCTTCACAATTTTTAAAATTTCATATACTAGTAATACTAAAACTTTATCAGTTAAAAATACAAATATTTATCTCATAATTTTGATTTTTTTGTCTTTTTATTTGTTTTGTTGATACCAGTGATCGAACTTGGGGTACTTTACCACTGAGCCACATACCCAACCCTTTTTAAATTGTCTATTTTGAGAAAGGTCTCACTAAGTTGCTTAGGGCTTCACTAAGTTGCTGAAGCTGGCCTAAAACTTGCAATTCTCCTGCCTCAGTTGCTAGGATTACAGGAATATGCCACTGCATCTGGCTTGACTTTACTTTTGAAATTATTTGGCTCTTAAAAAAAACTAATGAAAATTTTATTGTAACCATATATGTGGTATTCTTGGGGATGAACTGAGTATAAAGACATAGCAATTTCATTGACATCTCACTTATTTCCATTATTTGTATGATTATACATTGCTATGTTTATGGGATTATTTTTTAAATATTTTTTTAGTTGTAGATGGACACAATACCTTTATTTTATTTGTTTATTTTTTGTGTGGTGTGGGCTCTCATAACCCAAATATTTCACCTCTAAACTTCCTTGAATTGTCTTACACATGAGCTTTTGGGAGACAACTCATATGCCTCACACATGCTAGGCAAGCCCTCTACCACTGAGCCACAACCCCGTCCCTTATGAAATTATTTTTAAAGAGATACATTCTCTTCTTAGGATGGGCTTTAAATACTTTGCCAATTTTTCTTTCCTTTTTAAAAATATTTTTAGTTGTCAATGGACCTTTATTTTATTTATTCATATGTGGTGCTGAGAATGGAACCCAGTGCCTGACACATGCTAGGCAAGCACTCTACCACTGAGCCACAACCCAGCTCCATACTTTGCCCATTTTTCTATAGGGTTGTTTTAGTTAGATTTTTTTGTCACTGTGACCAAAAGTCCTGACAAGAACAATTAGAGGAGGAAAAGTGTCACGTTTCTCACAACTAAAACACTCAGGGTCACTCCAGGTGAACTAGGCTGCACGAAATAATCACACAAGAGACAGAGATACCTTTTTGTTTGGGTCCTGTGATGGCTCCTCTGACCTTAAGGGTCCTCAGAAAGAGAGAGAGAGAGCTTTTATTGAGAAGCCATTCAAATGAAGCAAGGGGTCAGGTTTCAGGGGGTGAGTCTAGCTTCCTGATGTCTGCTGTCAGCAGATTGACTGACATCTAGCAAGGACACACCGAAAGGCAGAGCAAGAGAAGGGAGACACACAAAGGGTGTTTCCATGGGACATTCTGTTCCAAACAGGACAAAGGGGTAATATCACAAAGGAACAGGTTAATGTAGCTCAATTCATGGGTCAACACATTTACATCTGAAGACATGTCCTCAAACTTCTGGGACCAGGGCAATGTACAGGTCACTACAAGATGTAGTGACTGGTCAAAGCCTCTCTGCTCCAGGATGGAAGCTGCAAGTAATTCAGAGTGGCTCCCCACAGAAAAGTTTATTTGGGGGCTCCTTGTTTCAGAGGTCTCAGTTCATAGATGACTGACTTCATTCCTTGGGGGAAGTGAGACAGAATATCATGGCAGAGAAGTGTAGTAGAGGGAAGTAGCTTAAGACATTGCACTGGGAATGAGAGAGAAAGCTCTGCCCAACAAAGGCAAAATATAAGCTCCAAAGGCATGCCTCCAGGGACCCACCTCATCTAGCCATGCCCTACCTGCTTTCAGTTATCATCCAGTTTATCCCTATCCGGAGATTAATTCACTAAGTAGGTTAAAGGTCTCATAACCCAAGTATTTCACCTCTAAACTCCCTTGCATTGTCTTACACATGAGCTTTTGGGGGACAACTCATATCTAAATCATAGCAGTTGTTCTCGTTTTACTTAGTTATTATAAGATTACAAAAATAAATAGTGAATATGAATCTCTTGACTGATATATGAACTTCAAATACATTCTCCTTATCTGTTACTTGCTTTTTAACATTCTGAATGGTGGTTTTTATTTATTCTGCTTTGTTGTATTATAAACAGAAGTTCTTAATTTTAATGAAGTAGTTATCAAACATTTATTTTATGGGTTAGAGTGATTTATGTCATGTTTATAAAATAATGAAATGCTCGAAGCACAAAAAGATTTTCTTCTATGTTTTCTTCAAAAAATTATTTACCTTTCTTTAAAAGGTTAAATTTCTTTAAAATTCATTTGTAATAGTTTGTGTGTGCTTTTGGTTTTTTGTTTCTTTCTCTTTTTTGGCGAATAGAGATTTAATAGAATTATTTTTTACTTGTCCATATGCTATCAAATGCATCTATCTTGGTTTATCAGCAAAGGGAACATTTCCATGATAAAATCACCATTACAATAAGTCAGGTGATTTATATATATTTTGGACTTTTTCTGGGTTTATTTCTAGTCAATCTGTCTATTTGTCTGCTCTCGCACAAAAAAGTCTTAATTACTATAGATTTAAAATTTACCTTGTTATTGGATTATTCACTCTTCCCATTTTTTCTTCTTATTCAATATTTCTGTGGCTGTCCTTGGTCCTTTGAATTTCTCTCTAGATTTCAGAGACAACTTATCAATTTTAACAACATCTTCCTAGGATTTTCGTTGAGATTTCATTGAACATATAGATCAGTTGAAGAGAAATGACATTTTTGCAATATTGAAAATAGCAATCCAATAACTTAATATTCCTCCCTCATCATTTATTTCCTTTTAAAAATTCGTGTAAACCTTATACTAATTGAATATTTTATTTTTATGCTATTATGAATATTTTAATTTTATTGTGTGCATTTATTATTGAACTATAGATATACGTTTGGCTTTATGCCTAATCCCTTGTTTTCAAAGCAAGCTTTGCAGGTTTTTTATTTCTATTTTTTCTTTCCCCATCTCTATTATAAATTGCTCATTGTAATTATTATCTCTGCATCATTTCAATGTTCTTTCACTACCTTTTTTCTCCCATAATCTCTGTTAAAGCAATTATCTTTAATATATTATCTAGAGTAGTAGAAACTCACATTGAAATACTTTAATAAAGTTTATTTTTATCTTAACAAAAACAGCTAGGATAAAAATTCAAACAATGAATATATTTATAGCAATCCAGACCTAAATTCAAGGCAATATCAATATGAAGGAACAGGGATATGAAGAGACCAAACACAATTACTTCTTAGGAGGAAATATAGATAATAATAACTTTAGGAATTCCATAGTGGTATGTGTACATGTTTATACAGCTTAGGTTAAAAATAACTACCAAAAGAACAAAAGGAGAAAATTAACCTGACAAAAGAAGAAAGTTCAGCCTGCATTGGAAAGTAGAATGAGAAGGAAAATAAATAAATAAATAGCAAGCATGGGACATGGTGGATTAAATGATCCCTAACACAGCATGCATTAAAATTAATATAAATAATTTAAATTTTCCATTTTAAAAACAGAATGTCTGTGATTAGAAAAATCCAAAAATACATTTTCTTAAATGATACCCATTAAAACTAAAGCAAAAATAGATAGATTGCTGGCAAGAAGACAATTTTTAAGGATATCCTGTGCAAATGTGAACAAAAAGGAACTGGAGTAGCAACATACAGCAAAATGGTATTTATGAAAACATTTATCATCAGGGACAGTGTGTAACATAAAAGGAACAATAAAACCATAAAATAAAACTTTCATAAACATAAAAGCAATACTCAATATGGCCTAAAATATTATTTAGTAACTTTTGATGAAATTGCCTGGATATATAATTCATTCAACAATTGTGTTTTTATATTTAACATAGCCACATCAGAAATTGATAGATCAAGTAAACAGAAATTGATAAAAACGAAAAAAAAAAGAAAATAAAAATTAGCAATAATCGCCCCTCGGATAAACCTCATTGGCTACGATACTGCCACTGCGCAAAGCTAAGAAAATAAAAATTAAACTGAGAGAAGATTCTTTGCAATTCTTATTGAAATAGGCCTATGGCAAGAATGATAACACAAGAAAGCAAGTACAATTAAATTCACAATGGAAAAAAGAGGAAATACAGAAGACAATTACAAAGCCTAAAATTGAGACTAAGTTACAACAAGGGAAAGATAAAGAAATCACAAAATTCTCAGCCAACTGTATTTCTTCTCCTTACATCTGTTGGCTCTAACTCTCTAGGCAATCTTTATACAAAACTATGTCTGAAATAAGAACAAGTAATCGACATTTTCCTTGATACATTTGAACTCATTTTAAAATTTTGATCTTGGTAACTGTATATTATCTGGCTAAATGAATAAATATAGCCCCACAGGATGTTATAACATTATACATATATATCTCCATCTATCTTTCAAAAAGAGATTTCAAAGAAAGATTTAAAATGTACTTTCCTAGTGTTTATTTCCTAAAATAATATTTTAATTTTCTACTTTTAAGGTACCTGATTCAAGAAGAAATTTAGGTCTGAAATCCAGTCTTTTAAGTGCAATTTTTTTTTTTTAAATTAATGAATTGACATCATTTCAGATCTCCAGAATAAAAGTTCTGTTACAGATTGGATGGTAGAAAAAGAGAAAACATGATCTACATATTAAAATGAAATTGGTCACAGTTATTGTAATAATTACATTTGCATTTTTTTCTTTCAGGGGGTTTTCCTTCTTACTCATCTTTTCATGGGAAACAGAGTCAGTGAGAGTGAAGCCATCTCTCAGCTCTAGGCTTTTCTTGTCCATACCTGAAATATCAATACTTATATACTAGAAAGTTAATAACTATAAGGCTAGCATTATCCAACCTGGTATAATGAGAAGATTAAGCAATTAGTTATTTCTGAGCTTCAGTGTGAACCATGGAGGTTTCAAATCCCTTTGTGGGGGTCCTATGTCAGTGTTTTCTAAACCATTATTTCAGTTCAATAGCATTAGCAACATTCGGGAATGTGTTAAAATATGGAATCTTAGACTTCCGTATTCTAACCAACCATCCCACTGATTCTATACATGCAAAAGTTGTTCCATATACAATAACTATGTCAACAATAATAAAGGAGTCCAGAAGCTATTCTTCGGGGTATAGTCAACTTGAGCTCATTCATCTATAAATGTCCATAATGCTAGATGTGGTGGCACATGCCTGTAATCCCAGTGACTCAGGAGGCTGAGGCAGGAGGATCATTAGTCCAAAGCCAGCCTTAGAAATTTAGTGAGGTACTTAGCAACTTAGCAAGACTCTGTCTCTAAATAAAATATATAATAAAAGGGCTGAGGATATGGTTTGGTGGTTATGTGTCCCTGGGTTCATTCCCAATAAAACAAGGCCTGATCACGCATGAATAGGGATAGAGCAGACACATATCACTAATATAATTTTCCCACCAAATGAACCCTTTTAACAACCTGTAGGTCTTGAGTACAGATATATACTTTTTCTCCCTCAATAACACAAGTTCTGTGCTTCTTCCTTCAGTTCTGGACACCCCTTCTAAAAATCTTCAGATAATGCTCAAGTATGTTGGCATCAAGTTCATCTCTTTAACTATAGAATTGTAGATGACTTTTTAACTGGCAGGAGACAATAGCCCCACTATGCACTCAGCATTTATTCATACAAGGAAAATTAAATGGGAATGAAAAAATGAAATAGAGCACAATTGGATTAAAGTATCTTGGATTGAGTTTCCCAGGCTCCTGGCTTTTCTAATTAGCTGCACATATGCCAGTGACACTTTACATACTATATTCCTTTAAGTAAAACAACTGTATGATTTGTTTACTGCTGCTATTTTTACCAGAGGTTTACATCACTGTACCAAAAGATTTAACTTTAATAATACATGCACATCTATTTAATGAATATGTATAACTCTTTTATGTTTCTTGAATCAACCTTAGTACTAACAAGGGCACATTCTCAGAAGGGGAATGCAGCAAGTTTGGTGCCTTTGTATAATAATTTTGCTGATAGATTAGATTTTCAGGGTCCAAGAGTATTTCTGTTGTACTATCATCCATTTTAGAAATAAGAATATATTATTTGCAAATATTCACAAATCATATATCTGGTAAGTGTGTAATATCCAAAATATGTTAGCAACTCACTCAACTTGATGGTAAAATGCCATAAAATATCACCTCATTTCTGTTACTATGACCACTATAAAAAAATGACAAGAGATAATAAATGTTGGCAAGGGTGTGGAATGTAAATTGGTGCAGTCTTGGTCAGAATATAAATTGATGCAGCCATTATAGAATAAAGAATGAAGTTCCTAAAAAATTAAAAATAGAGCTACCATGTGACTCAGCAATCCATCTGTTTTTATACACAAATGAGTGAAACTCAGAATGTTAAAAGGCAAGTGACAGATAAGGGGAAGATATTTGAAGTTCATATATCAGACAAGAGATTCATATTCACTATTTATTTTTATAATCTAATAATAACTAAGAAAAAGGGAAAACAACTGTTATGATTTAGATATGAGTTGTCCCTCAAAAGTTTATGTTTAAGACAATGCAAGGAAGTTTAGAGGTGAAATATTTGAGTTATGAGAGCCTTAACCAGGCAAATGTGAAATCATTTCTCCTTCACACATCAGTCTTTGCATAATATTATTATACTTTAAAAATGTTTCTTTGTAAATTTTTTTTTCAGTAGAAGCCAACATTTTCTTGGTGCAAATAGACATTAGAAAGTAATGCTATGCCAGTTCATAGTTTCAGATGACTTATTTCTAGTTTGTATAATATTAATGCCTAGAAGGTGTTTCACACATTGGCTATGTGAAGGATAAATTTTATTCTGTATATAAAGAAACCAATGCCTGATGCATGCCTGGAGTGATAAATAGATTCTCAGTGGATATTCCTCAAGTAAGAACTTTTTATAAAATAATTTATCCAATTTGAGTATCAAACCAAGAGAGAAATCTAAGACTTCTGATATTAAGAGAAATTTTGGCCTTTGACCTAAGAAAGCTGTACTATTAAAAGTTACAGTGCTCTCTGTGATGCTGGGGCAATTTTATAATATTCCTTTTGTATGGGAAGTAATTCTCCACAGCCAGAAATGAGTAAGATGGGACCTAATCAGTAGTTCATTTTTATTCATTCCATAGGTATGGAGGCCCATAGAAAGTGTTTTTACTTAATGGTTTCATGAAAGATAAAGGTTTTACTTGCTAATTAAATTATTCAGCTTAAATGATTGTTTAATGGTGTTTATATTCTTTCTTTGTATTAAGTGATTTTGAAAATTTGATAAGTAGCTCATATTAATTTTTAGTAACAGAAATATTCAAACTATTTTTAAGTTATTCTATAAAATTATTAAAAATAGCATAAAATTTATTTGTATGATTGAGTGTACAATATATTGAAATATGCTCATATATTCTTTGGAATTATGTTTTGAACTCAATATTGTTTTTCATTCAGCTTTCATAAACACATATGAATAAACAAATATGTACAGATGTAATATTTTTATACACATTTTCATTTCTATGATTAGCATATGTAGACTTAAATACATACATATTTATGTATAAACATATAACTTTCACAAATTATATGAGTTATATATTACTTTTATATCCACATATGCATATATATGGACATATTTATATATATGTTCAGACATGTATACGTCTCAAAGACTATATGATATAGTAAGATAGCATTGTCAAGAGCAGAGTGGACAAAATCTTTGATTCCTGATTATGTCACCTAATGGCTTTCTGACTTTCACATATTTAGCTTCCATGTTGCTAAGTTCATACTAACTTATTATCATTACAAAATGTTAGAAAGTCCTACTTAATTGAGTACTTACCATTATTAAATTGGTTCGGTATAAGAGTATTTTCATTTTGTTCTTGATTCAATGTGTGCATTCTGCCAAAGTTTAATTACTCTTTTAAAAAGTGTACATTTTATTCACTTTTACTTTTTTCATTGATGCATAGAGAATTTGCCTTCTGTTTTACTCACAGACATTTAATTGGCTGTATCCTATTGTCTCTAGAATGAAATATTTTTTTTGTGTATTTAATCTGCAGAATCATTTTTTTTTTGTCTTCTTAGGGAGGATTTTTTTCCTGCTATATATATTTCCCTCTGCTACAGTGCTTCTGTTTTTTTTTTTTTTTTTTTGTCCTTTAAGGACACTAAGAATTTGTAGAATGAATTTTCATGTTTTAGATGTTCTCCTTGTTTTCATTTTGTACTTTCTTCTGACTTCTACATTTATGAATTTATTCCCAGCTATGCAGATGCAGTTATTAATATCTCCTTGTAAATTTAGTTTATGCAATTGTGTTTTTATTTCTCTGGATTATTTTATTTTCTCTCACCATTCCATTTTCAACAATAGGTTTGTTTAATTCTGTTCCATTTTACTACCAATTCACAATTGAATGGTTTTAATCCTAAAGGTAGACAAACTATATGCACATTTTAAATTACAAATTCAGTAGATGAAATATATAGGTTAATTTTAAATTAATTATGGACAATGTCTAACTATAGTGACATATAGTATAAAATGTAAATTATTGCTTATAAGCAATGGTGAACTTTAGGAATTTAATATTTGTGATATATGAAAATTGCTTTCTATTTTTTTTAAATCAATAAGCATGAATAAGCATGATCTAACTTATTGGGACACCAGGAATACAATAAGAACATTAAAACTGATATCAGCTTTATCACAAAAAATAAATTTTAACACATTCCATTAAACATATATATAATTCCTGTTTTCATTTGAAAACTATTATATGATTTGGATTCTTTATAGAACACAAAGCAGGTGCCAATCATGAAAACAGAGGCTTTTAAGAATCTAACATACATGGATCAATTCTGATAAGAGCTGGCTATGCCTAGTAGTTTCTTGACAGAATATATAATTGATGTTTATGCTTTAAACCTAACCCATCCAACCCAGAAGATTTAAGACACTGATAAAGCCATCTGACAGCTTTATGTATTTATTGGTAAAGAACAGATTTTGCCCTTTTATTTATTTATTTATTTATTTTTATTTTATACATGGACATAATATCTTTATTTTTGTTTACTTATTTTTATGTGGAGCTGAGGATTGAACCCAGTACCTCACATGTGTGAGGCAAGCACTCTACCACTGAGCCACAACTCCAGCCTGCCCTTTTATTTTTAAATATAATATTTTTAATATTTGTTTTAGGGGCAATAGAAAAGAACAGAAGGTGTTGTTTCACTCTGTTGGTTACTTCATTTTTAGGAAGTAACATAAACTAGAAGTAGAATTGTTTCAAATGAAGTCTAGTCTACTGAGACCACAACTGGCTGATACTTGGATTGGGAAGAGGACAATTAGGAGTAAATCCAAAATGCTTAGTGTATATATATATATATATATATATATATATATATATATATATATACACACACACACATATGTATACATGTATATATATATATATATATATATATATATATATATATAGTATATAGTTGAATATATTTCATGTTGTAAAACAGAGGGAGGGAGAGAGAGCACACATGAGAGAGAGAATATGGAAATACATACGCTAAAATTGGTTCTTGGTTCTTTTCATAGGAAGATTAATGAAAACATGAATCAAAATTAAGAAGTCACTTTTGTAAAACACTTCATGAAAGAGATCAAGATTATTTTTGTTGAATATTTGAAAACATTCAAGATAAAAAGTATCTTTTTACCTCACCCTTGAACATTATTTGATAGATTATAGTTATATTTTTGGATACAGGCTTCAGTGGTATATGACAAAAATGCTAAACATTGAAATGAAGGTTACTTTTTACAATGGAGATAAAGAAAAGCAATACTAAAACATTAAATAATCAAAAAAAAGGAATAAAACACAAAACCAAGCAACAACAACAACAATGTACCAATGTTTGCCTTTAGCAGATATCCAAGCCGGGTATGGTGGCACATGCCTGTAATCCCAGCAGCTTGGGAGGCTGAAATGGGAGGATCATGAGTTCAAAGCTACCCTCAAAAAGCGAGTTTCTAAGCAACTCGGTGAAACCCTGTCTCTAAATAAAATACAAAATTGGGCTAGGGGTGTGGCTCAGTGGTCAAGTGCCCCAGAGTTTGATCCCCAGTAACAAATATATATATATATATATATGTATATAAATTTATTTATATTAATCATTTAGCACATTGAGCTTTTAATTATACATAAATAATATATATATATATTATATTTATAATATAAATGTATATATAATACATCCAAGAACAAAAAACAATTTCTTGACTTTTAACATTAAAATAATTTAAATTAGTATATGTTATCTTTGAAGAAACTAAGAAAAATAACAACAGAAACAAGGACAGATAACTTTTTTGTGGAAAAATTTCATTCCTGGAGATGATAAGACCTTAACTTGCTTCCAGGTTTGTAATTCTGTTATTTATATATCTAAATCTATATTTATAGAATAGTCATAAAAGAGGTGAAATAATTTGATCCCATTTCAAATGTAAATAATCAGGAAACAAATCATTAATCTTTTCTGAATGCTGTAGCAAAGGGGAAGGAAAGAGTAGAATCCAATTTCATTTGACTTTTAATTACTTTTCCTTTCAAGCAGAATTCTAGTCTGAATAAGAAAAATCCATGGGAAAATATTCATAATTGTCATCAGTACTTTCTATACTCCCAGAGAAAAGGGTATAAGAGATACCAAAGGATTGTCTGATTATCAGCTGGAGTGGCAGTTCAAATGTTCTCATTATAGATGTTCAAGGAACTATAATTCATTGCTTCAACATAAGGGAATGAAGAAGAAAGTAAACAATCGAGGGTAATAATGATGTTTGAAGCAAATAAATTCCTGCCAATCCCATTATTCAGTATAATCATTACAGAAAAAGTTAAATTTTCATGAAAATTAATTCTTCCCATTATTTTTTTCTTAGTGCAATCAACTGAAAAGCAAATGTATGATAATCTCATCACAAAATATTGTATTTTATACAATATACAATGTATGTCCCCATAGAGTTGCTATAATGATTGAATTAGCAAAATGCCTAGAACACCATCTGGTACATTATAAGCACTGTGCATCAGTTTGTTTATTGAATGTATATTTTTAAAAGACAGTAGTAAACATACATTTGTAACAAAATTTAATAATTACTATTTTATTAAGGTCAAAGTAACTTTTTGGATTTATATAAATGAGTACATTTAAAACTATAGAAATGATACAAGCCATGAAAAAGGAAAATAGTTGAATTTTACCACAATTTTATTAATTTATTTATATTAATAATTTACCACTTTGAACTTTTTAATTAATGGAAGGGAAATAAACTTTCATTTATTTATTTATTTATTTATTTATGTACGTATGTAGGTACTGGGATGGTACTGGGAATTGAACTCAAGGGTGCTTAACCACTGAGCCATATCCCCAGCCCTTTTTTATACTTTTTATTTAGAGACAGGATCTCACTGAGTTGCACGTGCCTCGCTAAATTGCTGGGGCTGGCTTAAATTCCTGGAGCTGGTTTTGAACTCGCCATTCTCCCAGACTCCCTACTTACTGGAATTACAGGCATGCACTACCATGTCCGGCACCACTTTTATTATTTTGCATAAACAGATTAATTTTAAAACTCAATAAATTATAGTATATTTGACATGTAGATATGACAAATATAAAAATGGTACACAGAGAACTCACATTTTGAAACATAATGATATGAAATAAATAAATGCATTTTTTTCTTCTTTAAACAATTATTTCAACTTTGTGTATCAACTGTGAAATCAACTGAGTATCAGACATTGATCATAAAACCATAAGGCATTTAGTAATAATTAATAAATGCTATGTGAGGCCTTTATGGAAAATTACAAGATACTTAATGTTATTAAAGGACAGAAAATTTATGAGTGAATGTAGAGCTATACAGTTTTCATGCATGAAAATCTTAATGTCATGAAGATGATAATTATCTCCAATACAATCTATTAATTCAGTGGAATTCCAATTAGCAAAAAAAACCCTCCTTTTACAGGAAACAGATAAATGCTTCTAAAAATAATGTGAAAAACAAGTAGGGAGAACCTTTTCTATCACTCATCAAGATAGCTTGAACATGTATAGTAATTTTAAAATGTTTGAGCCTGAACCATCCCCATCACCTTATGGGATCCTCCATGAAAACTATATGGTCCCAGTTAGAATGAAGCTCTATATAGCTCAAATAAAAATATAAAACCAACAAAAGAGAAAGAGAGAGGGTGAGAGAGACAGAGACAGATACAGAAAGGCAAGCAGGCCTGGGCTGTATTAGGGCCCAAACCAAGAAAACATGAGTCTCATCCTATGGAATCCATAGGTTTCCATAGGTGTTTGGGTTGAAAATGCATCTAGAGAACTGACAAGAGAAAATGAGCATTTATTTAAACAGAAGAATAAATATTACAAAATAGGCATGATAAAGAAGAAACATGAAGAAGGACTTGTCATTTCAAAACAAAAAGTGGAAAAAATAAATTAATGAATAGTGGAGACAGAATCTATAAAACACCTGGAAGTAAATAAAAGTGTGTGTTCTAACATCACAGATTAACATTGATTCTATTAAGAATGATTTTTTACATTTAATTGTAAAAACTAAACAAGAAAAATCTTCAAAATTCTTGAAAACCTCTTATAAAAATTAATGGCAGAGAAGACTGTAATCATGACTGAAAACCAAAAATTTATAAAAGAAAGGATAATTATTTTTTATATAATCAAGTAAAGAAAATATATCACAAACCAAGTCAATTTAGAAATAGAATTAAAAAGAAAACAAAGCAATTCACAACTGCTCAATTTTTATAAAATAATAAATGCTCTGACAAATTGACAAGAAAAGCATATGCAATTCAGTAAAAAATATAAACAGACACTTAACTGAGATATCATTTTGAAAAACCAACAGACATGTGAAAAGATGCTCAAATTCTTCAATAATCAAGAAAAAGGCCAACTACATTAGCAATGAAGTATCATTCTGCCTATTAGAATAATTAGTTCTAGTTTTTTGGGATTGGCTAACTTCACTTAGCATTATCTTCTCCAACGCCATCTACTTACCTACAAATGCCATGATTTTATTTTCTTTTATTGCTGAGTAACATTACATTGTGTTTATATATATATATATATATATATATATATATATATATATATATATATA
This sequence comes from Marmota monax, assembly GCF_021218885.2. NCBI lineage: Eukaryota > Metazoa > Chordata > Mammalia > Rodentia > Sciuridae > Marmota > Marmota monax. The sequence goes on from NW_026694772.1 coordinate 7,180,878, forward strand.
TATATATATATATCACATTTTTTTTTATCCATTCATCTACTGAAGGACATCTAGGTTGGTTCCACAGTTTAGCTATTGAGAATTGTGCTGCTATAAACATTGATCCAAATCAAAATGAACAGGAACAGCTAAGATGCTCTCATACAAAACCCTCCATTTACAATGCCATACAACTGTGAAAGAATCCTCAATTCCGACCTTATGGAGTAAGAGTGAATTAGTTGCTTTGCCACCTGTACCTTGGATAAAGCATTAATCTCCAGGATATATAAAGAACTCAAAAAACTTAATACCCCCCCCCAAAAAAAAATAATAACCCAATCAACAAACAGGAAAAGGAACTGAACAGACACTTCACAGAAGAAATAAGATTGGTCAACAAATATGTGAAAAAATGTTCAATATCACTAGCCATTAGAGAAATGCAAATTAAATCTACACCAAGATTTCATCTCACTCCAGTCAGAATGGCAATTATCAAGAATACTAGTAACAATAAATGTTGGCGAGGATGTGGAGGAAATGGTACACTTATACATTGTTGATGGGACTGCAAATTGGTGCAAACACTCTGGAAAGCATTATGGAGATTTCTCAGAAAACCTGAAATGTGATTTCATTTGACCCAGTTATCCCACTCCTCAGCCTATTCCCCAAAGATTTAAAATCAGCATACTATAATGATGTGGCCACATCAATGTTTATGGCAGCTCAAATCACAATAGCTAAGCTATGGAACCAACCTAGGTGCCCTTCAACAGATGAATGGATAAAGAAAATTTGGTATATATACACTCAGCCATAAAGAAGAATGAAATTATGGCATTTGGTGGTAAATGGATGCAACTGGAGACTATCATGCTAAGTGAAATAAGCCAATCCCCAAAACCAAAGGCAGAATTTTCTCTCTGATATATGGATGTTGACTCACAATAGGTGGGGGTGGGTGGGGTGGTTACCGGATTGGACGGAGCCAAGTGGGGAGAAGGTAGGGGGGATGGGAATGGGAAAAACAGTATAATGTATTGGACATAACCTTCCTGTGTTCATATATGAATACATAACCAGTGTAACTCCACATCATGTACGACTACAAAAATGGGAAGTTATACTCCATGTATGTGTGATATATCAAAATACATTCTACTTAATGTATAACTAAAAAGAACAAATAAAAAAGAAAAATCAAAGATTTAAAATTAAAAAAAATAAAAGAGTAGCTTTTTCTAGAAAGAGTCACTGTTGTTGATGGTAACTAAGAAAAAAGGTACTCTCAAAATTGTAGTAAAAATGTTCTTAAGTACATAATAACCTTCAAAGTATCAGTTATGTGTTTCAATACTGTATTTTAATTTTGGTTGTTTAAAATCACACAAATGCAAAAAAAATGAACTATGTTTACTCCGCTATGTAACAGTTACTCAGCTATGTAACAGTCACTTTTGAAACTTGGTTAGGTTGACTTAGGTTTCCATTTTGTAATGTTTTCTTTTACCATTAATTTCTTCAGTATTCCTTATTGTGTTTCTTGAGCTTTCTATTGGATTCATTTTAAAGAACATCTTCTTTTCTGTGATGGTTTCATATATTCTACTAGTTAATTTCTTCGTTGTGCTATCTTAATTTTCATCTTATACTCCTATCTTGTCACCTCTTTCCTGAACTCTTTTATTTCTGTCTTGTAACTTAAGTCAGAAAACTGAATTTTCTTGAACATTCATAACAAAATTTTGGGTTACTCTTTCTGCTTTGTAGCAAAATGTTTGTAGTTGATGTTTTTGATGATTATTTTCTTTATTCCATAATTTATAGTATTTATATAGCTGCTGTGTTACTTTGCTTTTAATTATATCTTTTTTAAAATTTGTCTTTTCTGAAACTGCCTATTTGCAAGAAGCTCCTATATTTGGGAAGGCCAAGGTAGAGAGGTTCCATAATAATTGAGTTTTACAACAGAAAGGCACTATTATTTCCAGTTCCTACCTAGATGTCTCTACACATTCCTCATGGATTACATTGCATCTATTATTACTTTAAGCAAACTTCTATCTACTGTGGACACTTTTATCTACTGTAGATAAATGTGAGTGCATGCATGTGTGTCACCCAGCTCACATACAGACAAAACCGATACCCACTGCTTTCCTCTTTCCCACCCAAACGCACATTTTCATATGTGGTTTCTGGAGTGAGTAATATTGTTTTTGAAGCTCAGAGTATGTTTCATGTGTTTGGGAAATACACTTAATAATGAATAGTTTTGTTGCATCTGGGTTCTTAATACCGAGATCTATCTTTGGCTTCCCTCATTATCCTCTCTTATGATTTCCAGTTTTGGTATTCCACAAAAACATCTCAAGGGAGGAAAGAAGATGGCAGCAAACAGGAAAGCTACATTTCACATTGTGCTGTACCTCAGGACCAAAGCATCTGGTGTACAGCTTCTCATAAAGGGGAGTGAAAGGGAAATTTCACTAAAATTCAATATCAGGCATTCAAAGTGGCTTAGGGAGTCATAAATTTGGTTACAATAAACAAAGAAAGAGAAAACGCTAGAGCCTACCCAGCTGGCACACAGGCACCAACAGTGGCAAAAATTGTGGCACTGATTTACCACAGGCAGAGGTAGAACAGAGGTAAACATGGATTTGGTACAGAAAAACCCAAGATGAAAAAAGCTTTCGGAATTTGGCTTATCCAGAGGCTGTACTATACACTGGAGTTTGCAATGCACACTGTATCTCAACTGGCTGCAGAGAGCTCAGGCAGGAGCCATTTGAGGGCAATCACACTGCCTCAGCAGCTACTGGAGATCAGTGCAAACACTGGCTTGCCCTGCAGGTGACTACCAGGTGGCCTTGGGTGTGCCTTGTGGAAAATGATTAATAAAAAACACCTCGAAGTTTGCTTCCTAGTTTTGTAGAAAACAATTTATGTTTTCTATTTTTCCTTTATCCTGCTGGTTGGTTTCCTGGAGAATGGGAATGCTGTCTTAATCCATGACATTAATGCCAGAAATAAATGTGATTTTATGTTTATATAACTCACTCTTATTATTTAAGTATTTTTTTTCCTATTTTAGTTACTTAATAATAAAGTATCTTAAAAGGAGTCTGTGATAAAAAATAATTACAACCCAATGAAAATGTGAGGTTTGTTTCTTCTCATTCTGGTAAAGAGTAAACAAAGGGAAATAATATCTGATGATTTTCTACTATTATTAGTCAGGATATGGTAAGCTATCCTGCCATATAAATATAATCCCAAGAACTCAGTACATCAACATTAAAATATGTATTTATTGCAGACATTTTATGGCCAACACAGCTGCAAACAGTGTATCAAGAAATCCAGCTGATGGAGGGTCTTCTATCTTGCAACAACAGCAAAGGAGACACATGTCATTCATTGTTACCATGGGAGAGGAAAATGAACTGGAGATTTGCATAGAGGTATATGATCTGACTTGGAAGTGGCATATATCATTTCTGTACTTGTGCCTTCATTCCTTTGTCTATAACACAGTGTTTTGGATGGCTGATAAATGTAGCTCTCCTGTGTAGTCAGGGACAAGATAATTAATATGGAATTGATGAATGCAGAGCATGATCTCTGCCATAGTCATCATGATAGTGATTGTGATCCACCAAAGAAGAACCTGAGACTCAGAAAAGTTTAATTCACCTGAAGCCAAATAGTGAAATAGACAGCAAATTGTAATACAGAGTTCATTTCTTAATAAATACAAACACATATACAAATACACAGATGTGTATATTGCATATCTACTTCTCTCTCTCTCTCTCTCCCCCCCTCTCCCTCTATACACACACACACACACACACACACACAAAGTTTAGAAACACTGCATTAAACCCTCCTTTGAGATTATTAGTTATTAATTCAAAAGCAATTATTCTTAAAGAAAATGATTATAACCATAAAATAGAATTTCAACATATATATTAGAATTATAGCAAATGTAAAAATGAGCATAATTACCCTAGATATAACAATAATATAAAGATTCATACATTTTATTTACTCTCACCTGTTCTTTTAATTTTGTTAGTCAAAACATACTAGCATTGTGATAATCTTCATCATAGTTGCATTCTTTCCAATGGACAAAACAGTTTATATTCTTACTTCTTGCATTTTTAAAATTTTTAATGTCAATTTAGCATTTAGTATTTCAGCTGTCTCAGATGTCCATTTAATTGCCTGAGCAATTTAAACAATAATTAGTAATTAAACACTATTTCCTATGACAGTAATAAAAACTTGCAAAGCTATAAAACAGAATAAGGTATGTAAGGAAATTTGAATTGTAACAAAATACCTTTAAAAAGATTAAAATAAACAAGCATCCATCAAGAGAAAAGCCTTGGCATTTCAGAAGTAGATATCACAAATAAAGAAGTAGAATTGATATAAAAGGTCATTATTTTTGCCCCAAATTGAACAGATTAACATCATTTTTTTATACCTGATACTGACCTCATGTGCCCAAACTATAATTTATAAATAATTTCCTTATTTTTGAATGGTATTTTGACATTGCCTAAATATCCATATTTTATCGAATACAATAAGACAAAAAGGGAATTTGAAGTTCTTCCATGTTTTAGTACTTTTATGGTCCCTATTTACTTCTCACATTCTATGGATCTTTATTTTTCTGAAGTTTTAAAGGTATTTATTTGTTTTGCATATAATTCTTTCTATTATCTGGTTTGGAAAGAATATGAGGTGCTGATTATATTGATATTCTGTTAAAAAATTAACATAAATCTTATATAAGGAATACCAGTTTCTGGGCTGGGGTTGTTGCTCAGCAGTAGGCATTCACCTAGCAGTGCAAAGTGCTGGGTTTGAGCCTCAGCACCATGTAAAAATAAATAAATAAAATAAAGTTATTGTATCCAACTAAAACATATATATATGTATATATATATATATATATATATATACACACACACACACATATATATATAAAATACCTGTTTCTGATAAAATATTATTCAACACAAAAACATGTATAATTGAATATATAATTATATTAATTGATTTGCCTTTTCAAATATTTATTGAATATTGATAATATGCCTGATGCTGTTCTGAATTGTGAGAATTAAAATATCTTTAATAGGGAATTTATGTTGTTTTATATCCTTTGATTGTTTCAATTAAGTATCAACAAATTAAGGTCTAGTGGGACAATTGCATATATTGTGAAAAATATGTAATGTAATTCTGATTTGTGGTATTTCAACTACTTTTACAATCTCCTAACAAAGTCTACAAAAACAGATGAGCATAATTAATCTTTTGCTTTATTAATTTAACCATTTACTTTTTAAAAACAAATTTAGGCTAAATAATCAGATAAAAGGTTTAACTCAATCATGGGTAAGTAATCATTTTAATCTATATAAATAATCCAAAACATGCAGTCCACATTTTATCTAAAATAAAATGAATTATATATCCATATAATATTCAATGCAATGTTTTTTTGTTTTGTAAAGAATAGTGTTTTAGGACATCCAAGATGACAGGCCAGAGGGAGGCAGCATTCTGTGTTGCTCTGTGACCTGGGTCTCAAGTTGTGAGAATACTACATCCCTGTGAGCAATATTTCTACTCCCATGCAGGAATCATGGCCAATGTGCCCATGCAGGGTTCCAGGACACAGCGTCAGAGTAGGTCTCCCAAATACTTGTCCAGGCAGGACTACAGGGTATCCGAGTGGAACCATCAACACCCACCATGCAGAACTTTCAGCCACCCACCCAAGCAGAAATCACTGACACCATTCCCACACAGGATACCCAGCAGCTTCCCAGACACAGGAATTCCGGTCACCATTCCATTGTGGACCTCCATTCCCAGCATGGGGCTCCCCTGGTCGCAGCCATCTTTGGTCTCTGCAGCATCATGAGATAGCCCCCTATGTACAGTAGCCTGCCTGCATCAGGGAACTTCACACAGGCTCCAAAGTCAGCTGATAGCCACACACTACAAGCTCAACACCATCACTTGGCTCTCCCCACCAGACCGGACACCTCATGGCTGAAAGTACTTGCCTCCATCTTGGGTCACCTCCCTCACCATCTTCAGTGCAACTCCCAGTATGGAACTCCTGCTGGCCAAGTGCCCAGTTTCTAACTCCCCTCTCTCCCCAGCAGCCGCTACCCCAGCACAGGGACACCCTGGTTACTTTCACTATCCTGAGGGTGGAGATACAAGCTAACAGATGACCCCACCTATTGGATGAGAAGGAAAGCAGGAAAGATACTGACTTTTTTGTTTGTTTTACTTAGTTACACAGGACAATGCAGTGATCTTGATATATCATCCATTTGAATCAGATGGGATATAATTTCTCATTTTTCTGAGTATACAGGTTGCAGAATCTCATTGATCATGCAGTCACATATATACACACAGTAATAATACTGTCTGTTTCATTCTACTATCCTTCCTATCTCCCCAACCCCTCCCCTCCCCTCCCTCCACTTCTCTCTACTTAATCTAGGGTAATGCTATATTTTTTCTCACAACTTCATACATGTATTTTGTATAACAATTTTCCAACCAAAACAATCCTTGTGTTTTCCTTCAAGATTTTTTGTTTCTTTGTTTTCCTCTCCCACTCCACTCTCTCTTTCTCATATCACCAACATAGTGAAACCAAGTACTTTGCATGAATTAGGATTTTGAGGACTGGGATATCTGAATATCACAGTTATGTTGTATATTCTTTTTATTTTTTAACTTTTTCCTACCAACTTCTACTATTTTAATATTTTTTATTTTTCTTAATATGTATGTGTATTTGTTTTATGTACTCTACTGTCTTCCCACTTACTTGTCTACCCAAAATTACTTCCTCTCCCTTCTCCTGCTTCTAATCTTCCTCTTTAGATTTCTCTTTCACACTTCCTAAAATATAAAAACTTTACATCTTCACCTCCTACCTCCTCAGCATATCATCCTACTCCTCACCCCCAGTTCTTTGTCCACCATCAGAAACTGTAAAACCTTTTACAAACCTACTGAGTATATTGTAGATAATAATTCAATTCGCCATTTCTGTACATTATGACCAAACTTTAAAAGTCTTAATAGCAAACATTTGTTTTTAGGGTGTTTATTATTTATATTGAGATCTGAAAACATTGCCCTTCACATCAAAGGAGAAGTATTGGATCCCTGCAGGGGCACTATGATCCTGTAGGGTAAAACTGGTAACACCTAGGATCCATAGTGCTAGAATGTAAGACACACAAGCAATATGAAAATACCCAAACAAACCAGATACCACGATATTAGAATCCATGGCCAGCACAGCAGAAGAAATTACAGAGAAGGAGTTCAGAATGTACATAATTAAAATGTTCTGCAAATTAAAGGATGATATAAAATAGTATAGATAGGCAGCAAAAGATCATTTTGTTAAAGGGCTACATAACCAAATATAGGAAGCAAAAGATTACTTCAGTAGGGAGATAGAGGTTCTAAAAAATTCTTGAAATGAAAGAAATAATGAACCAACTTAAAAGTTCAATTGAAAGCATCAGCAACAGATTAGACCACTTGAAAGACAGGACCTCAGACAATGAAGAGAAAATATATAATCTTGAAAGAATGTAGACCACACAGTGAAAATGGTAGTAAACATGAGTAGAATATTCAAGAAATATGGAATAGCATAAAAAGACTAAATTTAAAGAGTTATCAGGATAGAGGAAGGCATAGAGTTCCAAACCAAAGGAACAATCAATCTATTCAATGACATAATATCAGAAAATTTTCCAAACTTGAAGAATGAAGTGGAAAACCAAATTCAAGAAGCTTACAGGATGCCAAATGTGCAAAATCACAAGAGATCCACACCAAGGCACATTACAATGAAAATGCCTAACATACAGAATAACAAGACAATATTAAAAGCCATGAGAGAAAGGAATCAGATTACATATGGGGGAAATTAATTAGATTACGTACAGATTTTTCAACCGAGAATCTGAAAGCTAGAAGATCCAGAAGAACATATATAAACCTCTGAAAGAAAGAGGATGTCAACCAAGAATCTTATATCCATCAAAATTAAGCTTTAGATTTGATGATGAAATAAAAAACGTTCCACAATAAACAAAGATTTTACAACATGAAAGCCTACACTACAGAATATCCTCAACAAAATATCCCATGAAGAGGAATTGAAAAACAACAATGAAAATCAGCAGAGGGAGGTATTACACTAAAGGAAAATCAATCACAGGAGAAACAAAGTTAAATACCAAAAATAAACAAAAATGACCAGGAATCCAAATCATGTCTTAATAATAACCCTGAACGTTAATGGCCTAAACTCACCAATAGAAAGACATAGACTGGCAGATTGGATTTTTTTAAAAAAAAAGACCCAACATTATCCTGCTTCCAAGAGACTCATCTCATAGGAAAAGATATCCACAGACTGAAGGTGAAAGGTTGGGAAAAGTCTTACCACTCACATAGACTGTGAAAGCAAGCAGGGGTTTCCATCCTCATGTCAAAAAAAGTAAACTTCAAGCCATACTTAATCAAAAGGATAAAGAAGGATAGTTCATACTAAGGGAACCATTCATCAAAAGACATAACAATAATAAATTTATATGCCCCAAACAATGGAACATCTGCATACATCAAACAAATTCTTCTCAAGTTCAAGAGTCAAATAAACCATAATACAATAATTCTGGGTGACTTTAACATACTTTTTTTCACCACTGGATAGATCTTCCAAGCAAAAGATGAACAAAGAAACTAGAACTCAAGAATACAATCAATCAATAACTTAGACTTGACTGACATATATAGAATATTTCATCCTTCAATAAGTGAATACACTTTCTTCTCAGCAGCACATGAATACTTCTCTAAAATAGACCATATATTATGCCACAAAGCAACTCTTAGCCAATATAAAAAGTACAGATACTACCCTGCATTCTATCGGATCTTGATGGAATGAAATTAGAAATAAATCATAAAATAAAAAATAAAAATGACTCCAACACATGTAATCTAAATAATATGCTACTAAATGAACAATGGGTTACAAAAGACATCAAGGAGGAGATTAAACAATTCTTAGAGGTAAATGAGAACACAGATACAACATAACAAAATCTGAGGGGTATTATGAAGGCAGTGCTAAGAAGAAAGTTCATTGCATGGAGTTCATTCCTTAAAAGAAGAAGAAAAAAAAAACAAATAAATGACCTCACAGCACGCCTCAAAATCCTAGAAAAAGAAGAACAAATCAATACCAAAATTAGTAGAAGACAGGAAAAAAATTAAAATCAGAGATAATATCAATGAAATTGAAACAAAAGAAACAATTGAAAAAATTGACAAAACAAAAAGTTGGTTCTTTGAAAAAATAAATAAATTTGACAAACACTTAGCCATGTAACAAAGAGAAGGAGAGAGAAAACTCTCTAACATACTTGATGAAAAAGGAAATATTACAGAAGACACTACAGAAATACAGAAGATAATTAGAAATTATTTTTAAAACTTTTACTCCAATAAAATAGAAAATATCAAAAGCATTGATAAATTTATAGAGTCAAATGATTTGCCCAAATTGAATCAGAATGTCATACACAATTTAAAAGGTCAATTTCAAATGATGAAATAGAAATTGCCATTTGAATCCTACAAACCAAGAAAAGCCCAGGACCAGATAGATACACAGCCGAGTTCTACAAGATCTTTAGAGAAGAACTAATACCAATACTCTTCAACTTATTTCAGGAAATAGAAAAAGAGGGAGCACTTCCAAACTCATTCTATGAGGCCAATATCACCCTGATTCCAAAACCAGGCAATGACACATCAAAGAAAGAAAATTTCACACCAATATGTCTAATGAACATAGATGCAAAAATTCTCAAAAAATTCTGGCAAATTGAGTACAAAAACATATTAAAAAGAGTGCACCACGATCAAGTGGGGTTCATCCCAGGAATGCAAGTTTGGTTCAATGTATGGAAATCAAGAAATATAATTTACATCAATAGACCTAAAGATAAGAATCATATGATCATCTCAGTACATGCAGAAAAAGCATGTATTTGACAAAATACAGCACCCGTTCATGTTCAAAACACTATAAAAACTAGGAATAACAGGAACATATCTCAACTTCATAAAAACTATCTATGCTAAGCCCCAGGTCAACATCATTCTAAATGGAGAAACATTGAAAGCATTCCCTCTAAAAACTGGAACAAGACAGGGATGCCCTCTTTCACCACTTCTTTTTAACATAGTTCTTGAAACTCTTGTCAGAGCAATTAGATGAAAGAAATTAAAGGGATATGGATAGGAAAAGAAGAACTCAAAATAGCACTATTTGCTGACAATATGATTCTATACTTAGAAGACCCAAAAAATTCCACCAGAAAACTTCTAGAACTGGTAAATGAATTTAGCAAAGTAGCAGGATACAAAGTCAACACCCATAAATCAAAGGCATTTCTGTATATCAATCACAAATCCACAGAAAGGGAAACAAGGAAAACCACCCCATTTTCAATAGCCTCAAAAAATAAAATACTTGGGAATCAACCTAACAAAAGAGGTAAAAGACCTCTAAAATGAAAACTACAGAATGCTAACGAAAGAAATTAAAGAATATCTTACAAGATGGAAATATCAACCTTGTTCTTGGATAGGCAGAATTAATATTGCCAAAATGACAACACTACCAAAAGCATTATACAGATTTAATTGAATTCCATTCAAAATCCCAATGACATTCATCATAGAAATAGAAAAAAATAGTCATGAAATTCATCTGGAAAAATAAGAGAAGCAGAATACCTAAAGCAATCCTTAGCAAGAAGAGTGAAGCAGGTGGCATCACTATACCAGAACTTAAACTATACTACAGAACAACACTAACAAAACAGAATGGTATTGGCACCAAGAATAATGTGCCACATCATTTAGAATACTATATTGAATTAAGAAATTTACTTAATATAAGTTTTCTTCAATTAATTCAAAACTGCCCCAGCTACATTAAAGAAATTATGCTATATAAAATGCAATCCAAAAAGTAATTTCTTTTTTTTTCAAAATGCATAATTTCCCATTTGCAGTAGCTCAAGTAAATGAGTGTTTTGAGAGTTGGAATAAGTATGCTTACCTAAATGTGAGTCAAAGGAAGAAATTTTAGCTTCTGTTTTATGCATTGGTCCAAAGAAATTCTTTGTTTCTCTAAAAGAAATTTTATACACAACTGGACCATATCATGGCCTAGTCATATTTGATTTTTTAAAAGTCTTACTAAAATGAGAACTATTATACCTATGATATATGTATAGCAAACTCTTAAATTTTCACATATTGCTTGAATAACAGTATAATACAAGCCACCTGCTATCAATGGAGAGCAGGTGGCTTAGATTCATGCAGTATTTTAACATTGTGGTTTAAATTTCAATTGTAAAAAACTTTTCTTCATGTAGTGAAAGTTTTGTATATGCTAATTCTGATGGGACTTACATCAGTAATCACAGTATACATTTTTTGTAAGAATAGGTATTTCTAATTTATTATCCAGCATAGTTAAAAAAGCCTATCCTACCATCATAAATTATATAGTGCTATTGTTAAATTGGTATTTTAAAATGTTTTTCTAATAATTATATACAAGTGGGATTGTAAATAGAATGCTTTATTTATGTAACCTGTCCCTAGACATATTGTAAGTGTATCATAGACTTCCAAGGATACTAATGACTTTAATACTCTACTGGCTATGTAATGTGGTAATATTAACAATGAGGGAAAATAACTCACAGGGAAAATTTATGATCTTATGTAAAAATATACTTTACAAGTTCTGTATGATTTAGCATTATTGTAGAAGAATGAGCTTCTGAAATATTTTTTACTTTCAAAGGGTTAATGAGACCAGATAGACTAATGAAGAAATAAAAATTAGTCATATATTCCCTTTACTATTGTTTAAAATGCCATTATGTACAGAGTGACATTTAGCATGTTTTTTTTTTTTAATGCCAGCAACATACAACCTTTTACCATTCCCACTTCAAACACGTGGAGGAACATAATATTGTGAAATACTTCACAGTCACAGAAGATAAGATTGTTTCTTCTTAAAAGTAGCAGAATAGAATAGAATTAGTGAAAATGGTGATAACTCTAACAGCTTGTTCATTTGAAAAGTTAACCTTAATTCCTCATTTCCACAACTTTATCTACCTAAGCCATGCTAAACTGAAACTTCAGTCCCACTGATGAACTTGCAGTTTCCCAAATACATGTAAAAGTCTTAGAGAATTTACACTTAACTGTCACTTCACTGTACTAATCTGGACCGCAAGTCTTTTATTATTTATCTTATGTTGACCCTCTAGTCTACCATTATCTTACCATCTTTCCTGTGAGATAACTGCTCTTAAAAAAATCATAGCATGCTCAACAATAACACAGTATATTTCAAAGAGCAGATACCTGATTAATGTTAAGAGACTGAATGACCCAATGAGCATAATATCTAATTTAATAAGAGTTAATTTCTCCTAATTTCTTAAGTAAACTAAACAAATCTAGGTACATTCCATTTAACCTTGCAGAAGAGAATACTGAAAACAATAGGGAAAACCTGGTAAGGTAAACCTCCCAGGAACTAAGAAGATTTAGGGAAGATATTCACAGGTTCAAGGCCAGCCTGGGCAACTTAGTGAGATCCTGTCTCAAAATAACAAAAAAGGGCTGGAGATGTTGCTCATCTCCAACATCTGGGTTCAAACCCCATTACTACAATAAATAAACAAGCAAACAAACAAACAAATGATAGTGAATACAGGAATTGTTAATCTTTATCTCTGTTTGCTTTTTTTAAAGAGGGGGGTGAGAGAGAGGGTGGGGGAAGAGAGAATGAAATATTTTTGTAGATGGACACAACATAATGCCTTTATTTTTATGTGGTGCTGAGAATTGAACCCGGGTCCTGCCTGTGCTAAGCGAGCGCTCTACCGCTGAGCCACAATCCCAGCCCATGCTTTATTTCTTGATTCCAACAATTTTACTGCTGAGTCTTCTCATATTTCCAAACATCTATTCTGATTCCATCTAATTGCAAAATAAGAGGGAAAGCTTCCCAATTTACTTCACTAATGTAAAAACTCCTACTTTTAAGCTGATATACAGACACAATAAATGAGTAAACAAAGTAATTTGCAAACTCATACACTATTGAAACCAACTATTAAAAGTAATATTTGAAAAATAAGGAAAAGAAAGAGAAAATGAGGAAGGGAGACAGGAAATAAGATTGTGTAATTTATCTAACTTATCACATAAACAAAAATACAAAGATGATATACACACATACTGAAGGTCATGGCCAACCACTAGGGCGTTGGAATGTTCTAAATAACTGTGATAGGAAGTGATAGGAATGTTTGCTCCACTGGAAAAAAAAAGTATAGCCTTCATAGTCAGCTGCAGTTAAGAGCTGGTCAGCAGGTAATATTCCATAGTTGGAAGGAGTGTACGCTGGAGAAGTCTCAGAGGAAAGAGGCTGTAATGATGGAAAGAGCTAAAGCTGTACAGAATACCAATTCCTGGGCAGTGTGAGCTTTCAGGGGCTATGGACATTAAAGTAGGAGGCTCCCAGGAAAATTAAATCCAGGGAAATTACTCAAATTTTAATTTATTTTCATATTTACCTTCCCATAATAGGCCTGCTTTTAGTACTTTGGCTGCAAGTGCCTTTTTATTGCCTGAGATCCATTTTGGAATAGTGAGAAAAAAATGAATTAAAAGACAAAAAGGTCTGCCTTTGGTTGGAGGAATAGTATGAGGTCTAGACGAATTCAGATTAGGAGCATAACCCCAGCTTTACTACCTGCCAGTTTTGTGAACTTGAGAAAATGCAAGTTCATTATCTGCCAATTTAAATTGGTAAGCCCTATTTTGTAGAAGTGTATGAACTACACATAGATAACATGGCAAGATTACTTGAAAGTATTGCCCAATATTTAAAGGATAGCATCTCTTTGTATCCCAGATGAAACCACCCACCACATTATGAACATTTTAAAAAATCCAGATGTCAGAGAATATGGGATACTCCTATACAAAGGAGACTGAATAAGCCAAAAAATCTCCCTAGTAAGTAAAATTGTAAATTTGTCCTGTGAGAGCACTTATTTTAGTGTAAGATTGTCTCCTCCAACTGTTTGTAACTTAGGCTCCTAGAATTAGTATCAAGGAACAAGTACTTCCCTCCCAAGTGCCCATATAAACCATTTCTATTTACATTCATTATACTCTTAGCAAAATTTATCCCTCACTTAAAATTTGTTAAACTACACTCAAAATAACCTAATTAAAATGGCTTTTTAATACAATAGGATCTAGCTCTTCCAGTTCAAGGCAAAAGGTACCAAAATAGTGGCTCCTGTACATCTTACCTCAAGGAATTATTACCCTTATTTCTCAGAAATTCTTGAGAGAAAATGTGCATACCCAGTTCACAAACTGTGTTCATCAGCACTGAAAACAGTTCAGGGAGTTTCTTGCTTGCTCAGGTGAAGATTTGACTCTTGTTTACCCACAATCCCAAAGCAAATTATTGGGCAATTTTATATTATAGACTGAATGTTTTTGTGCCAATGCCTGCCCAAATTCGTATGCTAAAGCACCAATTTCCAATGCAATAATATTTGAAGGTAGTGCTTTGGTAAAATAATTAAGTTTAGGTGATATTATGACGGTGGGCACCCATGTTGGGATTCTTGTCCTTATAACAAGAGGGAAAGAGACTAGATTTGTCTCTCTGTTCTATGTGAGGCCACAGCGAGATAGTGGCTGCTTTCAAGCCAGGAAGTGTACCATTACCAGGATCCAAATAGGCTGGCACCTTGAATTTGGAGCTCCCAGGCTCAAGAATTGTGGGAAATAAGTGTGTTTTGTTTAAGTTTCCAGTCTATAGTATTTTGTTATGGCAGCCCAAGCAGACTTACAGGACTTTGCCTCTTAACTCTGAGGTATACCATCTGAGAGCATGGAATTTACTCACCACTTCCACAGCTTCAAGTAACCTAACACCCATCTTAAATAAAATTTATATCCCACTGAGGACTCACAGTTTCCTAAAGCCCCAAACTGCCTTGCTCATGAAATTTCCACTTAATTGCTCTCATAAGGAATACTTTCATCCACACTCATTCTTTTTACTTTACCTCAAAGTTATATAGGGCAGTTCAGCAACTTTCTTGTATGATTACAGCTTGTAGGCTCAAAAAATAATTCTACAAGTAGAGGCTGAGTCTGCTTCATTTCAGTATCCCATTCTACCACAGAGACTTCTGAACAGTATATGTTCAATTAATTTTGGCGAATGAGTCAAGAAACACAGACTATTTTTTAAAGATTTAATTTCTTCTACATTTTTGAATAAGCCAAGGAAAGTTCAGAACATTTAACTCCATAAAACAAAAGACAAAAACAATTAGACAATACCAGGATTGATGAGGTTGTAATTTTTTTCCTGCAGTCTATTAGCCCACTTATATTTTCAAGAAAACCCCTATTGTAATGTCATATTTTATTATCTGGATGATGAAAATGACTCAAACTTCAACAGGTGTGAGAGAAGCTGCTGGACATGAGGCCTTGGGAACTTCACTAGCTTTGGCAGTAGTTTCAGGCTTGGTTGCATCCGTGGTTTGGGATCTTTCTTTCTCATCTTTCAAAGCCTCTTCATAAAGGGTTGGGAAGAAACTAGGAGCGGTCTCATTAATCTTAGCCAAAAACTCCAAGACTTGCATCTTGCTTGTTTCAGCATGAGCTCGGGGACCCCACAGGAATTCATGGCGTGGAGGATCACTGTTGACCACCTGCCGGTACACCAGGTATTTTAGCCTCACCAAATCTTTGGTGATGAGCTTCTTGGGCTCTCCATAGATGAAATGCTTCTTCCCAGGATATACATGCATCGTCTTCAGGAATCTCCAGATGTCTTCCTCAGAGGCGCAGTCACCCTTCATGAAGATCATACCCAGGACATTCATCAGGAGACCAGCCTTGGGTAATCCCCTGCCAGCACGAATTCTCCCATTGTTGGGGAGTTTCAGCTTGCTGACAAGGTTGTATGAGTGATTGGTTGAGTCAACTTCCCTCACATCAACTACAAAGACATCTGCAAGATGCTCACAGGCTCTCTTGAAGATTTCAGCAAACTCATTTTTGTACTTCTGGTTGACAACTTTCAGCATATCTTCCTTAGTAATACTCTGCTTCATTTCATACTTGTAGAGGAGGAACTGCTCCAACAACCCAACCTTTCCAGTTAGAAGATCTTCACAGGAATCATCAGTGGAGAGTGTGGCCTCAGAAGTGCTTTTCCCTTCCTCCTTTTGGCTATTAGAAACTTTATCAGATGTAGTGCAAGAAACACCTGCAGAAGCAGTGGTAGTAGATTGTGCTTTCTCAGGATCCTGGGGACTGCTCCGTGACTCAGTACCAGGTGGACTGTGGAGAGAAGAAGAGAACCCTTCTGCTGTTGCTGCTGCTGCTGCTGCTTCTTCAAAATCCTCAAAATCCTGAGGATCACTTGGAGCCTGCTGGTGTTTCTCACGGGCAAGGAACTTATTCTTCAGACCTCGAGGCATGATGAATCAGATTAGGGACAATAGAAGGAATATGGGCAGGATGACTGGTGATGCAAGCACCTGGAGGAG
Source organism: Marmota monax (assembly GCF_021218885.2). NCBI lineage: Eukaryota > Metazoa > Chordata > Mammalia > Rodentia > Sciuridae > Marmota > Marmota monax. The sequence continues at coordinate 7,197,662 of NW_026694772.1, forward strand.
GGAAAATGAAATTGTAAGAGCACTTTCAGCAGGGAGTTACCTCCCTGGCTTTAACTAAGGCCACTTCTGCAGGTTTCTGGGAGAGCACTGCTTTAGGAACCCACAATGCTCATAGTCTAATCAACCTGTCTCCTGGAAGGCACAGTGAGTCTTAGGCTACACACTGTCCCTACCAGGGTGTATTGGAGTGGTAGTGGAGCCTCTGTTTTGAGGTGTGGGAAGTCATCCCATTCAACATCAACTGTTGAAAAGTCCTGGGCTTCTCTCTTTTTCTGCTCTCAAGTTGATACTTCAAACCAAAAAGCCAACATGCCCCTGAGACCCCAGAGGAAGAAGTAAAGGACATTCTCATCCTACATTCCTGTCAGAGATTCCACAGCTGAGAGTTTCAAGGAGCCCTCTCTATCATGGCATGCTTGGGTATACAATTCTCATTTGGAGAATTTGCCTGATGTCCAGGTAGTGTCTGGTACATCTCCTTTCTTCTGACTGGTAGCTAACTCTCATACCAAATACCTTACCTCTCTTAAATTTGATATATAGTAGTGACAGCCTCATCCTGACAGCCCTGTTCTGGGCCCTCTAGTGCTAAATACATTGGTGGGGATCTGATTCTTTGTTATCTATACAATAGTGAATGGTCTCTTCAACACTTCCTTTGACCTCTGAATCTTCCCTTTATGCCAAACTTCTCTGTTCCTGCTGGCATCTCCTAAAACTCCCTAGGAGGATATGAGGGCCACCTCATCTGTGCATTGCCTCCTAAGGCGGAAAATAAGAGATGGATTCTGTGGTATCTTCTTCTTGATGTTTCCCTCAGACATTATGGTTCTCACCTTAACTCCTGGAAATATTTAGAAATCCTCCTACAGCGGACCTTACATCATACATTTATTAAAAAATATCTCTCAACACTATTGTCCCCTACCCAATACCATAGGATATAATGAGTACCAGTTACATTGGTAGTGCACAAACATCACAGGCTGCCAGTAGGACCTGGGTTCCCTCAATTTCTTGCCTTGAAACCTGGCTATAACTGGGAAGCTTCCCTATGTTGACTCGAGGACCCATGACCCAGGTCTTCATATCCTCAAGAGACTACCACATCCTTGCAGAAATTTGCCTGATGCCCCTCATTTGGGCTTCCCAGACTTATGGTAGGGTCAGGCTCTGGGCCATCTCACTCTTCAGAGATTGGTGATTTCCTTAAAACTCACTGAAGGTTATGCCCTTGATTCCCTGTTAAGCATGATACCCTTTTTGCTTACCGGAGCCACCTCTGGCTCCCCACACACTTCGGTCCAAGACTCTTAACACCCCCGCCCTATACCTAATAAGAAAGAACGGCTCACATGTACCTGACTCCATGTTTGCGTCTTCTGGAAGACACAGTCTTGGTCTCCAACTAAGTTTCCTCGCCTTTACTGATTTTAGGGTCCCCTTCCCCTACTCTACTAAACTAGGACTTCCCGCTTTTATTTTCTCTTGCCTTCCTGGGACCTTAGAGGTGGAAATAAACAAAAATCTCAGTTAGCCCGCTCTCCTCAGGCCTTCTTAAGACTGAGAATAAGAGTGAGGGGTTTTGGAGGAGGGGGAGGGGACACTTTTTCTGAGGTAATGATTCTCTCATTGTCAAACTCCTCACCTGGAAGCCGACCAGAGACTGGAACTTCGTTTTCCCTTTCGCTGATCTAGCTGCTTCAGATAAAGCCCTTTACCTTCCTCGGGCACTCTGGGAGGAAGTGAGAGCGATCACCAATGATAGGGCTAAGAGAGGCCGACTGCCAGGGCTGCGTCTCTAGCGCCCCCTCTGCTCTGGGGTGTAGGACTACCTCAGCCTCAAAGAGAATTCTAGATTTTACTGTGATTTCTGGGCCCCGCCCTCTGCCCTTCCCCCTTACTGCAATGCCCTCCCATTCATAAGTTCCGCCTTGCCGAAGTCAGCTTGAGTACCTGGCCTTGGCTCCCTATATCTAAGAGCAAGCCAAGGGAAGGCAATGAACTCCTATTTCTGAGGCTGCCAGCTCAAAGAAAGTGAGAGAAAAGTCCCAGTCTCTGGTGATAGTTAAGGTGGGGAGCTTGAATGAGAACGAAAGCAATACCTACTTCAGTTTATGTGTTCTCAGTCAGTATTTATCTACAAATTCATCTTGGTGCTGTCTCTTTAATGAAAAGCTTTCTGCCAAATGCAACATTCCTGAAAATTCTTGAATAGTCTACCTACTTCAAATATTGAAGATCATAGGTCTGTGTCTCTGGAGTGATGTGAGATGGGGAAGCTGAAGAACAAGGTGGACAGGTTGGAATAGGAGGTGACTGCCACAGTAAATGTTGATTTATTCATTCTCTTCATCACACAGACTCAATCTTTCATGGTACTTCTGTTCTGAGAGATTTAATTACTACACGAAAGAAGCTAGAGCTTGATAATTTGGTGAGATCCCAATCCTGAAGTTAATTGGACACTGCACATGTAGATGATCATATTGTTACCAATTCTTTGTGTTTATTCTAACATCTCATATATTTTGATATTCTTATTGCTCTGGTTATGGATTATAATTCAGAACTTTGGGCAAAAAAATCTCAATCATCTAAGATATATTTTGTTGTAGTGAGGAGAAAAATTAATAAATGTACACATGGTCAGCCTTAGCATGAGAGTAGTGGAATAGCATGGGCTCTAGATGAATTCAGATCAGTGATTTATCCTAATTCTATCACTTACTACCTTGAGATTATGAGAATATTGCTAGTTCTGTATCAGCCAGTTCAGTTTCCTAAGCCTTATTATGGATTGACATTTTTTTTTGTCCTTCCAAAATTTGTATGTTGAAACTCTAAATTCAATGTGACAGGAAGTGAGTCCTTTGAGAAAAAAAAATAGTTTTAAATGAAGTAATAAGGGCGGGGTCTCTGTGATGGGATTAATAGCCTTATAAGAAAACCCAGAAAGCTTGTACTCCCTTTCTTTCCATCATACAGGGATACACCAAGAAGGCAAATGTCTGCAAGAGAACCAGATATTCTTGAACCTTGATCTTGGGCTTTCTAGTCTCCAGGATATCAGGAAATGAATGTTTGTTATTCAAACCAACCATTTTCTGGTATTTTGTTATATAAACCTAAGTAAAACCAGTTTTGTAGGATCATGGGAATATATGTATTGGGCAGAAAGCCCTTGTCATAATGACTGACAAATATCCAGTGTTCAGTGATTGGCAGTTATAATGATTTTTATCCAGATAATACCACTCTCCTTTAGGAATTTTTTAAAATCCAGGATATGTCAAATAAAATGAAATGCTATCAAAGAACCAAATCAGCTAAAAATCTATTTTAGGAAGTAAAATTAGATTTTCCCTATGAGGGCATCTGCTATTTAATTTGAATGTGGGGGGTTCTTCCCACCTGCATGTATCTCAAAGTTCCTAGAATTTTGTCAAGGACCAACTCATTCAGTGCTTCCCAACTACATTTCCATCCAAACTTCCTCTATTTTTTATTCATTTCTTCCTCACAAAAATCTAGCTTGCTATCAGAATTTGCGAAGTAATCCTCAATGTAACCTAAGTACAATGCTCTTTCAAAGAAGTGGCATCTATTCCTTTTAGTTGATGGCAAATTGACAATACAATGACTTCTGTACATCTCACCTCAAAGAAGTATCACCTTTATTTTTCAGAAGCTCCAGGAGTCAATATGCATAGAACACCTAGTTTATGCATTGTATTCTACTACATATAGACAAGGGCAAAGATTCCTTCTATTCTTGTCCATATGGGTTGAATTGTATACCCTCTCCTCCAAAATTCATATGTTGAACTCCTAAACTCTAGTCCCTCACAGTGTGACTATATTTGAAGATAAGATCTTTGTAAGGGTAATTGAGTTAAAATGAAGCAGTTAGGGTACCCCCTAATACAGATAGGATGCCCTTATAAGAAATTATTATAACACACAAGAAGACACCAGACATGGACATACACCAAAATTCCACCCTGTGCAGAGGCAGAAGGAAGATGAACTTCTACAAACCAAGGAGAGAGGCCTCAGAGGAAGCCAATCCTCTGGGACCTTGATCTTGAACTTGTAGCCTTTTGGACTATGAAAGAAAAATTCTGCTATTTAAGCTATTAGCTTATGGTCAGTTTTTAATGGTAGCCCTAAAACTCTAAAACACTGCCTGTAAGTAGATACTTCTTTGGAATCTATATTATCTGTGATCCCAAAGTTACTCTTGAAAGTGTTCTTTAATGGCCTAATAATTATTCCACTTGTGATGGAGGAATTCCTCCAGTGTGTTAATGTTGTATGCAAACACACAACGCTGGACACTGCACAGATGACTCCTTCCTGAGGGAGGAAGACACTATATGCTGCACAAGACCACATGGGAGTTGCACTCAGAAACAGAGTAAATAAGTAGAAGACAGGATTTGTAGATTAAGAAGAAGAGGTGATTTTTTTGTTTGAATAAGTCCAAAAGCTTCTGTATCTAATCTTCTTAATAAAGATACTTGTTTGGCAAGGAGATCTTATCTATAGTACATATTGGGGAACTTGCAGTTAGGTCATTTGAGGCCCTGCTGGTTTCATGAAATTTCAAGGCAATACATAATATTGGATCTTATATTATAGGCCTTCCACTACAGTTTTCAATTCAAGGGTCTTCTTTTTAAAATTTGTGACAGAGTTTCTAAGGGTATGGCCTCTGCTCACCAACCCCACAGCCACGTAGAGATCACCATGAAGCTTAATTTTAAAGTTGCATCACATTGACTTGAAGTTTCCTGACATTCAAATTGCCTTGCCACAGGCAATTTCTTCTCCTTTTCATTCATTCTTTCTACTATCCTATGAGTCATATAGGGTATCTCAACATTTTCCTCATATGAGTGTAGCTCCCAGTTTCTAAAATTATGGGTAGAATCTATATCTTAGCAATTCTTGTATGATCACAGAACCTCCCAAGGAAGAGATAATCAACTGATGTTTTGGGAATAAGAACAGTGAGCAAGAAGTCTGACTTATACCCTATTATTAATAAGCTAACCATATCAAGGTATAAACCATTCAATTACATAATAAAGACTAAAAGAAATGAGGGAATCCAAGATTGATCATGTTTTATTTTTTTACTCTTCTATTTTCTCAACTGCTTTATTATTGTTTTTTTCATATTTCCAAGAAAACTCTTATTGTTGTGTCATGTTTTCTTATAAGAAGGTCTCAGACTAAAATAGGTCTAAGAGAGGCTGTTGGATATAGTCATGTGTTTTAGTCAGCTTTTTCACTGCTGTGACCAAGGAACCTGACAAGGAAAATTAGAAGAGGTTTCAGAAGTCTCAGTCCATAGAAGCCCAGCTTCCTTGGGGCTTGAGGTGAAATAGAACATCATGGACAATGAGTGTGGTGGAGGGAAACAGGTCAGGACATGGAACCAGGAAGGGGGAGGAGAGAGAGAGAGAGAGAGAGAGAGAGAGAGAGAGAGAGAGAGAGAGAGAGAGAGAGAGAGAATGAGAATGAATATCAGAGACAGACAAACACTGACTCTACTCACAGGATACAAAATATATACCTCAAAGACATATCCCAATGACCCACCTCTTCTAACTACACCCTATCTGACTTCAATTATCACTCACCTAATCCCTATTCAGGGGATTAATTCACTGAATGGGTTAAGATTATCATAACCCAATCATTCCCCCTCTAAAACTTATTGCATTGTCCCACACATGAACTTTTTTGCAGGGGGAACACCTCATATTTAACCATAACACCATAGAACATACCTGGCTTTGGCAGTAGTGTCAAGACTGGCTGAAATTCTCTCTTGTGATCTCTCTTCTTCATCTTTCAAAGCTTTTTCATATAATGTTGAGAAAGTGGGAGGAACAATACTGTTGACCTTGGCCAAAAATTCTAGAACTTTCATCTTGCTGGCTTCAGTGTAGGCTCTTGGACCTCACAGGAATTCATAGTGTGGAGAATTATTGTTGATCACCTGCTGGTACACCAGGAATTTAGCCTTAACATATCTTTGGTGATGAGTTTCCTAGGCTCTCCATAGATGAAGTCCTTCCTCCCCAATGTATACTCACAACATCTTCAGGATTTTCCAGGAAAGTCATTAGGAGACCAGTTGTGGGTTACCCCATGCCAGCATGAATTCTCCTATTGTTGGGGAGTTTCAATTTGCTGACAAGGTCATATAAGTTACTGTTTGACTCAACTTCTACATCAACTACAAAAACAACCTCAATATGTCAGAGACTCTCCTGAGGATCTCAGCAAACTGGTCTTGGTACTTCTGGTCAACAATGTTCAGCATGTCTTCATTGGTAATGGGCTGTTTTATTTTATACTTTATATACTTTCATTTTACAATTAACAAATTCACCTTCATAGCTAGAGAATCAGGCATGATGCGTCTCACTGGAAGTTGAGATCTCTGAGGAACTTGAATATTCCTCATCTTGGCTGTTATCACCCTCATCATATCTTGTGCCTAAAAACATCTGCATAAATAGTGGTAGCATCTAAAATGCTACAAAGCCTCTGGGGAATGGTACTTGACTCAGAAGCAGATGAGCTCTGGGGAATATCCTCAAGAACAGGAGAAGAAAAGGGAGAGGCTCTTCCTCCACTGCTGTGTTAGCACATGCTCCTCTGTGACCATGGGAGTAATCTCAGGCCTGTCAGCATTTCTTGTGGATGGGGAACATGCTATTCTGACCCCAAGGTATGTTGGCTGTGGTCAGAGACAGTAGGCAGGAGTGTGTGTGTGTAAGAGAACAGCTTATGAGGAAACCCTGGGGAGGGAGATGAAGAAGCTGTGTGCACCTTCAGGATGGAAATTCCATTATGGCTAGAAGGAAGACTGCATTTGCAGTTTTGCTTTTTTTTAATTTATAGGTTTCTATTTGTTCTTTTTAGTTATACTTGACAGTAGTATTTTGGCAGATTATACATGCATGGAGTATAAATTATTCTATTTAGGATCCCACTCTTGTGATTGTACATGATATGGAGTTATCCTGGTCAAGTATTCAAATACAAGGCTAGGAAAGTTATGACCAAGTAATTCTGTCTTTCGTATTCCCTTCGTCCTCTATTCTATACTGGGTGAGAACATAATCCAATGGATTTCTGTTATTTCCCTCCCCAACCTCCCTTATTTTGGTTTAACGTCCACAAATCAGAGAGAACATTTGGCCTTTGATTTTTGGGGATTGGTTTATTTACTTAACATGATATTCTCCAGTTCCATCCATTTACCACCAAATGCTATGATTCCATTTTTCTCTATGGCTGAGTAATATTCCATTGTGTATATTACCACATTTTCTTTACATTTAAAGTTTTCTGTGAGGAAACTGCTCTAGGAACTCACTGAGCTCCACCTCTCCTGTCCACTCTCTACTATTGGAAACCTGTAGAGGAAGAGGAAGATAGAGTGAGCCTTAGCCTGTAAGTTGAGGAGTCCTCTTATTCCACATTCACAACCATCATGTCAACTGGTAGTGGGCAATGGGAGCCATTCCCTCTCCTGCTCTGAAATTAACATTGCAAATCTACCTGGCATCTACAAGAAGGGAAGTTAAAGGACCATTCAACTTATTATTCCTGTTCAGGTGACCTCAGTATTGACAGATCAATGGGGAATTTTATGTTCTCACCTCTTTGTAGTCCTTAGTCTTCACCCAGTCTCCTCAAATTAGCACACATGACTTGGGACCCCCCACCTTTGTTTGAATGGTGGCTACACCTTCAGACTAAGGGTCTCACCTCTTGAAGGCCCGACTTAAATAAATTATGGGAACTTCATCTTGACAACCCTGTCCTGGGTCTTAAAGGACTGAAAGCAGGGCAGGGCCAGATTCTTCACTGCCCTTTTTATTTAATAATGGTTATCCTCTTGTTTTGATGCTTGGCATGATGTAGAACATCTCATTTTTTGTCCTGAGGCATGTCCCCTCATTGTAAGGACAAAACTCCCCAAAACAGATGGATATGTGGGTCTTCTCAGCTTACCTTACCTGTCCTTGGTCTCTCGAAGCTAAGAGTAAGGAATGGATTTTCTGATGCTTCAGCTATTATGGGATGAATGGTTCCCTTAATTCTCAGGGCATTCTCCATGGCCTTTGGACAACGTGGAAATCCTCCCAATGCTGACCTTACTTGTGATCCCTGACCTCTTGTGACACCATAGAAGTAAGTATATCACATTATGTCAACAATGCTCAGGTATCCCTGGGATGCCAGCAAGAGTGGGGCACTGTGAAGTCCTTTTGGTCCTGAGGATGAAGGATTGCCTGTGTCCTCACTGAGAACCCTCATCTTAACTCTTGGCAGGGACTGGGACTCCTTCTTTTGCTTATATAAGGGCCCTCCCTCTGACCAAGGACCTGAATCCCTTCTCTTAGAAGCCAACCTGATAGCCCTACCCAAAGCTTCTGAGAGTAATGGCAGGGGCAGGCTCTGTGCCATCTCTGACTTCTGGAATCTGTGGTACCATCACTATCATGTTTCTGCACTTGATTCCTAGAAGGGCACAGGACACTCCTCTCCACTGTCCTAGGTTGCAAACCCTCAGACCAAGATTCTTATTCCCTAAGGCCCCAGTGAGAGAAGTTGAGGAATGTTACATAGGGCCCAGTTTGTGTCCTTCCAAGGATGATATAAAAATTTAGGATTCTTGTGGCTCTGTTTGGGGCAGGGTTGTAACTTCAACATTTTGAAGGACCTCAGTTTCCCCTTTCTTTTTTATTAATTGATTTTAACTGATACAGAAAATAATATATATATATATATATATATATATATATATATATATATATACACACACATTAATAATCTTCAATATGATATTTTGATACATGCATACTTTGTATAATGTTTAGATTAAGTTAAACATACATGTCTCCTCACCATTTCTTTTTTTAAACTTTAAAAAAGATTTTTTTAGTTGTAGATGGATACTACCTTTATTTTATTTACTTATTTATATGTGGTGCTGAGTATTGAACCCAGTACCTCACACACGCTGGCAAGTACTCTACCACTGAGTCACAGTCGTAGCCCCCTCACTTACCATTTATTTATGGTGAAAACATTAAAAATCCTTTCTTCTTTTTGAAATGTATAGTGCATAATTGTTATCTATAGTTACCTTCCTGGGCAATAGCACATCAGAACATCTTGCTCCTCTCTTAACTGTAACTTAGTACACATGGATCAACCTTCTCCCACCCCAAACCCCTCTTTCCAGCTTCTGGTAAATTCCATTCTACTTTCAGCTTTGTGAGATCAGCTCTTTTAGATTAAACCTATGAGTGAGATCATGTGATACATAAGTGAAAGAAGCCAGGCACAGACTCTTTTGATTCAGCTCATCCAAGTCAAACAAGGCTCTCATGTACCTGAGAACCCTAAATACTGAGAATAGGTAGACTAGTTTTTCTGTGACTCATTTTTTATGGGGTATTTGTATCATCAGTTTTTATTCCTTAGAGTTTTCATATCAATTCTATTCACTTTATGGGAGGCTACCAGAAAAATGCCACATCAGTATAAACTCCTGATTATTTCCCCTCTGTAAACCTTGCAGATAATAGGTTGTTTCCCAGGAGTGATGTGAGATGGGGAAGCACAAAGCAGAGAGCCAAGGGCAGGTGTTTTGCTGTCAGACACAAAACATGCTGATCTATACCTTATCATCAGCTAGACTTAGTTTCTTACGTAACTTCTTTCAAATATACACACATTCTCAGGGAAGGGCTGAGCCAGAAAATTTTGTGGTCTATTGACATTGACCTTGTGTATAATTATATTGTCAACCAAAATATTTTGAGGTTTATTGACATTGACTTTGTGTATAATTATATTGTTAACCAATCTCTTTCTTTATTCATACCTTGCATTTATATTGGTATTTTCAGTGCTTATTGCTTGAGCTATGTGTTCCAAAGCAGTATTTTGAGTTTGAAGTCTTGTTTTTTTATCACCTGAAATAGATTTTGAAGTGATGAGCAGAAAATGAATAACCAGTACAAGGTCTGCCTCAGGCTTGGAGGAGTACATCAGTGTGGACCCTAGAGGAATACAGAGTCAGAGTCCAGCTCTGTCACTACCAATCATGTGAACCTGAGAAAATTCCAAGTTCTTTCTCTGCAAAGTTAACCTGATAAACTCTAACATGTAGGGTTCAGGAATATGAAATGTATGTGTGTGTGTGTATACATATATATATATATTAGAATATGTTTGAGAATATGCAAGTTCAAATGACATAGACATGCACATCAGCTGAAAGGCTGTTGGGCAACTAAAACCAGTCTTTTCCCATTAGATCATCTGTTATTTAATTTGGTTGTCGTATTCTGCTGTAGGCAATTTAAAGTTCCTAATTTGTGTTAAGGACCAACAACCTTCTTCAGAGGTGCTTTCCATCCAAATAACCTTTTTTCATCCCTTTCATTCCAAAAATTGAGCCCTCAGAGTTTGACAAATTATAATCTAAGTAACATAACAAAAATTCTCTTAACTGGAGCAGAATCTGGTTCTATCAGCCCATGATAAGAGCATAGTTCAGTGTCTTCTTGGCTTTTCAAGGGGGTATCACCCATATTTCTTAGAAACTCCCTGAGTATCATATATGAGTGCTTTATATATATCTGCACTAGGGAAAGCACAGATTCCTTCTGTTCCTGTACCAGCTGGATTTCTTCTGGTAACTTAAAATTCCAAAGTAACTATTAAGATTTGTTTCCCATTCTAGACTTAGTTTCTCAACTCTGAGATGCCACATCTAATGGTCTGACCCTTGCTCACTAATAGCACATCTTCTCCCAGCCCACAATGAAGCCTCACTTGCATGAAGACACTTGCAATTTCCTAATGTTCAAAATTGTATTGATGAAAAAATTTATAATTGGTTTTCATCTGAAATCTCATCTTCCTGATCACTTATTTCTACTTGTTCTTTATCGCTTAGTAACTAACCATATTGCTTATAAAACAGCTGTTGCTATACTCTAGAAACTTCTGGAAAGTGGTTGTATCTTCATTTTTTTGGTTCTGGGAATTGAACCCAGGGTTGCTCAATCACTGAGCCACATCCCCAGCCCTATTTTGTATTCTATTTACAGACAGGGTTTCACTGAGTTGCTTATGGCCTCACTAATTTGCTGAGATTAGCTTTGAACTCATGATCCTCCTGCCTCAGCCTCCTGAGCTGCTGGGATTATAGGTGTGTGCCACTGTGCCTAGCTATATCTTCTTTATCTTACCATATTCAGTGCTTCTTTATCTTACCATATTCAGGACTTCCAAAGAGCAGATGTTCAACTAATGCTAGGGAAAATTAATTAAAAACAACAAAAGAGTGAGTTACAACTTTATTATTATTTAATTTCACATAAATTAGAATAAAGTAAGTAAATCCAAGATGTCATTTAATATTGCAAGCAAAAGACAAAAAAGATTATAGGCAACTATAAATTAACCATTTTTGTTTTGTTACACAATTTGTGACGCCAACAATTTTCCAGTGTAAGAGGAAAAAAACATTTTTGAAAAAAAATAAATCTAGGTCTTTTTAATTTATACTAAAATAACTATTACAAGGAATAAACCAAATCAAGAATTAAGCATCTTTTACATTTATCTTTTTACATTTTTTTCTCCATAATGTCATTCACAATTTTTAATGTAGGGTTCTTTTACATTTCCTTGAAAACCCCAGTGCTGGTAACATGCTGACTAGTTCTGGATCACAAAGAAAACATGGTCTGTGAATCTTTTTTAGAACTACTACAACTGTACCTTCCAGACCCATTACACAGCCATGAATGTGAGAGCCAGATAACTGACAAGGTTATAAACAGAAGCACAATAAATCTTCAATTAAAATGAACAACATTGTAAAATAACAACCCAAATTAGATTTCTACTTATGCATAATAGGAAAAGAAGACCACCAACATTTTGCTTCCTCCAGCCCACTGCTCTCCATCCCACATAAAGCTAACTCCTCTTCAAATATACAGCGAACACCCGACCTCAGACACAACTAGATGTGAGACGGTCTGTGGAGCAGGACCTTGGAAACAGCCCTAGGCCTGGTAGGTGCACCCACTCTACCCACAGCTTTCTCTCTTGCTTTCTCCTCCTCATCTCTCAAAGCCTCCTCATACAGATTAGGGAAGGCATTAGGGTTGGTATCATTAATCTTGGCCAAAACCTCCAGGACCTTCATTTTGCTGGTTTCTGCATGGGCTCTGGGACCCCACAGGAATTCAAAGCTGGGAGGGTCACTACCAGGCACCTGGCGGTACTCCAGGTACTTTTTCTGCACTAAATCTTTGGTGATGAGCTTCCGGGGCTCCCCAAAGATCAAGTGCCTCCTCCCAGCATAGATCCCCAACACATTCAGGAATTCCCAGATCTCTGCCTCAGTGGCACGGTTGCCCTTCATGAAGATCACACCCAGGAGGATCATCAGGAGACCGGTCTTGGGCAAGCCCCTACTGCCACTCAGACTTCCTTCACTGGAGAGCCCCAGCTTGCTGATAAGGACGTAGGAGTGACTGTTGGGATCCACTTCCTTCAACTCTAGGCCAAAGACCAGCTCCACATGCTCGGAGGTTCTCCTGAGGATCTCAGGGAAGTACTCCTTGTACTTCTTGTTGACCACCTTCAGCATATCTGCCTGTGTAATGGGCTCTTTTGTTTTATACTTCTCCAGCAAGTACTGCACCAACAGACTGGCCTTCCTGGTGAGAGGATCTCTGCTTGAGCTCTCAGGAGAGGCTGCTGCCTGGGAGCTGCCTGGCATTCTCTCCTGGGCACCTGCTTCAGAGCTTTTGCAGGAATCACCTGCACCAAGAGAGCTAGAGGGTGGGGCTCTCTGAGACACCTGGCTAATGCCAGCAGCAGGGGAGCTGGGGAGTGCACCCTCACCAAGAGGAGAGGAGCAGGGAGACCCCACTTCCTCCTCTGCAGTGGCCTGAGCACCCCTGAGGCCCTGGGTCTCATCGCGGGCCTGCTGGCGCTTGGCTCGGGAACGCAGCTTACTCTTCTGACCCCTAGGCATGACTGTTGTCAGGGACAGCAGGCAAGGAGTGTTGGCACAAGGGATGGAAAGGCTGGGACCTGGATTGGGGAGAATGGCGACAAGTGAGCAAGGTCATCAGGGAGAGAGCACCCTGGCTTTAACCGAGGCCCCCTCTGCCGCTTTCCTCGAGGGGAGTGCTCTAGAGCAGTGGTGGGCTCCCTCACTACTTCATTCAGAGGCACCCAGGACACCAGGAGACACCTGAGTCCCTTGTGTTAGGATGAGTGTGGTTTCCACAGTGATCAGAGTCCTCCTCTGGACCCTTCCTATGGCTGGGGAATCTCTCGCCCTCTTCTGACAGGCTGCCAGCCCTTTGGAGCAAAGCTCCCAGCTCGCTGAATCTCCCGAGGACAGAGACTGAGAACACACACAGGCGTGCGCGCGCGCGCGCGCACACACACACACACACACACACCCACACCCACCCCACGCCACCCGCTATTGCGAGCCCCCGCCCCCACCTTTAGTAGGTCTGCAGACATCAGGGACCGAGTTCTGTAAGCCCACCCCTGGGCGCTCTGGGCTCGGGGGCATGGAGTCCCCTCAATCTTCACCAAGTTTCTCTCCTTAACCTGCAGGGCCTGAGATGCCCCACTCTGCTGACCTAAGCCCACCCGCCTCAGACAGCCTTTGTTCCTCAAGTCCTGGGGGGAGATGCCAGATCTTTGGGCCTGACTGCCATGTGTGAGGGCTTCCGGGAGCGGGCAGGCCCTGTGGGGCCTCCTTTTCAGGGGAAGGGAAGGGCGTGTTTGTCGGGGACTCACATTTTTGGGGGTGGGGTGGGGATTGAACTTAGGTACCTACCAAGACACCTGTCAACACCTGGTAGTCTATCTCAGTAGGCCTGAGGCTATGCGTTCAATCCAAGGCCTCACTCACCACAGCCTTGTGAAGAGGAAGTCGTGTTTGTACTTCCGGTCCTGTGGTCCGGCCCACATGGTCTCTGGCTATAACTGCCGTGCGGTGCTGGGACAGTCGGCCTTCGTTCTGGAGGAGAGGAGTTCCGAGAGAGCTCACACATAGCTCTGGAGGAGAGGAGTTCGGAGAGAGCTCACACACTCAGCTCATTGACTTTGCACTGGTGCTGGGGCGACTCCCTCTACTGAGGTGAGGCAAAGGGGCTTGGAATAAGGAGCTCATTTCCCAGAGAGTCCCCAGTAGGGGGAGTAAGGTGGAGCCTGAGCCCAGCATCTATGCTTGGGACCTCCAAAGACTGGTAGTGTGGGTTGATCTGTGTGGCTCTTTCCTGGGGGTGGGGTGGGGGGGGATGGTGCCCTCAGTTCTCTGTCTTATCTTGATTACTTAGGTGTTCAGCTATGTCCTTCCAAAGGCTTGAGTCCAGAACCTTAATCCAAAGAATTAATTTTTTTGAGATTCTCTTGATAAGAAGTACATGGACTCCTTCTGGTCACTACTTCTTGTGGTCTGCCAGACCTGTCCCTTTCTGGTATGATGTGATGCAAGGAGTGGTTTCTTGACAAGAATCTTTGGTGGCCTCTCTGCAGTGTCATGTGAAGCCCCTTGATATTATCAAATGTTGTAACATTAACTGCTCTAAGACCCTAGGATTCCTCCATTTTCTGATAGGAGTCCACCCCCTTTCTCCAGTCATAGCCTGAAACATACTGAAGTAGAAAATGAGGATCCTGATATTATGTTTGTCCCTCTCTTTGTTGACATCAAGGGCATTTCCTAATTGTCTGAGGAATCAATTCATAGCTGTATTCTGTGTGATTTACTCTTATTTTCCGATTCTATTTTAGTTGATTCCTTATGTTAAGATAACTTAAATAGCTCTTCATCAACCACTCAAGAGGTTTCAGGTGGATATTAGTTCTCTACCTGAACTTAGTCTGCTTTGATCAATCCCAAAGTTCATGCTTTTCTGATATTTACCGTTGGTTCTGGTACCTGCGTTCTAACATGCTAACGAGGATTCCTTCAGTGAGTACATGGAACTTCTCTATTACTGTAAGACACATTTTAAAGAATTCCACTTATGGGCACACCCTCATGCAAATTCTAGTTTAACAGAGTGAGTCTTCCTCCAGGGTTTCTCATTTTTTTTTGATTATCTGTATGATGTTGTTCTTTGTTTGTTCCTTCTTAAGCGGTTCCATGGTTGATTTTGGGGCATGGGAAATAGCAACCCCAACTTGTTCGTCATCTTGGAACATATGGATAAGACAATTATCTCTGTAAATAAGGACAATTAACATGTTTACCATTTTCCCCCTGAATAAATCTAGTATACTGCTCTATTTGGGACATTTCTCTCCTAATTCTATCAGTAAATTTTTATATTTGAGCCCATAAATATAGTTTGAAGTTTCCACTCGATTCATTTTACATATTTTGCTGTTATATATGGCAAATTTTTCATTACATTTTCTAATTAGTTATTGATTTTTGTGGCTAGGCTTCCAGTTTTGCTATAATGATTTTATATGCTAGTTTTTAAAATTTTTCTTTGGATAATTGAATGTCAATTACTTTGATACTTTAATCATAGGATCATATTGTTACTGTTATGTTTCTTCTCATTATTCATATTTCTTTATTTAGGTGTTCTTGTGCATTTTTTCTTGTATATTCCAATCTAGATTTCCTTATTTCTTTGTGATTTTTCCAGAAATATTTGGGTACGTTCCTAACATTTCATATTTACATATATTTGTATGTGACAGAGAGTCCATTCTAATCAAAGTCAGGTAAAAGTTATTACAATGAACTCACGGAAAATTTTGTATGAAGAACATAATCACATTTTTTCTTGCCTATCTATTATTGCAGTAAATAACACTACACTATTTTTTCCTTTTCCTTTTCTTTTGGTACTAGAGGATGAACCCAGGGGTGCTTTACCACTTAGCTACATCCCTATTTTTTTCTTTCTTTCTTTCTTTTTTTTTTTTTTAAAGATAGTGTCAGACTAAATTGCTGAAGCTAGCCTGGTATCCTGGAACTCACATTCCTCCTGCCTCAGCCTTTCAGGTGACTGGGATTACAGGCATGTGCTACCATACCTGGCCACTATTTTTATCTAATGCAGTATCTTTGCATTCTTTGGGCACAGGCTACTTATTAATTTGCCACTCTATGCTATGAAGTTATTTATGATATTTGTCTGTGAGTTTGACAGAAGTGTTCTTTTTTGGGGACATCCTTAATATAAATACTTAATATGGATGGTATTTGCATCAAAGTGAGCTAGAATGGTAAGAGAGAGGAGTATTTTCCCAATTTTTGTGGGGTTTTGAAGACTTTACTTAGTTGATTATTTTTTCTTTAAGCATTTATTGTAAGGAACCAATAAACCCACAAACCTGGCTAGTTTGGAACATTTGAGGATGCCTTGGGTTTTGATTATAGTTATAATTTGAGTTGTTCCATTATGTTTTCTATTTTTATGAACCTATTTAGTCTTCTATATTTTGCTTATTGCTTTCTAATTTAATTGAGTTTTTAACTTTACAGGAATATTTGCAATAAAATAATTTTATTGTTGAAATTCACAAATGTATTCGATAATACAGAGAGTGGGATCATAAAATCAATACAGCTGGCACACAATATCAAGAGCCCTCAACAGTTATAACAAGCTTGATCAGGTGAAGGTTTATTTATTTGTTTATTGGCAAGATCACTCTAGAAGTTTAGAGGCGATACTTTGCACTTCCATTAGGAAATATTTTTGGTGAGTAGTCATGGAGGTTCATCATCCCAGTTGAGTGTGCTGCAGAATAATAATTGTATCATTCCTTTGCATTTATTAGCTAAAATAATTATATAGGCCGAATTGTTTTTCTTATTTACCATTTGTTATCCTGATGTAATGATAAACATATTTTATAGTGTTCTCCTTATATCTTTACATTCCTTCTGTTGGTATAATTGGTAAAATATTATGTAACTAATATTTATTATTCTTTTTATTATAATTGATACCTTTTATAATTATAATTGATATAAAATTCTACCTTTCGTTAGTTGACTCTTTTATCTTCCAATTCATTAGTTCTTCACTTATCTTCATTATTTCCTACTTTTTAATTACTTGGGCATAACATAATGTTATTTCTGTAGCTCTTGAATGATTTGGACATTTGAATGTTTTTCGATAAATCTACATAAAGCTATAGCATCCCTTTAGGTACCACTTGGGTAATTTTCCATAGGCCATATTCTAGAGCTTTATATGTAGTGTGCAAAATTTTAAAAGTTGAGTAAGTATCTACATTAGAGTCTTAGAATATTGAATATTCATATTAATGCATACTTACATATGTAATATACACAACCCCCACACATATGTGACAAAGTTCAGTTTTTGCTATAAATGAAAAGAGTTTCACATGATAAAAACTTATCATCAATATTATTGGCCAACTATAACCATCGGGGTTATCCAGGAAACAGGACCTACTCTAAATATATAACTCAAAATTTAATGCTGGAAACTGTTTATTTGAGAAGCCAGTCAAGGATACTTGAATAGAATACTTAGCAACTATCAGAAGGCACTACAGTCTGTGTGATAAAGAAACAAAGAGAAAAGGTATTGTTCCTGGGGAGTAAGAGTTTCAGTCAGCAGCATGAGAAACCATGATTGAGTAATATGAAGGAATTTGGAGCCACATGGATGTAGCCATTGAAAGAGACCCGACTTGCTGCAGAGAGAAAAAAAAAATTAAAAAAAAAAATAAACTGGCACTTTAATCTTCTTGGGCTGTTGTCACCTCTTGGATGAATGTAGCTTGCATCCTGGTGTTAGAGAATACGGATCATAAGAAATTGGTGTCATATATTTTGCAGTGGGAACAGAATAGGTGGAAGCTTGAGGAATTGACCTGAGGACAACTAAGTTCAAGTCTGGCACACCTCATGGGCAAAGTAGATGAGAAAAAAAACATATGTAATCTGACATATAATAGACATTTATAAAATTAGCATTCATTTATAATAAACATTAGCAGACTAGAAAGGAATATCTACAGATATGACAGCAACAACATCCATAGTAAATACTTAATTTGGAAAGGCTTTACTTTACAATTGGGGAATAGAAAACAGTACCTGCCATCAGCATTTCTACTGAACATTTTAAAAGATGATACTACAAATTGCTGTAATAGGAATTGGAAAAAATAAAGGAACAAAGATCAGAAAATAAGAGTCATCTTTTATTGTTAATAGGCTATTAGAATGTATGTGGATACTACTTAAGATAAACTGTCAAATTAGTATAAATATTTTTAAAAGTTGAGCATGTAAGATTGAAATATAAACATATAATTTGTTACTGTACCAACAAATAGTATAAAGATAAAATTAAACAATATATAACTTTCAAATATGTGTAATAAAATTCTGGTGTTCAAGATACACATGCACATTCACACACATTTTATATATATGATATATACATATATTGAGAGAAATTAATGAAAACTCAAGTAAGTAGTGACTTATTATATTTGTGTGAATTTTCAAAATTATAGACAGGCTCATTATTCTCAGATTTAGTCTATAGTATATGGTAATTCCTATTCCCCCTAAAAGAAACTTTGTTTATTATATGTATGAAACTTTTTAGGCTGATTGTAGATTTTAAATTTACTTGCAAATGTCCCTAAAGTGTCAGCATACTCTCAAGAAAGAAAAACAATGAGGACACACTCTGCTAGGTATTAAGAATCATTTTGTAAAATCTAGAAATTATTTTTTACAGTTTTACAGATAAGCAAATATGCCAATAGAACACAGTGTAATATCCTCAAATAGACTCACTTATACGTGAATCCCTGATAATAAAAAATGCCATTTTTGGAAGTAGGGTAAGAATAGTTTTTTAGTCAGCTTTTTCAATGCAGTGACCAAAATACCTGAACAGAACAATTAGAGGAGGTAAAGTTTATGTTGGGGCCTCACAGTTTCAGAAGTTTCAGTCCATAGAAGGTTGACTCTATTCCATGGGGCTTGAAGTGAGGCAAAATAACAAGGAAGAGGAGTGTGGCAGAGGGAATTGTCTCACATGATGATCATGAAGCAGTGAGAGACTCAACTAGCCAGATATAAAATATATACTCCAAAAGCAGGCCCACAATGCCTACCTCCTCTAGTCACATTCTACATGCTTTAAGCTACCACTGAGTTAATCCCTATCAGAGGATTAATTCATTGATTGGGTTAAGGCTCTCAGAACCCAATAATTTCACCTTTGAATGTTCTTGCATTTTTCTCACACATGAGCTTTTGGGGGACATATCACATCCAAACCATAACAAATACTATTTTTAACTAAGATAGGATAAAGGAAGAACTGGATATCCAAATAAATAAGGAAAAGCAACTGGAAAATTCCTTCACAGTAGAAATAAATATCCATCCCAAGAGGGATTAAACTTTCCTTTAAATATTTTATTAATAAAAATTTTCAAACTTATATATATATATATATATATATATATATATATATATGAGCAAAAATAATGATTTTTTAAAAAAAATATTGCATTAATTAGAAAGATAACAATATGGGTTAAATAGGGCATCTGGAAATAAAATAACTGAAAGACAGAGGTAAAATCAGTTCATTGAGTAACAGAAGGGCTAGGAAAACTGTGAAATAGTTCCATCCATGTTGTCCCAAATGATATTTCATTATTTTTATTATTAAATAGTATTTAATTGTTTATATGCACCATGGTTCTTTATCCATTCATCAGTTCATGGACACTTTAGTCATTTTCATTTCTAGGTGTATTGTGAAGAGTGCTACAATAAATATAGGAGTGCAAATGTCTTTTTTTGTATTGGAAATTTAACCCAGGAAACCTCTACCACTGAGCTACATACTCCTCAGCCCTTTTATTTTTCATTTTGAGACAAAGTCTCATGAAATTGCCAAATTGGCCTCAAACTTGTGATCTCCTGCCTCAGCTTCCCCAGTTGCTGTGATTGCACTGCAGATGTCTTCTCTACATACTGATTTTAATTCCTTTGGATATATACCTAGTAGTGGGTTTGCTGGATCATATGTTACTTGTATATTTAATTTCTCAAGGAACCTACATAGTATTTTACATCATGACTTGACTTACTTATATTCCCACCAACAGGGTACAAAGGTTGCCTTTTTTCTACATCTTCACTAACACTTATTTTATTTGTGTTTGTGATTGTAACCATTTATACTAGGGTGAGGTGATATCTTACTGTGGTTTTGATTTGCATTTCCTTGGTGATCAGTGATTTTTTGAGATTCTTTTCCATAAAACTCTTGGTCATTTGTATGTCTTGTTTTAAGAGATGTCTTTTTAGGTCTGTTTCCTGTTTATAAGTGGGTTATTTGTTTTTATGTTACTGAACTTTTGGAGTTCCTTATATATTTCGGATATTAACTGTAAGATGTAGATTTTGAAAATTCTTTTTTTATTGTGTAGGTGGTCTCTTTGCTCTGTTGATTATTTACTGTGCAGAAACTTTTCAGTTTTATGGAATGCATCTTGTCCATTTTTATTTTTTGCTCTTCTCTCCTGTGCTTTTGGAGTCATCTTCAAAAACGTATTTCACCATTCCAAAAATCATGAAGTCTTTCTCCTATGTCTTCTGCTAATAGTTTCAGAGCTTCAGTTCTTACATTTAAATTTTAATCCATCTTGAGTTGATTTTTGTATCTGGTAAAAAGTAGTGATCTAGTTTCAGTTTTTTTTTTTTTTTTGCATTTGGATATTCTATTTTCCTGGCACAATTTATTGGCAAAACTGTACTTTCTTCAATGCATGCTTTTAGGAGTTCTGTTGATAATTGTCTGTAAACATGTGAGTTTACTTCAAGGCTCTCTGTTCTGTTGCAATGGTCTTTGTGTCTGTTTCTATGCCAATACAATGCTGTTTTGATTATTATAGCATTGTAGTAAATTTTAAAATTTACTAATTGCCCCTTGCTTTATTCTTTTCACTCAAGATAACTTTGGCTATTTGATGTTTTCTGTGGTTCCATATAAATTTCAGTATATATTTTATTTTATTTTTTATTTAATTTTATTTTTTATACAAATGGAGGACAACTTTTCATTTCTTTGGTTGCATACGAGGTAGAGTCACACCATTCATGCAATCATAGCTGTATATAGAGCAATATTGTCCATCTCATTCCACCATCTCCCCCTCCCATACCCCTTCCCCTCCCCCCTGATTAATCCAAAGTTTCTCTATTCTTCCCTTGACCCCCCCATTATGGATTAACATCCACTTATCAGAGAAAATATTTTTCCTTTGGTTTATTGGCTTACTTCGCTTAGCATGATATTCTCCAACTCCTTCCATTTACCTGTACATGCCATAATTTAATTCTCCATTATGGCTGAGTAATATTCCAGTTTCTTTATCCATTCATCTATTGAAGGGCATCTAGGTTGCTTCCACAGTTTAGTTATTGTGAATTGAGCTGCTGTAAACATTGAGGTGGGCTGAATCACTGTAGTATGCTGTTTTTAATTCCTTTGGGTATAGACCAAGAAGTGGGATAGCTGGGTCAAATGATTGGTCCATTTCAAGTTTTCTAAGGAATCTCCATACTGCTTTCCAGAGTGGTTGTACTATTTTGAAATCCTACCATAAATGAATTAGTGTACCTTTTCCCCCACATTCTTGCCAGCACTTATTGTTGCTCAAATTCTTGATAATTGCCATTCTGACTGGACTGAGATGGAACCTCAGTGTAGTTTTAATTTGCATTTCTCTAATTGCTAGAGATGTTGAACATTTTTTTCATATATTTGTTAATTGATTGTATTTCTTTTTTCTGTGAAGTGTCTGTTCAGTTCTTTAGCCCATTTATTGATTGGGTTATTTGAATTTTTGGTGTTTAGCTTTTTGAGTTCTTTATATATGCTGGAGATTAGTGCTCTATCTGATGTGCATGTGGTAAAGATTTTCTCCCACTCTGATGGCTCTCTCTTTTCACTATAGAGGTATTTCACTTCTTTTGATACATTGATTCCCAGATATTTTATTTTATTTGAGGCTATTGTGAATGGGGTAGTTTTCCTAATTTCTCTTTCAGTGGATTCATCACTGATGTATAGGAATGTGTTGATTTATAAGTGTTGATTTTTATATCCTGCTATTTTGCTGAATTCACTTATTAGTTCTAGAAGTTTTCTGGTGGAATTTTTTGGATCTTTTAGTTATAGAAGCATGTCATCAGCAAATAGTGATAGTTTGAGTTCTTCTTTACCTATTTGTGTTACTATAATTTGTTTCTTCTGTCTAATTGCTCTGGCTAGAGTTTCAAGGATGATGTTGAATAGAAGTGGTGAAAGAGGACATCTTTGCTTTGTTTCAGTTTTTAGAGGGAAAGCTTTTCAATTTTTTTCTCCATTTAGAATGATGCTGGCCTTAGGTGTAGCATATATAGATTTTATAATTCTGAGGTATGTTCCTACTATCCCTAGTTTTTCTAGTGTTTTGAACATGAAGATTTGCTATATTTTGTCAAATACTTTTTCTGCGTCTCTTGAGATGATCACATGATTCTTGCTTTTAAGTCTATTAATATGATGAATTATGTTTATTGATTTCCATATGTTGAACCAACTCTGCATCCTTGAGATGAACCCCACTTGATTGTGGTGCACTATATTTTAAATGTGTTTTTGTGTGTGATTTGCCAGAATTTTATTGAGAATTTTTGCATCTATATTCATCAGGGATATTGTTCTGAAATTTTCTTTCCTTGATGTGTCTTTGTCTGGTTTTGGTATCAGGGTGATATTAGCCTTATATAATGAATTTGGAAGGGTTTCCTCCTTTTCCATTTGATGAAATACTTTGAGGAGTATTGGTGTTAATTCTTCTTTGAATGTCTTGCAGAATTTGGCTGAGAATCTGTCTATACCTTCTTTATTAAGTTTTTGTTTGGACGATCTGTCCAGTGGTGAGAGAGGTGTGTTAAAGTCACCCAGTACTATTATGTTGTGGTTTGTTTGCTTCTTGAAATTGAAAAGGGTTTGGTTGATGTACACAGATGCTCCATTTTGGGGGGAATAAATATTTATGATTGTTATGTCTTGTTGATGTGTAATTACCTTCAATGAAATGCCCTTCTTTGTCCCTTCTGGTTAACTTTGGCTTGAAGTCCACTTTGTCTAATATGAGGATAGAAACCCCTGCTTGTTACAAGTTCCATGTGAATGATATGTTTTTTCCCATCCTTTTACCTTCAATATTTGAATGCCTTTGGCTATCAATAAGTCTCTTGGAGACAGTGTATTGTTGGGTCTTGTTTATTAATCCATTCTGCGGGTCTATGTCTTTTAATTGATGAGTTTAGGTCATTTACATTCAATGTTATTATTGATATATGATTTTTATTTCTTGTCATTTGATTTATTTCTGTTTTTGAATTTGAAGTGGTTTCTCCTTTTATTAATTATTCTGCTAGTTTAGTTTCTCCCTTTGCTTTTTCATTTCTTCTTCATGAAATATTTTATTGAGTGGGTTTTTAAAATATTTGTTTTATTTTTAGTTGTAGGTGGACACAATTACCTTTTTATTTTATTATGTGATATCAAGGATCAAACCCAGTGCCTCACACATGCTAGGAAACTGTTCTACCACTGAGCCACAACCCCAGCCCTTGAGTATGTTTTTTAGTGCAGTATTACTTGTGTATTATTTTTAACTTGTTTATCCTGGAATTTTTTTTTCATTGTCAATTCTGAAGCTTAATTTTGCTGGGTATAGTATTCTAGGCTGGCATCCTTTTTATCAGAGATTAGTTTATATTATTTCCAATACTTCTTAGCATTGAGGGTCTGAGATGAAAAATCAGATGAGATCTAGATTGGTTTTCCTCTAAATTTGACCTATCATTTTTCTTGGGCAATCTTTAAAATTCCATTCTTATTCTGTAGATGATACATTTTCATATCAATGTGGTTTGGTGTGGTTCTTGTGTAATTTTGTACATTGGGGGTCCTCTAAGCCTCCTATGTTTGATTGATTTTGTATTTCATTCTTTAGGTTTGGGAAATTTTCTTCATTGAAAATATTCTGCATTCCTTTGGTTTATATTTCCGAGTCTTCATTTTTCCCAATACATCTTAAATTTGGTGTTTTCCGGGTACCACATATTTTGTCTTTTTGCCTAAAACTCTGCCTTCTAAGTGGTGTAGTCTGTTGGTGATACTTTCATTTGAATTTTTAATTTGTTTTATTGATTTCTTCATTTTGATGATTTCTGCTTGATTTTTTTTTCAAAATCTCTGTCTCATTATTGAAACCATGTTTTACTTGTATTTTCTCTCTAATTTCACTCCTTATGTTGGCCTTTATCTGACAGAGTAGTTGAACTATGTACATTTTAAACTACTTTTCTGACATTTCTTCCACTGTGGTATTGATGGATTCTGTTATTGAAGTACTTGGTTTGTTTGGGGTGTTTTTTCTCTTGCTTTTTCATGTTGTTTGTGGATCTACCCATCTAATAGTATGGATCTGAAGTACAGTTTCTCTCCTGTATGCTTTCCAGTACCTCACCATTTAGGGGAAGACAAATAATAGCAATAACCAATGTAAACAATATTCAGTATTAAATCAAATAGTTCCTACTATGATGTCTACAATGTTGTCACAGTAAACAGAAATGGTATGATCTGTTACTGCTGCAATAAAAACAGTATGTTTGCAGAACGGTTTACAATTCCAAATGGTGGACAGAGAGAAAACAGAAGTGATATAGGATGTGATGATTATGAGAGAGGAGGAGATAATATAGATGTAAAAATATTAAAGGAAGAGTGAAAGAGAGAAAATGGAGATTGGCCATTAGCAGAAGAAAAGAGGAAGAGAATCAGGGGAAACAGTTAAGTGAGAAAAAATATATAAAGTAAAATTTTAAAAATAAAAATATAATAATATAAAACAAATGGAAATATAATAATGAAACATCCCTAGCCTTCAAAAAACTGATTTATGGAAAATAACTTGTCTTTGCTGGGTACATGGTGTACACTTCTAATATTAGTGGCTTAGGAGGCTGAGGCAGGTGGATTGTGAATTCAAAGCAAGCCTTACCAAAAGCAAGGCACTCTGTGAGACCCTGTCTCTAAATAAAATACAAATAAGGCTGGGTTGTGGCTCAGTAGTCGAATGCCCCTGAGTTCAATCCCCAACACTGCCCCATCCAAACAAACAAACAAACAAACAAAAAACAACAACAAAAAACTGGCTTCAAAAATGCTAGAAATGAGAAAAATGTGAATATGAATATGTATAAAAGTACATGAACCATTAAGGTCACACTTAATCAGAGGGAAAAAAAGGAAAAAAAAATCTCAATGAAAAGTTAAAGAAGTGTTTCCGTTGGAGTTCAAAAGATTCTCAGCTTCCCTTCTCAGCAATGTTAGGTGAGGTTGCTAGAGTGAGAGAGTTAATCCTGTAGATAGAACTCTTAGAGTCAGGGTTTAGGCTTAAAAAGGCCTGAGTCTTTTCATTGAATGTTAGTTGGCCTGGAGATTTTAAATTAGTGTATCTTCAGGGACCAGCAATAGACAGTCCATGCTGGAAGACTACCCCAGGGATCTCCACTTGGTTCCACTCATGTGGTGGAGGTACAATTCTTAGTAAACTATGTCACCTGTGGACCCCACATTTCCTGGTCTCAAGTTCAGTCTCCAAACTTGATCTCTCCTGTCCTTCCCTTTTGAATTCCTGGCCAGGTGCATCTCTCCCAGCCTGTCCTGCAAGCATCCAGATTGGAGAGAGAGCGGGAGAGCTGGGTAGGATTCCATGACCAGTAGTCTCCTGTGTAAACCTCTCATCATTTTTTACTTTCTGTTTGTCATTTAGGCATGCTCTACTCTATATCATGCAGTATGGGTTTACCAGGCCTGTATTTTGGGCCAAATTCATTTTTTTTCCAGGAATTGGCTTCCTAGCTTCTGGCACCCATGCCACAACTGCAAAATTGTCCCTTGCTCAGTCCTCTATGTGCCACTGGGAAAGATGAAGTCTCTTTCCCACACTAGGATATTGTGCAGTTCCTTTCATTTTAGTTGGGCAGTATTTTTGATCTTGAAACTCTCTACCCAGACATACCTCAGTCCTCCTAGAAATGTGGGTTCCTTTAATTCCCTTATCCTTCAACTTTGATCATAGAGGGATTTCTTCAGCTGGTGCCTCTGGCCATGGCAGAAGCTGCGCCACTAATGATTTCTTCCTTATTTTATTATATCCATCCTCCTGAGTCCCCGATCTACTTTTGAGTTTCTAGTATTAAATTACAGTAATGTCCCTCCCTTGTTTTTGTTCATTCACCTTGCTGAGAAGCTCCTTGTCTGCTTTCTTGGTTTCACACCATGTAGTCACCAGGAAAATGACCTTCTCTATTCTACCATCTCAAAAAACCTAGAGTTTAAATTTCATGCTAGTGTTTTTGTTTGATTTATTTTTTCGAAGACACTGGCAATTAGCAAGCCATGGAGGTAGTATATTCTACAAATAATTGACTCAGAAATTGTGGAATCCAGGATGGTTTTACCTTTAGGATCTGAGAAAACTGGATATCCAATAAAGTATATTCAGGAAAGAGCTGATGAATTCTTTCCTCTTCTGTTTTTTTTTTTTTTTTTTTTGAAATATCTTAGGGAGAATTGGTACTACTTTTTCTTTAAATATTTGGCAAAATTCAGAAGTGAAGCCATGTGATCTTTGATTTTTCTTTAATAGGATACTTTTCATTAATAATTCAGAAGTATTTATTTCATCATTGCTTTTGATTCATCTTTTTAGGTTTTCTATTTTTTCATGATTCATATTTGACAAGGTATGTGTGCCTAGAAAATTTTTCATTTCTTCCAGATTGTCAAATTTGTTGGTATATTCTTGTTCAAAAGAATCTCTAATGATTGTGTTTCCATGGTATCAAGTATAATTTTTCCCATTTTCTTTCTGATGTGAGTCTTTTCTTTTTTTCTTAGTTTATTAAGAGTTTGTCTGTTTTCTTTTCAAAGAACTACCTCTTGGTTTTGTTGATCTTTTTTTACTCTCTATTTCTGTTCTGATCTTTATTTAATTTTCTAGGTGGAGTTTCTGAGGAATTCCTTGGGGGAAAAGGCATCAAATATTATTATATCAAACCTTCTGAAAGTAAAAGGTTGTGACAGGACATGGCAGTATTATACCATGTTGGAAAAGCACACCCAGCTGAAAAAACAATCTATATATTACTTTGGTCCAAAGGGGATAATGATACTTGTTTAATTTTGACATAGACTAATAAAAATAGTTTACAAAAAGGATAAGTCATAACCATTTGCACAATATCTTTTGTTGAGAGCTTCATTAAAAGGAATAAAACAGATTATAAAATAATGAGAAAAGAGGGGATTATAAAAATACATAATAGAGCAGTTGCCTTGTAATATTCCCAAACTTCCAATAAAGAAGGAAGGTAATATTATTTTATTTTAGAAATAGAATAATGAATACCTTTATTACATTAGCTAATTCAGGAGGGAGGAGGACTCATTTTCCTTCTGGGATTTGATTTTCATTAGATAGAAGAACTCCAGCTCCTTGACCTTTAGTGCACACAGCCATTTGCTGGGCCATAGTGACCATTTTGACACAATACAGGCAAGAAGCTTGCCCTGCTAGAACTTCTCCTCTGTTTTCCTTTCATTGTATTTCTTTTGAATTTTATTTACTAGTTTGTTTGTTTAAAATCTCTTCCTCCTCAGGAATCAGCTTGGCTGCCTTCTTGCAGCCCATGGCCTGTGAATAGTCAGACCTATGCCACTCTGTGGATATGGTGTACTGTCGATAGCATAAGGCAGTTCTTCACCAGGATTTAGGGACATGCCAGGTCATTATTGGATGTATTATAGACAACATCAATGATCCTTATTTTGTGAGTCAACACTCAGAGGCCCAGGAGAAGTTCCTCATATCCAACCTCAGGACACAGTGCTTCTTGTTGCTTTATCACACATGGACTTTGTGTATGCAGCAGGGACCACTTTTCATGTTGGCAGCAGAACATCCTATCTTATACTTTTTGTGGCAGGACTTTTTCTTGTGGCACTTGTGCCAGTTGTCCTATGAAATGCCCATTGTTCAGCTCTAAATGAAAAGAGCAGAAATTACATTTTAGAGAAACAGTTGACCATGATCTAGAATTTAAATGAATTAAATGCATTGTTCTGGTAACCCTTTTAGCCACAACTGTACATGTATTCTGACTTGTTACTTGAGTATCATTATCTGCAATGTCTTTTGTCCTTATGTATGATCTAATTTTTCTCTTTTATTTTCTTTTAAAAAATATTTTTAGTTCTAGATGGACATATACTTTTATTTATTTTTATGTGGTGCTGAGGATAGAACCCAAGAGCTCTACCACCGGGCTGCAACCCCAGTCTCTCTCTGTTTCCTTAATCACACATGTCTATATTCTTATTTGTGTTTTCTTACACAGGAGCTACTATTTATGGCAATTAATTCCTGAAGGGTTTTGTGGCTCCTGCCAATTTCTAAAATCATTTATAGAAAAATGTAGAGAAATTAGAGAATTGTTTAATTATTTAGTATGTAGGAAAAAAAAGAAAAGAAAAGAGGAGTGAGATTTTTCCCCCACCATTTTTTTTCCTTAGGGTATTTACTTTAGAAAACTTGTAAATGTAAAACCTTTCTCTTTTAAAAGCTGAATAAACCAATTGCCAGTTTTATAATCCAGGAATGTTTTCCCTTTGGATGAAGCAATTAGCCACCCCAATTACTAGGTGAATTTAGGAATAATTATGTGTGACAAATGGTGCCATCAAATCCTTTTACTTAAAGACTAATTATCTTTTATCTTAAGGATCAGCATGTAATAGGTTGTTTGCTGGATATATAAATAAAAGGAATTTATTTCTGTTTTAGCTATCTCTTTAGCAAATTTCCTGTAGTGTACATCGTATTCCAGGTTAATGATTATTTAATAATAAAACTTTTTTGTTCTTTTTATGATAATTTGAACTTTACCTAAGTCCTATAATCTTATAAAACCAGTGAAGATTTAAAAATCCCCCTACCTTCTTTATGTTCCAGAAAAAGGCTTACTGCAGTGAAACATCCTTGCCAACCTTACTTACATAAGACTTATGGATAACTTCCTTGTTTATATTGACAATGCTAGACACACCCTCAATGTTCTCTTTCTTTTGTCTTGTACATGATTAACTGAACCACTTGGCCTTGTTGATCAGTTAAAACAAAATGTTTGTTACCAAACTTGTTAAGCTTTTCTTCTTTCTCCAGGTTCCTGAACTTTGTCTCAATATCATCCGAGCCAGCATCAAACACCTCTTGAGAAATATTGTGTGATCTCCTGTCAAACCACATTATACTTTCACCCCACTTCCTCACACAGCTGGATCTTTCTAGCTTTTGTTTACTCCTCTATTTAAATAATGTTTTATAGCACTGTAAGATTACTATAGTTAGAAACAATTAATTGAATATTTCCATGTAGCTTATATGGTTTTGCATGTTCCCAACATGAAAAAATGATGTATATCTGAGGTTACCCTGACCTGATCATTGGAATGCTGTACTGTATCTTCTAAATATTTATAATTACTATGTGTCCAGTAAAATATAATAAAAATTTTAAAGAAGATATTTTTTGGTAAGTCTTGAGATACTTGTCAATCCTATAGCCACTATGTTGTATTACAGTGTAGTCCCCTTCCCCTTATTTTAAAAGTCCCTTTCCATACCAGAAATAATTCATTTTTTAAGGACAACCTTCTCCTTACTGAGACTGAATTTGTTATTTGTCATATTTTATAGAGAGGAATTTTTGAGTTAGAGAATTTTGTTTTTAATCATCTCTTTAACATAATAATGTAATCATGTAGGTGATATCTTATCACATCCCCCATAATATATTTGTTAAAAGCAAGTCACAGGACTAACCACACTTAGAGCATACAAAGACATGAACACTAAGGTAGATCTGATGGGAGTCCCATGAGATTATTAGCCAGTCTACTTTATGTTCCCCAAAGTTTCCTCGCTTTACCTTATGCAAAATGTATTCACCTTCCTCCAATATCCCCAAAAGTCTGACTCCATTACAATATCTGCTAAAAATCCAAGTCTTATCTAAATGAGGTCCAGCTACAGTTCCAGCTACAGGCTCCCAGGGTGTAGGATACTTTATTAGGCACACCAGCTGGATACACTCTCTGTATGTGGACCTGTGAAACAGAAGAGGCAAGTTATCTGTCCTATTTAGTGAGTAATATTTCATTTTATTTACATCTATTTTCTCAGTCCTTAATCTTTACTTCTGATTTCTTTTGTATTTACAGAGAAACACCTACTTGATACTGTGTTATCCTATTCTGCATGATAAAATATGATGGAAAATTTCCAAATTTGATTTTTAAAAATAGCATAGTTTGTACTCTTAAACCTGATACACTGTGACAGATACATAATTAAAGTGGTGATTCATATAATTATATTATGAATCTATTTAAATTCCTATTAAAAGGAAAAACATTAGAAATTAACTACAAATAAAAAAAATTATGAACCAATGAGTAAAAGAATGAATTAAGAAATGCTTGAAAGAGAAAGAAAGAAAAACAGACAAATATTTACAAGATACTACATAAAGCAGGAAGGCAAAATAATAGATCTTGTGTTCTTTCCAGTCCAATACTCCACTACTTAGAATGTGGACAACTCTCTTCAATAACAAAGTAAAGAAATTAGTTCAGATTCATTACAGGTGGGAGAAGTAGTTGATCATAGCTCTGGAACATGTATTATCCATGGTGATAGTGCCAAATTCAGTCCTGCTTTCTTCCTGGTCTCTCAAAACCTCTTGATACAGATTTGGGAAG
The DNA here is from genome assembly GCF_021218885.2 of Marmota monax. Lineage (NCBI taxonomy): Eukaryota > Metazoa > Chordata > Mammalia > Rodentia > Sciuridae > Marmota > Marmota monax. The sequence goes on from NW_026694772.1 coordinate 7,228,696, forward strand.
GATCCAGTGGTAGTACCATTGATCTTGGTCAAAACTTTTAGGACTCTGATTTTGTTTATTTCAGCATGGGTTCTGGGACCCACAAGAATTCGTAGTATGGAGGATCAATTTTGGGCACTTGCTTGTACTCCAGATACATTTCCTGCACCATATCTCTGGGGAGCTTCCTTGATTCCCATAGATGAAGTACATCCTTTGAATCTGCATCATATTGATAATCAAAAATTCATATACTTCCTATTCAGGAAGGTGATTGCTCATCATGAAGACCAAGCTCATCATGAAGACCATGCATAGCAGAATCATCAAAAAAATATTACTCTTGGGTAGCGCATTACCAGCACTCATACTTCTCTTGTAGAGTTATAACTTGCTGACACAAGCAGCCAGAAGACATGGGAACATCCTTCAATTCAAGGGCCAAAGACCAGCTCCATGTGTTTAAGACAAGACAGTATCTCTCACCCCAAAGTTTAACAAGAATGTAAAGAATGGTAAAATATGTATCTATAACAATGCAAGTCATTCACAAATATTAATTTAGGAAACTAAGAATTGCTATAACATTTTTGAAATGGAACTTCAGCAGTATTTGTAAATATTTTCAGTCTTTATACTCTTTGACTTTAACCCAATTTTTGTTTTGCTGTGACTTATTAGAAAACATATACACTTTTCCCCAGGATTTCATGTCCAAAGTTGTTGATTTCAATTTTATTAATAGCAACAAGTGGTAAATAGCTTGAAGTTCCATTAGGAGGAAAATATTAAATGAATTATTATACAAACATACTTAGAGTGCCAGAGAGTAGGTGGATCTCTATGCTGTCATGGAAATATTCTGCATTCATTTTACTAACTGACAAAGTCAAGAAGCAGAATGGGATGTGCATGGTTACCCATGTGTGTTAAAAAATTAATACATTTTTAGCACTTCTATATATGAAAAAAGCCTCAGATCATCTTTAAAAATGACACATAGCAGATTGTTAATTGTGGTCATTTCTGAAGAGGTATCTGAATTTTGAAAAAAAGGAGAGACATTGTAATTTATCTGCTTGAATTTTTCATAATAAGGATATATGTATTATCTTCATAATTAAATATTTAAATATATTTAAACACAGAAATAGTAGTTATGCATTAATCAGATAGTAAATGAAAGCTGATGCAACAAAGAAAACCTGGAAATGAATGACTTAAAATAATAAAAGTTCATTTTTCATACTCATAAATTCTTATGTGGAATATACTTTTAAAGAACGAAAGCATAAAAATATTTTTCTTTGCCACAGTGATCTACTATCTTAATTTTTCAAATAGCTAATAAATATGACTGGAACATTTTCATGGGAGATTTCATACTATCTCAGCTGGTTTTCATGTCATCTGTTTTTTCGCCTTCTCCCTGCTGCATATATTACTGCTGGGGAGTGTCCAAGTTTGTCCCAATTCTCTTTTCCTTTTCTCTACATGTTATTCTTCCAAGGAAACCTATCTACCTCTATGAAACCCCATTCACACTCCAATGAATCCTAAATTATTCTTTCTAGAATAAACTTTCTCACCTGTGTCATAATCTTAAAAAACATCCTACTTAATACTTTCTTGTATGCTTAGTATGTATTAATAACTTAACATGGCCAAATGAGAACTCTCACCTCTATCACCAACAACTAGTCTTCCTCTGCTCAATAAATGCCATCATTGTACATGCACTATTTCAAGACAAATATGCATAGGTCATTCTTGGTTCTTCTTTTTCCTATACCTCATTTGCAGAGTAGGCACCTGATTATCTACTGAACTACACAGACTGCAAAAGAGATTCATGAACAGTTTGTGATCAAGCTAGAGCCAAGCATAAACTTATATTAAAATCAGACTAAAATTCTTGGTCCATTTTCCATACCATTCTTTTTGTATGAACCTTTTTAGTATTGCCATAGTATCAGAGTAAGTGTTAGTGCAACATTTCTTGCAATCTTCATGTACTAAGAGGATAAGGGGATTCTATTTGTTCCATTACCATCTTATCCACTGTACTGTAGGCTAATTTACCATAATATACATAATTGATACTTTAATATATTATTGATACTTCAGTTAATGCTTCATGTAGGTACATGTAAGCCAAATGACTCTGCCTGTGCTACATGTTCTACGAAGGAGAATGGGGAGGGGCCTGAGATTGTTCCATAGGGAATAATATGTCACTTCCATTACAAGTCTCCACTAACACATACACACAAACACACACACACACACACAGTTTTTCTTTGTTGTTTTTTTAATGGATGCTTACTTTTTTTTTCCACATTGTTTAGTGTGCTGGGTGGAAGCTGGGGGACACACTTTGTTTCCTCCACATATTTCAATAAACTAAAAATTATTTAAAAATCTTGTGTGGGTAGGTAGGAATCTTCACTGACTGATCCAGTGATATTGACTGCTTACGCATGTGATTCCTCATCTCAAGGGTCCCCATTTCATTGACAAGGGCTGTTACTAATGACAGGTAGATTGAATACGGTAGTATCCCCATTAGCCCAGGAAGGAGAACAAGATACTATGTGAATGAGCACTTGAACTTCCATAAACTGTTACATACTAGGTGCTTGATAAAAGGGCAAATAATAGAGTTTATTATGAAAATATCTTCATTGCTTGGTGGGATTTTCTGAGGAGACAACGTTTGTCTTGCAGTTATCCAAATTCTTGCCAGCCTCTTACATGACAGGTGCTTTCAAATAAAGTATTGCATTCTTTTTTTACTGTTTTTATGACTGCATTTTTAATTATGCATAATAGTGGGGTTCATTGTGATATATTCCTATGTGCATATAGCACTATTTGCTCTAATACATTCCCCAGTACTTTTTCCCCCTCATCTCCTCCCTCCCTCTGTTCCTTTTCCTCTACTTTTCTGATCTTCTATTTATTTATAAAAATATTTTTCATAGATGTATCATCATTATGAAGTGGAAATCATGATATATTCATACATTCATATAGCTACTTGGGTCTATTTTATTTCTGTTCTTTTTCACTCCCTTCCTTCCTCCCCGTTGATTCTCTACCTCTACTCTATTGATCTCCCTTTTACTCTTGCCTCTAATTTTCATTTTTTTCAGCTTTCATTATTTATTTTTAAAAACCTTTATGAAACTTTACTACAGAATGAAGTTTTTAATTTTTTTAAAGTACCTACAAAGTTCACAACAAAATACAAAATTATAAAATACTAAAAGCTTTTCCTTGATATCCCATTATCAGCACTGGTTTTGAATATTTTATTGGATTCCCAAACAATTATAATAAAACAAGAAAGGAAATAAAATGTCACACTTCACTGTCAGAGAATCAAAAATAATCAACCCCAAATGATTAGTTAAGAAAATGAGTAAAGCAATGGTCCTGGATACAAGATTAACTAGCCAGAGTTCTCCAGAGAATCCTGAGATTGAGAGATTAATGAAATGGCTGGTAACAATTGTAGAGATCAGCAAGATTGAAATCTGCAAGATGAGCCAGCAGGTTGAAAATTCAAGAGTTGACACTGTTGGGCTGGGGCTGTAGTTCAGTGGTAGAGCCCTTGCCTTACAGGTGTGAGGCCCTGGGTTTGATCCTCAGCACCACATAAAGATAAATAAATAAAATAAAGGTACTATGTCCATCTACAACACACACAAAGATATATATATATATATATATATATATATATATATATATATATATATATATATATATATATATATCTATAAAAGCTGACACTGCAAGCCAGTAGACAAAGAGCTCAGGCAGGATTTCTGTATTACAATCTTGAGGCAGAACAGCTTCTTCGGGATAGTTGTCTTTGCTCTTGAGACTCATGATTGGATATGATTGGATACATCCTTCCCATGTTATGGAAGGTAATTTGCTTTATTCAAATTCTAATGATTTATCTGAGAATTGTTTTTAATAAAGAGCTTTGTAACATCTTGAGTGGTGTTTCAAAACAATTGGGCACTATAGCCTAGCCAAGTTGACAAATAAAATTTAACATCATAGTCCACCCCTTGGCAATGTAGAATCTATATCTCCTTAAAATGTATTTAAATTATAAAGTCAATAAGGAAGTCATACTTTCTCCTGATAAGAAACAACTATCTTGCATGCAAGATACACCAGAGGAGGATGCAAAGTTCATGAGTTATGATCACTCTTCTCTTCATTATCCTATTATTTATATACTGAGATGTAAATTAACAAAACTTATATATGAAGTAAATGCATTTTATGTTATATAATAAGGGGAATGAGAGAAAATAAGAAACCTATACACATGTAAAAATATTCAGGACAAAATAAGGAACAAATATAACAATTACAATATTACAATTAATTTTTTAAAAGACTCAGTGAAATCTCAGCAGGGGGGGGTTCACCTTTTGCTCAGTTGGACCTTTTTACACTGACCTCACTGCATTTAGTCTCAAGAGGATGAGACTCCTATGTTCCTATTTGTTAATGTCATAATCTTACAAATTCTAATCTTAAACTTGACTGAGGTACTAGATAAAGGAGAAATTATTAGAATTCATAATAGTCTTCTCTATCCCTGGTAGAATTTCTAAGAAGGCCAAATTTGGGTTGAAATTCTCCATTGGTTTTTGAGAGCCTACTAGGTGATTGGTGCTTTGTAATACAGACTCAAATCAAATTTTCAAAAGGAACCTATACAATCTCAGCAGGGAAAAGCTCAACTTCAAGTGAAGACACTCTAGCACCTTTCTTGTATTGACCTTTGAATAAATTCTAGGGTCTCAATAGATTGAGAATGTGCTCCTTTCTTTTGTGCCTGGTGAAAATCTTAAAATCTTTTGAACCCTACATACCTCAACATGACTGAACATGTAGGATACATTTTTACAAGTGCCATTAGGCACAAGGCAAAACCAGGATTCTCCTCTGGAGCAACTAATAATTCACCATCCTTTTGATGCCTCTTATTTTTCTTTGCTGATAAATAATAGTATGTCTGCTAAGAAATACCTTTTCCCCTCTTGAAAGAATTCTAGGGTGTTTTGAGGAATTCAACCACAGTAGATTTGGTTATATAGTCATTTTCATGGCCTTTCCTCATCTTCAACTAATAAGGGAGGCTAAATTTTTGATTATCTACATAAGCTCACCCATGTGTGTATTTGTTCAGGTGTGAGGATCAAACAACATATCCATTTAAAATCCTACTGGCAATATTTAGATTGAGTATTCAACTACATCCCAAGAGCAAGTATTTTCCATGCAAAATCAGAAATCACATGCTAATCACCAACTCATTTGGAATAGATTTTGAACCTGTTATAGAGATGTGGGATGGGACATCTACAGAAAGTTGGAATGCTCTAAGTCCAGGGGTGGGCAGGTGATTCTGAGCCACCAGTTTTATAGGAAGCAAGGGTGAAAGGGTGAACCATTCAGGGAAGGCAGTGAAGATAAGGTTCTTATCAGCAGATATGGTTCCAGTTTGGACATGAAAGCACACTGAAGAATGCACAAGGGAAAGGTTTACTCATTGTGAGAATGTGCTGGTATAAGATTCATGTGCCAGCACCTGGGAAAAGTCTACGCTTAAGGAAACCTGGGGCTAGGCACAGGAAGAGCCTCAGAAAATGAAGTCCAAAATAATCCCTACCTTAGCCTTATTCTTATATTTACCTTCTTTCTTTAGGCCTGCTTTTGGTACTTTGGCTAGAGAGTACTGTCATTTTAATAGTCTGTAATATTTTTAGAGTAGTGAAAATAATAGTTAATTAAGAGCCAAAAGGTCTGACTGAAGTTAGGAGAAGTGGAAAACATGGACTCTAGAAAAATTCTAGCCAGGTTATATCAGAAGTCTATTCCAAGCAATATCTCTTATCAGCCATGTGAACTTAAGAACATGATAAGTTCTGTAAATTATGTTTTATAAACTCTATCTTGCAAGACTGTTGGGATATATGTTATGGATATAAAGCACTTAGCAGAGAGACTGGAAACTATTGTATCTTTACTGAATGGTAGTTAGCATGATACCACCTTCCCCTCTGGGGAAATTTATTTATTATTAATTCAAGAGAACATGTAGCTTTGTAGGACACCAAATTATTCCATAATGTTCCAGAGCAAGTAAGTCCAAATAAAACTTTCCTTGTTTGAGGGTAATTTAGTTCATTTACAATGTGGGGGGGTCTTCTTCAGTTGTTTGCAACTTGAACTTCTAAAATTTGTGTCAAGAACCAACAACTTCCCACCCAGATATCTTTCCATCCAAACCACACTCCAATTTTTATTCATTTCATAATCATCACATATGAAATTTTTCTAAATTGCATGCATGATAACTTACCTAAAATGTCTTTTTAAAGCATTGAGATCTGTCTCAGTTCAGGACAAACAGAACCAAGACAGTAGCTTCTAGGCATCTTACTTCAAGCATGTTTCACTCTTATTTAGAAATTTTCTGTGCATGAAACAAATGGCTTGCATTGTATGTGCAACTAAATGTGAATGAGATATCCCAGGACACTATTCATTTTTACCCTAGGAGAAAGTTTCTTTGTGGTTTATTTTTGATACCAAGTTAGCTCTTAAGAACAGGTTTACAATCCACGGTTTTGTCCTTCTGTGCTGACACACATCATGAGTGTTTGATCTTGGCTCATCAGTCTCACAGCTTAATCTAGTCAATGTCCAACTTAAAAGTTCCATTATCCCATGGTACCCTTGAGAGGACTCATTCCAGGATACCAAAATCCATGGATGCTCATGTCCCATATATAAAATAGCATAGTATTTCATATACCTAGGTAACCTTCCTGTATACTTTAAATCATCTCACCATCACTTATACCTAATATAAAGTAAATGATATGAAACAGTTCTTATACAGTATCATTAGGGAATAAAGAAGAAAAAATCTGTGCATGTTCAGTACACATGCATTTTTTTCCTAAATGTTTTTGGTCTGTGGTTGATTGATTCATGGATACAGAAGGCTAACTGTATATCACACTGAAGGATTGTAGTTTCCCAAAGCCTCAAAGGGCCTTTCCTCAGGATATACTTACTTTATTATTTGTAACCAGACATTCCCCCTCACTTTTCCCAAATCCCTTCCTACTTCTTTCTTGTTGCTTATCTTTTGGTATTAGAAGGTACTTCTCCATTTTCCTTATAGAATTACTGTTATTTGACTGTAAAGTTTTGTGTCCTACTTTCCCTGTCTCTAACAAAATCACTTCCAATGAGCAAATACTCAATTAGTAATTGGAAATAAATGAGCCAGTGAACATGAAGTCTAGTTTATAAACATTTATTTTTTTCCTATATTTTAATAAGTTAAAAAATCTATGTGTCTTTTATCTTTAGAAAACAAACTGAAATGGAATAAAGACTGAATACCTTTTACTTTTCTCCCCCTTTATTTCTTGGTCCCTCAAGTTTTACTGGTAAATTCTTTTAAATTGTCAAAGAAATGCCTATTCCACTGCCAGATTTTCTTGTTCTGGTTCACTATCTATGACAGATTTACCAATTGTTGTACAAAATAATAAAACTCCTAATCTTAAAACTATTAAATAATAAATATGTAAATAAAGTCATTAATAATTTTATATTCTAAAGTTAATGAAACTTATTAAGGAAAAATTTGAAATACAGCACAATACTCTAAATTAGGCATATAGAATGGGAACACAAACACATACACTGTGTTCCCTTCAGACCCACCATGGCCATCCACTAAGAATGCTCATTGTTCTTCATATCCACAAAGATAACAATCTTCCTCAAATTTCAATACTTGAAATATAACCTAGAATAAAAGGAAAGAAGAGTAAAATTCCAAGTTACCAGTATACAACAAGAAAGTAAAGATGATACTCACTTATTCCCTCCAGCCCCTGACTAGCCATCTACTATTAGGAGATTTACACACCTTTTCAAGGAAAAAGTGAAGAACAAGGCTCAGATTTCATTTAGCATGGGAGAAACTGCTGGCCCTTTCCCTGGCCCTGGAATGTGAATTGGCCATAGCAGTATTGCGAGCCCATGCTGCAACTCTGGCTTGAGCTCTCTCTTCCTCATCTTTCAAAGCTTCTTCATACCAGGATGGGAAGGCATTGGGGGTAGTATCATGGATTCTGGCCAAAAACTCTAGGATTTTCATCTTGCTGGTTTCAGCATTGGCTCTTGGTCCCCACATGAATTCATAACATGGAGGGTCACTGTTGGGGACCTGCTGGGACTCCAGATACTTTAGCTGCATCAAATCTTCAGTGATGACCTTCCTGGGTTCCCCATAGATGAAGTGCTTCCTATCAGCATATACACCCATCATATTCAGCACCTTCCAGATCTCCTCTTCAGAGGCACAGTTGCCTTTCATGAAGATCACACCCAGTACAATCATTAGGAGACCCATTTTTGGCATGTTCTCTTCATCACCCATTGTTCCATCAAGGGTGTAGTCTAGTTTGCTAACAGGGTGGGTCTCTGTGGGGCTGCCTCTGTTTGGGGGGAAGAGTGCCCATATATTCACCTTGAAACCGCTGGTTCCTTGTATTCCTTTCTTTGAAGGCTTTATCCTGGACTCCACAGCACACTGAACCGGAAATGACTGTTGTCTACTTCCGGCCCCACCCACTTGATCCTGCTTGCTTAATAGGGGCGGAGCTTTATCAGCCCACGTTTTTTTCTGGAGAGGTGGAATTTCCTGAGAAGTCAGGTAAAGTCTTTTCATTGATTATTACTAGAGTTGGGGCTTCTCCCTATGCTGAGCTGGGTCAGTTGGTCTCAGACCAAGGCTGTCATTTCACTGAGCATCCTGAGTAGGAAATAAGGTGAAGCCTGAGGCTAGCATTCCTGCTGGTATATCTCTGTGGTTCTTTACTTGGGTAGATGGTCCTCTTAATCCTTACTCAGTGTCTTGTATTGATTACTTATAGTTGCTTACTTTATCTCCCTAATGCCAACTTGAGGCTGGCTCCATCAGATAAAGTCTTAAATATATAAATAATTTCAGTACAATAAAAATCTGTACAGTATTATATTCACCATAATTAAACATAGTATATTCCTCTTATTGCTCTATTGCTACATCTTGTACCTGAGTCTGAGTTCATTTTAATAGTTGATTTGATAAAGTTTTGTATATTTTTATTCTTTCCATTTGGATGTTGTTTCTGTTTTTAAATTAATTTCTTACCTGATACATTAAAATGTAGAAATAGTATACATTTACAAGGCATTGTGATGTAATATATACATTTATACACATGCATACACACACACACACACACATATATATATATATATATATATATATATATACTTTGTAATCAGAGTGAACATATGCATATGTTTATTTTATAGTTACCTTGCTGTGCAATAGCACATTGGAACTTCCTACTCCTAGCTATAACTTGGCATTCATTTATTAATCATTCCCCATCCATATTCTTTCTGTCCTCTGGTAACCACCATTCTGCTCTCAACTGCTATGAGGCCAGCTTTTAAAAGTATTTCACTTATGAGGGAGATTGTGCAGTATTTGTCTTCCTATGCTTGGCTTATTTCACTTAGCATAATTATCTCTTGTTCTATCTATGTTGTTGCAAATGATGGGATTTCATTGTTTTTCATGGTTGAATAATATTCCATTGTTTAGATGTACCACATTTTCTTTATTCATTCTTCAGTTAATGCACACTTAGGTTGTTTCAATTTCTTAGGTATTGTAGCAATACGGTTTAAGTTAACATTTGAGTGCAGATACCTCTTCGACATTCTGATTTCATTTCCTTCAGATATGTCATAGCAGGGTTGTTCGATCCAACAGTAATTCTACTTTTAAGTTTTTGAGGAACCTACATATTGTCATTTGTGATTACTGTACTAATTTCCATTCCAATCAACAGTATACAAGAGTTCCCTTTTTTCCACCTCCTCACCAACACTTGTTAGCTTTTGTCTTTTGATTCTAGCCATTCTTTTTGGAGTGAGATGATATCTCATTGTGGTTCTGGTTTTCATTTCCCTCATGATTTGTGGTATTGAGCAATTGTTTTATATAACTGTTGACCATTTGTACATCTTTTGTGAAACTTCTGTTTAGATCTATTATCCATTTTAAAAGTGGGTGTTTGCTTTGTTGAGTTTTTGTATAGTGCTGTATTATTGAGTTGTTACATGGAGTTCCTTACATTAGCCCCTTTTAAGATGTGTAGTAATTTGCAAGTTTTTTCCCTTATTCTATAGGTTATTTATTTACTTGATGTATTTCCTTTCCTGAATAGAAGCTATTTTTTTTTAATTTGATATAATCCTATTGTCTATGTTTGCTTCTGTTTCTATGCTTTAGGGGGTACTGTAAAACAAAAACAAAAACAAGCTTGCTGTTTTAGCATTCTGAAGTGTTTCTACTATGTGTTCTTCTAATAGTTTCATGTTTTAGATTTTAGTCTTATTCCATTTTGAGTTGAGTTTTGTAACTGGTAAGGATTGGAAATATGCAGTTTCATTTTACTGCATATGGATATCTAATTTTCCCAGCACCATGGTTGAAAAGACTGTCTTTTCTTCAGGGTATTTTCTTAGCACATTTGTCAAAAATCAGTTGACTTTAGATGTGTGGGTTACTTCTCAGCTCTCTATTATGTTCAATTGTTCTGTGTATCTGTCCAGATGTCAAAACTAGGCTGTTTTGATTACTACAGCTTTGTGGCATAATTTAAAAGTAGGTAGTGTAATGCCTCCTACCAAAGTAGGCATCTTGATCTTTTTGATCAAGATGGTTTTGAACTATTCAGGCTTTTTGATATTCAGGATTTTTTTTTGATGTTTTAGGATTTTTTTTCTAGTTTATTTTGGTATTCGTGAATATAGCTATATGCTGGATATACAATCCAGTTCAAGTTTGATCAGTGACAGTTGGTACCATTCTTTTGTGCCTTATTTCAGATTTTATTGGGAATGCTTCTAACATTTCACATCTAGGTAGATTTTCTTTGATTTTTTAATATTAAAACTCTATTCTAATATAAAAAGTTATTACCATGAACTATTATTTAACCTTTAACCAATTTTTTTCTTTACATCTGCACATGGTCAAATGCTTTCTCTTCTCTGTTAACAGTAAATTCCAATACACATTTTTCTGATGTTATGGGGTCTTCTTTCCTTAGGAACAGCCTGTTTCCTTATTTCTTCATTTAATTCACTGCTGTATTAAATTGGCTGTAACTTTATTTATAATATTTTCTCTCTTTATATGTGTGAGCCTGGCTCAAGTATACTTTTCTTGGGCCATCATAATGTAGTTTTTTCTATCAAGGAGAACTTAAATCAGTTGAGTAATTTTCCATCTTCTTGTATGGTTCATAAGAATTAGTATACTGATGAGTTTTTCCTTTACAGCTTGGTTTAAGGGGCTTCCAAACAGCTGGATCTAAAAGATTTTGTAGGTGCCCAGGGACTAACTATAGTTTCAGTTTTTATTTGTGTTACTTTGGTTTTTATCACTGTGACCAAATACCTGACAGGAACATTTTAGAAAAAGAAAAGTTTATTTTGGCTCATTGTGTCAGAAGTCTCAGTCCATGTTGGCTTACTCCATTGCTTTCCCCTTAAGTAAGGCCAACACCATTATGAAAGGGCAGTGGTGGAGGAAAGCTGATCAATTGTGTTGGCTAGAAAGCAGAGAGGGAAAAGAGAAGTGGCCACAGGGATGATGAACCTTTTTGGAACATGCCCTCAGTGACCCACCTCCTTTAGTCACACCCTATTTGCATACAGTTTTACTACCCAATTAGTCCAATCAAACTAGGGTGGACGGATTAGCTTACAGTTCTCATGATCTAAGAATTTCACCTCTGAATATTCCTGCATAAATACAGGAAATTTGGGGGGACACCTCATATCCAAACCATAACATTCCACCCCCAGCCCCCAAAAGCTCATGTCCATCCAACAGTGCAGGATGCATTTTTAGTCCATCTCCAAGAGTACCCATAGTTTTAATAGTTTCAGCATTGCCTACCGTTGGCTTTGCTGTTTGTAGTGATCATGGTCTCTTTCTTAGCTTGGCTTTGTCTATAATCAGCAGTATTCCTCAGCACACAATCCATATTATTGGAATCTCTTAATTCCTGGGATATCCATTTCAGCTTTGGTTTTATCTACATAGCCTCACATATTGCCCTCTCAGTGGTAACCTATAGGAATTTCAACCTTGACACACTTTGCCTGGCCTTCCAGGTCCTCCTTTAAAAATATCAATGGAAGCCTTCATGATGCCCTAACTCAACCATCCTGCACTCCTGCAGAACCAACACCAAGTGTGCAATGCCAAGGTCTGCCACTAGTTTGATCAGTAGAGAAGCCCATTTGGGACATGGCTGTAGTGTACTCTGAGTGCATTTGCAGCTGGGCATGGTGAAATAACTTCCCAAACAAGCAGGGTGCTCCCATGGTCTCATCTCAAAGGAATTTTTACTTTTACATCCCTGAACCTACAATGGGTGTGGTCTTGACAATTTCTGAGATTCCCTCAAGGCATCTTTCCTGTTGTCTCAGTTGCATTTTATCATCTCTTTAGTGACTATAATCTCAACATCCATACCTCTCTTGGTCCATTTTACATGTCCTCTTCTGGTCAAATTGCAAATTATTAAAATCCCCTTCCTCTAGTTTTGCTCCCTGTTCTTGCGTCTTGCAGTGAACCTGGATAAAAATTGCTAGCAATATCCATTTTACTGCCTGAATTCCGTACTGTTTTTGAAATTTCCTCCACCAGATTAATTAGTTCACTTCCTTTAAATTCAGCCTCACAGAAAGTCTCAGGGCATGGGCAAAATGTAGATAAGTTCTTTGTTAGAGTGTAACAATATTTTATTTTATGTAATTTTAAATTAAAAATCCCTAAACCAGTTGATAATTGGCTGAATAACTCATCTATTAATAAATGTTATTCATGAGTATTATTAGAATTATCTATGGTCAGGCCCTAATCTTTGCCAGGAAATATTACTTGCACCTACATATATGTAATTGTGGTAAACAGAAAATTTTAATATTATTTCTTTAAAGCTATCTTTGCCTGAAAACATATAATTTCTGTGTTCTTTCCACACAGCTAATAAGTCAGTATGCAAGTTGGATTTTGTTTCTTTATAAATTCTAATATGGATTTGGCAAGTGATGAGTGTTGTTATTATCTAACCTAGTATGCATGTAAACCTAAAATATAAATTGTGGCCTTCTTCTTTCTGAGTTGACACATTTATTCAATATAGGATTCTTGTAGTTTATGTCAAGATTCTATTCATTATGTGGTAAATGTAAAAATAATTCATTTGTTTGAATAAGTATGCTAATGTTTTCATAGTTTTATTAAAAGAAAATTTCCAATTTCTCACTTCACTTGTTAGTAAGTTAAATGTTTACATTTTGCAGTGAATATTTATTTCTTGAGCATATAATTTTGGGACATATTTCTAGGCTAATAAGTCTGGAAATGTAGAATATCATAGAGCAAAGACACTCCACTATGGGTAAAGAGGCTTATGTTTATCACCATTCAACCATTATAACGAAATTTAAGGGCTTTTTTCTATTGTAAGTTCCTTTCTCCCTGTCCTGCACCAGTCCTACTCTTCCCTGAATGATATAATAATATCTTCTCAAGCAGAAGAAGGCATTATACATGATCTGGAAACAATTTAACCCCGATTCTGCTCCAGTCCAACTTGGACTAAATTGTCCACCTTTAAATCTGTTGTTTCCAATATGATTGCAATCATTTCAGTGTTCACGCTGCCAATGAACACCTGAAGTTCTAATGGCATTCTCATCCTCAAGATTCATTATGTTGATAACAGAGATATTTTTAGGTTCTTTCTTGCTTTACATTTTAATTTAAAGGCAAATACTTCATTTGCCTCATCCTAGACTCAGCAATGGTGAATCTTAAATGTTTAATACTAGTCCAGGCCTCACACTTTTAAAAGCATAATTACTTAATTATACCTTGCCTTGGTTTAACTTTTAGGCATTATTTCATTGTCTGCCTCTGTGATTTTGAGCAATGAAATTACTCTATATAAGTCTCTATTTTTTAAAAAAGAAAATTCAAGGTGAAGAATAAAGATATTCTTTTTTACTAAGTGGATGGGCTGATTAAATGAAAGTACATAAGGGAAAACACTTTGTAACTGAGTTACTAGTTCCAGTAAATATTTATTGGAATCAAACTTTGTGAAAGTACTAAAAAAGTCTTTTAGCCATACTTTGAGATATTGAGTGCCTTGGTTTTCTGTTTCTGTATAGCAAATTATCATATACTTAGTGGCTTAAATTAGGACCTATTTATCATCACAATTCTGTAGGTCTGTAGTTTGGGTACAGCTTATCCGTGTTTTCTGTTCAGGATCTCAGTCTCAAGGTGTCCTGTGTGATGGGCAGAATTGTTATCAAGAGGATGTGGGCAAGGATCTCTTTCAAGGATTCAGTATATTGGCAGAATTGTGTTTCTTATGGTTGTAAAACTGAGGTCCTCACTTCTTTTCTGCTAGATGCCAGACATGCACCACTCTTAGCTCCTAGAATTCATATTTCTTGCCATTTAACCCTCTCCATTATTGAAGCATGCAGTGAAGAAACTCCTTCATGTAGAATCCCCAGCAATTTAGATCACTTTCATCAGGAAAAGCGTTGTCCCTTTTAAAAGCTTACCTGCTTAGGTTAGGTCCACTGAGGACAGTCTCCTTTCATAAAACCAAATATGCCATATAACAGTAACCTAGTCATAAAAGTGATATTCCTTCCGGCTTTCAATGGGAGGGGATTAGTAGGACTATTGGTCATCAGTTGGAATCTTAAAATTCTATTACACCTAGAAGAATATATTCTTGCACAATTTCTGATCATAATATTAACTGGAACTATGAAGTTGTATATACTGTACTAAATTTAGAAGAAAAGCTTTTAAAGTCTCAAAATACTATAGATTTTTTACCCTCTTTGAAATGATAGTACCTGTTGAGTGCTAGCATCCATTGAAGAGCAACTTCAATGGAAATATTTGCCTCAGTAGGCAAAATTAAGGTCTGTAATTCCCCAACTGAAAGGCCACATTCAGATATTAAACTTCACAATGTCCGTTAGTCACTATATGGAAAACATTAATGTAATATTTATTATAAATATATCGTTTATGATAGAAGCAGTGGATTCAGTTAAAAAACTCTCAGTAAATACACTCTTAGCTCTTTTTTTAAAAGAGAGGGAGGGAGGGAGGGAGGGATGGAGGGGGAGAGAGAGAGAGAGAGATAATTTTTTTAATATTTATTTTTTTAGTTTTTGGCGGACACAACATCTTTGTTTTGTATGTGGTGCTGAGGATCGAACCCGGGCCGCATGTGTGCCAGGAGAGCGCGCTACCGCTTGAACCACATCCCTAGCCCCTTAGCTCTTCTATTTAAGAGAAATTCTATTATTTTTATCTAGTGGGCAGTTAGTTTTCTCTTTCACACAAGGCATGGGAATCTCAAAGTCAGACTAATGTATTCTTATATGAAATGAGCACAATCTTATTCTATACACTTTGAATAAAAATTCAACTTTATATATTTCCTCCAATTTAATTTTTTCTTTTTAATTTTTTTATAAATATAAAATAAGTAAATGATCCATATGTCAACAGATATTTGTTGGTAATATAATTTGGCCATGCACTGGTCCATGAGCTGAAGGTTACATTATGAGCAAAATTTGGGTAGACACTGCTTTCAGTAGAGTTTATTAATTAGTTTATAATCTTGTGGGAAGGACACATACAAATCCAATATACACACATTAAAATTATTAAAGATTATGAAAAAAAGGACAGAGATGGAATTATTGGATAATATCTGATTCAACAAATTTAGAAAGATTGTCCTGAAAAAATTAGTATTTCGACCTACAAAAAAGGATGAATAAGAGTTTGATTGACAAAGACGGGGTGAGGTTTGAGGACTTTTCCTCATTGTATTTTTTAATTGGAGATTTTTCAGGGGGATGCAAAAACAGAATTCAAAGTGTAGATTTGTTGATTGGGCTTAGTAAAGACTTAGAATTTTTGAATAAGCTGAAGATTGGCAATTTTCTTTCTAGGGCCATCATTGCTTAGAAGCAAACATTTGGTAATCCCACTTCTATGATAGGGATTGAGCTATCATGGTGCTTTCTGTGAGGACACAATGAAATTTGATTTACTACTTTTTATTTTGAAAGCCACTGGGAATCATGAGACTTCCCTTGCTATCACAGCCTCTATTGAAATGCTTAATTTGATCACTTGCTTATATTTATTTTTTTAGGTTTTGAATTATGTAAGTTTCTGGTGATTACCTGATGTTTTATGCCAAAATGATTCTCTGTGTATTCTAATTTGCTAACCAAAGGAATTCTGAAACCACACAAAGAAATAAAAGAGAATTCCTAAATTCCTAAATCTCAACATACTGTTATTATGCCCAGCTTTATTTATACAAAGAGAGAAAATTGCTGTTTTTTTTCTTCATGAGCATTGCTTTTGGCAGTCCAATCACTTTATTATGCATAATGAAAGTTATTTTTCTGACAGTAAAGATATACTTTAGACTGGATGAGCACACGGAGAACTGAATTGACCACGTAGTGAGAAAAAGAGATGCTTCACGGTTGACAATAGGGATAATGCTTCTAAAGTCACTGACCCTCCTCTGAATAGTTAATAAAGAACTTTCAAGTGAAAAACCTTATTTGAGGCTGGGATGTAGCTCCATGGTAGTGTATTTGCCTAGTATTCATGAGGTCCTATGTTCAATCCCCAGTATTGCAAGGAAAAAGACATTCTTTAGTATATCTGAAACAGGAACATTAAAATATCATGATTTTTCTCTCTTTTTTTCTGATAAAATATACAATGTTTTGGCAATAAATAATAAAGTAATAATGTAATATATTCTTAATAAAGATATAAATCTCCTCTCAGTATTTACTGAATTATTGAATGACATTTTTCTGTGAATATTTTGTGTATGTGCATATGTACTCATATACACATAATGATAACCATATTAAATTTTCTAGTCAAAATGTATTATTTAAGCTGGGTACAGTGATACACGACTATAATCCCAGCAGCTTGGGAGGCTGAGGCAGGAGAATTGAGAGTTCAAAGCCAGCCTCAGCAAAAGCGAGGCACTAAGCAACTCAGTGAGACCCTGTCTTTAAATAAAATACAAAATAGAGCTAAGGATGTGGCTCAGAGGTTGAGTGCCCCTGAGTTTAATCCCTGGTACCCCCCAAAAAAAATTAGGATTTCATAGTTAAAAGTATGTTTAAATCAGGAATAGTTTTACAATTTGCCAGGTTCAGTGAAAAATGAAAATGTAGGGCTCTTTGTTGAATAATCATTAAGGATTTAAATATTGTGACAGTAGACATTTAAAGGAAGCATGAAATCTTAAAAATGTGGACCCCTGGGTAACAGTACAGCTGGTATGCTTATGAAGATGGCCCTGATCAAAATATATGCTACATGGAAGCTGCTTTTAGAATGTACTTTCTTTCATACCATAAAAATAACAAATCATTTTCTTTCAGCAGGTTAGCAGTGAATCATATTTAATATATGTATGTGCATATACATGTAATATATCAAATAAGAATGTATACACATTTATTGCATATATGATATATAGTGTTTCAACATGGAGATTCAATTTCAAGTAATTGTATTACTTGAAATATAATACTATATGTAAATATATTTTTATGTAACCAAATCATTTGATAGGAGTTCTGTGGTATACTGTCCTACAATCTCTCCTCTCAGGATCTTGTCCCAATTGTGTATTGAAGTAAGGTGAAGATTAATAGTTTCTACTTCTTTCAGGGTCAGCTTGAAATTTTGCTTGTGCAGTTTATCTTTAATTCTCTAAGATTTTCTCTCATTTAAGTGGCTCCTCATATAAGAAGACCAAAGTGCATCACAGTCATTTGAAATCCCTCAGAAAAGTAGGTTTTTTTCTAGTCATTCAGTTCCTGTTCTTTATAGAAAGGATTCTAGCAAGAAGGAAATAGGACATCATGCTAGAAAGCTATTCTTCATTACTCACATAATAATGATGACAAATAAGAATAACAGTAACATATATAAGTACTTGATTATACTAATATCTTTATATATATATATATATATATATATATATATATATATATATATATATATCTACAGTTCATACAGCTACCCAAGATAATGTTAACCCAATTTCATGGATGTGGAAACTGATTCCCAGGTGGAGTTTAGAAGAATTAGGACTATAGTTCAACTTCAGATCTCTTCAAGTATAAATTACCACAGAGCCTATATTTATATCACCACAAGGGGAAGGTTTATACACAGGCATGATTTGTTAAAGCTAACCTTAGTATGAGTTTGTCTGTGGTCAAGGCAAATTCAGACTTTTATGCCCCAGTATTTATTAAATTTGGGCTTCCTCTTGAAGAAAACAAAGGTAGACTTACAAATATAAGTCAAGCAGTCATCTCTGAAGTTTAAACACCATTAGCTTCATGATAAATCAACTTACACTTGAGATAAAATAGCTTTATAAACCTTATATGCCAAAGAAATTCACAAAAATTAAACAAGCAAAACAACTAAGCAGAATATACACAAAATTATAAATCACATGAGGGCAAAAATGAATGTGATAAGAGTAATGGGGCTAGGAGTATGGTGGCAACAATGACTTAGAAGAAGTTTTCATAAATTTATATTATTTAAGTTATGACCTGAGGACAAGAAATATTTGGTTATAAAACAATACAGGGAGAGTAAAATATATTTGAAAATATCCTGAATATGGGCAGGGATATTCAAGAAATAGAACCAACTGTGCATTTTCCATTCTGTTATAAAATTAATCCAATTTCTTTACAGAAGCTTTCTACATGAGAGAGATGCATGCTTGTCTTTTTCTTCACTTCTAAGGCTCATGAAAATTGTTCTGGGATACATCTAGGATAGCCTTGGGATTAAATGCATTTACTGATTTTATTATGAATAACATTTTAATATATAAGATTAAGTTCTGAGAACCATATTTGACATGGATGACTACAAAATATTACTAACATTTTACTTTGTCATTCATAATGATTATTTTTTTGGGGGGGAGAATATCTGATTATTCCAAAAACTACATTATTTAAATAATGGCTGTATACATAACGATTTCAGGGCTTTCTCTAACTACAGTCATATCAAAGAGGATTAAAAAATATTCACCTCTTTGTTCACTTTGAAGTATATGTTTTTAATTTTCCTTTTGATTCTTTTAGTCTTACTAGTAATTCATAAGCCAAGAGTTAAATCGATAACTCTTCAAGGAAGACTGAGTTTATGGGAAAATCTGGGCTCAGAAAAATAATTTGTTCATTCAGGCGAGAGTGTTCTTTTCTGCCAACACCAAATTTTCAAGAAAGATTCTCTGTTAAAATGATGCCTAACAGAAAACACTTCATAACTCACTTCCTGTGTACAATAAATCTATTGTAATCCTCTTTGTGATGAAACCTGGGAGTTTTAGAAGGTCCCTGACTCCTCAGAAGAGCACTATAGTACCAGTAAAGTGTTATATTTCCACTCAGAAATTCACACTACAAAACAGGGAAAATGAGAATTCAGAAACTAAGTATTACCTTTAAAAAAAGGAAACTCTGTACAATATTAAATAGGTTATCAATAACTTGGGTGTAAGAGCATTGCTTTGGTACTGTTCTGAAATGTTTTTGTTTGAAAGTTCCAGAGCCAGAATGACTAAGAAAATTTGCCATGGGAAAAAACTTTGCAGTGTAAAGTTTATTAGCACTACTATGTTATTTACTAAGTCGAATGTTATATTCTTTTGTCAGTTTCCATTGGTGAAACAACATGAAGCTTATCAAAATTAAAAACAATGGACATTTTTTAGAACATATTTGAACATATATAGTTGTGACAAGTACATTTTAATGAGCTAGAGATTATTTTTCTCACTTAAACGATCACTAAATAGGATACTATGGTGAACAGATATTAACTTCCTTAATGTGATGACACTGGATTTGATCCTACTGTGTCCTTTGTGGTCACAGTGTGGCTGATTAATTACAATTCACTTGTCTTGAATCTTCACTCCCAGAAAGTAACATATTGACTAAGTTGAAGCTCTCTTCTTACAGTCAGAACATTTTAGAATTTCAGAGCCAGAAGGTAGTTTTGGGACCCCTCTAGAGGGGAGGATTCTAATTTGGAATCAAGAGACCTGGGTTTAAGTCCAGGCTGGTTAACTCACCAGAGGTCTTAATCATTGAAAATCCCTTACAAAGTCTTGATTTTATAATCTATAAAATAAGGATATTAGTATATGCTATTGTAGACAGAAAATTTTAAAAATAAAAATAAAATAAAATAAAATAAAAATAATTCTTACGCACATGTATATATATATATATATATATATATATATATATACACACACATACATACACACACACACACATACATACATGCATATGCTAAAGTATGCCCCTTCTTTCCCACCACTCCTTCCTCTATTCTCTTTCTTCTGTTCTGTACTGGTATACCTTCTATTGATTGATTGATTGATTGATTTTAATTGGTGTTTTGTTGATATATGTAAAAGTGGAATTCACTGTGGTATATTTATACATGCACATAACTCTCAGATGTCTTCCCTTTTTCCATCGCTCCTCCATTCCCTTCTCCTTATTCTAATCCACTTTTCTTCCCTCTATCTTTCTTTTAACAGAATCCACCTTTTTCCTTTCATATATGGAAGCTAAAGCAATGTAAGGGAATATGTAGCTTTATGTATTGAATAAAATTCATCTGGTACTTTTTCTAAGATGTGAGGATGATTTTGAGTGAATCAAGAAAAACTCATCTTTTGTCTTGTTTTACACAGCAGGAACACATCTTCCCCTTGGCTGTGATGAGCTTGTAGACCACTAGCAAGGAAGTTAGATTAATTTCTGCACCAAAGTTATCAGATACCTATTGCCAATTCACTATGTGACCTCATACAACAACGTTCACCAGTAACCTGGTTTCCCAGGGCTAGTCTGACTTGTGAAAATCCAGGTGAGGTTGGATCATTCTGTCAATGCTTATTATTTGTGGCCAGTTGGCTTTTTTCCCCTTCACTCTGATTTTATCCAAAGATGCATCATCAGTAATTAGTATTACTGTGTACTTGTTATCCAGTGGAAAATTAATCCCAATACCTGAAAAAACCTTCTAGTATACAAGTTATATTATCCCTCTGAAAGCACTGTGGGGAAAAGTGTCATTTCACAGATAAACTAGAAAATTGACCTTTGCCAAACACTTTCAGAGCATCTCTGGTTAGGATTGTAACCTTAGGGCTACCTTTGATCTAGCTTCTTTTCCCATAAATAGAGTGGATTCTAGTGGTGGTCATAGCTAATATTGCAAGGCACCATCCAGAGAAAGCCAAAAGAACTAATGAGATGACAATAATATTTGCTTGACATTAGTCACACACATTATACTATATGGTACTGTATCCTTGATGATGTAAAATAAAAAGGTTATACACTGTGATTACATTTATATCATTTTTGAAATGATGAAATTATGAAGATGAAAAACATAATAGTACTTGTCAGTTGTTAGGGACAGGAGACTATGCTATTTTATTTTATTTTTTTTTTCAGGTTAAATCTTTTTATTGTTGGTTGTTCAAAACATTACATAGTTCTTGATATATCATCTTTCACACTTTGCTTCAAGTGGGTTATGAACTCCCATTTTTAGCCCATATACAGATTGCAGAATCACATCAATTACACATCCATTGATTTACATATTGCCATACTAGTGACTGTCGTGTTCTGCTACCTTTCCTATCCTCTACTATCCCCCCTCCCCTCCCCTCCCCTCTTCTCTCTCTACCCCCTCTACTGACCTTCATTTCTCCCCCTTGTATTATTTTTCCCTTTCCCCTCATTTCCTCTTGTATGTTCTTTTGTATAACCCTGAGGGTCTCCTTCCATTTCCATGCAATTTCCCTTTTCTCTCCCTTTCCCTCCCACCTCTCATCTCTGTTTAATGTTAATCTTCTTCTCATGCTCTTCGTCCCTACTCTGTTCTTAGTTACTCTCCTTATATCAAAGAAGACATTTGGCATTTGTTTTTTAGGGATTGGCTAGCTTCACTTAGCATAATCTGCTCTAGTGCCATCCATTTCCCTGCAAATTCTATGATTTTGTCATTTTTTAATGCAGAGTAATACTCCATTGTGTATAAATGCCACATTTTTTTAATCCATTCGTCTATTGAAGAGCATCGGGGTTGGTTCCACAGTCTTGCAATTGTGAATTGAGCTGCTATGAACATCGATGTAGCAGTGTCCCTGTAGCATGCTCTTTTTAGGTCTTTAGGGAATAGACCAAGAAGGGGAATAGCTGGGTCCAATGGTGGCTCCATTCCCAGCTTTCCAAGAAATCTCCATACTGCTTTCCAGATTGGCTGCACCAATTTGCAGTCCCACCAGCAATGTACAAGTGTACCCTTTTCCCCACATCCTCGCCAGCACTTGTTGTTGTTTGACTTCATAATGGCTGCCAATCTTAATGGAGTGAGATGGTATCTTAGGGTGGTTTTGATTTGCATTTCTCTGACTGCTAGAGATGGTGAGCATTTTTTCATGTACTTGTTGATTGATTGTATGTCCTCCTCTGAGAAGTGTCTGTTCAGGTCCTTGGCCCATTTGTTGATTGGGTTGTTTGTTCTCTTATTGTCTAATTTTTTGAGTTCTTTGTATACTCTGGATATTAGGGCTCTATCTGAAGTGTGAGGAGTAAAGATTTGTTCCCAGGATGTAGGCTCTCTATTTACCTCTCTTATTGTTTCTTTAGCTGAGAAAAAACTTTTTAGTTTGAGTAAGTCCCATTTGTTGATTCTAGTTATTAACTTTTGTGCTATGGGTGTCCTATTGAGGAATTTGGAGCCCGACCCCACAGTATGTAGATCGGAGCCAACTTTTTCTTCTATCAGATGGCATGTCTCTGATTTGATATCAAGCTCCTTGATCCATTTTGAATTCACTTTTGTGCATGGCGAGAGAAAGGGATTCAGTTTCATTTTGTTGCATATGGATTTCCAGTTTTCCCAGCACCATTTGTTGAAGATGCTATCCTTCCTCCATTGCATGCTTTTAGCCCCTTATCAAATATAAGATAGTTGTAGTTTTGTGGATTGGTTTCTGTGTCCTCTATTCTGTACCATTGGTCCACCCGCCTGTTTTGGTACTAGTACCATGCTGTTTTTGTTACTATTGCTCTGTAGTATAGTTTGAAGTCTGGTATCGCTATACCGCCTGATTCACACTTCCTGCTTAGCATTGTTTTTGCTATTCTGGGTCTTTTATTTTTCCATATGAATTTCATGATTGCTTTCTCTATTTCTACAAGAAATGCCGTTGGGATTTTGATTGGCATTGCATTAAACCTATAGAGAACTTTTGGTAATATCGCCATTTTGATGATGTTAGTTCTGCCTATCCATGAACAGGGTATATTTTTCCATCTTCTAAGATCTTCTTCTATTTCTCTCTTTAGGGTTCTGTAGTTTTCATTGTATAAGTCTTTCACCTCTTTTGTTAGGTTGATTCCCAAGTATTTTATTTTTTTTTTTGAAGATATTGTGAATGGAGTGGTTGTCCTCATTTCCATTTCAGAGGATTTGTCGCTGATATACAGGAATGCCTTTGATTTATGCGTGTTGATTTTATATCCTGCCACTTTGCTGAATTCATTTATTAGCTCTAATAGTTTCTTTGTAGAGCCTTTTGGGTCTGCTAGGTATAGAATCATATCATCTACAAATAGTGATAATTTAAGTTCTTCTTTTCATATTTTTATGCCTTTAATTTCTTTCGTCTGTCTAATTGCTCTGGCCAGCGTTTCGAGAACTATGTTGAACAGAAGTGGTGAAAGAGGGCATCCCTGTCTTGTTCCAGATTTTAGAGGGAATGCCTTCAATTTTTCTCCATTCAGAATGATGCTAGCCTGAGGCTTAGCATAGATTGCTTTTACAATATTGAGGTATGTTCCTGTTATCCCTAGTTTTTCTAGTGTTTTGAACATAAAGGGATGCTGTACTTTGTCGAATGCTTTTTCCGCATCTATCGAGATGATCATATGGTTCTTATTTTTAAGTCTATTGATGTGGTGAATAACATTTATTGATTTCCGTATATTGAACCAGCCTTGCATCCCAGGGATGAATCCTACTTGATCATGGTGCACAATTTTTTTGATATGTTTTTGTATCCGATTCGCCAGAATTTTATTGAGGATTTTTGCATCTAGGTTCATTAGAGATATTGGTCTGAAGTTTTCTTTCTTTGAAGTGTCTTTGTCTGGTTTAGGTATCAGGGTGATGTTGGCCTCGTAGAATGAATTTGGAAGTTCTCCCTCTTTTTCTATTTCCTGAAGTAGCTTGAAAAGTATTGGTATTAGTTCCTCTTTAAAGGTTTTGTAAAATTCTGCTGTATACCCATCCGGTCCTGGGCTTTTCTTAGTTGGTAGTCTTTTGATGGTTTCTTCTATTTCCTCAATTGATATTGGTCAGTTTAGGTTGTCTATATCCTCCTGACTCAATCTGGGCAGATCATATGACTTAAGAAATTTATCGATGCCTTCACTATCTTCTAATTTATTGGAGTATAAGGATTCAAAATAATTTTTGATTATCTTCTGTATTTCTAAAGTGTCTGTTGTGATATTGCCTTTTTCATCCCGTATGCTAGTAATTTGAGTTCTGTCTCTTCTTGTCTTCGCTAGCATGGCTAAGGGTCTGTCGATTTTGTTTATTTTTTCAAAGAACCAACTTTTAGTTTTGTCAATTTTTTCAATTGTTTCTTTTGTTTTGGTTTCATTAATTTCAGCTCTGATTTTAATTATTTCTTGCCTTCTACTTCTTTTGCTGTTGTTTTGCTCTTCTTTTTCTAGGATTTTGAGATGAAGTATGAGAGCATTTATTTGTTGGTTTTTTTCTTTTTTTAAGGAATGAACTCCAAGCAATGAATTTTCCTCTTAGAACTGCTTTCAGTGTGTCCCATAGATTCCGATATGTTGTGTCTGTGTTTTCATTAATCTCTAAGAATTTTTTAATTTCCTCCTTGATGTCTTCTATAACCCATTGATCATTGAGTAACCTATTGTTCATTCTCCAAGTGATGTATGCTTTTTCCTTCCTTCTTTTATCGTTGATTTTCAGTTCCATTCCATTATGATCAGATAGGATGCATGGTATTATCTCTACTCCTTTATATTGTCTAAGAGTTGCCCTGTGACATAATATATGATCTATTTTTGAGAAGGATCCATGTGCTGCTGAGAAAAAAGTGTAACTGCTTGATGTTGGGTGGTATATTCTATATATGTCAATTAAGTCTAGGTTATTAATTGTGTTATTGAGTTCTATAGTTTCCTTATTCAACTTTTGTTTGGAAGATCTGTCCAGTGGCGAGAGAGGTGTGTTGAAGTCTCCCATGATTATTGTATGGTGGTCTATTAGACTCTTGAACTTGTGAAGAGTTTGTTTGATGAACATAGCTGCACCATTGTTTGGGGCATATATATTTATGATTGTTATGTCTTGTTGGTGTATGGTTCCCTTAAGCAGTATGTAGTGTCCCTCTTTATCCCTTTTGATTAACTTTGGCTTGAAATCTATTTTATTTGATATGAGTATGGACACTCCTGCTTGTTTCTGAAGTCCATATGAGTGATATGATTTTTCCCAACCTTTCACCTTCAGCCTATGTATGTCTTTTCCTATCAAATGCGTCTCCTGTAGGCAGCATATTGTTGGGTCTTGTTTTGTGATCCATTCTACTAGCCTGTGTCTCTTAATTGGTGAGTTTAAGCCATTAACATTTAGGGTTATTATTGAGATATGGGTTGTTGTTCCAGCCATATTTGTTTATTTATGTTACTAAACATGGTTTGTTTTCCTCTATGATTATCCCCCCCACCTTTACTGTCCTACCTCCCACTGTTGGTTTTCATTGTTATTTTCCATTTCCTCTTCCTGTAATGTTTTGCCAAGGATGTTTTGAAGAGATGGTTTTCTAGCTGCATATTCTTTTAACTTTTGTTTGTCATGGAAGGTTTTAATTTCATCTTCCATCCTGAAGCTTAATTTCGCTGGAAACACAATTCTTGGTTGGAACCCATTTTCTTTCAGTGTTTGAAATATGTTATTCCAGGATCTTCTAGCTTTCAGAGTCTGTGTTGAAAGATCAGCTGTTATCCTGATTGGCTTGCCCCTAAATGTAATCTGCTTCCTTTCTCTTGTAGCTTTTAAAATTCTCTCCTTATTCTGTATGTTGGGCATCTTCATTATAATGTGTCTAGGTGTGGATCTCTTATAATTTTGCACATTCGGCGTCCTGTAGGCTTCTAGAATTTGGGATTCTGTCTCATTCTTCAAGTCTGGGAAGTTTTCTCGTATTATTTCATTGAATAAATTGCTCATTCCTTTGGTATGGAGTTCTATACCTTCCTGTATCCCAATGACTCTTAAGTTTGGTCTCTTAATGTTATCCCATATTTCTTGGATGTTCTGCTCATGGTTTCTTAACAGTCTTGCTGAGCTGTCTATGTTCTTTTCAAGTTGAAATACTTTGTCTTTATTGTCTGATGTTCTATCTTTTAAGTGTTCTACTCTGCTGGTAGTATTCTCCATTGAGTTTTTAAGTTGGTTTATTGCTTCCTGCATTTCTAGGATTTCTGTTTGTTTGTTTTTTATAACCTCTATCTCCCTGTATAGTTGATCCTTTGCTTCCTGGATTTGTTTGTGTAATTCCTTGTCGAAGTGATCTTTCATTGTCTGATTTTGCTGTCTAATGTCTTCCTTGATACTCCAGATCATCTGAAGCATATATATCCTGAATTCTTTATCTGACATTCCATCTGCTGCAGCTGTTACCTCTTCTAAAGTTGAGTTGACCTGCATTGCTTGTAGTCCTTTCTTTCCTTGTCTTTTCATACTACTTGTGTTTCTTTCTGCTTGGTGAAACTGTTGTGTTTTTGAAATTTTTCCCCCCCTATATATTTATATTGCTCTTGTATAGTTGAAAAGTCTCCCTTGCAGGTGTGGGCGGGGGCTCTGCTCTGCCCCTCTTCCAATTGGTGTGAGGTGTCTACCACGCCTGCGGACCCCTGGGCCTGATCCGCAGTTCTGTCGCAGGTCTGCCTACCTTGCAGGTGGGGGCGAAGGCTCTGCCCTGCCCCTCCTACCACACCTGGGGACCGCTAGGCCTGATCTGCAGGTTGGTCGCCGGTCTGCCCACCTTGCGGGCACGGGTGTCAGTTCCGCTCCGCCCCCACTCCAATTGGGGTCACTTGACCACCACACAGGCGGGCCGTTGGGCCTGATCTGGGCGCAGGCGAAGGCTCTGCTCTGCCCCTACTCCAGTTGGGGTGAAGTGTGTACCACGCTGGCAGGCCGCTGGGCCTGATCCGCCGGTCTGTCGCAGGTCTGCTTACCTTGCCGGCGCGGGCGGTGGCTCTGCCCTGCCCCTCCTACCACGCCTGCAGACCACTGGGACTGATCTGCACGTTGGTCACAGGTCTGCCTACCTTGCGGGCGCGGGCGGTGGCCCCGCTCCTCCCCTCTGGCTCGACGACAAAGCGAGAGAGACTCGGGTATCTGTGACTCAGCCTCCCTACCAGGGGACCAACTGTTTCCGTCGCCGCTGGCACCGATGAAGTTCTCTCCTCGGCCGCTCTCCGATGACATCAGATCTCTGCTGTGCTGGCATCCCCTGTTCTATGGCTGAATCCCATTTTCTTCTCTTCCAATAGGCGGAGCTGTGCCCTCTGAGCCGAGCTTCTGCCCTCTATGTGCTGATAGAAATCCTTGTACGGTGGCTCCTGGGAGTCTCTCAATCCTGTTAGTCCAGAGCCCTTTCACTTATCCGGCCCCTCCCCCTGTTCATCCTTCCAGCCAGCCAGCCAGGTCCTGTTCACCAGAGGCGGTTCCCCAAGGATCTGATTACACTTGCAGCCCCACTGCGTGTCCTGTATCCCGAACGATGAACACCCTCTCTGTCATTCATCTAAGCCCCAGTGCTGTGGTGGGGTGATCTGGGAACCAACAGTTTAATTTTTCCTGACCCCTTTGGTGGGCACGCCCCCAGACACTGGCGGCTAAGATCTTGGGTGTCGCCGCTGGTGTTAAGGGGAGGTGGGGATCTGGAATCCCCTCTGCTTCCCTACAGACACGCCCCCGGTGGTTTCCTGGCTGCTTGTATCTGGAGGGGGTGGGAGTCACACACCTGCTAATGTGGATTCTGCCGGGAAGGAATTCTGTCGGTGGAACTTTGGTGATGTCACCTCTCTGCTATGGCGGGCCCCAGGCTCCTTGCCGGAGTGTCCGAAGGGAGGGGTGGGACTGGTCTGTCTCTGGTTGGTTTCAGCTCCCGGTTCGCTATTTCATGAAGGCTTGGCGAGAGACCTCTTCCTAGAGTCCCTGCACCGCTCCTGCTGCGCTGCGCCTCGGAGGCTATCTGCCCTGACGCGGGGGCCGGTGCAGGCAGCCGACAGTCGCCGAGTCGCGCCGGCAGTGGCTGGCGGGTCTGGACCTCTGCACTGCGTGGCGGAGATTCACTCGTCTAGCGCAAACTGTCACCTCCAAAAATCCTACCGATTCCCGGCCCGTCACTCTTTAGTGGAATTTTGCTAGGAGTTTCTCAGCAGGTCGAATCTAAGCGTATCCATGCGTCTCTCTGACCCCGTTGTTGAGGAGGTACTGAAAGCGCTGCCTCCCCTCTCGCCGCCATGTTGGATCCCCCAAGACTATGCTATTTTAAAGTGGTAGTATAAAGTAGTTCCTTTTTGATTGTGAAGCATTTGATATTTTTGTCATGTTTACGTTTACAGAAACCTATACATGTGGTAAAATTAAATAGAATTACACACACACAAAAGAATGTAAAAACTGAATAAGCTCTGCAATTCTGATTTTGTTATCATGCTATAGTTATATAGGATGTTGTTGGAGGAAGCTAAATAAAGATTATGTGGGACTTCTTTGAACTAATTTTGCAACTTCCTGTGATTTGTTATTTCAATGTTTTTGTTTTTTTATTGACATGGTATATGTATATCTTTATGGGTCACATTATGATAATTTGATATGTATATGTAATGTAATAATTAAACTAGTGTAATAAGAATTTTCATCACTCCAATCATTTATATGTATTGAGAATTTTGTACAACTCTTTTTATAGTCTTGAAATTTATTATAGATTGTTTTAACCAGTAGTTTATTATAGATGAATCAGAAGTAATTCTTCCTAGTTACATTTTGGTAACTCTACTCAATTTCCTTCTGCCCGTGTCCTTCTGCCCTTCCCAGAATCTAGTGACCACAGTTCTATTCCATTCTTATTATTCTTATATGAAATTGACTTATTAGTTTTTACAAATAAGTGAGAATATATGGTATATTTTTTGTGATTGGTTTATTTCCCTTAATATAATTATCTCTAGTTCTGTCTGTGTTGCTACAAATGACAGAATTTCATTCTATTTTGTCTGAATAATATTCCATTTTATATACCATATTTTCTTTATCCATTCATCCATTGGTGGACATATAAATTGATTCTTTAGTTTAGCTATTGTAAATGGTACTGCAATAAATGTGGGAGTTCAGAAATCTTTTGGGCATAATAATGTTACCTCCTTTGAATATATCCAGTAGTAAAATTCTAGATCATATGGTAATTCTGTTTTTAGTTATTTAAGGAATAGTTGTACTGTTTCCATAATGGTTGTACTAATTTACATTCGAATCAACAGTGTATAAGAGTTCTGCTTTCTGTGCATCCTTACCAGCATTTGTTATGTTTTGTCTTTTTTAATATAACCATCCTAACTGGAGTGAGATATTATATCATTGTTGTTTTGATTTGCATTTTCCCAATTTTTAGTGATGTTCAGCATTTTTTTCATATACTTGTCTGACGTTTCTATGCCTTTTTTTAATTTGAGAAACAAATATATAGTTCTTTAACTCATTTTCAATTGGAGTTTTTTGGTATTCAGCTTATTGAGTTCTTACATATTCTGGATATTAATCCCTTGTCAGATGAATAGTTGTTAAATATTTTCTCTTAGTCTATAAGTTCTCTCTTAATTTTATTAATTATTTTCTTTGCTGTACAAAAGCTTCTTAATATCATATAATCACATTTGTCTAATTTGCTTTTGTTGCCTGTGCCTTTGGGACCCTATCTAAATAATGTTTGCATACATTAATGTCTTAATATTATTATCCTAGGTTTTCTTGTAGAATTTTTTTTAACTTCGGGTTTACATTTATGTTGTTGTCCCATCCTAAGTTGATTTTTGTGAATGGTAAAAGGAAGAAATATAGCTTAATTCTTCTGCACATGCACATCTAATTTTTTCTAGCACTATTTATTGCAGGAACTCCCTTTTCTTAATTTCTTTGTCAAAAATCAGTTGATTTTAATGAACATGGATTAATTTCTGGACATCAAATTATTTTCTATTGATTTGTGTGTGTTTTTTTCTTTTTTCTTTTGGCCAGTTGAATGTTGTTTTAGTTACTATACCTTTGTAATATATTTTGAAATGAAGTCAGTTATTGTGATTTTCAAGCTTCCCCTCCCCCCCTACCAAGAATGCAATAGCTATTGTGGGTCTTCAGCAGTATTATTGTTTATATATGTGGTGTCCCAAAAAGCTCATGTGTGAGACAATGCAAGAAAATTTTGAGGTGAAATTATTGGATTACAAGAGTTTTAACCTAATCAGCAATTAATCCACTTGAAATTACCTAGGTGGTAATTGTAGGCAGGTAGAGTGATGCTAGAGGAGCTAGGTTCATAGGGGTGTGCCCTTGGGGTTTATAGTTTGTCTGCGGTGAGGGGGGCTTTCTCTATGTTTCCTGGTGCAATGTCTTGAGCTACTTTCCTTCACCACACTCTCTGTCATGATGGACTGAGACTCTGAAGCCATGAATACCCAAATCAAATTTTTCTCCTCAAATTGTTCTTATCAGGTCCTTTAATCACAGCAGTAAAAAAGTTAACTAAAATAGAAATTGTTACCAAGAAGTGGGGTCATTTCTGTGACAAACCTGACCTTGTGGTTCAGAAGCTTTTGGAACTATTTGGAAACTGTGGGAGGAATTTTGCAAAGTTTAGAGATGCAAACTAGGAAAGCCTCAGTTGTTGTAAGTGAAATTTAATAGGCAATTCTGGTGGGATTTCAGAAGGCCAGAATGCAGATAGTAAATATGAACTCAAGATATTTCAGAGGAGAGGAAGTCTCTATTGGAAACTTAACTAGAGGACATTCATGTTACATCTGGATTCTGGCTAATTTCCCCAAGTCCTGAGATTCTCTGTTGGGCTAAATTTAAAGGTGATGTACTAATTAATCTTTTGGAAGAAATTTCTAGACAGCATAGCATTCAGGCAGTGACATGGATATTGCTGGCAGCTTTTAGCCAAGTTTAATATGATAATTAGGACCAGAAAGCAAAGCAGAAATATTTGAAAAACTTGCAGTTTGGCCAGAAGACTCTGAGAAAATCTGGGGCTAAGGAACTGTGTGGTTGTTAAAGCCATTACAGCCACTAAAGAAATACTAATTACTTTCCCAAGAAACAGTTGGTAAAATGGGTTGAGGGCATCTCAGGATTTGACAAGACCACACCCATCTCAGGTTCAAGGATAGAAAAGTAAAAATTTCTTTGAGAAGCTACCAGAGGGGCACCCTGCTTGCACAGGGTAGCCTTGGAATTCTTTTACCATGCTCAGTCATCTAGACACTCAGAGGCTGCTGCAGTCATGGTTCCTGGAGACTTGACTACTGCTTGAGATGGTGGCAGTCCTTGGTGTCAACCATGCATTGCTGGTTCTGCAGGATTTCAGGATGCTGAGTTAGGGATGCTTCCACTGGGATTTCAAAGGAAAGTCTGGGAGGCCAAGCAAAAGGCAGCAGGATCACAGTTCCTACAGACTTCCCCTAAGAGAGTGAGGCATGAAGGTATGAGAAAGGAGCCAAAGCTGTTTTGGAGACCTCCAAGTTTAAGAAATTCGAGTACCATGGAACATCTGCCTAGGAAAGCTGTAGTAATTAATCAGATACAAACCAAAAGAAAAACCATGTTGATTGTAACCAGCAAGGCTAAAGGGGCAGAGCTATACAAGTCCTTTGGAGAGAACATCATTATGCCATGGTCCCAGATGTCAAACATAGATCTACATACCGTGTTTTCCTTCTCATACCTTCTTTCAATGCCACAATTTCTTCCTTTTGGAAGGGAAATGTTTACTGTGTATCTTTATATGTTTGATACATGTAACTTGCTTTTGTTTTTTACAGGCCCTTACACTGAGAGTTTGCTTGAGTCTTGGGATAGACTTTTGGACTTGGACTTTTGGGCAGTCTGGAAACTATTAAAATTATATGGACTGTTGGAAATGAACTAAATGTATTTTGCATTGTGAGATGAGCATAAGCTTTTTTTTTTTTTTATTTTTTTTTTTTATTTTTTTTTTTAATTTTTTATTGTGGGTTGTTCAAAACATTACAAATTTCTTGACATATCATATTCCACACTTTGATTCTAGTGGGTTATGAACTCCCACCTTCACCCCATACACAGATTGCAGATTCACATCAGTTACACATCCATTGATTTACAAATTGCCATACTAGTGTCTGTTGTGCTCCGCTGCCTTTCCCATCATCCACCCTCCCCCCTCCCCACCTCTCCCCTCCCCTCCCCTCCTCTCTCTCTACCCCCTCCACTGTATAACCCTGAGGGTCTCCTTCCATTACCGTGCAATTTACCTTCTCTCTCCCTTTCCCTCCCACCTCTCATCCCTGTTAAATGTTAATCTTCTTCTCCTGTTCTTCGTCCCTACTCTGTTCTTAGTTACTTTCCTTATATCAAAGAAGACATTTGGCATTTGTTTTTTAGGGATTGGCTAGCTTCACTTAGCATAATCTGCTCTAATGCCATCCATTTCCCTGTAAATTCTATGATTTTGTCATTTTTTAATGCAGAGTAATACTCCATTGTGTATAAATGCCACATTTTTTTTATCCATTCGTCTATTGAAGGGCATCTAGGTTGGTTCCACAGCATAAGCTTTTGAGTGCCTAGGGCAGAATGTTGTATTTTAGAGATTATGTGTCTTCCAACAGCTCCTTTAAGACAATTCAAGAAAGTTTAGAGGTAAAATGATTGGGTTATGAAAGATTTAACATAATAATACATTAATCCCCTGATAGGGATTAACTGGGCATAACTATAGACAGGGTGTGGCTGGAGGAGCTAGATCCATGTGGGTGTGGGTGTGCTCTTGGGTTATATTTTGTCAGTGGTGAGGAGAGCTCTTTCTCTTGTGGGCGCATTATTGCCCCCCCTCCCGGTCGATTTCCTGGTGCAAAGAACTAAGTCATTTTCCTCCACCAAAATCTTCTGGCATGAAATTATGCCTCACCTTGGGCCCAAAGCAATGGACCTTGCCATCTATGGACTAATCTCATCAGGATTTTTTTTTTAATTTGTTATATATGACAGCAGAATATATTACAATTTATATTGCACATATAGAGCACAAATTTTCATATCTCTGGTTGTACTCAAAGTAGAGTCACACCATTCATGTCATCATATGTACTTAGGGTAATGATATCCATCCCATTCCACTGTCTTTCCTACCCCCATTTCCCCTCCATTAACCTTGCTCTCCTTTGCCCTATCTAGAATTCATCTAATCCTCCCATGCTCCCTGCCCCACAACCCCATTATGAATCAACATCCTTATATCAGAGAAAACATTTGGTATTTGGGTTTTTGGGATTGGCTTACTTCACTTATCTTTATATTCTCCAACTCTATCCATTTATCTGCAAATGTTTTTATTCTCTTTTAATGCTGAATAATATTCCATTGTGTCTATGTACCACATTTTTTATCCATTCATTTACTGAAGGGCATCTAGGTTGGTTCCACAGTTTAGCTATTGTGAATTGTGCTGATATAAACATTGATATGGCTGTGTCCCTGTAGTATGCTGTTTTTCAGTCCTTTGGGTATAGACTGAGGAGTAGGATAGCTGGGTCAAATGGTGGTTCCATTCCTAGTTTTCCAAGTAATCTCCATACTGCTTTCCATATTGGCGGCACCAATTTGCAGTCCTACCAGCAATGTATGAGTGTGCCTTTTTCTCCACATCCTCACCAATGCTTATTGCTGTTTGTATTCTTAATAGCTGCCATTATGACTGGCATGAGATGAAATATTAGAGTTGTTTTGATTTGCATTTTTCTATTTGGCAGAGATGTTGAATATTTTTTCATATATTTGTTGATTGGTTGTATATTATCTCCTGGAAAGTGCTGGTTCAGTTCTTTGGTCCATCTATTGATTGGGTTATGAAGTTCCTCTGGAAAAATAAGAGACCCAGAATAGCTAAAGCAATCTTTAGCAAGAAGAGTGAAGCAGATGGCATCACTACACAGACCTCATATTTTATGACAGTTATATGTGATAATATAAATTTGCTTGTCATAGTTTTTGTGCTTAATAATGGTAGGTGACTGGGCTGGGGATGTGGCTCAAGCGGTAGTGCGCTCGCCTGGCATGCGCGGGGCACTGGGTTTGATACTTAGCACCACATGAAAATAAAAATAAAGATGTTGTGTCCACCGAAAACTAAAAAATAAATATTAAAAAATTTAAAAAAATAATGATAGGTGATCACATTCCAATGCTATTTTTAAAATGTCCACTGCATTTTCTAATTCTCAGAACCATTTCTGTGATAAATAATCTGTGCGGTTTGATAAAACTTGTATTTTTGGTTTGTTATTCAACCTTCAGGATAAGGTTGAAGGTTAAATTTCTCAGCTAACTACAGAAAAAATAACTAACTCACACAATTACTAGATGAAGAACCAAATAGTCAGTATATTTCACATAGAGATAGCCATATCAAGAAATATTTTCCAGTAATTTTAAAAGCGTAATATATTTCCAGATTTTTGTTTATCTGTTTGAATATATATTAGAGTGAATACATTCTGGGAAATTTTTAAACTATGCATTAATCATGTAGATGACTTTACATTCTGCATTTTTGTAACCATATGAGATGGATATAAGATAAAGAAAATATGAGCATATTTAGCATGTAACCTAAAGCAGAAGACAAAGACTAGTATATACAGTAATGCACACATGATTACTGTGCTTTAATTAAAACATGTATTTCTGTTTTATAAGAGTTCTGAATTATTTTAATAAAGCTATAATATTCTTCACTTTTTTGGCATATATACAGGGATGAGAAATTGATTATATCTTTCATGCCAAGTTCTGATCAATGGCTTATGGTGGCCTGTGGGTTGCATTGGTAATGACTCTGAGGTAATGTTTGGCATGAATGGGAAAGAGGTCTGGAATCAGTTGGTGATGTCTGTTACGGGCACTGCAGAGGAACCAGTGGCATTTGTTTGGGTTTCTGTCATCTTGTGTTATCATGCAAGCTGACTCTTCAAAGATTAGTGCAGTGCCTGGGATAAATATGGTAATTGGTATCTTAATAAATGGACATATGAATACCCTTTTTACTGATTTCATTTCCCCTAAATAATTTATCATTATGATTTTATTTTAATGTTAAGCTCTTCATTATTTTTTCTAGCTCCTGAGAGAATATATGTCAAATTTGACTTACAAACACATATGCTGATTTGTAAGACACATAGATTTTGTAGAATAAGCAGTACAATCTAGTCTTATTTAGTGGTTAAATCACCAAGTCAGAGCATAAGGTGAAATCTAGGCATAAGGTACACCTCTGACTGTATACCTATTACTGAGGATTGCATACAGGTATAGCAAGACTGTTTCTCATGATAATTAAGCTTTGAGAAATTCCAAGTAAGACCAGAGAGATCAAAAGAAATTGTATATAGAGATATCTTGATAATCAAGCTTTTCTATACTTAAGGTAATGATAAAATCCCTAATAGTAAATGAAAGAAAGGAGGAGAATGCTAAATTACTAAAGCTTACTTACAGGGTTTATTCTATTTTATATTAACATTAGACCTCTATAATTTTAATTTGTATGCAAAGATTTAGCTACTTTCCTGAGGATCAAGAGAGAGTGGCATAGCATTTTATGCAAGTATTAGGTTAGAGAGTCAATGTACATTCGGGTTGCTAAGCATAATGGGAAATATCATATACCTCAAATAATGATATGTCTACAGATTTATGTATGCACACTTCAATTTAGACCTGAACATTACCCCCAATTTCTATTTTTTCTACTCAACTTTCTCTCTCTCATTTCTTTCTTCGCCACAAAATCTATTTCAGATTCTCTTTCCACATGTATTAAAACTTCCCAGCCAGTCATTAGCAGATGTCACCTCTTATCCAACAAAGACAAGTCATCCTAAAGGAATTATCTTATGTATTTTCTTATCTAATGTATGCATCTCATCTCACCTGTCCCAGCTTGTACATGAGATTGTCTTCCCTTTGTCTTTCACTATCTTTTGGCATTTGTTAGCCCTTACTTTCTCAGAAGCCTCACTCAATAAGTCATCCATTCTCACCTGAATCATCAGCATTACCCTCTTTATGGCTTCTTTCCCTAGCAAGATTTAAAAATTCTCAGTTCTATCTTAAGATCTTTGTTCCTTCTCCACTTTCCAATGCTGACCCTATCTATTTCCTTATCTCCATGAATTGAACTTTCTTAAAGTTTTTGCTGCAGCCCCATGTCCAATTCCCCACTTTCCATTTACATCTTGGCCTACAGTAACCTGGCTTCCATCACTACTAAGTCACTGAAATCGCTGTATCTAATATCACCAATATCATCCGAGTTGAAATCTGATGGAAATCTTTTTCAGGTTTTTCCTACTTGATTTCTAGGCATTATTTGATATTGTCAAAAATTCCTCCTTTCTTAATTTTCTACCTTCCATTGACCTTCATGATCTTCAGATATCTTCTTCATTCTCTAACCATTCTTTACAAGTCAACTTTGTAGACATTTTTTCAGCTAAATCTATAAATATTGGTGTTTAACTTTTAAATAATTGGTGTTTCTTGGAGACTGGGCCATATGAACTTCTCGCTCTACACACTTTCCCTGGACCTTCTGCTGTGAATTGAAATATTATCCACTTTTGAGGGGGGGCAATTTTATTTTTCCCCTGACCCAACTACTATTTTGAATTTTCTTTATTTTTTCCAAACTCCCATTTCAAATGAAACAAAAATAAGGGAAGTTTGTTGGCTGGATTTTGGATGAAAGAAGAGAAAAACTTATTGGGTCCATGGGACCTTCCCTTTCATCCTTTGAACTCTCAAATGAGGCCTGGATCTCTGGCAGAAAAAAACAAAAACAAAAACAAAACATTGAGAATAGGAAAAAGATTTTTTAAAAGAAAATAAATAAAAACAAACAAAAAAACCTTGGCAGAGGAGACACAAACCTAAAAGAGAGGTGATATGTTAATGGTACTTTAAATTGTTATGCTTTTGATTAATATTATGGCTTAAATATGATGTATCCCCAAAAGCTCATGTGTAAGACAATACAAGAAAGTTTAGAGATGAAATGATTGGGTTATGAGAAATTTAACATAATCAGTTCAATGACCCTTTGATAGTGATTAACTGGGTAGTAATTAGGCAGGTAGGTTATGGCTAAAAGAGGTGAGTTATTGAGGGTATGCCTTTGGGTTTTATAATTTGTCTGTGGTGAAAGGATTTCCCTCCTCTTCTCCTCCTTCCTGGGGTAGTGTCTTTAGTTCCTTTCCTCTCCCACATCCTTCTACCTTAATGTTCTACCTTATCTTGGCCCCCAAAGAATGGATTGGGAAATCTATGAACTAAGACCTCTGAAACTATTAACATACATACAAATGAAGAAATATAGATACATGTACAATAGACTACATTATTATAAAGCAACCACAGTTCTTCTATTCCGCTCCCAAATGACTTTTCCATTTAGCAGCCATAGTAGTATTTATGGTTTTAAGATTATGCTGTTACTCATTATAATGTTTAAAAACCTCCAGCTGTGCTAAGAATAAAGTTCATACTCTTTTAGCTCTCCTTACATTGCACTTCTTGCACCTTGCTTTGTTTAGCTTCTTTTGCCTTCTCTCAGGAAATGATCTTTCTATCTGCCTAGCACTCTAATCTTGGCTTTTTAACAAACAGAACTTAACAAAGTTGGCTTTACTTTATATCCTCTACCAGACTCTGACCTCCAGCAGGTCAGGGATAATATTTCATTCACCACTCTATCCTCTCTAGGGCCTAACATTGCTTTGCCCCAAATAAATATAACTCTATGCTTTGTATATCATACAAAATATATGAAAACTACTGAATGAATGGGAAAACCCTATATTTCCTTAAAATTTCTACATAATTTGTTTTATGTTTAAAAATAATTTTGTTAAATGCTAAATTAATTTAATAAATGAATAAATGCAAAACATTTAATGCAAAACATTTAAATGCAGAAGTATAGTAAGAAAGAATGAATAATCGTTTCCTCCTCAGTCCTTCTACTATTCAGAGTAACCACTTGTATTATTTTATGTGTAAAAATGAGCTTTTTGTATACTACACATGGGCAGGCATTGTTTTAGTTTTATATGGCCACCATAGTAGATTACCACAAACTTAATGGCTTAAAACAGCACCCATTTAATTAGCTCACATCTTTTTTTTTTTTTTTTTTTAGGTCAGCAATTAGGCACATCATGGTTAGGTGCCGTATATAAGCCTTAAGAAGTCCAAAGTCAAAGTGTTCTCACTTGAAGCTCAGGATCTTGCATGATTAATTCTGTCATTGACAACATTCAGTTCCTTGTAATTGTAAGTCTGACGTCCCTGCTGATTTGCTGGGTGTAATTCTCAGCTCCTTATAATGACCTGATTCTATCTTTATGTTCCCTCCATCTTCAAAGAAGCAATAGTACCATCTGTTGAGTCCTCTTCAAATCTCTAACTTCTTCCATCAGCTGGAGGAATTACTCAAGTGATTAGCAGTCCCATCTGGATAATCTTATCTTAAGGTTAACTGTGCCATATACCATATCATAGGATAACTACAGGAAGGGTATTTCATCATATTGACAGGTTGTGGGATTAGGCCAGGTTAGCTTTATGGGAGCTATTAGAAGCTTTACTTACCAGAGGCTCAACAGCTCACAGTACATACTATTCTAAAAATTTCCTTTTTTTCAACTCACAAAATATCTTAGACATATTCCCCTTTTAATTGCCACAAATATTTCAATATACTTAATAACTTTCATGTTGATGAAAATTCTGGTTTCAAATTTTCATTATTATACAAAGATAACATAGATATTAAGATCTCAGACACTGGCGTTGCTTATTCAGGTATGATGAAGTATCTGTTCTATAGAAGATACTGTAAGAAAATTATTTCCACTATCTAATAAACAAAGTGAATTGTTGACTTTAGGGAAATTATAGAGTGATGATGGGGACAAGTATAGAGATGATGATGGAGATAAAATGTATCTAAACATAGAATACTTTAAAATTAATAATTAATATTGCTATTTTTGATTTTGATTATCCAATTAACACATATGAGTAGAAGTCAGAATATCATATAAAGCTGCACACAGTGGTGCATGCCTGTAATCCCAGTGGCTCGAGAGGCTGAGGCAGGAGGATCACAAGTTCAAAGCCAGCCTCAGTAACTTAGCCAGGTCCTAAGCAACTCAGTGAGATCCTGTCTCTAAATAACATACAAAAAGGGATGGGGTTATGGTGGCTCAGTGGTTAAGGGCCTCCGAGTTCAATGCCCAGTAACAAAAAAAAAAAAAAAGAATGAATCCTGGTGATATCTCTGATAGTTGGGTTTTTTTTTTTTTTTTTTTTTAAGCACTGGGAATTGAACTTGGGGGCCTTAACCACTGAGCAATATTCCCAGCCCCCATTTTTTTGCCATTATACGTGAGCTCTCTTTTTTTGCATCAAAATTCTTAATACACCTTTATATCACAATTCATCATATCTCTGTATATAAGGTATGTTGACACCAAATTCACATCTTCATACATGTATCTTTTATAAGGGTGAACGTCTCCTTCCACTATCCTTGTTATTCCCCTTTTCCCTCCCTTTCCCTCCCACCCCTATTCCCTATCTATAGAGGTAATTTTCCACCTATGCGCTCCCTCCCTACCCCACTTTGAGTTACCCCCCTTATATCAGAGAAAACATTCTGCATTTGTTTTTTCTGGGATTGGCTACCTTCACTTAGCATAATGTTCTCTAATGCCATCCATTTCCCTGCAAATGCCATGATCTTATTCTTTTTTAGTGCTGAGTAATATTCCATTGTGTTTTAATGCCACATTTTTTTATCCATTCATCCACTGAAGGACATCTAGGCTGGCTCCACAGTTTAGCTATTGTGAATTGTGCTGATATAAACATTGATGTGACTGTGTCTCTATAGTATGCTGTTTTTAGGTCTTTTGGGTATAGTCTGAGAAAAGGAATGCTGGGTCAAATGGTGGTTCCAATCCTATCTTTCCAAGGAATCTCCATACTGCTTTCCAAATTGGCTGTACTAATTTGCAGTCCCACCAGCAGTGTATCCTGGCCAACACTTGTTGTTTGTCTTCATAATGGCCGCCATTCTTACTGGGGTGAGATGGTATTTTAAAGTAGTTTTGATTTGCATTTCTCTGATTGTTAGAGATGATGAGCATTTTTTCATATATTTGTTGTATATCTTCTTCTGAGAAGAGTCTGTTCAAGTCCTTGGCCCATTTATTGATTGGATTATTATTATTATTTTTTTTGGTGATTATCTTGTTTAGCTCTTTATTTACCCTACAGATTAGAGCTCTAGCTGATGTGTGAGGGGTAAAAATTTGCTCCCAGGATGTAGGCTCCCCATTCACTTCACAGATTATTTCTTTTGCTGAGAAAAAATTTTTTAGTCTGAATACATCCCATTTGTTGATTCTTGGTTTTAATTCTTGTGCTGTAGGCATCTTATTAAGGAAGTTGGGGCCTAGCCCCACATGATGAAGATTAGGGCCTACTTTTTCTTCTATTAGATGCAGAGTCTCTGGTTTAATTCCTAGATCCTTGATCCTAATCCCCCCCTTTTTAAAATTTTATTTAGAGACAGGGTCTCACTGAGTTGCTTAGTATCTTACTTTTACTGAGGCTGAGTTTGAAACTCAAATCTCTGATTTCTAACAAAATTGTGCATTCTTTAAAAGTTTATTGACTGTCTATATTTCCCCTCCTATGAACTGTCAGTTCCCACCTTTAATTCATTTTTTTTTCTGTTGGGATCTGTATTTATTTCTTATTGATTTATAGTTCTTTTTATATTCTGGAAATTTATAAATGTCATATGCTTTGAATGTTTTCTTTAGTCTGACAGTTAAATGTTAACTTCATATTGCTTTTTAAAACTTGTGTCCATGATAATATTGATGTAATCAGATTTATTAATATTAATATCTGGGTTTGGATCTAATATTTAATTTAGGACAATCTTTTTTACTTCAATATTGTGTCATTTTAATAAATTTATAGGTATTTAAAACATAATTATGATATTAAACTGAAATTTATTTTGTACATAATACAAGGTAAGGTGGCTTCACTATATGTAAAAAGAACCACATTTGTACCGAGAATTATGCTTAATTCCATATATTTATATATTGGAAAGTTCAAGCAAATTCATTGTTATCTCAGATCATCTGAAATATTGTTCCTTTCCATTAATCCTGATCATCAGGATGGCTACATTTTTAATTTGTGTTGTTGTTATCAATATCCAAGGATAAAAATACTGAGAAATGGAGACAGTGACAAGGAGAAAAAGAGAGGGGATGAGTCACATTCTGAAATACAAAATAATGACAAGCAAAAATTTTACCATGGGTTCAATAATTATTTTTCATTGATATGTTGGTAGTTAATTATGGGGGTGTGCTCATACTTGCATTTGTTCTCTCTGTCTCCTTCTCCTCCTCCCCATTTTCACACACACATAGACACACACACACACACACACACACACACACTCACAGATACACATACACTTATAATCTCAGAATAATATACATAAAGTAAATATTCCAATATATTATGTGTTAATGGTTAAAAATGTGAATACAGTTATTCACTACTCTTGTGGAATGTTAGAAAATTCAACACAATTCTGATTAAGACATAAATTTAAAGTGATCTTCGATAAATAAGCATCTTGTTTATGCTACATTAAATTTAATATGTAAAAACAAAGCAGATTCATCAAAATGTCACTTTATATGAAAACAGTAGTATTTCACATGCCAGTATGATTAGGAGGAGAAGCCACTCTCAGGGGCTCCTCTACCCTACTGAGCACCATTTTAGAATTTTTTTTAATGCTCCCTCTTGGCAGTCCACTTATAATTTGGATATAGACAATACTTTTGTTAAGGAAAAATGTTCTATCTTCTGTCAGTCTCTATTCTACTTTAGGGTACAGGACTTTACTAGACAGTTGAGCATGGGCTGAATTTATATCTGAACTTGTCTTTACAGTCAGATGATCTTGTACAGGGCCATACACAGTAGTTCTGATGCCTCTGACTTCAAACTCTCATTATAAACTTATTAATTTTACCAGTTTGAAGATCAGTATGCTGATAAGACATGTTCTCTCCCAAAGTCAAACATGGTAACAGTGCCAAACTAGTAATGAAGGGTAAAGGTCTCAACTATCCTCAGTCGAGATCAGCTGACTTGAATAAACTATCAAGAACTGATAATTTATTACTGATATATATGCTTAATGCTGATAGATATAGCTATATATAAATGAAATCAAAGTTAAATTCACCCTCATAGAAATACTTCCAATTAACTGCATATGATTTCTCATTTATTTCCAGCTTCATTTAAGTCCACTGGTCCTTTGGGTAGGTTTTATAATGCCTTATCTTATGGTTCCTAAAATC
This sequence comes from Marmota monax, assembly GCF_021218885.2. NCBI lineage: Eukaryota > Metazoa > Chordata > Mammalia > Rodentia > Sciuridae > Marmota > Marmota monax. The sequence goes on from NW_026694772.1 coordinate 7,271,911, forward strand.
TTGAGGCCTAAGAATCACTTGGCTTAATTATGTGTATAGAATAGATACCATAAATGGAAAAAAATGTCTTGGGTCAACATTAATAATATTGCAACAGGGCACTAACAAATGAGGAAGAATGGCTAATCAGTATTAGGAATTAGATGTGGTCCTCTGAAATTTAAAGGCAATTTCAAGGGCTAATATGTTCTCTTTTTGTTAATTTAGTATCTATATTGAAGCAGGATTACTACTCAGTCTTTTACAGAGCTATGTAAAATGGAGCACCACCCAAAAGTAAAGGCAACTACCCAACAAAATCATTAGTCAGCCTCATTATTATGCTTTCAATAGATCCCCCATGATATACCCCACTAAATGTTTGTTGACTACGGCTTTTGGTGTGCAGAGGAAATATGTTGTTATTGCTTCTAATATTGACATGAAGATGCACAAAATATGTTAAGAGATAAATTGATTTCAACTTCTGATGATTACAAACCAGAAGTGTTTCTATATAGCTTACCCTTGATTATATGTAGGTCGTCTGTCTCTGTATTATATTTAAAATTATTATTTTAAAACCAAACAGCACTCTGATTTCCTTCCTTATTACAGTGACTTGCCACAACAAAAAATAATTTAAAGCTGCATTGTTTATTAAAGAATGGATAAGATAATAAATAGAGAATATTAGGCATTGCAATGTAGAGCAATAGTGGGCCATTCTCTCCATTACAGTTTGTTAATGCAGTGAATATTCCAGATTCCTCATCTTTTCCAGCAAGGACTTCTCTCATGTAATTGGTCATTGGTCTAAAAAATGTTTATTTTTTTATCTCTTTAATTTGGACTCCATCACTATATTTCACATATAAATTAAAGATCTCTTTGCTTATATTTTGTTCACTTTCTTTGTGGACTTTGTGATGTTTGAGGCAAAAAGATAGCTTCAACTATAATGTGTTTATTGAAAACTTTAGTCAAAATAAACAATAAGGCCATAGTAATTTGTTACTATTAATATAGTATTCATAAATTATTTTCTATATGTTTTTTTAATGTTGTAGTACAAGCAAATTTTAATATTGCAATTTTAAAATAAGGATCACTAATGCACTTAAGATGTGTTACAATGTGGAAATCAATCACTGAAACAGTGTCAGAGGCAATCGGAAAAAGAGACTATCTAACAGGTTAAGAAATGGTTTAGATGCAAAGGAAAAGAGTTTGAAGTTATTTTTTATGGCAAGTGAAAGCCTTTTAATTGTTTTAAGAGGAAGCGGAAACAAAACATAATATTTTAAGAACTATGGGCCTTACATTATGCTTGTGATATATCCTATAATGTAATCTTAACAATTGACTTCGCAATGAAGTATTGCCTTGATGTTACAAATAAGAAATGGTCTTACAGAGGTCAATATCTTGCCGAAGACTGCAGACTTAGTAAGTCTGATACCAAAATGTGGTCTCTTCTCCCACATCTAGATCATTTGGGATTGTTGGGGAACATGCAATGGAGGGGAATGGCTAAACACACAGAGAGTTATTACTGGCTATTGTGATAAATTGACAACAAGGGATGCTTAGCTCTTGAAAGTAAGCCACAGAGGTAGACATAAAGAGAAGAAATTCAAGAAACAATTAAGAGGAATGAGAATCGTGACTCATGCATAATATTTGTATATTGGAGCACAGAGTGTAAAGAAAAATGACACTAAATTTCAGCTTTGGCAATGTAATGGCAGGTAGTTGCTTTAAATTTTAAACAATAAAAATGTCCATCTTGGGGGGAAGGACAAAATTATGATTTGATTTATGATTCAGCTGTTTATGCTGAGTGTGAAATGCCTATTTGACAATTAAGTAGAGACATCAAGCATAGTGTTGGATAAAAATACCTAAAGTTGGTGAAAAGGTCTATTCCCTTACACTGGTGGTAACTGATTATAGATGGAGTGTATGTCCATTGAGATAAGTATATTCTTCCTTCAGAGTATATCCAAGTAATTCTGATGTTTTAAACATTGATGTGTGTGAGGCTGTCTTCATCTTGTAAATAGTGTCCCTAGATTAATTAGTTTCTTGAATATAAGTTGGGAAAAATAACCCTCTGTACACTGAGTGTCTCTGCAAGTTCTGGCTGGGATTGCCAAGAATGTAAGGTCTTGACCACTCATAGCCCATGTCATTTGTCAGAGTTGGATAAGCAGTAGTAATCCTGAGGCAATGTTATTTACTGTTTTTTTTTTTTTTTTTTTTTGTGTGTGTGTGTGTAAAGGGTTCCCCAAGCTCAAAGTTGTTCAGTTTCAGTTCAAACCCACTACATCTATAACATCAGTCTGGGCCCCTCCAAGTCACTATCATGGGACTGTGCATAAAGGAAAATTAAAACAAACACACTGATGCTCATGGGTCTTACTATGCAGTGAATAATAAATCCCATTGTCTTTTACTCATGAGTCTCAGCATCCATAAAATAGTAAAATAGCCTTCCTTAATAATTTATTAGTTTTTGAGGTGCTAAAATCAAATCTAAATTTAATAATGGGTTGTGATGTGTTTGGAACGAATTTGAATATCACAGTGGGAAATTAAAGTTGAACTTGTAAACATGAGAAATGTTGTATCAGAATTATTTTGAAGAAGCAAAGGATATACTTTGTAAAAGAAAAGCAAACAGGAGAGAAGGTAGTCCCAAAAACATAGAGTTCATGTAAATAGATTAAAAATAATTTTATGTGACAGCTATATTATTAAGGGGTTTAATGGGAGCCCACTCAGAGGAATAGTATGAGAAGTAAGCTCTGAATTATTTAGGACAGTGGATCTCAAACATTTTAATCTCAGGACCCTTTTATACTTATAATTATTGGGGACTCCAAAAAACCTTTATTTTGAAAATGTGAATAATATTTAGTATTATTATGAAAATAGTTTTGACCTTGGGAAGCCCCTAAAAGTTTTTTGGGAATCTCCCCCAGAGTCCCTGGATCACGCTTTGAAAACTGTTGGATTATCAGATCTAAATATTAATGTATCTGACATATGTTAGCAGCTAGGCCAAACCACAAAACAAAGCATAAAGATACTGGTATTAGTACAAAGGAGCATAGTATTCAAGGAAAGCTTGAATAATTTGTTTAATTAAATCACTTTTACTTGTTTGTTTGTTTATTTTTGCAGTGCTGGGGATTGAAACCAGGGTCTTATATATGCTAGGCAAATTCTCTACCACTGAGTCACATCATCAGCCCTGAACCTAGGGTCTTATGCATGCTAGGCAAGTGATCTACATCTGAACTATAGTCCCAGCCTGATTTAAATTTTCTAATGCAGCATAAAATAAAGTGAAACTGTCTTCTGCCAGAAGATAGGGTAGGTAGTAGTAATTCTAGAGTTTGGGGAGTGTCTAGTAGAAACTATAAGGACATAAAAAAGGTTTCTGTTATATTGATACTAGCATCATTTCATAAGGTTTCTGTTGTATTGATACTACCATCATTTCTTGATATGAATGCGAATTTCATGGTTGTATTCCATTAGTAAAACTTAAACAAGTTATATATACTTATTTCCACCTTTGCTGCATGTATACTATAGTTGAAAGTTAAAAAGATGAAAACTAAGTGCTAGTTTCATGTTATCTGTTTCAAAATAAGATCAATGCATAGTTTGACAGATGATGAATGCAAAAACATGTATGCATTGAATTCAACTTTATATTTGCAACATACTACAAAAAACTAAATTATGACTAAATGTGTATTTCCACTGGTTTACAAAGTGGGTGTTTTTGGTTTATGACAGTCACTGCTATATCTTAAAGAAGTAAACTGATTTTGTTTCCCAGATCTGTTAAAATGGAATTGTACCTATCCTTTAACTTCCAGTAAATTTCTCAACTCGATATTTCTATTCCACAGAAGTTCCTTAAAAGGTAGATTCTTGGCTGGATTAATGATTCTCTTCACTTTAGTGTTGTGAAAGGATATTAATTAATAGCTCTTATCTATTTGCATCCATTCATTCCAATCTCAGTATGAATGTGCTGTTGCTGCACTCTATGAAGGTGCCAAAACTAATTTCTAATGTGACACAGAAATATTACCAGAGAATTGGCTTCCTTTGTTCTATATGATTCTCACTTAGTTTGGACAATTTGCAGGAAAGTCTTGCCACAATTTCAGGGCACATATAAAGCTGTAAGTTTGCAGCACTTACATTAATGTGTTCCCCTGTTAAAGATAGCAAATGTGTCAGAACTAATAGGCTATTCTTGTGGGTTAGTGAGATTGAATATGCTTAATGCTTTTGTAAATGTGCCAAGGAAACAATCATTTATCTTGGACATCAAGACTAACTTAAGGGGCTGGGGATGTGGCTCAAGCGGTAGCGCGCTCGCCTGGCATGCGTGCGGCCCGGGTTCGATCCTCAGCACCACATACAAACAAAGATGTTGTGTCCGCAGAGAACTAAAGAATAAATATTAAAAAATAAAAAATTTAAAAAAAAAAAAAAAAAAGACTAACTTAATACCTACACATAAGGTAGAATAAATGTCTCATGGATTGAACCAAAATAAACATTGTTGAAAGTAAAAGCAGTTCACTTAATGCAATAATAATGAAATGAACTAAGAGGCATACTGTTGGAAAAGATTTTGGATAAGAGCAACTTTCTTTTAACACTGGAGAAGTGTTTAAATGACAGCAGATAAGTTATTTGAATAGTGTAGAGTATTCTTAGTTGTTCCCTTAATCCATTATTCAGTCTTAGAATAAATCTAGATGATATCTTAAAATTAAAATAAATATATATGTATGTATATATGTATATAAATAAAACAACACATATGTATATATGTATATATACACACACATATATACATATATATGTGTGCATATATATATACACGTGTGTGTGTATGTATGTATATATATTTAACTACTTTAACTGCAGTAAAGTGCATCATTCTACAGTATGATCACTATCATGGGCAATCATTCATACTTTCATATACTTGTTTACTTTAGGGTTTAAACTGCATTAATAATTGTTCCTTCTTGAATTGGAAAGCACATTAAAGCCATTGGAGAATATCTCCTTAAGGTGATATTTACTAGCAGTAGGCCATAGTCTGAAGCAGCAGTTAATCCTATGCACATAGGAACAGTTTTTAGCAGAAATTGTGTAGATACCAGTTTATATTTAAAAACAATGTTAATATAAATAAGGGACATATGGACAATGAGTTGATGGGTTTGTGTGTGTGTGTGTGTGTGTGTGCGCGCGCGCGCGCACACGCACAGGGGGAGATACAGAATTCAATTTTGTAGAAGCTTTTAAGTTACTGAAGTAATTCCAGTAAGTCAATGATCTTCTCCATATTATAGGCAGCTAATTAAAAATTCTACACAACCTGATGTCCTGGTAGTGTGAAATTTCACAGGTTGAAATAGCTAAAGTAATGGAGCAGAATTCTTGAATTAAACCAATTGGTGTCAAGGGATTAACTGTCAGAAGACATGAAACAAGTTAATGGCCTAACCTGAAAAGCACTCATAGGGCATGTTTGGAAATTTTTTAAATTCAGGATTATGTAAATTGGAGGAAAGCCAGGAGGCTCTATGGGATTAAAATGCTATTCCTTTATTCTTTTTATGGTGTCCTAAGCAATTCAATTCTGACATTAACGATTCTTTCTATGTAGATTCTCTGAAACAGTGGACATTAATTTTTTTTCATGCATCAGAATACCCTGGAGGGCTTGTTAAAACATAAATGGCTGGGTACCACCCCCAGAGTTTCGGATAGGTAGGTGTATTAATCTGTTTTTGTTGTTGTTGTTGTTGTTGCCACTAACACAATACTACAGACCAGGTGAGTTATAAAGAAAAGAGTTTTATTTTGGTTCATGGTTCTGGAAGTCCAAGGTTAAGGGCTACACCTGGTGATGGCTTTCTTGCAGGTAGAGTCCTAAGAGCATCACATGGGAAAGGACAGGGAGCATGGTCATGTATATTTCTCTTCTGCTGTCCTTCCTCTTATAAAGTCACCAGGATTCAGTCATGGAGTATTCTTCCCTAATGACCTTATCCAATCCTAATCACCTCCAAAAGGCCCCACCTCTAAATACCATAATTGGATTGTTTCCACCCTCTTAATACCTCACATTGGGATTCAAATTTCAACATATGAAGCTTTGAGTGAGACAGTCATACAACATCCAAACTATATAGTAGTTGTGGAATGAGACCTAAGAATTACATTTCTATTAAGTTCCCACATGATGCTGGTGCTACTTGCCTAGGGATCTCACTTTAAGAACCATTGCTCTGGAAAGCAGCAGTCTCCATCAGCGTTTCTCAAATTGCATTGTGTGTGTTTTTTCCTTGTTATCTTGTTAAAATGCATTCAGAGTCCATATATAGAGACCCTATGGCAATGCAGATTCTCTCTCAGTAGGTATGCTATGCCATTTCTCTGCCCTGTGGAACATACTTTGAGAATCAAGGAGCTCTAGTATTTTAGTGTGCGCAAGATCTATTTCTCATTACCCTCGTTTTCCTAGTGGGAGACACTCTTCAAACATGAAAACTCTGGTGAGGAAAGGAATATGAAGGATAAAGGCAAGCACATTAAGGCTGGGATTGCTTAGAAAGGGTTTGATGCTAAACACAAACTAAACCACTTCATACTTTCTCTTTAGATGGTTTGAAAGATAGACCTTTTAATGTTTTGTGTTCCAAATTTTGAAAATTAAATATTTAGAGCCCAGAGGATTTGGGGGGAAAATATTCTTGAGTTACATATATATCTCTGGGTAGGTTTCTTTATTGATAGAATTGCAAAGGGACACAATGGAAACTACATAATTGTTTCTTATTTTTACAGTAATCCTAGTTACCTATTTTTGTCCCCTTTTTCAAACTTTATAGCTATCAACTCTCTAGCCATCATATTCAGTCTTGAAAGTATTGAGTGACTATAAGCAAAACAGTGTCTACTGCAGAGAGTAATTGGGTATTTGAGGTTGTGGTTTCTCATAAAAATCTTACATAAATTATAGTTGACATGGTATAAAGAAAGAAGGAATTCTTAACCCAAACTTCAAACTATTGTTTATTACAGTCTCTGTTGACATATGTTTATGATCTCCAGTGGAGAATTAATGCATGTATTAATTTAGTCACATATTTTATGTATATTAAGGTATCTTCCAAAAATGCAACAAAGCTGTAGGTTTAATTTTTGATTTGCATATAGTTGGAGGTGGGCAGGATGAATATGTTGATGAGAACAATGATATTTTAATATCTAAGAAATTGAATATAGTCTAACATCCTTTGATTTTTTTTTACCTGTGATAGCCTGGTTATTGTGCTCAGAATTGAAAACAAGGGTTTCCAGTGAGGAATACAATTTAATAGTGAAGTGTTGAAAAGGAAACATGCAGCAACCCTAAAATTTTTCCAATAAAAGACTCCTGGAATTCTGTTGATAAATGGTTTATAAGAATGATCACATGACTAGTTGATATTCAGTGTGAATTTCACTATGCTGTAAGTCATCTTAATTCAGTTAATATGCTATATTTAATACTACGGTATTACCTGACAAAAACAATGCCATAAAATCTGAGATAATAATATTACCTTTTATAGAAATTTATGCACCTAAGGTTATTTTGTTCTTATACAAATAATGATATTTGGATTTTAAATCCCTGTGTTGAAAAATATAAAGAAAACTAGTGTTGACATCATTATTTCATGAAAAATAGTGAATGCAATGATGTTCCTTTGCAACACTCCTATTGAACATTGTACTATAAGTCTTAGCTAATGTAAGTTGATAAAAAAAATAAAAGACATAAAGATTGGGAAGGAAGAAATCAAACTCTTTGTTCATGTATGATATGATTATCTATGTAGAAAATTCCAAAGAATCAATAACTTTTTTTCTGGGTCTATGAAATGATTATAGCCAGACTGTAGGACAACAGAGCTAATGTAAAACACAAAAGTCAATTGTTTTACTAAATTCCAGAAATAATAATTATAATTTTAAACTAAAAATACATATTATTTGCTTTCATACCCCAGAACATAAATGCCAGTTTCCTGCTGGACATTGGTATTCATGCTATAGTCAGTCAGTTTTTGTCTGAGAGAGTTTTCTTCACAGTGTGAGGGGATGTAGCAATATAAAAGTCAGTAAGCAAGTGCTTAAAAGGTTCACACAATAAGCCAAAAAGCACATGGTCCTCGAAAGTAGTGTATTTGCAAAATCCCCATGCATGGAATATTCAAGAACTCCCAAATAAGCCCAGTGAAAGACCAGATATTCTGTTGCTTTCTATAATAGCTGCCATATCAGCTAGCCTTTGTCAAGAAAGTACTACATTTCTTAAGTTATTATAAAACCATTTTAACCTCTTCTTCTGATTTTCCCCATCATGTGCTTGACAGTGTTCCAAAACAGAAACTGAGAAGATAGGAGTTTATAGTATATAGTTTATCTCCTAGTGCAGATTCACAATCTTATATAAAACTTGATATGGAAATAAAAAATAAAATTAAATTGGATGAAATTAAGTTTCTAATTTTTATTGTATATTCATTCAGTAACAGAAAAATGGTTAGCAAATATCCAATGAGGTTATTCTTATTTGATATATTTTCAGGAAAGCAAGGGAACTGCCTAAAGTTCTCTCTGGGGAAGAAAAGTGATCTTGGTTGATCACAATACACAAAAATATAAATCTATTAATAACTATTTGTACTTTGGACTTAGGCTAATTTGACAAACTGGTATAAGTAATGTGTTAGAATAAAACAAGGAAAGTTAATGGATGTGTATTCTACAACAGCCTTCAAGTTTTTAGTCTTTGAGAGCATTTTCTTTTTTAATTGTGGGAAAAGTTAGGAAAAGTAAACTTGGAGTATTTCATTTTTTGATTGTTATTTAAAAATCTAAGACAAAAGGAAAATTGAGAAGGTAAATACTTGTACTTTTTAAAAAGATTTAAATCATAGTGTCCTGAGGGTATATTTATTTATTTTTTATATTGTTTATTTATTTATTTATTTGGTACCAGGGATTGAACCCATGAATGGTTAATCACTGAGCCACATCCTCAGCCATTTATGTATTTTATTTACAGACAGGGTTGCCTAGAGCCTCACTAAGTTGCTTAGGCTGGTTTTGAATTCTTAAACCTCCTTCATCAGCCTCCCGAGCTGCTGGGATTATAGGAGTGTTTCATCTGGCCCAGCCTGAAGGTACATTGAGGTTTAGACTCTCCTCTTTTTCTGGGGCAAAGAATGATTTTTAACAGTTATAAAATAATGCTCATAAATCGTTTTAAAGATTGCTACTAAAAAGAGACATATTAACAGTAATATTTAGCCTGACCCTGTGCCAGGTCCTTGATCCATATATAACATAAAATATCTGGTAACGTACTTTTGTAACATAATGGGGAAGATTGGCATGTGGATTCATAATTGTAATAAAAATTTCAACTGATGACGGAACAAAATCAAATGGAGTCACCAGAGGATAATTCATTATAATGAGTGGGAAGATAGAGGAAAAGTAGCAGGAAGGGTAAATTTCTCCAACAGAATAGAGCATGGTTTATTTATCTTTGTGTCTCCAATGTGTTACCTAAAGCATATAAATAAATACTGAATGAATTTTTTTTAAAAAAAATTAGTTTTTGATGGACCTTTATTTTATTCATTTAATTACATGTGGTGCTGAGAATCCAACCTAGTGCCTCACACATGCTAGGCAAGTGCTCCACTGAGCCACAACCCCAGCCCAGAATGAATTTTGTTGTATGAATGCATGACAGAGTTAAGAGTATTGACTTCTTCTCTATTAGATTTTATGTCTACTGGGGAAAGAACACCATCCTACTAGACTAATATTATATATCTAAATGTACCTAGCAAAATATCCCATTTTAAATAAATCTTTAATAAAGAGTAAACGCTTATTAAATGACTACTAATCATTATGCAATAAGTATTCTTTACCTATGTATTGCATCCTGGACATAGTTTCTATGTGCTATATTTTGGCATATATTATTTCTTTTGTGTTTCCTGATGTGGCTTAATGTAGGACTTTGACATTCTATGGTGCCAAGACTCTGTGATGCCCATAACAAAAAGATTGAAGGCTCTGTCGGACACAATATTCATAAAGGAATATATAAATCTTTCACAAGAGATGGAAAGAAGGAGTGGTGGAAGAGCCAAGTGTCCCTTAACCCCTTTCATGCTAGACCATTCCTAGACCAGCCTAAAATTTTATACGCTCACAGGAATAGTTACTGACTCATATCCAAGCACAGTCCTATCTTAGTTCCTGAGAGATTTGGTTTGAGAATAAGAAGATATACTCCAACTTGATTCAATTTACAGCCAGTTGTCCCAAAGCAAGAGATTTTTGTCTAGTGTTCTATATTCATGGCCTAGAACAGTTCAACTGTTAGACAGAAAGCAAGGGCCAAATTAGCCATATTAACAGTAGGCAAGGTAAGAGACTTGAATACATTTATAATTTTGGTTGAAATTGGATATAATAATTTATATCTTTTATTAACATAAATTTAAGAAAAAAATTATGTTGTGAAAGAATAAAATGAAAAATTATAAAAGTCGATGTATATGAAAACATATTATACATCATAAATACATATACTTTTTGTCAGTGAAACCTAAGTAAAGCTGGGAGCAGGGATAGAAACCGTGAAAAGTTATTAAAAAGAACAAAAGCAGCCAGACACAGTGGCCCATGCCTGTAATCCCAGCGGCTCTGCCCAGGAGACTGAGGCAGGAGGATTGCGAGATCAAAGCCAGCTTCAGCAAAAGTGAGGTACTAAGCAACTTATTGAGACCCTGTCTCTAAATAAAATACAAGATAGGGCTGGGGATGTGGCTCAGTGCCTGAGTGTTCCCCGGTACCCCACCCCCTGCAAAAAAAGCAAAACAATTTAAATATTTAAATATCTTTGGTCTTATACAATAGCAAACATGATGACATTCTTTCTACTATCTATCTTAGCACTTGAATATACTCTGAATTTGACCCTTACTACTGACAAATGATCCCTAGGTTAAATTCTGATATGCAAGGTACTTTGCCACTGAACTGCATCCACTGTTATTTTTTAGTTTGAGTCAGGGTTTCACTAAGTTGCTGGTTTAGTCAGCTTTTTCATCACTATGACCAAAAGACCTGAAAAGAACAACACAGAAGAGAAAAAGTATATTTTGGCTGAAGATTTCAGAGGTCTGAGTCCACAGATCTGGACTCAGGGTGAGGTAGAACATTGATGGCATAAGTGCATGGCAGAGGAAGGCAGCGAGGACATGGCAAACAGGAAGCAGAGAGAGTGCTTCACTCAATGGGTCAAAATATATACCCCAAAGGCAGCCCAAGGTGACCTACTTCCTCCAGCCCCACCCTACCTGCCTACCCTTACTATGAGCTAATCCACTCACTAGGTTATAATTCTCATGATCTAATCATTCCACTTCTGAACTTTCTTGCATTGTCTCACACTTGAACTTTGGAGGGACACCAAATATCCAAACCAAACAGTAGCTGAAGGTCTTCCTAAATTGCTGAGACTGACCTTGGATTTGTGATCCTCCTGTCTCAGCCTCCCAAGTTGCTGGAATTATAGGCATGTACCACCCTTCCCAGCCCTTTGGTATATTTCCTTATTCAACTTAAATCAAGAAAAGCATCTATCAAAAGTATGCAGAACCATCTGCATATATAGCTAGACCACAAGCAAAGAAGCTGGATAAACACTTTTGGCTGTCACTCAGTTATGGCTCTAATGAGAATACATATGCATTATATATTCATTAAGGCTGTTATGAATAATCTTATAAAAATTTTAAAGATGCTTTCTTCCTTTTATTCTGTCATATTTGAAAAACTAAAACTGAATCTCTAAGATATATTTTTGCCGCAGTCCGGCTGCAGCAAAATAACCGGGGGGTGACGAACAACTTGTGTGCATTGATACAGCATGAGTGGGAGCCGTTTATTGCAGGACAGGAGCAGTATTTATACATTCCACACAGCTTATCTAATTAGCATAAACTAGATACATCAGTCAACCAATCAGGAATCTCCACACTTAATGGCTCGCTTTTGTTACTTCTCAAACCACTCCCTCTGGCATTTTGCCAGGCACCATCCAGACTTGTTTATGAACTCTAACATTCCCCTGGCAAAATGCCAGGTGTTATTTTGACTAGTTTACAGACTCTAACATATTTTATCAGTAGAACTTAGAATCCATTCATTCAACAGTCACAAAAAGAACAAAAAACACATTTTCTTGTCAGTTTATAGCAACAATTATCATGTTGTATGACATTTATTTTGTAGTATCTGCCTTTATATTATTTCTCTCTCAAACTCTTCATATAAATTGACTTAATATTCAGCTGTTAAAGGTACTGACAAATAAAAACCACTAAACCTATGGCATTTAACTCGGAAGAAGATGTGCTTGTAATAATATTTAAACCAGACATGGTTTTCAGTTAGTCCCATGTATTTTTGTCCTTTGCCTTACAGTGCATTGTCAAGGTGGAGATTTGATTAATTTGATTAATGTTAATAGCTTCTAGGTCTGCTTTAATACACAGATTTTATAGATCCCAGATTTCAGGAATTAATGTTCATAGTGGGAGATCAACTGCATTAATAGTCCTAATTCTTCCACCCTTCCCTATGCTTTTGCTCTTTTGTCAAAGAACCTTGCAGTGCCTTCTCTGAGCAGGATGTTGTGTTCCATCCCTTTATTTTGGGTGCCTTCCTATGACTTGTTTTGACCAATATGATGTTAGCAGACTTGACCCAAACAAAGGCTTCAAAAGACATTTGAAGGATTGACAACTTCTCTTGCTCATCTGCCTTTGCCTTGATACTATGACTACTGGAAAAAAAATGAGTCATTAATTTAGAATGGGTGATATGGACATCAGAAAAGACCTGAGGGAGAAAGGTACATAATAATGCATAATGTAACATATGATATTGAGCTGCCTCTTAAAGATTAATAGGAATTCATTAGATAGACTGAAGCAAAATTATATTTCAGGTAGGAGAAATGGCATATATTAAAATTGTGAGGTGTAAAAGAGCTTAGAATATTTAAAAACTCAAATAATTAGGTGGAATCATGTAATCACAAAGTCATTATATGGCATGCTAGGAGTTTACATTATATCTTGCAATTTTGGCAGTGGGGGTTACTGAGGAGTTTTAAAACAAGGTATTGGTTGGTATTATTTTAAAATGAATACTAAATCATCTAGTTTTATGCTATATATGTATATATATTATATATGTACACATATACATATATACATGCACAATTTTAAAATTTCAACTCTATTTCAGTAATGTTATGGAAAATAAGGCAATGTGCTTCTGATGAAAGAACATAAACTCCATTAGATATAAGGTTTTTTTATGGCAACCCTAAACTTTGGTTTTATAGATAGAGATGAAAGCAGATAAGTGAAATGGGAGGAAATGGGGGCATACTATTTTTCCCCTGCATTTCTAATGAACAGAAACGGAAACTTAGAGGCATAGAATTAAGAATTATAGAATGTATAGAGAAATAAATGGAACAAAAACAAAACTTGAATCAACAAATGAATGGCAGGAAAAAAGCTTAAAGGAACAATAAGAAATCATGTAAAGTAGGAAAAATAGGATGGCAAAAATACATCTAAACATATCAGTGATTACTTTGAATATGTATATGCTAATTTGTGTATTTAAAATATAGATTCTCAGATTGGTATTTGAAACAAGCAAACTCGGCTATATTTTATTTACAAAGACACTCATGTGAAAATGATGGTAAAGATTGAAAATGCAGAGACAACTGTGAATTTGACATATGAAAAAAGAAGGAAGCAATAGCAGAAGTATAAATGAGTGAAAAAACTATAGCAGAGGTCAAATGGGGACAAAATTGGTTAAAGTTGTTAAAAATTTCACAAATGTCTTAACAAAGTAGAAAAAACTTCCATTTCTGCATCTGGGAACTGAACAATTGCAAAATATATAAGGCAAATGTGAGAATCCTTTCACAATATAGAGGAAATGACGAAAGCTATAACACTAGGGGGGAAAAGATTATAGATGGTAAGAAGCAAGAATGGAACCAAACAAATTGACAATTGGGTTCTCTAAAGCAAAGATTATAGTAACTAGTAGAAGGATTAGTGAAAGATTTAGTAGAGCAATGTATGTGGTCACAAGAAAAACAGTAGCAATAAAACATGCAACCTGAAAAGGTACATATTTTCTACCTGGAAAAATGACTGAAAATTGACTAAAACTAATATATATCCTGATGATTTTTAATTTCAAGGATGAGCAAGAAAGATCTTATAAACTTCAGTAGAAATATTAAGTTCCATGCAAAGGAAACTAAATTCAAATCCTTTCAGTACTTTTTCCATGTGGATAAAGACAAGAAAGGCTAATTAAAAAAATATATATTTGTCCTTGCATATGGAAAGAATGCTTTTATTTGTTTATTTTTATGTGATGCTGAAGATTGAACCCAGTGCCTCATGCATGCTAGGCAAGCGCTCTACCACTGAGCCCCAGCCCCAGCTCTAGGATGGCTAATTTTGAGAGAAAAATATCTGACATTTTACTTCTTACAAACAGATATGATTTCTTCATATGTTATCACACAAAATACTCTTTTGCATAAAGGGACTCAAACCATCTATTACCAGTGTATTCTTCCTGAAAAAGCTAACATTGAGAATGGACTCAAAAGTTGTAGAATCAGAAATGAAATTCTGGTTTTAAAAGGTTGTGTATAGTTGTTACCCCTGATCTGTGGTTTCATTTTCTGAGGTTTTATTAACTCTTGGTCAAGTGTGGTCTGAAAATATTAAATGGAAAATTCCAGAAATAAGTATAATTTTTAAGTTGCACACTTATTTACAAAGAAAGCCATAAGCTAAAATGATGATAAAGATTTAAAATGCAGAGACAATTATGCACTAGACATAAAGGAGAAAGCAATGACAGAAAAACAGATACTAAACACAATTATAGTTAAGATCAAGTGGGGACAAAAATGAATGCTTCTATTTGAGGATGATATGATCCTATACCTAGAAGACCCAAAAGGGTCTACAAAGAAACTACTAGAGCTAATAAATGAATTCAGCAAAGTAGCAGGATACGAAATCAACACACATAAATCAAAGGCATTCCTGTACATCAGCAACAAATCTTCTGAAATGGAAATGAGGAAAACCACCCCATTCACAATATCCTCAAAAAAAATAAAATACTTGGGAATCAACCTAACAAAAGAGGTGAAAGATTTATACAATGAAAACTACAGAACCCTAAAGAGAGAAATAGAAGATCTTAGAAGATGGAAAAATATACCCTGTTCATGGATAGGCAGAACTAACATCATCAAAATGGCGATGTTACTTAAAGTTCTCTATAGGTTCAATGCAATGCCAATCAAAATCCCAACGGCATTTCTTGTAGAAATAGATAAAGCAATCATGAAATTCATATGGAAAAATAAAAGACCCAGAATAGCAAAAGCAATTCTAAGCAGGAAGTGTGAATCAGGAGGTATAGCGATACCAGATTTCAAACTGTACTACAGAGCAATAGTAACAAAAACAGCATGGTACTGGTACCAAAACAGGAGGGTGGACCAATGGTACAGAATAGTGGACACAGAAACCAATCCACAAAATTACAACTATCTTATATTCGATAAAGGGGCTAAAAGCATGCAATGGAGGAAGGATAGCATCTTCAACAAATGGTGCTGGGAAAACTGGAAATCCATATGCAACAAAATGAAACTGAATCCCTTTATCTCACCATGCACAAAAGTTAACTCAAAATGGATCAAGGAGCTTGATATCAAATCAGAGACTCTGCGTCTGATAGAAGTAAAAGTTGGCTCCGATGTACATATTGTGGAGTCGGGCTCCAAATTCCTTAATAGGACACCCATAGCACAAGAGTTAATAACTAGAATCAACAAATGGGACTTACTCAAACTAAAAAGTTTTTTCTCAGCAAGAGAAACAATAAGAGAGGTAAATAGGGAGCCTACATCCTGGGAAAAAAGCTTTACTCCTCACACTTCAGATAGAGCCCTAATATCCAGAGTATACAAAGAACTCAAAAAATTAGACAATAAGAGAACAAACAACCCAATCAACAAATGGGCCAAGGACCTGAACAGACACTTCTCAGAGGAGGACATACAATCAATCAACAAGTACATGAAAAAATGCTCACCATCTCTAGCAGTCAGAGAAATGCAAATCAAAACCACCCTAAGATACCATCTCACTCCATTAAGATTGGCAGCCATTATGAAGTCAAACAACAACAAGTGCTGGCGAGGATGTGGGGAAAAGGGTACACTTGTACATTGCTGGTGGGACTGTAAATTGGTGCGGCCAATTTGGAAAGCATTATGGAGATCCCTGGGAAAGCTGGGAGTGGAATCACCATTTGACCCAGCTATTGCCCTTCTCCGACTATTCCCTGAAGACCTTAAAAGAGCATACTATAGGGATACTGCTACATTGATGTTCATAGGAGCACAATTCACAATAGCTAGACTGTGGAACCAACTTAGATGCCCTTCAATAGATGAATGGATTAAAAAATGTGGCATTTATACACAATGGAGTATTACTCAGCACTAAAAAATGACAAAATCATGGAATTTGCAGGGAAATGGATGGCACTAGAGTAGATTATGCTAAGTGAAGCTAGCCAATCCCTAAAAAACAAATGAAAAATGTTTTCTTTGATATAAGGAGAACAACTAAAAATAGAGCAGGGAGGAAAAGCATGAGAAAAAGATTAACATTAAACAGGGATGAGAGGTGGGAGGGAAAGGGAGAGAGAAGGGAAATTGCATGGAAATGGAAGGAGACCCTCATTGTTATACAGAATTACATATAAGAGGATGTGAGGGGAAAGGGAAAAAAAACAAGGGAGAGAAGTGAATTACAGTAGATGGGGTAGAGAGAGAAGATGGGAGGGGGGGAGGGGGGATAGTAGAGGATAGGAAAGATAGCAGAATACAACAGTCACTAGTATGGCAATATGTAAAAACGTGGATGTGTAACCGATGTGATTCTGCAATCTGTATACGGAGTAAAAATGGGAGTTCATAACCCACTTGAATCAAATGTATGAAATATGATATGTCAAGAGCTTTGTAATGTTTTGAACAACCAATTAAAAAAATGAATGCTTGGTGTTAACCATCCCCTTTACCTCCCATATCCACACTGTGTACCTGACCCACCTGTTTGTCACTGAATAGCTGTCTTGGTTATCAGATCAACTGTTGCTGTATACCAATACTTGTTATTTCAGTAACACTCACTTCATCCCATAACTTAGGCATTGTTTCAACTCACATCATCACAAAAAGAATGACTATAATACAAGATATTTAGAGAGAGAGAGAAGAAAGGAGAGAGATTGTATCCACATAACTTCTATTTTAGTGTTTGCTAAGGTTGTTCAATTATTAGTTATTGTTAATCTCATACTGTATATAAGTATAAATTAAAATTTACCATAGGTGTTTATGCATAGGAAAAATATAGGATTTAGTACTATCTATGTTTTCAAGCATTCACTGAGGGTTTTGGTACATATTTCCTTCAGATAAGGGGGTGGGGACTACTGTATTAGTTCACTCAGGCTACCATAACAAAATATCTTATACTGTATGGCATAAACAACAGAAATTTATTTTCTTACATTTCTGGACATTGAAAGTTCAAGACCAAGGTACCATAATGATCAGTTTCTTTTCAGGGCTCTCTTCGTGCTTTGAAGATGTCTTCATTTTCTCTCTGTTCTCCCGTGACTTTCCCCAGTGGGGACTTGAAGAGTGAGCAAGGGAGAGCTCAGTTATCTCTTCTTAGAAGGACATTATTCCTATTAGATTAGGACTCTACCCTTATATCTCATTTAACTTTAATTACTTCCCTAAAGACACATCTCCAAAAGCAATTAAATAGGAGGTTATGGCCTTAATATATAAATTTTGATGGACACAAAATTCAGTCCATAACATGTATAAAATGAACATTAAAATTATTCAAACATAAATATTATTAGGATTGCATGTGTACTGTTAAAATTATAACTCTCAAAATATAAGTATACAAAGTAAAGTAATGTGAGATTTATGTTCCATGCTATGTCAATAAACACAGGCATGAAATAGGTTTGTATTATAGTGTTATATTATTTTTTTCTCATTCATAGTGTACTTTACCGGCTTACTACTACTACTATGTATAATAGTTTTTATCTTAACATTCTAGTTTTCTGTAATTTTAAAGTAATTATATCAGAAGTTGATTTACTATGTAAAAGATGTAGATAATTTTGCAACATGATGTATAAGTTAATTTGTTCTACTGCAGTAAGCATTATATATATTTACCATTTATATATACCTTAAATATATATGTCATGAAAAATATATATTTATCATGTTCTGTACCTTAGGTGCACAGAATACATCCATTTTAAAAGTAATGTAGAAGATGAAGTTACATTGTAATGTACTATATGCATCTGATGATTAAAAATATTTTCAATTTTTACAATTTGTCTCTTGTAATTCTAAATCCAATTACTAATAACATGAGAAAGCTCTTCAAGGAGCAATTGAATTAAAATATATAAATTCAACTCTCTAAGCATTTGCTATATCAATTTGATCATTCATCAGGATTTTTCCTAAAAATCTTTAATACTTTTGCATACCCTAAGAAAAATAGCAAGTGTAGTGCAAGAGCCCAGCACACTGAAGTAAGACCTTGTCATTTTCCCCATGACTTCTCAATGCTATTTGCATCTTTTCTTGAAATTTAAATTTTAAAATTAGTTATTAAACATAAATTATATGAGATCAAAATCTGATTATTTTAAAGCACATTAGGCTTAAAAACATGATTTTATTAGTTTAATAATGTGAAGTATGACTTTATATCATAAAATGTTATCTGAAATTTAACTTATAACTGACACCTTTTTTCATTTCTTTGTTTATATAGAAGAAAGATATTAAAAGTATATATAACATTATGCCACAGTTAATTTCATATTTTTATATATAATGCACTAATGAAAAAAAGTACAAATAAATAGAAGAAAGACCAGTAGAGGAAAGAAAACATGAGGAGGGAGGAGGGAAAGGAAAGGGGAAATACTGGGGACTAAATTGGAGCAAATTTTTTAAGTATGTCAAAATGAGGGCTGTGGTTATAGCTCAGTGGTAGAGTGCTTGCCTAGCGTGTGTGAGGCACTGGGTTTGATCCTCAGCACCCCATAAAAATGAATAGATAAAATAAATATATTGTGTCCATCTACAACTAAAAAATAATTTTCAATGAATCCCAATATTATATGTTTATAATGAACTAATACAGTTTATTTTTTAAAATATATAGGATGGAACTGAGATTCAAGAATCAAAAATAATTGACACAGTTGATATCTCTAATCCCTTAAATCAGATTTCAAAATATGACTCTATTTTATAAACTTAAAATTGGTTAGTCAGTCCATTTTATTCAGATTCATTTGTTTTTCCCAAATTGCTTTAGAATGGAAAAGGTAAACATTATCAATGAAATACAATAAGGGAAATTATTTGTACTTACAATTTCCATTCCAACTATTAAATCCCCCAAAGTATTCCTTTCTTTGTCTTACATTGGCAATTAGGAAGAGGAAAGATTGCTAAAATCCTAAATTTACTGCAGTATATTTTTTAGAAGGAGTGTATGACTAGGATCAAACAGTTAGATTTAAGCATTCTACATGAAAGGATAATTAAGGGAAATTTATATCTGCTTTATGATCTGTAATTTAAAGATTATTCTAAACAACTTTGAGAAATTTATATAAATGCACATTATACATATATGTGTACATATAAAAATACATATACACATGTACACTATAATTATAGGTATAGCAATTATGTTGTATTAAATTAGAATAAAAGGCATATGCTTAAAAATTCATTTATCTTTCTCTTTTAAGATATTGAAACCTTGTCTCTTAAATGCAGTTTCATCCAGAACTCTATTTATTGACATGATTTTGTGTCTCAATCATTCTTGGGCCTTTGTGTGTGGCTAGTGAATAAACTAAGAAACCATGGACATTTCTCCAGATGTTTTATGAACTAGTCTTAGAGGTAATTTATATCATGCTTGTCTATTTTCTGGTCTAGAATGCAACCACATGGCCCAAAATAACTGCCAAGGGGTAAGGAAATATGTATTTTTCAAAGGAAGAGAAGACGATAAACTTTCTACCATAGATTTATAGGGCATTTTTATTATTTTGGACCAATAGTAATTCTATCTTGGTTATACATAGACCCTGAACTGAAAAGATGATGAAGTAACAGAAGACAAAGTATAAATAGTTATTTTTTTCACTGAATTTGTGTGAATTAAGAGAAGCAAATGTAGTTACCAATAATATCATAATCAGTGGCTCTCAGATTAGAAGCCACACATCTAGTGGAGAGCTCAATTTCTGTATGGGAAATATAACCATTTTATTTTGCATACTTGCATTTGAGATTTTAAATTAGGGGTTAGCACTCTGCCTTTTTTATTTTTTGGAAATAAAGTATCATTGGAACACAGTATTGTCCTTTGTTTTTGTACTGTCTGGCTAATTTTAAACACAATAGCAGAATTGAGTAGTTGTGACAGACTGTGCGCCACAAAACTGAAAATCTTTGCTGCCTGGCTTTTTGGCAGAAAATGTTTGGCTACCCCAGCTTTAAAGCCATGAGGTGTGAACTCCTAAGTTTCCTTTTACCATTACAGAACTTTCAATTGTACCCCCACAGAAAACAATCTAAAAGCTATTAAATTCCAACTGTAACACCTGGTTAACAATGTTGGTTGTTTAGTTTCAAAAGATTCAAACTGAAATTGAATTAAGGAACACTGGGAATCCTTATTGAACAGTGTTTCTTTGAAATGATTTCCTGCCTGTGGAGGCCAGATTTGAATGTATTTCATAGTTGTCTTTCAATTATATATAAATGAACACAAAGATAAATTGTCTATAAAATTACAGTTTTATTCTCAGATATTTCCTATCCTAGTGATATAATTTTCAGTCTTTTAAAATAGTTTTAAAAATAGCTGTAAAGGGGCTTTAAAATGTGGTATAAATCTTACTGCTACCTGGGGCATGTTTTAAATAGTAAGCTGGTAAGGCGTTGCTGAAATAAGTCTTTGTGTTCTCAAACCTATTTGTGCATTAAATAGTGCATCATGCATCCCACTGTAAATGGAGCATACTGAGGGGCCAAATTTCCAATTTAATTATAATTGTTAAAATCCCATATAACATGTTGTTTAAAAATATCTAAAATAAAATATAATGGTATGAGCTATTCTTACCAAATGACTTTATATAAAATAGTTAACTCAATTAAGAGCAAAAATGTTCTAATTGTTTAGGGCCATTAAAATCAGGAAATGATATTTTGGTTTTTAGGGTCTTTATGTTTAACTATTAAAAATTAAAACAAAAATTATGATGATTACTCACTTCATGCTCAAATATTATAATGAATTATTTTATTTCACTTAGAAGCACATGTATTTTATAATATAATTGCAGTCTACACTGAGATAATATTTTTTCCCATTAAGGTTGGGCTTCCTCTTTGGTTCCAGTGATACAATGATGATAACAGTAGATTCAGTCTTTGCTCTCCTGGAGCTATAATAATCAAGGAATAAAAGAAGATATTAAATTATTATTAATAAATAAGATGAAATTTTCAAGAATAGATGAATGCTACAGATGGTGTACATAATCCAAATTTATAAAATACATTTTCTTCTATTTTCATGCGGGATCCATGTGAAAACATTTCTTTAACCATTTATAGTGACATTAATTATCAAAATGAATGACAAGGCAAACAAAGAAATTAATATGCATGTAAGAATTTAAAGTGTATTTTTTTGGAAAGTGCCTTGTTAACTTATAGTGATTTTGTTTTAGTTTACATGTATTTTCAGAGTCTAGACACCTTATGAGATGGCCACACAGTCTCAAAGGAACTCTGTCGGAATCCAAGCTTGGTCCAAACTACAAAACAGATGATTTGCTGTCAAAGTTCTTACCTCTTATCTTATAATAACTTTGAGTTTGCCATTTTCTCCATCTGTTTATTAGCTTTGTACAGTAACCTTTACTTCCCCAGCAGAATTTCTAAAATAACAATTAAAATACTTTAGTAGACCAACTTTAGCAGTCTCAAAAAAGGAGCTTGTTAGGATATTCAGATTCCTTGGCCAGGTTTTAGTCTTACTATATGAGATTCTGAGGTGAGCAGCCCTGAGAATTGGTCCAAACCAAATCATAAAGTAGGGTAATGGCAGACAATGTCATAATGTGTTATTCATCAAATTAGGTATTTCCATTTTAAAAGTGATCTTTATGAAAGAAGTACTTAAACTAGAGGGAAATGTTAAGTTGGAAGAATTTAAGATAAACTGAGGATAACATATAGATATATGAGTTTGGTTTCTATATTTCTCTGTTATGAAGTAAGTATCTGGTGGTTCCATGCATACTCCCAACTACATGTGTGATATTATTTTTATTTGATTAGATTTTACTACCCTACCCACCCGCCACATTCATACACAAGAAAAATTATAAGAGATGATTACAAAAAAATTCTCAATCATATTCCTGTTGAGAAAATTCAAGGTTTTTTTTTTCATGTACAATTCTGTATTTTACTATCAACTAGTGATTTTTAATAGTAAATGCTACAGGGGAAAAAAACTTACCTTATGACACTTTAAATATTTCATGTTTACGATATTTTATTGTTATTTTCTGATCATTTTAGGAATAGCAAAGGATCTTTAGATAGAAATTTATACAGCAATAAAGATCATGAATTGCTGTACTAAATAAAAATATTAGGACACAGAATAATATATATTATACAACATTATTTTTATATGGATCAAAAAATGCAAAACTGAACAGCAGATTTTAGGGATATTTTTAAAAGGTAAAGGAATGAAGTCATATGATGACTTCTAGAAAGGACAACTAGAGAATTATTACAAACTTTCCTGCTGAGGACAGTTGAATAGTTAGATAAACTTAAATAAGTTTCTAAGTGCATCAAAAAGCCAATAATAGAATAAGAAATTACCAAATATAGGTGTATGTGTGTGTGGGGGGGGATTATAAGAGTAAAGAGAGGTAAACTCAGTATTGAAGTGATGTTTTGCACCTCAGGACATTTGCTTCTTGTAAAGAAACAACTGTGAAACCAAGACAACTTTTAGTTGCCTTTGGAGAGTATGATGAAACATATAATAAGACAGAAAAATATGAGAATGAGTAGAACAAACAGAACACAAAATTTTGTGTTTTGTTAGAATCATCAAGGTATAAAATAACTATACTTTTTTCATTGCATTAAAAGGAAAGCTTAAAAATATATTCAGGAAACATATAACTATAATGTATACATGAAAACAAACAAAATAGAATTATTAGGGCAGAAAATTAAAACAAATCATTCAATATACTTACTTAATAGCAGATTAAAAGAGCAGAAGAAATAACTAGTGAATTAAAAACAAACATTTACAAGGATAATTAGTGAGCTGGAATGTTGGTGAAAAATATTAAAATAAGGCACAATGAAGCAAAGATCCAAAAATCTAAAATAGAGGCTCAAAGTTATAGTGAATATAATAAGAACATATATTACACAGTTAATATCAGTAAGAAGGAGAAGGGAGAATTAGGGAGCAGACAATATTTGAAGAGATAATACCTGAAAAACATCTAAAACTGATGAAAGATATTATGCCAAGGATGTAATTAGCCCATCAATCTTCAGTCAAGATAAATATACGTATGTGCACATATTTACACATATACTTATTAAACACTTCATAGAGAAACAGGAAAAAATAGGCAAAAAGAAATTTAAAAATGATCCAATGAGAATAAGTTGGACAACTTCCAAGGGAGAAATAGACTGTAAGTTACAGTAGAATTCAGGGATGGGGTGTGGCTCGGTGGCAGAGCACTTGCCTAGCATGTATGAGGCACTGGGTTTGATTCTCAGAACCACATATAAATAAATAAATTAAAGGTCCATTAACAACTGAAAATATTAAAATAAGAAGTTACAGTGGAATTCATAATAGGATTATATGTTCCATTTGTGGGATTTCTCTCATATGTGGAAGCTAGAGAGAAAAGGAATCCCATGAAAATCCAAGAGAAACCAGTAGAGTAGAAAATGGGAATTGAAGGAAGTAGGAGGGGAGGGAATGGGCAGGTAGAGGGGAATTAAATAGACCAATTTATGCTCTGTGTATGTACAAATATATCAAAATGAATCCTGTTATTTTGTATAATTATAATGCACCAATAAAACCTTTTAAAATTAAATCTTATATCTATGTCCAGGGAAAACACTTCTCTGGAACTAATGTTAAAGAAATGGGAGGATTAGAAATGTAGAAATGGCAAAATCTAGAAATGGCTATCATCAAACCCAGTCAAAAAGACATTCTAAAGGTTGTGATTCAGCAATAAAGAAATCTCTAAAAGAGATTCATGAAGAAATGGAAAATAGAGAAAACAAATGAAAGCAATAATATCAGATCTTAAATAGAATAAAAATGTGCACTAAAATAAGTATTTTAACTTTAAGGTAGCTTCATTAAAGCTTAATTAAAAATTTTAGGGCTTTTTAATTATTTGGAATAATAAAGCTATGAATTAATATCATATTTTAATATATGGAATAATAAAATTAAAATAGGTAATAAGCATAGGGTTTAGAATAATAATAATCTCTGACAAGACTGTAAGATGAAAATATAAAATAAGGCCCATAGACAAAAGAGGGATGTTATGTTCTAGTTCTTAAGTTGGATAGTGGTCCTTGGATAATTTTTTAAATTTTATTCTTCTTTAATTTATACCTAAAGTACATTTATTATGTATCAATTATACATAATTACATTAAAAACAAATTAAGTATATTATGGCCAAAAAATGGAAATCATTTTTTATAAATTGATGATATAGCAAACAAAGGAATGAATAAATCAGTTGAATTTTTAAAACTTTTTGAACAAAATACATAAATTATTGGTATAACAGTAATGAATCAGGATAACTCATAATATATTAATGATTTTTATGAGAGTTATCAATTCACTTTTCTCAATTATTACTTCTCCAATAGATTGTAATTGCCTTTGCCTCATCACCATACGTTTTTCTGTTCTTTTCACAATATAGAATGTTTCTGGGAAGGCATTAAAATACTCACGTAATTCTGGGTTGGTGTCATGGCTCAGCAGTGGGGAACTTGCCTAGTGCATGTGAGGCCCTGGGTTCGATCCTCAGCACCACATAAAAATAAATAAATAAAATAGAGGTATTGTGGTCAAACTACAACCAAAAAATAACTATTAAAAATACATAATTCTGGATTTATCTCTCTCTGATGAAGCAAGTAAGCACTAAGAAAAATCAACAAATACATGTCTTACTTTATATTAATTAATTGATTATTGTAGTGCTGGGAATTGGACCCAGAACATTATGCATACTATACAAGTACTTTGACACTGACATACATCCCTGGCTTATGTCCTCTTTTAGCTTGAATAGATGCTTTAGTATAGATTTCTCCTAATTTGTGAATATACAGGCTCATACCAAACATGTTTTCACTTCCACAAATAAATGTGTACAAGTGGATTTTATTTCATATCTATGACAAATATTTAAGTCATTTATATATGAAATAATTATTCTGGTTCACTGTTATTATTTATTGTTATTAGACATTGTAATTTTGTCATTTTCCACACATTTCATTTAATCTGATTTTTAATTTATATAAAATATGGGATTCAAAAGTTTTTATATTGCATACATACAAACAACACAGTTGAACTCTACATAGTCAATAGCAATAGTTTATTGTAATATGTAGCAATTAATATATGTAAATTTTCATGGAAGGTTTTTATTTCATCTTCAAATTTGAAGCTTAATTTTGCTGGATACAAGATTTTTGGTTGACACCCATTATTTTTCAGAGCTTGAAATATGTTATTCCAGGATCTTCTAGCTTTCAGGGTCTGTGTTGAAAATTCTGCTGTTATCCTAATTGGTTTACCCCCTATATGTAATCTGATTCCTTTCTCTTGTGGCTTTTAAAATTTTCTCCTTATTCTATATGTTCGTCATTTTCATTATAATGTGTCTTGGTGTGGATCAATTGTTATTTTGCACATTCAGCATCCTGTAGGCTTCTTGGATATGGATTTGTTTCATTCTTCATGTCTAGAAAGTTTTCTGATATTATTTCATTAAACAGATTGCTCATTCCTTTGGTTTGGACCTCCATGCCATCTTCTATCCCCATAATTCTTAAATTCGGTCTTTTTATGCTATCCCATATTTCTTGGATGTTCTGCTCATAGTTTCTTATCATTTTCACTGTGCTGTCTATGTTCTTTTCAAGATGATATAATTTATCTTCATTATCTAATGTCCTATCTTCTAAGTGGTCTACTCTTGGTGATGCTCTCATTTGAGTTTTTAATTTGGTTTATTATTTCCTTCATTTCAAGGATTTCTTTTCTTTTTTTCTTTTTTTCTTTTTCTTTCTTTCTTTTTTTTTTTTTTTTGTATAACCTCTATCTCCCTGTTGAGTTGATCTTTTGCTTCTTGGATTTGTTTTTGTAGCTCATTATCAAACTGATTTTTCACTGCCTGTATTTGTTGTCTAATGTCTTCTTTGAGATCCCCAAACAATTTAATCATATATATCCTGACGTCTTTCTCTGTCATTCCTTCTGCTGTAGCTGTCAGTTGTTCTAATGATGTGTTGTCCTGAATTATTTGTGGTACTTTCTTCCCTTGTCTTTTCATGTTGCTCGCGTTTCCCCTCTCCCCTGGCCCCCACTCTATGTGACTGGTGTTTTATTGTTTTTACCCTATAAATTTTGTAGTGCTCTTGTATGGTTCCAAGATCCCTCCTTTGTGGGGAAGGACAATGTTAACAGACCTTATATCAACAGTACATCACCTATGAACAAATTATTGTTATTAAGACATTTATATTTAGTCTCAATGTCAAATTGTTGGATTCAATTATTATTTAAGATATAATCAGTAGTTTCATAAAAGGTGTACAGTTTTTGGTAGCAGACAGTGAACTGAGTGATGGGCGTAGGACATTATGCTAAGGGGGAAAGATGTGAGTGTATGGAGTTAATTTACCTTAAGAAATTTGAAGGAGAACTCTAATGCAGAGGGTTGGAAGCTGGGGAATAAACAGGAAGTAACTTAGAGTAGACAAGTACATGGGAGGACAGTACAGTACCTAAAAACAGACACACATATGTATTTAGAAAATGACAGCTGTTAAAATAGTAAAGTTTGGATGCTGCAAGAAGAAAAAAAGAAAAAAACGGAAAAGAAAGAAAAAAGAGAAGAAAGAAAAGAGAATTAAAAAATTTTAAAAAAAACCAACAACAACAAAGAAAACTCTTAGAATTTCGTTTCCTTTCTGCTTCGCTTCTCTTCCAGTAGGTGGCCTTGTATTAACCAGGGTGAGAGGACTTGAGCCCCTCTCCCCTCCATTGTCTCCCTCTTCTGCCTGGAGCTTCCCAATCCTAGTTTCTCTGATTTGCTTCAGCTTTTTCGCTCTTAAGTCACTAGATCCTTCCCCTCCTTTGCTTATCAGGTCTCAACTGCGGTGCTTCTCACTCTGGGGCTCACACCAGATGGTTGGTGCCCTGGTTGCACTGTGCTCTAGCTCCCATTCAGCTGAGAGCAGTTTTTGAGCTGGGTAGTCACTGTGAAGAGTAATCGTCTCTGGGAAGGGAGGGAGGGGAGAAAGTTGGAAACCAGGTGCCTGTTCAAAGAAGGTCTGTGCTGATAGCCAGTGGTCCTGCTCCCGTTCAGCTGAGAGTGGGATTTTGTGCTGGTTATTCACTGTGCCAAGTAATCACAGCTGGGGAGGGAGGGGTGGGGAGGAAGTAGGAAACCAGGTGCCTGTTCAAACAGAGGTCTGTGCTGATAGCCAGCGCTTCTGCTCCCATTCAGCTGAGAGTGGGTTTTTGCACTGGGTAGTCACTGTGCCAAGTAATCGCAGCTGGGAGGGTGGGGGAAGTTGGGAACCAGGTGCCTGTTCAAATGGAGATCCTTGCTGATAGCCACACCCACCAAAAATGGTGAGAGGGGTTTTCCAAGATGGAGTCAGTCTGTTTCCAGCGCTGGGGTAGTCTGGTGAGGTGTGGGGAGCTGGGATGGCTTTGTGCTGTGGCTAAATTGCAGCCTTGTGGCCTGCATGGGAGTAACAGGCAGCTGTTTAGGTGTTTCTGTTATGCTGCTTGAGTGCCCTGTGTGCTAGAACTGCGGGCTTTGGGTCCAGAGTCTGGAGTCTTACTGGAACACAGAGACTCTGATTTCTGTGCAGGTGGTGGCAGCTCTGATGGTTTCTGTGAAAATTCTCTGTGCAGGGGTCCTGTTGCATGCTCTGAGATGTTGTAGTCCGTCTAGGTGAGGCCTTGTGGAGACGCTGCGTGACTGTTTTCTTGGTTTAATTCCACAGAGCAGCCATCCTCTATTCTGCCATCTTGGATCCAAAAGGAGAGAACCTCCCAGCACCCTCTCTGCCTCATAGTGTCAGGTGACCTGAGCTCTAGCCAGAAGTGAAGGAAAAAGCGCTTCAGCCCACCGATCCTGCACAGAAAACACTAGATGCTGAGAGGCAGAAGGCACTTGGGATCATCTGTTGGATTGGGACTGCTACAGAGGCTACTATGGAGCCCGCTGGAGCCACTGTTCCTGCTGCTGCTGCTGCCGCCACAGCCCAAGTGGAAATTGTCTGCAAAGGTGAGAAACCGGAGAGAAGGGATGGTGGGTTTTTAAGGACAGCCAATGAAGCAACGTGAGTAGTTGGCCACAACTTGAAGTGGTCGGGTTCCAACTTCCTGCTACCCCAAACCTAGCTCAGCTACCCTCTCTTTAATTGGTAACCAACAGAAAACCTTAATATATGTAAATTTTAAAATAATCTTTTTCTAGGGTTTTCAGGCAATCCTTTGACTCCATTATCCTAGTAAGAATTATAATTTCCTTATAGGTCATTTAAACATCTCATTTTATTGTGGTTTTTATCATGGCAGTATTTGATGTGTTGAAAAAAAAATCACTCATTTCAGGATCTCAGTATTTTGAATACAGCAGAATATATAGAGACATTGGTAAAAATTTCTGTGTTAAAGAAATTATGTCACAAATTACAGGTTTTTGAACTCATACCATTTGAGGAATAACACCTCATGTTCTCATGTAAAGCCTAGTTGCCCAGAGTTTAACTTTCATTTTAAAAAAATTGAATATTTGATTTCCTAGAGGGAAAAATTATAAAAATTGAAAATTTCAATTTGGGAAAATAAAGATGCTTTTTTTTAGTGATACAGTCATAGCACCTATCTGAAATAGTTAATGGTGTAGTAGAGGGAATACATAAACTTAGAAAATCTTTAAAAAGTAGAATCCACACTGGGTTCAATCCTAGCACCACAAAACAAAAAACAAAACAAGAATTCACTTTTGAACTAAAAGTAGATATTTTACATGTCAAAAAGACCTAAAAGGGAAATAAGGGACACATGAAATTAAAAATGTAGATAAATAAACTTAACCCTATATGAGACTGATTATAGAACCACAAAGAAAAATAATTCAGTTTTGGGAGTTTTTTTAGTCTAGAATTGCAGCTTAGTACATACTTTAAAAAAATATTTTTAGTTGTAGATGTACGCAATACTTTTTTAAAATTTATTTATATATGATACTGAGGATCGAACCCAGTACCTCTCATGTGCTAGGCAAGTGCTTTACTTCTGAGCTATAACCCCAGTCCCTTAGATAATTTTAAAGGACCAAACATACAAAGCAATATTTAATCTTACATAGTAACTTTGTTGTTGGTAGTGGCATTGGCATAGTGATTTTAAACAATATTTTGTTTATCATAGGATAATATAATATCCTATTTGTATCAGCGCAAATGATTAATATAAATGTTTTTGTGAACTAAGTTTCTCACAGTAGGAAAAGAGAAACAACGACTACAAAATGGGGAATACTGAGGAATAGCCTGTGAGGTTGCATTTGAATTAGAGATTATCTAAGTTTTTGTGTGCATTTTCTATTTGCCCACTGAGAGTTTGGAAACAATATACATTTGTAACACACAAATTTACAAGTAAAATACACACAGATTTTAATCTTAAATAAGTTTTCTTAAATGAACGAAAAACTGAAAGTGAATTACATGTCAAAATACTTAGTGTATTAAATATTTTGTTGGCATGTCATCACTAGTTGAGACACTATCATAAATCCCCCTGATAGGGGAAAAATATCTATGTTCTGTTCTGGATACAACATATTATAGGGTAAGTAATATACTGAGAATTGGATGGCAGAAAGCAAGACATTTTTTCTAATATTCCAAGTGTTTTAATGGAGAGCTATTTATCATCCTTTCCTATTATCACTTGGTATTTGAACCATAAAGGTAATTAACTAGGAATAAGTGAACCGAATAATATGCCTATACCTGTCCACCCTTTATCAGCATGACTTTATGATACACAGTGGTAGGAGAAGTATTTTAGCTTGGAGGCAAAAAATAAAATATTAATGTTTTTAATATTGAATGCCTCTATGCCTTTAGAACAATGATTCAATAAAGTGAGTCAGGCCTTGGGATTTAAAGGTGTTAGGGTCACACCTGAATAGCAGCATAGTTTCTCTGCCAGCCCCAGGAATTCTGACTTGGAACTTCTACTTGAAGCTATATCTAAAATTCCCCACATGTTTAAATGATACCTAGCATATTTTTTGTGCTCACTGGTTGATAGATAAAAGAAATTGCTAAATAAAAGAAAGTTAATATTATCTGTGGGAACCTTGCATATTTCTAGATTATTTAATTTTATATAAATAATAAATAAAATAACAAACTCTCAAAATAGCAGGCTTTTGTTTGTTTTCCTCATTTTGACATGCTAGAATATCCAGGGGATTATTATGTTTTGAAATGCAACAAAATACCCTGAAAAATTAAATAAAATATTTTGAGGATGGAAGGATGAGATAAATAAATGCATGACTCACAGAGAAAAAGTAGAAACAGAGACCAAAATAAACAGATAATTTAAGGTCTAAACAAGTAAATCGTTTATCCATCTAAATCCAGAGATATTAAACATAGGCCCTGGTGTCTAAAGTTAAAGGTCATATGTAACAGGATAGGGAGAGAAGGAAAGGGAATAAAAAATGACAATTTATACCAGTGTAAGAAGATTATTTATGAGTATTTATCTGACCACATAAATAATTAACCTGTTTTTATCATTATTAACTGCATATATATATATATATATATATATATATATACACACACACACACACACACATATATATATAATTATATACTAATATTCTTTAGTTACAAGTATTTGTTGATCATAAATTCTTTGTGTTTATAGGCAAATATAATGATAAAGCATAAATTAAAGGAGCATTTAAAGAAATATTACTTCAAGGCCTAGTGTGGTAGTATGTGCTTTCTAAAATCTCAACTATTAGTTACCAACCTTCTAGTTTAAACTTCATTTCTCTCCATTTATCCACAGGGCTAATTATAAATCTGATTTCCATTTTTTGCTATTTTATCACTCAAAGTCTAGCACACTGTATTACTCTTAAAGAATAGGGGTACAATAAAACACCATGTCTCTGAAATGTCCCTTTTTAATTCTTAAAACACTAGCTAAATTAAGGGAACAATGAGAACCAGCCTGGATCAGGAAGTCCTGACACATATTGTTTTGAAGGATACTGGCTTTCTCTTATGCATGCTGGAAACTAGGACAAGTTAGTATCATCTGTAGAAGGCTACTTTGTTGCATGTATGCTTGGACAATTGCTCCATGGGATGCTGGATATATAAGAAAACTAAAAAGTTAATGCTGAGGGTCACTGTTTCTGCTGCCTAATGTATAAAACCCCTAAGTGAAGACAGGCACAGAATTGAGGGCACTGTGGAGAGAATGTATGTCACTCATTCAGTCAGCTGCCACTGGACAAAATGCTGTGTGGGAAGGGAGGTAGTTTGCAAAGCACTTTGAATGTCAGAAGTGATATCTATTCAGTGTATCATCATTGAACTCTTCTTGGAGAAGTCAGTGACCATATAAATCATATGTCTTGCAAAAAATTACAAGTTCAAACCATCTTTCATTATGGTCACAAACACACCTGTAGAGATTTTTAACCATGACTCCATCCTTGGATTTCTTCTTTTGGTATGACAGGGAGAAATACAGGCAAATGCATTTCTTATGTTTCCAATGTATAGCGTTTCTAAAGACTTTTTATATCAATTTATAATTTAAAATTTACAGAGTAAGTTACAGAATGTAAAAGTGAATGATTAGATATAGTCAATGGATATTAACAGGATTCGAGAGCATAATTGTTTAATTAAAGTACCTATGATTTTTCAGGCTTTCTAATGTTTCACAAAGGTCATTTTTTGGCAGGGAAAGTATTGTGTGGAATAAATGAACATCCAGTCAATGGTGTCAGAGAAGAAGGCAAAACATTCTGAGGAGTTAGTATATAGAACATTATCAAGGTAAATACATTATTTGATGTCTTGGAGAAAAATCAGTAAGCTGGATGACTGTTTTCCATTTGAAATCTTGTGTTTGGCCTTGTCCATATCTAATACCTAAGAAAATATTTGGCACATCAAAAATCAGCTTAGTAGAACAAATATAGAAGCAACTGCTATGAAAATTCTATCATTCAAAATAGGGAGAGGGGATGTTTTACATCTGGTTGTTTACTCACGCCTGTATAATAAATTATAAATATATTAATACTCATTGATACAGTTTGTAATATGTAACTATAGTCTGCTCCATTCCATGAATTGCCTTATAATGGTTTAATTCAAAATATGTTGGTTCAATGATGGATATGTACAAATTAAAATATATGCTACAAAAAGAAATGTGCAAACACAAAAACCATACTATAAATGCCTTTGTTATTGAGGTGCCCTATACTTTAAAAAGACCATGTAAAACAATCTACAATCAGTAGTCAAATTATTAGGTGTTTATTCATGTTTTAAAGTAATAATATACATTTGAGTGGATATAATAAGTGTTTCTTAAAAAGAAATTTATTTACGGGGCTGGGGTTGTGCTCAGTGGTAGTGTGCTCTCCTAGCAGGTGTGAGGCCCTGGATTCAATCCTCAGCACCACATTAAAATAAAGGTATTGTGTCCAACTACAACCAAAAAATAAATACTAAAAAAAAATTTATTTAAACTATTTAATATTTGCCACAGTCTGGCTGGGCACAAAATCACGAGCCACTCACAGCCTTGTAGATTCAAACAGCAATTCTTTATTCCCAAAACTCTCACCGGCACTCTACACGCACGTTCTAGGGGAAATCCACACCTCCACCCTGCTCTGCATCCCAAAATACTCTCTGAATCCTGCGAGAACTCAACGGGAACTCAAGGAGCGGGCGGGCACCTGAGGCAGCATGATACTCCCTGTTCCCAGCAGGATACACCCTAAACCTGGACCCACCCTAATCCAGCAGGATCCTCCCTAAACCCGGATCTGTCCTGGTCCTTGAGCAGGGTCACATTTCTCAAGCATTCATGCAATGTCACTGCAAATGACCTGGGTCCAAGGAAAGCCCATTTCCACAATGGAGAGTCCTCCCTCTAAGCAACATTGGGTAGGCTGACAAAGAAATTGCCATGCATCATTCCTGCTTGGTAATGGCTCAGCAAATATTCTCTCTCTCTCTCTCTCTCTCTCTCTCTCTCTCTCTCTCACACACACACACACACACACACACAAGTCAATACCCAACCATTGCAAAAGCAGTTATGTTGTGCACAGTAAAGATAATTTTTTGAAAGTTGTCTGGAATTGCAAAATGTTTTTTGAAAACTTTCTTTAGTATCAATATTCTTTTCCCTTTTACACATAACTGATCAGCTTACATAATGCAATTAAGAGTGTAAAGTTATTTTCATAGTATTAAGCAAGTATAATTGTTCTTTGATTTTCTAATATCTCTCCCACTTTAAGGTCACCAATGGTTTTTATTTTTATCAAGAACATACATAAGATGGCATAAGAGGGAATAGAGCTTATGTTTTCTAATATACAACAAAGGCATTTCATGTACAGCCATTCAGTTGTGCTTTTATTGGTTAAGTACCATATTCTACATTTTCTTATTATTTGTGTATGTTTACTCTATTATAATCACAAGCTTTCTACTCTGTCATTATTTTGTGTGCCAAATATTAGGATTTTCCTTTCTCTCTTATGTTGGGGCTTTTGATGTTTTAATCACATTTAATGAAAAAACTTGTACACATTTTTATCTTTGTTTTTTTTTTTTTTTTTTTTTTTTTGTTGTTGTTACATCTTGCACAGCATTTTCCAATGCTAGGGGAAAACACATTGTTTTGTCAATACAATCTGATTTGATGTTTAAACAGGAGACAATTTTATTTTTATTATTTTTAGTTCCACTGGAACTTCATCACAGTAAATATTCTTAAACTCTGCCCTATGATTTTTATCCAATAATTATGAAAATTTATGATACACCTAGTTAATATGTTCTACTTCTGATGTTTCTTATTTGAAATGTTAAGCATTTTAGTATATGGAAAAAGCATGAATCAGATATATTTAAGTCTTTGGCTCTTAAAATTAATATTTGTGTGACTTAAGGAAAGTTTATTAACTTCTCTAAACCCCTATAGCCTCCTTTCTAAACTGAGGGAAATATGTTCATTCTTTGAGATCTTGTGAGGTTCAAATGAGAGAGTGAATATATTGAACTGAGTAATAGCAAAGCTTTGTCATATTGCAAGGAGTAAGGTTCAATAAATTCAATCCATATTGATCTCCCATTATTAGCAATTTTGAATGGAATGGTATGGTCCCAGTACAAACTTGTTCACCTAGCTGCTGGGAATGCCTAGATTTTAGTTGCTGTATCCAAACCCATGTGATCTGCATTCATGCTGATGTTACTTGTTTAGGTTCATATATTTTGGTTTAAATACCCATGAAAACCTTTTTGGGTCCTATGACTAAGGTAACCAGATAAAGCATAGGATCCCTAGTTAAATTTCAATTTCAGATAAACGATAATTTTAAAAAAATAGCATGCATCCCTCAAGTAGTAAGAGAGAAGAGAGAAAAATGATAAAGTGAAAATATCTGTCTTATTCTGCTACTGAGTTTGAACAATAAGGTGATAGGTCCTTAGGGTTTGGGATTATTTCTAGGTCTCGGCAGGGGGTCACTGAAAATCTTCATAGAAGTCCCATATCTTATATGGTGTCACATAGAAAGGATAGTATGGCATGGCACAGAATCTGTCAGCTCTTAACTGTTTTTGTATGCCACAGAGGTAGTCTGGTACTTAAAGGCTCCTCAAAGCAATGTTTGAAATGCATAAAACAAACAAAAAATAAATAAAATGCATAAACCATATAAGATTATAAAGGAAAATAATTATACTAAGCTAAAATTACCAAAGTAATTCACAATAAATTATGATATTGCAGTATATTTACTTTTCATTAAGATATTAATTTTTCAATTAGAAATTGCTTTTTAAAATTGGGTCTCACTTTGCGGCCAGGTTGATCTCAAACTTGTCAACTCAGGTGATGCTACCAGCTTAGCCTCCTATGAAACTGGGACTGTAGGCACATGCTATCAAATCTGGGTAAAAATTATTTTTAAACTGATGCATAAAATCATGAAATTGTATATGTGTATAAGATAACAAGTGATAGTTTCATACATGTACACATTGTGTGATATTTAAGTAAGGCTAAACATTATTGCCTCAAATATTTATCATTTTTATATTAAAAACATTTAAAATTATTTCTTTGTTTTTTTGTTACATCTTGCATAGCATTTTCTTGTAGCTTTTTAAAATGTATTGTACATTACTGTTATCCATATTCTCCCTTCTGTGCAAGAGCACACTAGAACTTCTTACTCCTATCTAACTGTAGCTTAGTACCCTTTGACAAATCTTTCCCTATCCCTCCTCCCGTACTTTTCCCAGCCTCTGGAAACCACAATTCTGTTCTCTACTTTTATGAGATCAACTTTTTTGTAGCCTATATATGAGTGAGGGAGATCTTGTGGTACTTGTCTTTCTGTGCCTGTATTATTTCAATTAATGTAATGATCTCTGGGGATCTAAAAATCTCTTGTCATTTCAAAATCATTTTAGATATAAATAATAATTCATTATGTGAAACAATTATAGTATGATGTAAAAATGATTTCTATTAATGAGAAATTCATAGATATTGTTAAACTGTGGTAATATGTTGCCCAAATTAATAATCACAGATAATACCAAATTTTATTTGGATATGGTCAAACTAAAGACAGGAATTTTTTTTCCTGTTTCAGTGCATGGACACCTTAAGGTATGGCTACACATGTTAAAAATTTCTGAGATAAAACACTAGCTTAAGTAGCACTTAAGTTAGCACTCTCTCCAACATTTTATTATGAACATTTTAAAATTTAGAGCAACCTTGAAAGGGTTTTACAGTAAATACCTGTATGCATCTCCATGGATTGTACCATTAATATTTGAGTACATTTATCATCTACTTATATTTTTATCCAGCATCTGCCCATCTTATTCACTGATATATTCCAAAATAAATTGCAGACTTTATACAATTCTTTGCAGAATATTTAAGTGTAAATAGCTTTATTTGCATTTAATTTTTCTTCCGAGGCAAAACTGACATGTGATGAAGTGCACAAATTCTATATGTACGATTACTAAATTTTGACAAATGCATATGCTTGTGTGATCCAAATCCCTATTAAAGTAGAGGACAAATTCTCTCATTTCTTTTTACATATAGTCCCTGTCATTGCATATATTTTAAATATAGTTGATTAAGAGGCTACTATGTGTCATTTTTCCACACATTAAGAAATAACAGAAAGAGATGAGAGGGTAGTTAGGTCATTGGGTAACTGGAGTTTTAAAGGGAACCATAAAAAGATGGAAATACTGAAACAGAATGTGATAGTTCCATAGTCAGCAGCACTAGATGACAGTGTTTACCCAAAGAGGAGGTGATTATACCAACTTAGGGAAGGGAAAGAACTATCTGTCATCTTTCTTTTTGACTTGTGGTTCAGTCCCCAGCAATCTCCCCTCATCCCCTGTCCCTTCCCTCCACTACACCAGTCCTCTTCAATCCATTTACAGTTTAATTTTTTAAAATTAGTGTCCTGTGGTTACACTCAATTCTGGGACTCACCATGTCTCAACCATGCATGCACATATGCAAGTTTGGTCAGATTCATTCCACTGTTCTTCCCTTTCCCCTATCCCTTCTTTTTCCTCCTCAAAACTTAAGTAGGAGAAACTACCATGTTAAGAAATGCAGGTCAGTTTGACTCTCTTTCTGTCACCAAAACATTACTTTATAAGACTAACATAATGGCAGATCTGGGTAGTTCTAAACATCAGACATGATTATTAATACATACCTTGAGTAAAGAATTGTTAATTAACTAGGATATCTCAAATATAGATGTGACTTTTCTAATTACTCAAGTAAAATTTACCCCTTCCTCTATGGTACTTGTCATCACCTGGTGTGCATGCTCATTTGCTTAGTTGTCTTTGTGTGTGTATTTTCTCTGTCATGATACATTATAATAGGTTTTATCCATTTTAGTCACTTATTTTTTCCAATCATGGTTGAATGGATTTACAGCTGACTGAAGAGATAGATAAGGACTTTCCCCCCTAAAATGTATTTATTTTCCTTCCTGTAATATTTATTTATTTTTTAAACATTTTATTTTTTAGTTGTGAGTGGGCACAATACCTTTATTTTATTTTTACTGTGGATTGAACCCAGTGCCTCACGCAGGCTAAGCAAGTCTTCTACCTCTGAGAAACAACCCCAGCCCCCCTTCCTGTAATATTTAGTTTAATTAAAGTTCTTTTCCTAGTGAGATATAAAATTCACCTTCTAGCTGTAGTGGGCCCAATATAGTTTGGGATTATGGTTAGAATGTGTAGCTTTTGAAGCCTGTGTGTCTAGACATAAATCTAAGATTGTCCCCATAGTAGTATTGTAATATTAGTACAATCATTTAACCCCCTTAGTGTGCCCCAGTTTTCTCATCTGCAAGAAAGTGATAATAATCCAATTTGAGATTATTAAGTGAGCTAATGGATGAAAATTATCAGAATGTATATTCAGTGCCTGATGATGCTGGCATTGTTGTTATAAATTATTATTTTTCATTCAGATTAACAACTTTGGTCCTCACAGGATGAAGGAAGAAACAAGAACCCTGGCTAGTCATGCAGCTTCTGAGACGTATCCTTATATTGAATAAAATCCAAGAAGTCCATTCTACTGTAATATGGAAGAGTATTAAAAGACTCAGTCCAGTTGAAAAGAATAGAACTTTATTCCAGGGAAAACAAATAATCTATGTCTAGGTTTTCTTTGCCCTTTGCACCCCTATCAACTTGATGTATCTTTTCAAAGATGTAAATTTTACTTACAGACATAGTCAAAGAGGAAAAAAATAGTAAACTATAAATGAAGAATTTAGATTTGAGCTCCAGAGTTGACAATACTGATGATAATGGCATAAAAACATATTCTTAGCTCTCTGGATATTTTTCCTCATCTGTCTGTTGAGAAGGTCAAACAAGACAGCATCAAGAAATACCATTAGGGCTGGGGATGTGGCTCAAGCAGTAGCTCGCTCGCCTGGCATGCGTGTGGCCTGGGTTCGATCCTCAGCACCACATACAAAGATGTTGTGTCTGCCAAAAACTAAAAAATAAATATTAAAAAATATTCTTTCTCTCTCTCTCTTAAAAAAAAAAGAAATACCATTAAATGGTTCTGTAGCATCTACCACATCAGGGAATGAAGGGCACAAACAATATGCCATTAAGTACACACACACACACACACACACACACACAGTTTTTTTTTTTTCTTAAAGGTTGGGTTATTCTTTTTTTGCTTTGTGTGGAAGACAAAGACATGAGGATTAAAGTATTCCTAAACTTTTGACATTGCTTCCAGAGGTGCTATTTTACAGAATACTACTTTAGTTTCCTCTCACACGTGTAATGATATCATTATACATTATTTCTAAGCTAGAACTAAGCAACATGAAATGTTCCATAATATCAAACCCACAAGGAAGAGAGTGATTTAGTTTTTGGATAAGTAAATATTTTAGAAAATTAAAATTACCCAGATTACCTTTAATTATCAAAATCTTCAACTTCTAAAAAGTTTGAGTCATTTTAACACTATCATGATGACTTTAACAAAATATATGTAAGTAATTGTACACTGTTTATTAAAATAAAACTCTAGGGATGTTCATCAATTTTTACACTATGATAATAGGTACCTATAACCTTGGAGGAGGGTACATGTGACTCTTTATCTATAGCCTAAATGTACCCAGATTGCTCTTCTGTCTTAAAATATTAGAATTATATTTTGATTCACCATGCCCATGAGTTTAGCAGGTATTATTTCTGACAAACATTTTTGAGCTACAATTTCATTTTAAACAATCAGAAAACCAAACAATATAGAAAATACTTAAAAGAAAGAAAAAAAAAACATAAGGTGGCCTGAGAGGACTTTCTTGTAGTAGAGATATTCAATGCATGATACTGATTTCAAATATTCAAATACTTTAAAATATTTTTACATTTCCAAGCTATAGTCTAGGTTGAGGAACCTCTTGGAAAAGTAAGTCTTGCATTAGCACAGCGTTAGTGCCATTTGTCATAGTGTCACTAGGTATTTATTTATTTCCTTTGGATTTAGTGTTCAAATGGAATAAGAACTTTCTGGCTCATATTATACATCAGTCAAATGTTGGGTTATCCAAACATGAAGACTGAGAACAAATTTCTTTTAAGCAAAAGGTCACAAAATTCAGTTGAGTACCAGCCA
Organism: Marmota monax; assembly: GCF_021218885.2. Taxonomy (NCBI): domain Eukaryota; kingdom Metazoa; phylum Chordata; class Mammalia; order Rodentia; family Sciuridae; genus Marmota; species Marmota monax. Next base: position 7,312,218 of record NW_026694772.1, read on the forward strand.
TTACAAAAATAATAGGTAATAGTATGAAAAAAATGTTAAATTTAAGAGCATTGCAACTAAAGGCCAAAACCACTTTCCACTGCTGTGATTTCTACTTCTCTGAATTTCAGTGACCACTATGTATGAAATTCATCATATCTGTGTGGACCTGAAGTCTGGGTGAATAACTCAGACTGTTTTTGTGTGCATACACATTAGGGGAATATTTATACTTATGTATGAAACTAATATCCTTAAGAGTCTACCCAAGGATTTGTTAATCTACTTAAATTCACTATTTTTTAAAAAACTAGACATAACTCGACATAAAGTTATACAAATACAAACAGATTTACTACAAAAAATTTTAATTAGTTTTTTATTTGCATATGACAGCAGAATGCATTACAATTCATATTACACATATAGAACACAGTTGTTCATATCTCTTGTTGTATGCAAAGTATATTCATACCAATTTATGTCTTCATACATATACTTTGGATAATGATGTCCATCTCATTCCACCATCATTTCTAACTCCATGCCTCCTCCCTTCCCCTCCTACTCCTCTGCCTTACCTAGAGTTCATCTATTCCCCCTTTTTTCCCCTCCCTACCCCAAGATAAATCAGCCTCTTTATATAACAGAGAACATTCAGTATTTGTTTTTGGGATTAGCTAACTTCACTTATCATATCTTCTCTAACTCCATCCATTTATGGGCAAATACCATGATTTTATTCTATTTTATTGCTGAGTAATATTCCATTGTATGCATGCTATATTTTCTTTATCCATTCATCTATGAATTTCATGACTAATTTTTCTATTTCTATGGGGATTGCTATTGAGATTTTGATTGTCATTGCGTTAAACGTACAGTTTAGCTATTGTGAATTGTACTGCTGTAAACACTGATGTGGCTGTGTTCCTGTAGTATGCTGTTTTTAAGTTCTTTGGGTATAGACCGAGGAGAGGGATAGCTGAGTCAAATGGTAGTTCCATTCCAGTTTTCCAAGAAATCTCCAAACTCCTTCCCATATAGGTTGCACCAATTTGCAGTCCCACCAGCAATGTATGAATGTGCCTTTTTCCCCACATCCTCATCAACACTTATTATTGTTTACATTCATAATAGCTGCCATTCTGACTGGAGTGAGATGGAATCTTAGATTAGTTTTGATTTGCATTTCTCTAATTGCTGGTGATCATGATAATTTTTTCATATGATTGCTGATTGATTTTATATCCTCTTCTGAGAGGTGTCTGTTCAGTTCCTTGGCCCATTTTTTGATTGAGCTATTTGTTTTTTGGTGTTTAGATTTTTGAGTTCTTTATATATTCTAGAGATTAGTGCTCTATCTGATGTTTGAGGGATAAATATTTGCTCCCAAGAAGTAGGCTCTATATTCACCTCACAGATTGTTTCTTTTGCTGAGAAGAAACTTTTTAATTTGAGTCCATCCCATTTATTGATTCTTGATTTTTATTCTTGCACTATAGGAGTCTTATTAAGGAAGTTGGGGCCAAATGCCACATGATGGAGATTAGGGCCTACTTTTTCTTCTATTAGATGCAGAGTCTGGTTTAATTCCTAGGTCCTTGATCCACTTTGACTTTTGTTTTGTGCATGGTGAGAGATAGGGGTTTAATTTCATTTTGTTGCCTATGGATTTCCAGTTTTCCCAGCAACATTTGTTGAGGAGGCTATCTTTTATCTGATTTATGTTCTTGGCTCCTTTGTCTAATATAAGATAATTGTAATATTGTGAGTTAGTCTCTGTGTCTTCTATTCTGTACCATTGGCCCATCATTCTGTTTTGGTGTCAATACCATGCTGTTTTTGTTACTCTTGCTTTGTAGTATTTAGTTTAAGGTCTGGTATAGCGATGCCACCTGCTTCACTCTTCCTGCTAAGGATTACTTTAGCTATTCTGGGTCTCTTATTTTTCCAGATGAATTTCATATTTGCTTTTTCTATTTCTATGAGGAATGCCATTGAGATTTGATTGGCATTGCATTAAATGTATATAGTGCTTTTGGTAGTATGGTCATTTTGATAATATTAATTTTGCCTATCCAAGAAAAGGTAGATATTTCCATCTTCTAAGGTCTTCTTTGGTTTATTTTTTAATGGTTCTGTAGTTTTTATTATATAGATCTTTCACCTCTTTTGTTAAGCTAATTCCCAAGTTGTTTTTTTTTTTCCTTTGAGGCTATTTTAAATGGGGCAGTTATCTTCGTTTCCCTTTCTGAGTATTTGCAACTGATATGCAGAAATGCATTTAACTTATGAGTGTTCATTTTATATCCTGCTACATTGCTGAATTCATTCATTATTTCAAGAAGTTTTCTGGAACTTTTTGGGTCTTCTAGATATAGAATCATATCATCAGCAAATAGTGCCAATTTGAGTTGTTCTTTTCCTATGTGTATCCATTTAATTTCTTTCCTCTGTCTAATTGCTCTGCCCAGTGTTTCAAGAACTACGTTAAAGAGAAGTGGTGAAAGAGGGCACCCCTGTATTGTTCCAGTTTTCAAAGGGAATGGCTTCAATTTTTCTCCATTTAGAATGATGTTGGCCTAGGGCTTAGCTTCATTACAGTAAAAGATACAATAAAGAAAATGAAGAGAGAGCCTACAGAATGGGAGAAAATCTTTGTTATTTGCATCTTAGAGCATTAATCTCCAGGGTATAAAAAGAACTCAAAAAACTTAACATCAAAAATACAAATAATCAAATCATTAAATGGGCAAAGGAACTGAATACGTAATTTACAGAAGAAGAAATATGAATGGTCAAAAATATGTGAAAAATAGTTCAACATCTCTAGCAATTAGACAGATGCAAATTAAAATTATACTGAGATTCCATTTCACTCCTGTCAGAATGGCAATTATCAAGAGTACAAGTAACAATAAATGTTGGTGAAGATATGGGGGAAAAGGTTCAGTCATACATTGCTGGTGGGATTGCAAATTGGTGCAGCCACTTTGGAAAGCAGTGTAGAGATTTCTTAGAAAATTTGGAAAGGAACCACCATTTGATCCAGTTATGTCACTCCTTGGCATATATGCAAAGGACTTAAAGTCAGCATACTACAGTGATGCAGCCACATCAATGTCTATAGCAGCTCAATTTACAATAGCCAAGCTTTGGAACCTACCTAGGTACCCTTTAACAGATTAATAGATAAAGGAAATATGGTTTGTATACAGAATGAAATATTACTTAGCCATAAAGAATAATGAAATTATGGCATTTCCTGGAAAATGGATGCAACTAGAGAATACCATGTGAGTGAAATAAGCCAGGCCCCCAAAACCAAAGTTTGAATGCTCTGATATGTTGGTGCTAACCCATAACAACGGAAGATAGGGAGGGGAAGTACAGAAGTTCACTGGATTAGACAAAGGGTAATGAAGGGAAGTGAGAAGGGATGGGGATAGGAAAGACAGTAGAATGACTTGGACATAACTTTCCTATGCTCATATATGAGTACACAACCAGTGTAACTCCACATTATATACAACCACAAGAGTTGGATCAAAATTAGAATGGGTTACACTTTATGCATGTATAATATGTCAGAATACACCCTACTCTCATGTATATCTAAAAACAATAAATAAAAAATCACTGTGTTGTAATAGTGATATTAAATAAGTCATCCCTGTGATTTGATAATGTCCCAGAATCAAGGCTTTTAGCATAAATACAGGTTATTTTTTTCGACAAGCATCTTATCAGAAGTGTCATCTCTGTTGTCTTTAACATTGGAAACATAAGATTATCTATTATCCCCAAATTTTAAAAAAAGACAATTGCATTTCATTTACTATTTCTTCTTTTATTAAGATAATGTCAATGCAAGACTTTGAAAAATTATTTTATTGTTTTTTCCTGTCGCAACAGAATTCTCTTGCATCTATTGCATCTAGGCTGGCAAAATGGTGTGTCTCTAAGATTCTGTTATTGTTAAGGAAAGACTTGCTAGTAGTTTCAAAAGTTTAGTGGATTTTTTTATTATCCCATCTTTAGTCCAAACATCTCTCATTAAAACTAATGATGGAGAACTCTCATATTTATGAAAATTATACCTTGATATATCCAATTCTTGAGGAGTCAACTTAAAAGAAAGCTTTAAAAATATAAGATAGCAGAGGATATTAAATTGTTAATAGTACTATCACAAAGACAATGTTAAATCATGCAGGAATATATATATATAAAAGTTGAAGAGAGATAATAACTTGCCTCAAAATAGTTAATCTTGCTCCTGTTACAACCAATTTTATTTTAATATTTAATTGCATCCCTATTTATTTTATTCATCTTCTTGGATTTCTAATCACTGCATTTATTATCATAAGTCAGTTGTTCGATATTATCAAAAGTGTAAAATAGAAGTAAAAGTCTACTTAGATTTGGATTCCTATATTGAAACCTCTTCCCCAGGAATCTAGGGATAACTAACTAATCATTTTTCCGGTGTCTTCTGTAATCCTTTTCTGATTTCCTTTGACATATAGGTCTCATACTAAGGAAAGCTAAAATTATCCTTTAAAAATTCTTAAAGTGAAATAACAATGCTGCATTATTATTCAGAACCATATAACCTCCCCATGGTTATGAACTTTGCCATTTTGTATTTTTGTTTAGTGTGACCAGGCTCAAGGCACTTTCAACCATATTTTCCAAAACAAAAACACTTTCTACCCCTCAAAAATGATTTCAAGACTCCTACTTCAACAATACACAAAGCCTTTTCTTGCAGAAACTCCCAGGTCTAAGATCAATTTCTTAAAGATTGAAGGTCAAGGTCCCTGTGCTTCTTTCCCTCCATGTACTGTGTGTATTGTCCAGGGGTGGAGAGCAAATTTATTTTTCCCTTTCCCGGGTAAACATCAGGGACAGAAGTTCTATTTTTTCCCATCCCAAACATTGTATTACATTAAGAATTCACTCTGGTGGGGAAATAAAATAGATAAAAGACCTTTGTATAAATAGGGCTTCAAAAAATAATTGGTTATTATTATTCTTTAGACAATTTGCCAAATAGATTTTCTTAGGAGCTAAACCACTTATTAAACATTGGGATATTTAGTGTAGCATAAATAGCTTATGCATACAACTTTCTGATTAACATGTGTTTTGTCTCCCACTGGGAGTAAAGAATAAAGTCTGTATGTTTGAAAATACACCCATATGTCAAATAATTAACTTTAATACAATTGGAAATGAAACACACATGCTATTGTTTTTCTTAAGCCTTTTGTCTTTCTTAAGATCATTAGCATTTACTCATTACAATTAAGCTTTCTTAAAGGTATGTAAAATTCCACAAATTTCTATGAGTATTCTATGTAAGTATACATTTAATGTAAACTTTCTGCAATCATATTATTTCCCACTCATTAACAAATGAATTTGTGTAATCTCCAATTTTGCTTGAACACTAAACGCGCTTGTTTCCAAGACCTCTGTTTAGGCTATATTCCTTTGACTGTTATGGTTTAAATATGAGGCGTCCAAAAAAAGCTCATGTGTGACATAATGCAAGAAAGTTTAGAGGTGAAATGATTAGATTATGATGCATATAACCTAATCAGTGAATTAATATTCTGATATGGATTAACTGGGCAGTAACTATAGGCACGTGTGGTGTGGCAGAAGGAAAAATGTTCCTTGAGGTTTATATTTTGTCCATGGTGAGCTGAGCTCTCTCTCTTTCTGCTTTTGGGCTCTCATATCCTGAGCTGCTTTCCTCTGCCACAATCTTCCCCCTGCCATACTCTTCCCCTATGATGTTCTGCCTCAATTTGGGCCCAGAGCAATGGACTCAGTCATCTATGTACTGAGACTGCTGAAATTGTGAGCCCCAAATAAACTTTCCCTCTTCTATGTTGTTCCTGTTTGGTCTTTTGGTCACAACAATGAACAATCTGACTAAAACAGTGACCTTTTTTTACTTTGATATCAACTCTTATTTCTTTTACTCCAGTTTCCAAAAGCTTGTTTGATGTCTTTGTTTCTTTGACATATCAAATGTTAAAACTCAATATTTTTTCTACTGAAAGTGCTTTTCTTCTTAGTTTTCCTAAATACATTAATAAGGAAATTCAAATGTAATCCTTTGTGCTATTACCCAGGTTCCAAACTTTAGAATCAGGGGTGACTTATTTCCTTCTCAGTTGCTCCTTATACTATTTATTTATCTCCCCACATGTGGGTTGAATCTATTTTCCAAATACTTCCTTCTTTCTTCTTCCACTCATCCTTGTGCAATGGGGCCTTATTTCCTCTTGGATTTTTACAATACATGTTTCACTACTTTCTAGATTCAACTTATGTTAAATAAGATTAATAAGGTGATTGTCCTTTTCTACAGTTTTACTGCTATTATGAATATGTTCAACAATATAAAGAAAAAATGGAACATGATTACAAGGCAAATGGAAATTATGAAACAAACATTAAATTTATAGTAATGAAAATTATGACATTTAAAATACCCACACCAATCTGGAATTACAGAAGAATAGACCTTGTATAAGAAAGGATCAAGAGATACTGAAGATATGAAAATGTAGATTATCCAAAATGAAACATAGAGGGAAAAGGCTTGGTGAAGTATATGACATTACCAAATGGTATAGAATATGTGTAATTGAATTCCCCCCAAAATAGGAGGGCAAGATGGTAGAGAGAAAAAAATTATGCAAACATTACCAGACCATTTATAGATTTGAAAATCTTTAAATTGATAGGTACAATAACTTCAGTGTATCAGAAGTAGAGCAGATAGACATTCACTCATACACAAGTACATCATAATAAAGTTTTAGAACAGCAATAATACAATCAAAATCTTTAAAGTAGCCAGAATTTCAACTCCTGGGCACCAGAAGTAATTTTATATTATTAGGCCAAAAGTGCATAACACCAGGCTGATAGAAGTTCATAGTTGCTTAGCCATAAAGAAAATAAAAGATTTCCTCAAATATTAAGTAACCAGGAAGACTTTTTTTAAAAAAAAATGTGACTCTTGTTACTTGAAAAGAGAGAATAAAAATCTGTTTTCAAGTATTCGATAACAATCCAAACTAAAAGCAAAACTTAGTTAACGTTTAGTAACCCACATAATACAATCCCATAAATTCTTCCATACAAAGGATGCCAGTGGGGAATTCATTATAGTACATTAGGTTTCACATAAATTTCTCCCATGTCAGAGAATATTTTGGAATCATAGTTGCTAAATTATGGGGAAAGGAAAAGTAGACTTGAATATTTGGAATGAGGATGGCTAGTGTGGGAAGTGAGAACAGGTTTTTGATTCAGTCAATAGTTTGTAAAATGTTGTCTGATGTAATATATATTTCTATAGTGTGAGAAACTTATGAGTACTTTTTCTGGTTTTAGGAGTGATTAGAAAATCAAAGGATATGAAGCATTAGGCAACAGACCCAACTTCACCTCCCAGAGGACTGTCCTGCTATACTTTTACAGAATTTGGTTGGTTAGATAGGATTCTTTCCATATTGAGCAGGACTCCAGACTGTGATTGTCTGAATGCTGGGACCAATTTTCTCTCTAGTTACTTAAAAAAAAGTTATTTTCAAAAATCACAGGAAAGTGAACAGACTGTTGCCTGACACAAAATCATGACAAAAGTCCTACTAAATGAACCAATGTTGTAAAGCAAGAGTTTGAGAGCTAGATTTTGGTGAGTATGGTGTGTCTTGGCTTAAAACTTTCAATCTAGAATCTAATTCAAGAACAATAAAATTAACCTCAAAATTAATTTACTTTTGAGAATATGGCTCTTGCACACTTAGGCAGGATTATCTCAGGACTAAGATGAAGCTGAATCTCTACATTTAAGTTGTATAAACACTTCATTCGGGGGTAGTGTTCACGGTTTGGAAAGGATGGACCTGGAGAGGACAAGGATTGCCATGATCTGGGAAAGCCATAAGACTGTGTAGGTTTCATATCTCACCTAGATTTAATATCATTCTTTAGCTTGACTTCACTAGCATATGCTTTTCTTCATTTGTTCCTCTCATGCAATCATCAATTATATTTTGAATGTCTATTCAAAGCAAAAAGATTCCTTAAATTCTGCCCTTAACCTCTGCCATACCTTTTGCAATTATGGTGCATTTGACTTTTGACATTTCTTGAATAAATAATTTATCTTGATATTTGTTACAAATGAATCAAGTTATCAAACTTTTCTCCTAAGTCTCAATAAATGAAGCTTATTTTACCATCTAAATGCCCATTATGAAACTAACTGGGGGTCTATTTTAATCTTTGGAAGTCTCACAAGCTCAGAGGATTTTGTTATATTTTTATTATATTTTGTTATATTTATATATGTGTAATCACCAGAACATACTTTGTATTTTTTGTCTTCTATAAAAAATTCATACCATATTATAATTTTTACTATGAGTCCACACTGTATGAAATATAATGTTTCAGTTTCTTAACACAATTTCTTTTAATGGATTTTGGATTGTAATAATTTATGATGGTGTTTTAGCCAGCTTTTATACTGCTGTGACCAAAAGATCTGAAAGAACAATTTTAAGGAAGAAAAGTTCATTTGGTGCTTATGGTTTTATTGGCCTCAGTCCATAGATGGCCAGTTCCATTCCTTAGTGCTTGAAGTGAGGCAGAACATCAAGGCAGAACATCAAGGCAGAAATACGTGGTAGAAGAAAGCAGCTGGGAACTTTGCACTAAGAAGCAGAGAGAGAGACAGATTCCACTCACCACGGACAAAATATATGTCCCCAAAGGCATGCCCTCAGTGATTTACCTCCTCCAACCACACTCTACCTGCCTTAACATACCACCCAGTTACCCCTATCAGGGAGTTAATTCATTTATTGTGTAAAGGCTATCATAATTCAATCATTTCACCTTTAAACTTTTTGTACTGTCTCATATATGAGCTTTTGGTGGATACTTCATATTTAACCATGACAAAGGATTGTAAGTTTTAACCATGTATCATGAATTCTATGTTCTTCCTTTTAAAAAAATAATGTTTAATATACTTTTAATAATTACTTATATTAATATTAGAAATTATATTTCCTCCATGTTTATTACCATGATGAATGAAGTAGACTGTCTTAATTTGTGTGTATCTGTTCAATGATAAGTAGAAAAGAGAATTACAGTACAGACCTAGATATAACTTTTATTTAAGTTCTAAAGTCTACACTTGTCATAAGGATAAATTTATATTTTAAAATTTTCATATAACTTAATAAGAGCTACTGTTTCTTTACAGTGACATACCTGTGAAAAGATTTAGTCATCTTGAAGCTTTATGAAACATGTAACTGTCTTACCTTTTTGCTAGGATGTTAAAGTGATTCACTACTGTCTCAAGCTATACATTATTCCAGCCCAGCTGTGTCTGACATTTCAGACTGATGGTTGAGAATCATGAATACTATTTAGCTTAGTTCTCAATAGATATTTCAATTTCAAGACTAAAATTCAGTTTGATTATAGAACCAAATCTTTAAGGTTCTGGATACTTGTTTATATAGATTTAGGATTTGATATACTTACCACTGGATCATGAAATTATGCAAACAACCAGATGTCTCTGTATTTGTATACCTTTTAAATATAGTGACAATAACAGTAGTAGATTATCAATACTATTATTTGTAGTAGAAGTGAAATATTGATAATTTAAACTAAAATATGTAGAAGGCTGCTGCGCTATGTAAAAGCACATTGCATGAATTGTTGAATCTAAACAATAATCATATGAAGAGATATTGTGATGGCCCTCATTTTTTAAAAGAATAATACTTTAAGTATTTTTGTTCAGTTCATACATTTAGTGAATGACTAATTCAGTTTTCTATCCAAGGTTTTCCAATTCTGATAGTGAGCTCCCCAAAACATCTTTTTCTATTATTCTAAGAACATTTAACATGAGATCAACTTTCTTCCACAATTTTTGTTATACAATACAGTGTTGTTTACTATAGACACAGTATTATGCTGAAATCTCTAGAACTTATTCATATAGCATAACTCAAGTTTTACATGTATTGAATAGCAGCCTCCCACTTCCCCTTTGCCTAGCCCTGAATAGCCACCATTATATATTCTACTTCTAGGCAGTTGACTATTTTAGATACCTTAAAAAATGTAATCATGCAGTACTTGTCTGTCTGTGACTGCCTTATTTCACTTAGTGTAATGGTCTCTGGGTTCATCCATGCCATCACATATGGCAGGATTTCCTTCATTTTTAAAGCTGGATAATATTCCATTTTATCTATATGCCACATTTTATTTATCCATTTATTCATTTATAGAAATATAGGTTGTTTCAATATCTTTGCTATTGTGAATAATACTCCACGAATGTGGGAGTACAGATCTTGATTTTAATTCTTTTGAATAAATGCCCAGAAGTGGTATTGCTGAATACTATGGTAGTTGTCTTTATAATTTTTTTTAAATTAAAATTTTGATTGACATATAATATTTGTACATGCCTATGAGGCACAGTGTGATATTTTATTTCATATATGTGTGTGTGTGTATATATATATATATATATATATATATATATATATATATATATATATATATGTATGTATATATATATATATATATATATATATATATATATATATGCCTTTATTTTTATGTGGTGCTGAGTATCGAACCGGGGTCCCGCCTGTGCTAGACGAGCACTTTACCACTGAGCCACAATCCCAGCCCCTATATTAATTTTTCTTAATTAAAAAAAATCACTAACCATTGTTCAAATAGCATTACTTAAATTCTATTTCAACTAAAATTATAATTGAAAAATACTTGTCAGCAGAATATTCCAGTTTAGACATAAAATACAAACCCAGAAAAAATAATGCTCCTTGTGAGATACAAACTAAATGGCAATCACAGCCAAAAGGCTTGCAGGAACCTTTCTAGTGGTAGATAAAATTGTCAAATGTTAACAACAATTGAAATCACAAGAAAATGATATAAAGAATTATGGAGGGGTTGTGGCTCAGTGGTAGAGTGTTTGCCTAGTATGAATGAGGCACGGGGTTCAATCCTCAGCACCACATAAAAATAAAATAAAGATATTATATCCATCTAAAAACTAAAACAAAATAAATATTTAAAAAATAGAATTATGTAGGGCTGGGACTGTGGCTCAGCAGTAGTGCACTTGCCTGGTATATGTGAGCACTGGGTTTGATTCTCAACCCATATATAAATAAATAAATAAAGGTCTATCAACAACTAAAAAAAATTTTTAAAAAATAATTATATAAGTTACAACACAAAATTTAATGCTCAACCACAAAACTAATTGATGATATAGATGGGCAGGGGTAGGAATCTTGGAGGAATATAACATGAGGTTTTAGAATTGATAAGTACAAAGAAGTGAGAATCTGACCATATTTATATATGATTGAACTTGAGGAACTCCTCAAAATCTCAGGGAATATATTAAAAATTTTATACCCCAAACAGTAAAAGTCTAAAATAAGTTAAAGTCTAAAAATTTTATTTTTAGATCTGTAAAAGATCTCTAAAAAAATAACATTTTAAAAATAACTACTCTGGGTTCATATTGAAATTGGGTATACACAAAACTGAAAAAAAACACATATTATTTTTCAAAACTGCATTTATGTAGATCAATGATACTTTGAATATTTTTGCATATTTGATGATTTTATTACTAACAAATGATAAAAATATATAGTAGCAGTTCAGAAGGGCAATAACTTACTAATATGTAAAATAAAGTAGATAAATTTTTATAATATTTTGTACGAGAGAAAACAAAGTCATATATTGTATAACTCAATTAATGTAAAGATTAACATAAGCTCTGGCTGATGGAAATATTATGATATAAATTAAAGCACTGGTTGTCTGGAAAGAGTGGAGAGAGACTGGAAATTAAATGGAGAAATTTTAAGATGAAGGAAACACTATTTTGACAGTCTTGTATGTGTTACATGGGTGTGTACATTTGACAAAATTCAATGAACTGTACATTTAAGAACCATTTTGTGTTTAAATTATACTATGTAATATTTTCTGGAGCTCTGATGCTTTATATATTTTATCATTTAATTTCAAGTTCTATAGCAACTTAGCGAGAAGTGTACTATTATCATTTCCATTTAACAAATGGGAAAACAGAAGTAAAGGGGAATTAGAGGCAGAATTAGATTCCAGGATATGCTCCCTGCTGAACACACACTGTTAATTACCACTTTATTTTAGTCTTATCTTCTGTGAGACAAAAGTTAATTGTAATTGTATTGGAGTGTTACGCTAGGTGGAGTTGACTTTAGAAAAAGAAATTGTTATATAACTATGTAATGGAATACTCAAGTAAATTTTAATTTAATGTTAAAATAATGAACACTATATGTGTAAATAAATGAGATAGTCATTAAGTATAAGTAAAGTTATCCAGTACGAAAGACATTACTTACAAGAAAAATTCTTGGTAATTATGCTTAGGTCATGACTAAATATCTGAGTAAATATGTTGAAAATGGATTAATTGGGGAGGGAATCAGAGCAGATAATGTTTCCTTTTTTTTTTCCTTTAAATTTTAGAGACAGGGTCTCACTGAGTACCCAAGGTGCTTTGGGCTTCACTAAGTTACTGAGGCTGGCTTTGAACTCACGATCCTCCTTCCTCAGCTTCCAGAGCCACTGGGATTAGAGGTGTATGCCACCATGCCTAGCTCATTACCTTTTCTTATATGAACAACAATTAAAATAATAAATATAATAAATTATAAATCATAACAGAAATAATAAAATTAAAATAATAACATTCTCTATTTTATATAATATTAAAATAATATATTGATGTTTTGTATTAATAGTAGAATACATTATAAAATACTAAAAAATAATAAATAACAAACATAAATATGGCAGTACAATTAAGAAATAAATAATATTCAGAATTTCCTGGAAATATGTTATAAGGACTCAGAGAAAGACAAAACTTGAGTCTTAACTCCCTTTGAAATGCGGCTTCAGGTTCACTGTGGAATTTACCTTTTCTGCAGTGTTACTCAAAGAGTTGTTTTATCTAATTTTAAATATACGATAAAACAAATGTGAGGGGTTTTTATTATCACTTTGAAATTTGGGTTCTATAATAATTTAGAAATGATAGTATTCTTAGGTGAAATATGACTCTCCTATACTAGAATATAGGGTTAAATTTTTCAAAATATATTTGAATATAAACCCATTTTATAGAGTATCTTAATGCAATGGTATTTGTGGAATGTACTTTAGACATTTAGAGGATTTGGTTGTTCTTGTAATAAGCACTTAGAGTAACTAAGAGAACCAAGAATGAAGATTTACTAAATGATCAAGCCTATTTACATTTATGTGAAAGAATAAAAGCTAATAAGTATTTCACCTTCAATATTAAAAACCTTAGTAATTCAACTTCAACCTCTTTGAGTTACTGTCCTACAAAAAAATAACATTTTGTGTTTACTTCATACTGAATCGATCCTTTCTAATAAATAACCTTGCATTCAGCTTTTGAAATTTAAGACATTTCAAAAGAAACATGGAATCTATAAAAGTCGAAAGATGAAGGAATAGTAACTACTTGTTATGAATTAGATCCAAACTAACATTTCAGTAAATTATATCCTAAGGAAATGAAAGTATATTTGAAATAATTACAGAAGCATAATAAAATATTTTGGAGAAATGTGACAATAGAAGTTGTGCATGAGAGAGTAAATACATAGACTGATTTTCAGAATAGGAAAGCATAAACAAGAAAGCTCAATGTAAGATCTCAAAATAATTGTTGCATAAACTATTATTTAGTTAATAGTGAACAATTGGGCTAGGGTAGTGGTTCAGTGGTCAAGCACTCGCCTAGCATGTGCAAGGCATGGGGTTCCATCCTCTGCACCACATAAAAATAAATAAATAAAATAAAGGTATTATGCTGAACTACAACTAAAAATATATATAAAAAATAGTGAACAACTAAGCTAAAATTAATTCAGAACAGCTAGTAAATGGGAGCCAAATGGATTAAGGAACATATCTTTTTATGATGATTTGGTAGCTATAGGAATATTGCAATTATTCTATTTTAATTTCATGAAGACTTCATTTCCATAATGTCTAATGAGATTTAAAACAAAGGATATTGCTTGTCATATGTACATTCACAATATATATTAATGGCTTATTGTTACTGTTCATCATGCTGTAGAACATGCCCCAGGTTTGTTTCCCTCAAGACATTCTGCTCGAATTTGTAACAGTTATTTGGGCAAATCAGATAAATTTATTAAAATGTGTTCAGAAAGAAAAAAATCCAATAATAATAATAATAATAATAATAAAATTTGTAGCCAAGCAACCTCAAAACATTTGGTTTTAAAATAGTGGCTGATGTACAAAATAAATAACATGTACTTGACAACAATCAAAAAGGCAAAGAATTTTTCAATTCTGAAGAAGTTTAGTGAAACTCAGTATAAAAATCAAGCACTTCTTTTAATTAAAAAACAAACAAAAAAAACCCCAAAACAAAACAAAAAATAACTAACCACTGGGTGCAGTGGTGTACACCTGTAATCCTAGCAAGTTGGGAGGGTAAGGCAGGGTTGCAAGTTCAAGGCCAGCCCCGAAAATATTGCAAAACCCTGTCTCAAAGTCAAAAATGAAAAGGTCTAGACATGAACTTGGTGTTAGAGCACCCCTGGGCTTAATCTCTAGTACTGAAAAATTACATATGTATGGCTCTATTGGACCAACTGTAATATCTAGAACAAATGAGCCTTACTTTGTTTATCAGAGTGGATTATTAATTTTGTTTATTTCTAGTGACACATTTTAAAAGGGTCTTTAAAATGTCATACTTTTGGATAGAAGATGAAATGGTGAAAATACATGTGAGGATAATTAATAGCACTAAAAATAATGAATATGTAATGAACATGAGTACTAATTATGAAGTGCCATGAAGGGAGAGAAGAAAGAATGCTAATGGTGCAATAACATTTCTTTTTATAAATGAAGACGTGATCTAGAAAACTTGTCAAAATCACAAGTGACCGATTTCAAATTTATTTCATGATATCCAGAGTACTAATTTTTTATTATAGCATACTATATTTTCAAAGAGCTTTAAGAATTGATATGGGGAAGTAAAACTGAACAATATAATTGTCACATGACAAATTGGAAAAAATATGGAAGCTTCCCCAGATTCACACATAAATGATTTGATTTAGCAATTCAACGGCTAACATTTTATCTTATATTTGCATAAATTATCAATGGAAGCAGATGATCACTGTAAATTTGTCACAACAAAGTGATATAATAATAATAAACTGAGGAAAACAGTTGTTAAAGGGTTTTAACAGTTTACACCCAGCTAAAAAGCCTGAGTTCAAAGAATATAGAGTCCTTTGCAAAGAGTAAAAGTGATTCCATCTGACATAATAACTCCACTTTGGATATCTAGATAGGGTGACTATAGGGCAGAGTAGGGACTAAATAAAGTCGTTTGAAGCATGAATAAAATATGTGAAAGTCTTGTGGAAGCAGAATAAGGTTTGTTCCCATTAGTTCCATAGGGTCAAAAGGGAGCCAAGAAATGGAACACACAGATACATAAATTTCAAATTAAAGATATAAATTTTCCTAATCCTTAAAACTGTCTGAATATGGTTTGGTTGCCCTAAAAATGAATTTTCTGTTTCAGAATATGTTTAAATATAGGCTGTTTACTTATTATAAAGCAAATATGGAAATGCTATAAAAATTGTTAACTAGGAAGCATTAATATAATACATTATTCTAACTTGGAGAAATGGCTCCATCATTAATCACCTTGGACAAGTCACATAATTTTTGGAACTAAAATTCTTCATCTGTAAAAGGAAGGTTTATATAATAAAAGAAGGATCAAATTAAGATTCTTTTGTCATTTTTTGCAGTACACTTTTAAATATTATTGTTCAGTGTTAAATCAGGGCAGCTCAACTGATTATACTTCCTTAGTACCTATTATCTCAATATAGATGCATCTCAACTATCTATGTCAGAACAGACAATGCTTTAACTTAATATCCTCATACTAGAAACAATATGTTGGAAAACAAGTTAGTTTCCAGCACAGCAAAGTTGCACAATTTTAGAAACTCAAGGGAAGGGTGTTGTTCTCAGTGAAACTTGGAAGGGGATGATAGTTGCTTTAAGGAATGCATCAGAGCCAGAAGTGAAGATGACCAATTTAGTATCTGTCACCCTCTTAGTATCATTTGACTTCACTAGTATCTCATTGTGACACTCCTTTCCTGGTTTTCTCATGATGTTTTCCTCTTGTGTTCTTCATTTTTTGAGTGCAGATATGTTGTGTCAGTAAATGAATTTGTAATGCCAGTGAAAGTAGCTGATAATTGCTGTGACTCGAAGCAAAACCCACTTTAAATCTTGATATTAGAGGTGGGATACTCATCATATAACTTGGAAGTGAGCCATCTTAAAGGAAAGAGAACTTGGGCCCTTAATCATCCAGTGCTATTGGTTGGCTTATGGATCAGAATGTATAATTGACCATGGCTCAGATCTCATGTGTTGTTGTGTGGAGAAAAACAGAGAGTGGAAAAAATCTGTAGGAACCCAGGATGTGCAAAAAGGTGGTGAGTGCCTTCATGATGCTGGGCTTCCCGTAAAAATAATTTTCTTGTTGTTTTATGGGGTATATATACTTCATTTTTTCATAGATTACTCTTTATATTTAAGTGTGAGCTCACAATAATTAAATATTTAATAACAAGATATCTCTTAGTGGATCAATTCACTGGTGTGTCTGCAATATTATGCATACCTAAATCAAGGCTGGTAAGAGGGAAAAGGACAGCTGTTCAGAACCCTCCTCTGGTTCTCATTCGAAGTCAGAGGATTAATTTTCAGGCTTCTTTGGGGTTATGATACTGAAGACTGAGTGGATAAGAAAAAAAAAAAAAGACTTGCCTTATTTCCTAGGCTATGGTACCTGATTTCTTTGACATTTGTTGATTTTTATTGTTTTTAAATGTCTTTCATAAAAACATGCCCATTATCACAAAATAACTTTAAAATATTAGCATAGGAAATGCAAGATAGTACACAGGATTTAAAGTTAGAAGAGCAGGCTTTGTAAGCTTTGATGTCTAATAACATGTTTGAAAAAGTCAAGGCAGTTAATCACTTGATGCCTTAATCTGTTCATCTATAAATGGGAAGAATTCTTTTATTTGTCTCATGAAATTTAAGACATTTTAACAATTGTTTATTTGAAAGCACTTTTTAAACTGTAATAATTTTAAAAAGTTCTTACTTTAATTGAACTCTTCTATAGAAAAATAAATCTAAGAACTAAACAGTTCATTGTTACAGGCTATATAAGTATAAACTTATATATGAATATATGAACTACTTGAATGACTAGTTTAGTTTTTTTCATTTTTATGAATCTGTGATTTTTTTCTCAACAAATGATTTTATCCAAGCAATATGGATAATTGCTTTCAATCAAATTTTCATTGCATGTTTTTCTTGAATAATAATATAAAAACAATATTAACTTTTGTTTATTTGGGGCATATTTTTAAGAAGCTGATAATCAAATGGCCCTAATTATTTTAAAATATGTTCTGCCAAAGTATAACTAGGGTGCATATTATCACCATGGTCAAGCAGAGACTAAGTCTTATTCAGTTCTAGTCCCAAGCCTCCAATACGATATTTCTGTTGTGGTTTCCAAAGAAGCAGCTGATTAATGCAGTTGTTAACAGCTTTTTTTAATTTATAAAGCTTTGTAATATTTATTATTTCAATTAATAAACACCATGACCATGATAATCACAAATGGTGAGATTTAAAGGGCTTTATATATATCACCTAACTCCCATTATCCATATATCATTTGAATTACCTTTACAATCTTCTTATCAATTGCTTCTCAAGTTCATTTTAAATCACTTACCATAGTGGAGAACTCCCTACTTCCTGAGATATTAATTTTCCTTTTATAGGTTTTCATTTATTCCCTTATTAACCATAAGATTTTGTTCAAATATTTTTTTCTCTCTGAATTTTTTGTTTATTCCATTGGGGAACATATGGAGTTAAAGCACAACTCATGCGTTTATTGAGGCAATCATATCAAATCAAATTGCATAAAGAAAAATATTTGAAAATGGACAGTTTTTTGAAAATGAAATTTTCAACATTGTATCATATTTGGACAGCTTTCCTGTCTCTAAATTCCACTAGTCTTTTGAAACACAATACTGTATTCATTATGAACCCTCCTTCAACATCCCAGGCATAAGGATACTTTTGTTTTTTATAACATTTTAAAAATGTTTCTTTTATAGCCCATATTAGTTGTATTGAAATGTATTAATTTGTTTTGTCTCCAAAAATAGGTCTTGAAATCATAAATATCAGAAACTGTATCTTATATCTTTATCTCTAGTACATAAAATAGTATTATTATTTAATGGATATTAGAATAATAATGGTGTAAAATTCTTTCTCCTCATAGCTTTTACCCAGTAAGCCCAGTATAGCCTCTAATTTTAGACAATGTTGAACTTTATAAGTCTTAAAATTTTTATTTATTTATTCATACACACACATATTCTATATCTGAATTCCATCAAATATTACTTTGGGTCATCAAAAACTAATATCTCAGTAAATCTGCTAACTATCATAGTGTCTTAGTCCACTCAGGCTGCTATAACAAAATACCACAAACTATGTGTCTTAGACAATGAATATTTTATTTCTCACAGTTATGAAGTTGGGGAAGTATAAGATACCATGTAAGGTGAGGGTTCACTTCCCAAATGGTTCACTGTGAAATCAAATTTGAGAAGGGGTAACAAAATTCTCTGATATCTCTTTTATAAGGATACTGATTACATTTATTAGGGCTCTTCCCTCATGACCCAATCATCTAGTAAAGGCCACAACTGTAAATACTATCATATTTGGAATTATTAAGTTTTTACATGATTCTTTCAGGGACACAGATAGCCTTTATGTTACAGTGTAGATATGAAGTATCCCCCAAAAGTTCATGTGAGACAATGCAAGAATGGTCAGAGGTGAAATGATTAGATCATGAGAGCTGTAACCTAATCAGAGGGTTTATTTACTGATATAGATTAACTGGATTGTACTATAGGCAGGTAGGTTGTAGCTGAAGGAAGTTAGGTCACTAGGGATGTGCCTTTGAGGTTTATATTTTGTCCCTGATGAGGAGAGCTCTCTCTCTGCTTCTTGGAAACCATATCCTGAGCTGCTTTCCTCCTCCATGCCCTTCTGACAGAGCAATGGAGTCAGCCTCTGAAAACATGAGCTCTGAATAAACTGTTTCTCCTTAAAATTGTTGTCTTTTGATCACAGCAGTGAAAAAATCTGAATAAAAGGCTATAATACACAGTATTACCAGGAACTATTTGGGTTTATCAATTCATCAACCAACAAATATTTACTTATTTATTATAAGTACTTAATGGAAGCTGTAATGAATAAATGAATTCCACTCTTTGAGAACTTATTAGTAAGAAATATAACAGAAATATAGGAGACTACTCAGTATGCACTAGACTAGGGGTCTAGTGCCATTTGCATGTATCCACTGTGTCCTCTAATGATGATTTACTTCATGCAGACCAATTTGGGAATTTCGTTTTTTTTTTCTTTTTTGTGGTACTGAGGATTGGACCTAGGGCCTTGTACATGATAAGTAGGAGCTCTATCATTAAGCTACACCTGCAGCCCAATGCAAACCAATTTGAAAGGAGCAGGAAGGCAATGAAGAAAAAACTTAAGAGAAAGTTATGATATATATATATATATATATATATATATATATATATATATATATAAACAAACAGAACTCTGTCTCCATCTCTTGAGGGCTCATTTCCCTCTAGTCCCTCATAGATATTTTTGTCTTATTTGGAACACTCAGATTTTACTATTGATTTTAGGACTCATAAAACTTTTCTCTGAAATATATAAGCCCTGCACATAATGAAGTTGACATTATAGTACGAAAGTATCCAAACCCAAATGTGTCACACAGATGATAAGTGAAACTAAAGCTTTGAGGATCACAATTCTAGACCACAGCAATATGTCCTTCTAGAATCTTTAATAACAGTAATGACCATAGCAATTCCATTTAGTGTCTACAAAGGGATTATAGATGACAAAATATGTTTTAGGAGACAACAAAAGCCTATGTTATATGTATACTTCTATGAAAATATCTTGCAGTTTCCCTACATATCACAGATGGCACTGTATTATAATTTCTTGATTTTCTAAAATTTACCCTATAGACCCAAAGCCATGAGAGAAGATACCTTCTCTGTTTTTCCAACTTGCTGAGAGATGGGGACACTGCCACTATAAGTACTATAGTTAGGTATCCTAGGAGCAAGAGTGGCTCTGAGTTCATGGATATTGTGTTCTCTAATAAAACCAGTACCATTATTATCAGGACCCAGGAGCTATTGGGGAGTGAAATCAAGTTCATCCATTTTCCCCCCAAATAAGCATCAGTGATTATAGTTTAACCCAGGGAATACATTAATCTTCTGTATATTGGTATCTGAAGAAGCCCACAGGAATTCCATTTTATAGCATCCAGCTTTTTGCCACATGGCCAGCTTGTATGAGTGAGGTTCCAAGTCATTGTTTGGTACCTTCCCAACATAGCTTTCTGGATAGTGCCCAAAACATACTAGGCTATCACTAATAGTTCATTAAATAATAATATGGGAATGAATGCAGTAATACTGAATAATAAATCTCTTTTATATTATGGATATTTAGTGATATGGAAGTGAAGAATAGTTCCTCCCTAAGTGAGGGTTCACAAGATTCTCTTTGCATATGAGCATTGGTTAAATATATCCATTATTGTTAATAAATTAATGAGATGACATTCCTGGGACAAACTTTGATTTAACTGGAATCATGTCTCAGGTTTAACTTTTATGCAGAGATAACATACTTAGAATGAACTGTAGCTTAATAGGCCCTAGCCTTTATTTAAGATAGACTGTTGAGAGCCACAGCCGAAGGGGCCCCAGCAAACTTCCAGCTGCCGGCTGATGATTGGCTCACAGCGGCCCCAGCAACATCTAGCTGATTGGCTCCTCTGCGGTGATGCTCATTGGGCTGTTTCCCTGCCTTTTCAGACCACAGAGCTGCTCATTGGGGGACTTTTTTGGCTCCGCCCACGTGACCCAGCCAATCGGCCTCAAGAGCAGGAGGATTGTGGGAGGTGGAGAGAGAGGCTTGTGTTGTTGGAGAGAGAGGCTTGTGGAAAGCCGGTGGTGGCAGTTGAGGCTCTGAGGATTTTTCCTGAGAGGCTGTTTTGCCAGGGCTCGGGATGTGGCTCAAGCGGTAGCGTGCTCGCCTGGCATGCCTGCGGCCTGGGTTCGATCCTCAGCACCACATACAAACAAAGATGTTGTGTCCGCTGAAAACTAAAAAATAAATATTAAAAAAAAAGTCCCCCAATGAGCAGCTCCGTGGTCTGAAAAGGCAGGGAAACAGCCCAATGAGCATCACCGCAGAGGAGCCAATCAGCTAGATGTTGCTGGGGCCGCTGTGAGCCAATCATCAGCCGGCAGCTGGAAGTTTGCTGGCAGCTGGAAGTTTGCTGGGGCCCCTTCGGCTGTGGCCCCTTCGGCTGTGGCTCTCAACAATAGACCCATGGATGGAATATGCTACATTTCGGTGATAAGGAATCTTATAAAGGTTTAAAAATGTCTTAGAAGTCTTGTCTTAATTATCTTTTCCCCCCCAAATCTGGTTAAATATATCAATGAAAACTGTAGAAAAATTAAGGGTGCATTAGTATATGAACTCCAAGTATCAGCAGTAATATTTGGCCTCTATGTTCCTTACTTTTGTCAGAAATATTTTATTGACATATAATAATTATACATAGTTATAAGGTACAATGTGATAATTTGATACATGTGTGCAATGTGTAATAATAAGGATAATTAGAATTTCCCTCTTTAATATTTATCATCGGTTTGTGGGAAACTTCAAGCTCCTGTATATTGGTATCTGTATTCTAATTGTTTATAATATAGGCCATAATCTGTTGTTAACTATTGTCATCTTATAGAATTTTAGAATTTATTCTTCCTATGTAACTGTATTTTGATACTGATTGCACAACCTCCATTTCCTCTCTCTCCTATTTTTCCTAATCTCTAGTGACTGCTATTTTCTATTTCTATGAAATCAACTTTTGTAGCTTCCACATATAGGTGAGAACATTTGTTATCATTCTATCCATTGCTTATTTCAGTTACCATAATACTCTTAAATTCTGTGAGACCATGATTAATCTGAAAATTTATTTGATTTTAAAAAACACTCAGGAGATTTCTCCAAATATTTTGCAAACAATCATCCATTTATATGTGAAAATTATTGATATTTATCACAACATCTGCAGTTGTCAACAGGATTATAAACTTTCTGGAGTAAAGAACTTTATCAGTTTTTCACAAAGCATCAGTACCTACTGAGAAACATAAAGTGCCAAATCATGTGCACCAAAAAAGAATAAATCAATAATGATTCAGGAGGTTCCATTAAATTAAAATAATATTGTTTGTAAAACTTTTTATAGAATACATAATTCATATGAAAGGGAACAAATAATGTGTGTATACACACAAACATAATTTTTCTTTTGTTTTTAGTTGTAGATGGATACCAATACCTTTGTTTGTTTTTATGTGATGCTGAGAATTGAATCCAGTGCCTCACAAGTGCCAGGCAAGTGCTCTACCACTGAGCTATAACCCCAGCCCACAAACACATATTTTCTTGAATGTCTCAGAAACCAAGTGATATTAAAGATATACCTTTAAGAACATATTAAACACTTTGTTTGTATATCCACTATTGATCTTAAATAATGCAACAATACCAGTAAATTAGAAATGTTCTTTATTTACTAAAGTCAAATCTCCATCCAAACAAGAACGTGATTTTGATTTCTTTGCCTTGATTTATAGCTTTATTATGTGTATTACCAAATATATATATTTGCTCCCTTCCTTCCTATTTATCTATCTCTATGTGTATATAGATTGTATTCTGTTAATTCATGTAACTATAATTGATCAATTTTACTACCCTATTATACTTTTATAATTAGAAACAATCATATAAATATAATACAAGTTATAGTTCCATTTTATTAGGAATAAATGATTAAATTTGTATTAGTAAGAATCCCTGCAAGTACCAGATGGCAAACTCAAATTTAGTAACTTGGTTAGAGATTAACAAAGGGGCCATTTTTAAAAAGTATGGAAGGGCTTCAGCAAATAAATATGGGATAATGCAGTAACTCAGGGTTGGTAACAGTAAAGAGCCCTACCCTACCCTAGATGTGAAGGAAAATAATTAATTACTCAAACTTGGAGAATGCAGATAAACAGAAGGTAGAAATAGAGGGCTTCCTGGTAAGTGTGGTCTTTATGCATAGAAAATTCAGGCAATTCTTCACATTAGCTGAAAAGCCAACAGCTGGAAGTCAAGGGAACTGATTGATTTCCAAATTAATAAACTGATTTACCCATTTCCCAGAGCACAGAGTAAATGGAGAACTGCATATGAAAGTGAAACAAGATATTTAGCACCATGTATATGTATATGTACATGTATGTGTATACATGTTTATATATAGTTGAGTGTCTCTGATTAGATATAATGTCTCTGATTAGATACCCTGTATTTGTATTCTCTTCACAGTGTCTTTTGTTAATCAAATGTTCTTAGTTTTCAAATAATTTTTATGGCTACAAATTTTGAGTTTTATTTTTAAAAGCCTTCCCTACTCAGAATTTTAAAAGATGGTTTTTGAGTTGGGGATAAAGCTCAGTGCTAGAGTACTTACCTAGCATGTGCTATGCCATGGGTTTGACCCCTAGTACTGGAAAAAAACTAAATAAATATAAAATAAACTTAAAATATAGTTCTCTAGACTTTCTTATTAAAGTTATGTTTTGTTTTTATACTTAAGTCTCTAATCCAACTCAAATTTTTATAATCTGAATGTATGGATCTAATTTGCTTTCCATACAGTTTACCAATTCTCAGTGGTTTGTTGAATAATCCACCACTGTGCAATTTATACAATTTATATTCTTTTAATCAGAATATATATTATAGTACCAAATATATGCCTTAATTTCCATGGCCTTTAATGTACTGATAACTGTTCTTTTGATGAGTATCTTATTCTCTTACATATATTGAAATTGGTTTGTGCATTACATTGAGAATTACTGTTGGGACTTGAATTAGAATAATTAGAATTTAAAGACCAATTTGGTTTTGGATTTATATCTTAACTAAATTAAATTATTTTATTATTCCTATATTCCTATACCATGAATATAGTGTAATTCTTTATACGTCTTTAAAAGCATTTTCTCCTCAAATGACTGGTATCTTCTTTGCTATAAATATTTCTAAGGATTTTATATATTTTGTTGCCATTTTAATTATTTTATTTGGGGTTTTCCCCAAAGATAGAATTCTCGTACATAGGTCATTTATTTGCAAAATTTTTTTTTTAAATTGTTACAAGAGAATTTGAGAGTGAAGGATATGGAAAACTCCAACCCCAGGGGAAAAGGGAAACCATACCCTCAGGGAGAAAGGGGAGAGAAGGAATACTATGGGTTTTGGACTTTCACCATTTCCCAGCAACAATGGGCTTTGAACTTTTACAACTGCTCCCCTTAATTTGAGCTTTGAACTTGAACAACATCCCCTGACTGCATGACCAGCAAATTACATAATTTCATGCTTCTTTATGGCTGAATAGAATTCCATTGTGTGTATTTACCACATTTTAAAAAATCCATTCATCTATTAATGGGGTCTGGGTTGATTTCATAATCTAGCTATTGTGAGTTGTACTGCTACCAGCATTGAGGTAGCTGCATTCCTATTATAATCCTGATTTTAGTTTTTTGGAAAAATACCAAAGAGTAGGATAACTATGCCATATGGTGATTACATTCTCAGTGTTTTGAGGAATTTCCATATTGCTTTCCAGAGCAACAATATACAAGTTTTCCTTTCTCCCCAACATACTCACTAGCATTTACTATTATTTGTATTCTTGATAATTGCCATTCTGACTAGAGTGAAATGAAATCTTACCATAGTTTATTTGCATTTCCCTATTGCTAGAGATAATGAACATATTTTTCATATATTTCTTTTTCATCTGTTTCTTCTTTTGAGAAGTTTCTACTTAGTGACAGAGTATTGATTGTTTTTTTTTCTTGTATTAAGTTTTTTGAATTCTTTATATATTCTGGATATTAATCCCCTGTTAGAGGAGTAGCTGGCAAAGGTTTTCTCCCATTTTCTAGGTTTTTTCTTCATTCTCTTAATTGTTTCCTTTGCTGTGCAGAAGCTTTTTAATTTGACGGCATCCAACTTATTGATTCTCTATTATATTTCTTGAACTTCGGGGGAGGGGTCTTGTTAAGGAAGTTGATGCCAAAACCAATATGATAGAGTATTGACTTTATGTTTTCTTCTAGCTCTTACAGAGTTTCTTGTGTAATTACTAAGTCTTTGAGAATTTTGATTTGAGATTTGTGCCTGGGGAGAGATAGGGATCTAGTTTTATTTTTCTACATAGCTGTCCAGTTTTCCAGCACCATTTGTTAAAAAGGCTGTCTTTTCTCCAAAATACATTTTTAGCACCTTTTCAAGTATCAGATGGCTATAAGTACTTGGGCTGTCTCTATATTTTCTATTCTGTTCCATTGGTTTTCATGTACATTTTAATGCGAATACCATGCTATTTTTATTACTATAGCTCTGTAGTATAATTTTATATAAGGAATTGTGATGCCTCCTGCATTGTGTTTCTTGCTCAGTATTGTTTAGATTAGTCTGGTTCACTTATTCCAAATAAATTTAAGGATTGTTTTTTTTTTTTTTAATTCTGTGAAGAATGTCATTGGCATTTTGATGAGGATTGCATTGAATCTGTATATTGCTTTTGATAGTATGGCCATTTCAACAGCATTGATTTTGCCTCTTCAGGAACATGAGATGTCTTCCCATCTTATAAGGTCTTCTTCACTTTCTTCCTCCAGTATTCTATAATTTTCATTGTAGGGTTCTTTCACCTCCTTGGTTAGATTAATTCCCAAGTATTTTATTTCATTTTTTGATGTTATTGTGAATGGCATGATTTTCCTGATTTGTTTCTTATCTGAATCACTGATGAAGCATAGGAAAGCCATTGATTAAAGAGTGTTAATCTTTTATCCTGCTACCTCACTGAGCTTGTTTATAAGCTCTCAAAATCTTCTGGTGGAGTTTTTGAGTCTTCTAGATATAGGATCATGTCATAAACAAACAAATAATTTGACTTCTTATTTTCCCATTTGTATCCCTGTAATTTCTTTCTCTTGCCTGATTGCTCTGGCTATTGTTTTGAGAACTATATTGAATAGGAGTGCACTGCAGTCACCAGATCTGTTGGGAGGGATGGATTTTAATTCTTTTATTAAATATTTTTTTTAGTTGTCAATGGACTTTTCTTTCTTTCTTTCTTTCTATGTAGTGCTGATATTTGAACCCAATACTTCACACATGCTAGGTAGCATTCTACCACTGAGCTACAACCTGAGCTCTGAATTTTCATTCTTTATATTTTCTTTTGACTCTGTATTTTTTGTGTCCCTAACCTATCTTCCAGCTGGGTGTAGTACCTTGTAGCATCTAATATCCCTGTATAGGGTGGGATACCTGGGAAGTGCTGATGAATAGTGTAATTCTTAAGTGGGGGTGATGCAGAGTTCTAAGTTGGAATTTCCATTTGTTGGGGTTTACATTTGGTTGGGTTGCAGAACTCTGTTGATGAATATTTGAGACTTGGTCCATGTCCCATATTGGTGGGGAGCTGCCAATCTCTGCTGGACTTCTAGATA
This sequence comes from Marmota monax, assembly GCF_021218885.2. NCBI lineage: Eukaryota > Metazoa > Chordata > Mammalia > Rodentia > Sciuridae > Marmota > Marmota monax. Next base: position 7,339,319 of record NW_026694772.1, read on the forward strand.
TCTGGGGCCTCTAGTAAAATCTACTTTTGGGGTTTAGGGACTAATCTTCCACAGGTTTTACCTTCACTGCTATGAATGAGAATTACAAAATATCCATCATGAAGTACAGATGTGCTTATGTGGCCACTATGAGTGTCTTCCAATTCGCTCTTATGGAGCACCATCAATAAGAGCTTCCTCCTTTGGGATCTCGAAGCTGACTTGTCCAGGTAAAATTTTCTTTGTGCCTGTTTTAGTCTCTCCAGTTCAGGCTCACTGTGGGTTTTTTTTAGTTGGTTGTTGGTAACTTCCTTTATGAGTTCCCAACCTCCTGGCTCTATCTGCAGCTGCACAAGCTGCACAGCTTTTGACACCTGGAAACATTTTTCATACCTGCCAGGTGTTCCACACTCAGAACAATTTTCATACCTGTGGAATACCCCTTGTGCCTGCAAAACACTTCAGTGTTCATGCAGCACAATTGCTCCCAGGGAACACTTTCTGCCCCTGAGGTAAGCAATTTTGGATTTGTCTTCTCTGAGCTGCTTACCCTATCAACTCTTGTGTCCATTAAAATTAGCTTTTCTCTGTAATCCACAGGTTCCCTATGTCAGTTTTTCTTTATTTTTAAATTTATTTATCCACCAGCTATATGTTCAAGTTACCAAATTTCTGTGGCTCTATGTTTTTTTTTTCTTTTTTGCAGTTCAGTATTAAGTGTCAGTGAGATTCCTTAGTTATTCACCTCACTAAGAAGCAGTCTTCTGTTTTTAAGTCTGGTTCTGAGGAATGGGTGGGAAGTGTTCCCTTCTCTAATCTGCCATCTTATCCCCTCCTTAGTTTATATATTTTGGATAGCATTTGTGTTTTTTGTTTAGTTCTATCCTTTGACTATCAAACTTGTGTATTCTAATGTTTTGAGGTATCTTTTATATTTATATATATATATATATATATATATATATATATATATATATATATAAATTTGGCTACATGTAATAAATTTAGGACTTTATTTTTAATAGAAAACTTTCAACCATATATATTGTTATGATTATCAGCTCATTTTGTTTTATTTCTACTTTTAATTCTGTTTTCAGTATGTCCTGTTTTTGCTCATCCTTTCTTTCTTATCTACTTTTTGTTTGATTTTTTTTCTGTTATTTAATCATTCCGTTTACTAGATTGCAATTGATATTCTTTATATATAGCACTTTAGTGTTTACCTTAGATACTTTAAGCACCAAAGTCAAAATGGAAAAATTTCCTTTCTGTAGGTTGCTAACTTCTTATGTGATATAAGCTTAGCGCTCATTTTACAACATAGTGATTATGTGGCCCACTTATTAGACTCTGGTTTAGGCAGGTCATAACTTTTCTCCTATCCCCTAATCCTGATCAGGCAACAGGAAAGAAGTTCAAGGTCACTCAATTTCTGTAGTTATCCTGACTGTAAAAATCTTATCTCAACATTCATCTCCCAATTTTACCATGTTTACTTTGTTTCAATGCTGGAATATTTTTTCTTTATCATACTAGTTCAGGTTTTAGTCAATTATTTTCATTCAGATTTTTTTAGCTCTTCAGAATTATTCAGAGTATCCAATCCATCATATCACCAGAAACTAAAGTCCTTCAGAAGAATTTTTTTTAAACTTTGTGAGAATGCAAGTAGACACATTTAAAATTTCAGATATAATCTCTTCAGTGAATATCTAACTCTCTTTTATTTTATTTTGAAATATTAACATTCACGAATTAAAGATACGGCCCGGATCTATTATAAAATATTTACTTTGAGCTGATCCAGGACTGAATACAGTAATGCCTTTCTGAATTCTTCAGGAAATGGGATCTTCTGTTCAGATCTTTTTTGACCAAAAATGTCCTTTCTGATTTCAGGGAAAGTCAGAAAAATGAAAGGCATATTTATGAAAGTTAGAACTCAGAAAGTAAAAGTTGATGATCTAAGAAGTAGCAGCACTACAGGAACTACTGGAATTACCACAAGATAGCCTTCCTTGACAAAATTGAAAATCAACCATGTGGACTGGGGAGATTATAATAGTGCTTTTCAGACTGACACTTGCTCTGAATTTAGGAGGCTTTTGTAGATCTGCCCAGTCTTTTTGATTTAGGACACAACATTGCTAATCTCCTACTACTGAGCAGATAACAAGGACTTAGGGTAAACTTTGTGCTAGAATGACAGGAGGGTGACATTTTGTTCTAGTTAGTATTAGATATTGCATAGTGTATCCTATCACCAATCTTTATTAATTAGAATGCCTATTTCACCCTTTAGGCTTTCAAATTTAGTACATTACATTCTTAGGGAAATGTATTCTATACTGGAGAAGATTTCGTAGGTAAGATCTGATGAGGTTCTGGAAATCAATTCTAATGGACAGGTAGTTGGTCCTGAAATCTACCTGCTCCATGATTAATAAAACTGGTTGGCAACAACAAATGAAAGTGCCAGAAATTTCAGTGCCCCATAAAAACTGCTCATTATATCAAGCTTCATCTAAAATTGATTTTGACAAAAGAATTTTCTTTGCAGATTTTCTGGCACTTTCTGATGAGAGAGTATGAGAGCTGTGAATGCACACATATATTCTCACCCATCTCTCACTTCCTTTCCTGTCAGAGGTAGACACTTAAATGGAAGGTTAATTTTCCTGAGGTTAGATCAGTTCCATTACACTGTGAAGTGAAAAACTCAAATTGGGTCCTTCTGGTTTAATTTAGGACACGCAAGAATATGCAAAAGCCTTTCAAGTATCTACAAAAATATCTTTAAGAATTTAATTAAAAATAAAATTTATAATCTGATTAGCTGTATACATAAAGGATTTTTAAATAAGTAAAGTATAAGCAGCATTAAAGAAATGCTTCATAAAATGCAGTATTGGCTTTACCACACATAGGTAATGTGCAAAAAAGTTATTTAATTTGCTAAAAATAATAAAAATAATTCATTAAAAAATAACCAGGTCTGTATTATTAAATCAGCCAGTGTGGTGGTTCATGCTTGTAGTCCCAGCTGAGAAGGCTTAAAACCAGAGAATAGCTTTGAGTCCACAAGTTACATGCCAGCCTGGAAAATATAGTGAGATCCCATCTCAAAACAAAGTAAAAAATATTATTAAACTTATACAATAAATAAAACATTATAACATAAGGTAGGACTTCATTTTTCTCTTTATGTATTTCTCCTTCTGTATGACTGAAATATATTCAAACATTTCTATAGTATTTTTCCAAATTGAATTTTTTTTAATCTTTGAATTTAGGTACATGCCCATGTGCTGTGAAGGTAATGTGGACTCCCTCTTACATAATTTAGATGATTATATATAACATTTTGTTGAATAAAGTACAGCAATGCCAAAGAAAAACTTGGCATTCCCAAAGGAGAACAAGACTCAATATCAGAAATTTTTGATGAATTAAACATTTAGGCAAAAGTGAGAAATCACCAGGATAGCAGTTCATATGAGGACTTTTTCTTTGCCTTTATTCATTTTTGTTTTTCGTACAGTTGAAACATTCAATTTAAGCATTTTATAATCATATTTCCATATCACACAGAAAGCCTTTAGTGCATGTTTATGAGGTGAATATATAGATATAAATAACCCTCCTTTCTATTTTTTACTAATTTCAAGTTTTGGTACAAAGAGAAAGGTTTAAATCAATGTGGATTATATTACAAAGACGAAAATCAGTAAGAAAATGTATTTATTTTTCTATCTGCATGGAAGTTGCAAGAAAGGACAAATAAAAATGAATGTTAAAGCAGTATTTGTTCATGGATGATTCCTTAATTCAAAATTAAGTTTTGTTCCCTGGCTTTTTTCTTTGTTCTTATATATTCTATGTTTATGTGTATCTAGATTGATATAGACAGATATATAATAAGTACATCTGTTAATATATCAGAGAAATATATTTGCATATTTTCTCTGGTTCTATGTGCTCCATCATCTGTATTTTTAATACTTTGATTTTGTTGATTTTCCTTTTTCTTACTGATAGAAAAGGTGCCAGTTATAAAGAAAATACCTATCTAGAAAATCCAAGTTCAAGCATCACCTTCTCTGTGAAACTTATGTCCAATCATAGAAAGATGATCATGTTTTTCTATGATCATACATAATTACCTACTATAGTATGTGTTGTTTTGTTTGTGTTTTATGTTTTCCTAATTGGTGCCATTTTTAAAGGTAGAAATCAAGTTTTATTGCTCTTTTCTTTGCCAGAGAGAGAGAGAGAGAGAGGCAGAGTCAGAATAAATTGAGGGAAGAAATAAAGCACTGCCTTCCCCTTTCAAAGTAGTACTTCATGAACAGGAATTTGACTTAGTAATTCTACTAAGTTCTACATTGCCTCCAACCCTTGTGACTCAAGAATGAGCTCCATTATGAAAGTTATTTTCTAATTATACCAATGACAGACAACAATTTACAAGGGTGACATGAATGAAGCTACAGACATACACCTGAGGGACGAAAATACCATTTGCAAAAATAGCTCTGTATATGGGCTTGGGTTTTACCTAGGTAATTCTGCCATGGTAAGCAAGTTCATACCTTTTCCTCTAAACATAGTTTCATAAAAATTCTTATATTTTGTCAAGAATAGCATGTTGAAACAGAAAAATGATCTACTAGATTTTTCTGTTTACTCTGAAAAATTTGGATTTGGAAGTAGTCAAAATTTTACAGGAATGGGATAATTTTCTTTCCCTCTGGTGGAAAAATTACCAAAACAGTACCTTGTTCTTTTTGATTCTGACTGGTTTCTTAAAGGGTGAAGTCCAGAAAAGGTATGTATATTCTACCAACATGATCTATGGGGGAAAAAAGGCTTTATGATGGTCATAAATCTCACAGCCTCTGAGAAAAAGTCCAGAGCAGGCGCGTGGTGCCATCCAACTGACATATATAAATGATGCATTTTCTGTTAGAGCCACAGCTCATCTCCATAATCCACAGAATTGTTGAGAAGACAAAGTGAGAAATGCAGTCTAATGAATGCCATAGCTAAAACAAAATAAGACGCAGTTAATCATATATCAACCTCCCAAATAATAAGCCCAGTAAGTAAATACAAACAGTAGACTGCAATGATCCAGGAATATTTGGAGGAAATCTTGCACTTATTAATAAAACCATGAACAAAAACCAATATTGGCATCTGTGTGAAAGCATCAACATTATGCACTCCTTTTATTTCAGCAGCATTTTCTCAGGAATGACGGTTTGCTCTCACATGTGAAACTATTACAGTAGTAAAATGAGTTTTATATAAATCTTAGGAAATGAACATTTCGTGGAAAGACTCCCCAGACTCCTACTTCAGTTGATAACCCAGGAGAAGATAACTGCTATGGAATATTAATTAATTTGCTTCTTCTGAAGATTTGAATTACCATGGTGTACATGTTACAGGTATTGTGGAATCTTATGTGGCCAGTAGAAATAAGAGTCATGTATGGAAGGACATTCCATAACATCTCACCATCTTCTCCTTACTTTCAACAGTTTATCCCCACTTGGCATCCCTGATAATTACCTCAGGGAATCAGTGGGCAACTATAAATGACAGCTATTTATTTTCTTCTTAGGGCTAACAGTTGTTTGTCAGTAAAAGTCTTTTTCCACAACAATGATCCTCTCATTTTCCTTCTATGTGGCTGTTACCGCTACATATACATTGTTCATACTAGCAGTTAACAGAGACCATATTCAAATGTCCCAGAATCTTGTTATAGGGCTTTGGGTAGTTCAATTTAATATTTTACACTTTGCACATATGGTAAAATTCAGCCCTTTATTTACATGTATAGGCTGGTAAGAATCTTCATATTTTATTACTTTACTGGAAGATGAAATAGTTGAATAAAGAATTGAAAAGATACATAGCAAGGACAAAATTAATTGCTGCTATTATTCAAAACCATATATAGAAAGACATTTTAAATAGAAAGGACATATCCAAGTTGTCCTATATTTTATACAAGATTTGGGTATGAGCAAAATCAGTGATACCACCTGATAAAAAAGTTGATCAGTTGCTTATCATCAAAAATATTCCCTTTTTCTTTAGAATTTTTAAAATGTGTTTTCAAATTGGTACTTGTATGCAGATCTTACCTCTTCTGTAAGTCATAAGTCCCTCCAGAGCAAGAAACAGGACTTACATCTTCTTTGGCCTTCCACAGGTATTCATATGTGCTAATGCTTGCAAATGGATTAGTTATATGAAAAGCACAGATTTAGACCTAAATTCATCAGTTCTTTGTTATATGCCAATAGCAATAGAATCAGGCTTCTTCTTATTAGCATAATTGTGCTTCCTCATGCATGCTGGCTATGCAGGGACAAATGATGCCCCCCGCCAGATACTATCATGAAAAACACTCTCACTTTTAATGAAGGCACCTGACAGGGTCATATCTACCTGGGACCTGGAGTTCCATCTAATCAGGAGTATGAGACAGCAGGATCACTTGAGCCCAGGAGTTCAAGGCCACACTTGGCAACTTAGCCAAACCTCATCTTGCTGAAAAGTATAAAAAGATCCATGGGAGGCACATTATTGAAGGAGGGTCCAGAACACGTTATTTGTTCTAATTAGTTATGTATACATGACAGTAGAATGCATTTTGACACATCCTACATAAATGAAGTATAATTTCTTATTCTGGTTGTACATGATGTAGAGATACACTGGTCTTGTAATCATATATGCACATTTTATATCAGTTGTGCTCAATACATGGTTTTAAATGAATGGATGGTATAGTGAGCATTCTTGTATAATAATTTTTTGTGTATATCAAGAACCTGTCTTGTTTAGCCAAATACTACTTCTCAACCACCAGACCTTCTTGAACCAGGGACACTTTCAGCAAGAGTACTGGGTATAAAGGTAAACACCTGCATTTGAATGTTGGGCTATCTTTTTTAAAAATGCTATTAAAAGATAAAGCTTTGATTAAAGGAGTATCTTTTCTATGAAGAAAGTACTGAAATTTAGTCAATTATTATAAATTTTTTAAGTAGGTGAATCACACCATAGAGTTATGAAAATCAGTTGAAAGGCTAACATATGTGGTCTGCCTACTCAAAGATATGCTTGTATAGTTCAGGTTACATTATCCTTTGTACGAAAAAAATGAAATCTTTAAAAAGCAATTTAAGTTTTAGTTTGATTATATATAGTTTTAAATTATAAAAAAATTTCAAGCATAACACAGTAAGTAATAGAAATCTATGTACCCACCATTACAAATAAAACAGATGATGCTGTCTTGCTATATGTTTGACATCATTAAAGCAAAAGAATAACAAGTATTTCTGATTATAAAATAATTGAGGTTTTTAAAAATTTAGGAGAAAATTAAAATTCTAACTTTGATGTATACTTATATATGTTAAAGCTATTTTACAAATGAAAACATCTTGAATATTTTTTCATGTAAAAATAATATTTTAGAATATGTTTTTCAGGGGCTGGGGATGTGGCTCAAGTGGTAGCGCGATCGCCTGGCAAGCGTGTGGCTCTGGGTTCGATCCTCAGCACCACTTACAAATAAAGATGTTGTGTCTGCCGAAAACTAAAAAATAAATATTAAAAAATTAAAAAAAAAGAATATGTTTTTCAGATACTTATGGTCTATCTGATATCATTGACCTATTATTCGATAATTAGGTTGTATTATTTCTATTATTATAAAAAATTGAAGTAGTCTTAAGTAATTCATTTTTCTTTAGTCTCCACATCAAAGCCCTCATTGTCACCTACCAGCTATAACTTCAAGTGTAAATAAAACCTTCCTTCTTCATTCTGATTTTAAACTTTAAAGATACTCTCTAGATTAAAGCTTTGGTACTCAAAGAGTAGGATTTTATGGACCAGTGTTATCTCTATTGCCTGGCTGCCTATTAAAAATAGGAATCTTCAGGCCATATCTCAAACCTACTAAATTAGAGTTTTAACTTCAATAAGACTCATGAGAAGACTCATGAGTAGAAAAGCTGGGGAAGTATCACTGTGGTGAAAAATCACCCCTTCTTATCTCATTGACCTTTTAGTCTCTCAATTCCTTCTTTCATTTTATACCCCATTTATCTTTCTTTACACTAAATATTTTTGTGTGTGGTACTAGGGATTGAACCCAGGGCCTTGCACTTGCTAGGCAAGCATTCTACTTCTGAGTTATATCCCTTGCCCCAAAAGTGAGTTTTCTGATGGGTCAAATCAGTTATCACTATTTCCCTGCTGCAAAGTTTCCAATGGTTTTAATTGAGCTTAATACAAATTTCAAATTACTTTTCAAGTTCTAGAAATCTCATTGTCTACCTATCTCTTCATCTTCTATATATCTTTCACCTCTCACTGTGGTCTGAATGGACTTCACTCAAACACTATTTCTTCCATTATTCAACATTCCAATTTCATTCCCTACTTGTCCTTGCTGTTTACTCTCCTTTGAAAGTATTCCCTCTCCACAACCATAGTATGTCTGTTTTAATAGTAAGGTTACTGAAATATCACAATCCTAGGGAGCTTTTTGCTTTATCTTACTGCTTCCCATATTAACCCTGTTTTATTGTTTTCATATTTCTTGTCAACTTATATAATTATCATTGTTATTCATTGAGGTTTAATTTGGTACCTTTTCCTTAAAAATAAGTTCCAGTGGCAGAGTGCTTGCCTGGTATGAGCAAGGCCCTGGGTTCAATCCCCAGTACTATAAAAAAGAAAAATAAGCTCAATCCTGGGTGTGGTAGTGTGCACCTCTAGCCCCAGTTTCTCTGTAACATGAGGCAGGAGGAGTATGTGAGCCTATGAGTTCAAGTCTGGGCAGCATAGCAAGACTTCGTCTCACAGATAAAAAAAAAAAAAATCTCTGAGACATGTTATTGAAGTGGAGACCAGGACAGTGATTTTTATAGTGATTATTATGCTTGATACATATTTTTAAATGAATATATGCTATGGTGAGCTTCCTTGTATAATAATCTTTGTGTTAATCATTGAAGATTTCCTAAACATAATGGCCTTGAATAAGTTTTTCACTGAATCCTTTATTTTAGAGTTTAAAATCAGATTATCAAATTGATATTCCTGACCATTCTTGTTAATTACGGGATGCAAAAGTACACACACCAAATACACATCTTCGATGTGACTCTTTTACAACTTGATGGGAGAAATAATAAACTAATTTCCTTGATAACTGCTGAAACTTAGGAACTTTTATGATGATCTCTGATATTTATATTCTTGAGCCATTCCCCTTTTAATCAGGTGTCCATCTTCTTTCTTCCCTGAGTGCTCATAACTTAATTTATTTTAGAGGTTTTGGTCAAGTCTTTAGAGATTTCTGTAGACAAGATTATGTTATCTGAAAACAGAGAGTTTTACTTCTTCCTTTCCAAAGTGAATGCCTCATTGTCTTATCCAGTTTTGAGATTTAGTCTCCTTGTAATATATTGAATAGAAGTGGTTGGAATGGTCGTAGTTGTATTATTTGTGATCTTAGAGAAAAAGCACTCACCATATCACCATTGAAGATGATGCTTGTGTTGGGATTGTACTGTATGGCCTTTATTATGTTAAGTTAGTTCCTTTTATACAAGAAATGGGATAATAAGGAATTTATATGCATTCTCATGAGACAGTTGTGAAGACATTGTTGTCATTCTAATTTAAAAAGTGATATAACTAAATCATAGAGAAGTAACTTGTTAAATTATATAGACTTTATGAAATAAACCAGAATTCCATCTCTGTATGCTTGAATGCTTCAGACATTGCACTGTATTTTCTACTGACATGGTAAAATAAAGTTACAACCTGGAATGGAAGAATTAGTCAAAATACAATCTTGTAAGCCCTCTAATGATTTTTAACCATAAAAACAAGGGGAATGATGTAAGGACTTCTTTAGGAGGTAGAGGGACTGATATTAGCGTCATGTTAACGTTGTTGGAATGTCTCACAAGAGAGGCAAAATGAAACTAGTTAGATATTGTTGCAGTAATTTCATGAATAGTTAAGTTTACTAGGGAAATGGCAGTGGGGATGGTTGTGTTTGATGAGGCATGCAAGGGTGATGAATAGATACAGAGGCCTCAAAATCTTTTAGGTTTCTAACTTTAAGTGACCAGGAAGCTGAAAGTTATATTTATTGGTATACAGGAAAAGAAACTACCTTAGAAGATATACTTAAGTACAAGTAATAGTCCATTATAATGTATAATAAAATACATTAACATAGGGTAAATAAGAGGGCATTAGAAATATATTTGGTATCTAACCATGACACAGGACATGATCAATGAAGAAAGAGATAACTAAGCTTGGAAATGAAGAATTAAGAGGTGGTATCTATATCCCTCCATATCTTATCAGTTTTTATCAATCTGGTATTACTTAAAGTTGAAAACCCTCTCCACCTCAAAATTCTCTATCACTTAACATATAGTGCTTAATAGTATCTAATACAGTCATTCATCCCTTGCACCCTCTTTTTTTCCCTTCTCCACAGGCATTATAAATACTAGATCACATATCAAATGAAAGTTAAAATACTTGTGAGATCCTGACAAATATAGGGCAAAATCTTCTCAGAAGTCTTTAAGCACATTTCAGTTAGAAGTCAGATTAAGAAACTTTTGCTAGGCTACTCCTTCTATTCTAAATCACCAAGCCATGTATAGTTTGTTCCTGAAGATATTGTTCTACATTGGTAGATAGAGTTTTCTCATCATTGAAGAGTGTACCCAGTTAATACTTTCAGGACCTGGATTTTTCTGCTAGTAGACAGCCCAGACTGTAAGTGCAGAAACCCAGGGAGCATTGGTGGAAGTGTTAAGTAAGATGATAGACCAAGATATATGTTGGAGTGATGCCCATTGTAGGATTAATTTTAACCATGGGCAACCCTGGGACAAACCACCATTCAAAATTCATCAATTCCAAATTAATTATTTGTTTTTGCCAGTGTGGTAGGCAAAATAATCACCCTTCAAAGAATGTCATAATGCCCAGTACCTAATACCAAATAGCTAGGATATGTTACCTTTTGTGGCACAAATGTTTTTAAAAAGTATCTAGAGATGAGGAGATGATCCTGGGTTATTCTGGCCACAATCCAACCCAAAACATCTTTATATGAGAAGGACAGAAGGATCGGAGTCAGAGAAAATATATGAGGGTAAGATGAGATCAGAAAGGAGAGAAGATGCTATGCCATTGGTTTTGAAGATGGAGGGAGAGGTCATGAATCAACTACTATGATAGCCTCTAGTAACTGAAAAAAAAAAAAAAACAACAGATTCTTATGTACAGTCTCCAGAAGGAAAGCAGGTCTTTAGACACCTTAATATTAGCCCAGTGAAACTAATTTCAGACTTCTGGCCTCCAAAACTATAGAAGAGTAAATCTGTGTTGTTTAATGCCAAAAAAGATTTTGGCATTTTGTTACAACAATAGGAAACTTATTACAACTAGGAAACATCACTGTCATTTATGGTAGACAACAGTGTTATTCATTTGTTTTGAAGAATGTTACCCTATCTGCATTTATGCAACCTGTCTCTGGAGTGCAGTCAACCAAATATCAACAGCAACCTTTAATAAATACCTTTTTACATGTTTTGAATTCATGTTCTAGATGAAGGAACTAAGTCATGTTGTAACAAAATATAATAAAGAACCAAATTAAGTTTTACAGAAGAATTTCTATCAGCTTTAGATCTGTGCTGATCAATATGGTAGCCACATGTGGCTATATCAACTGAAATATAAATTAATTGTTAAATTAAAACTTTAATTCCTCATTTGCACTAGCTACATTTCAGGGCTCAATATCTCTATGTGGATAATGGTCACTGTGTTGAAAAGGACAGATTTTTATTGTGCTGCTCTTGATCCCCACCTTCCATATCTTCTCTTTTCTCCTTCTCTCCTTTATCCTCCTCTCTTTTCTCTATCATATACACAGACTACACAGACTTCTCTCCTTTCTTAAAGAAGAGGACACAGGATCATTAGAGGTCACACAGACAACCAAGAATATTCTAAAGAGAAATCATTAATTCAGTTTGTTCTGGTTTATAGCCCCTACCTATAGGGCTTGGATTGTGGCTCAGCAGAAGAGCACTCATCTAGCACGTGGTGGGCATTGGGTTTGATCCTCAGCACCACATAAAAAATAAATAAATAAATAAAATAAAGGTTTTGTGTCCAACTACTATATATATATATATATATATATATATATATATATATATATATATATAATCTATCTATAATTAAATAATTGACTGAAATCAGGATCTCTTAAGTTATAAAAGAATTAATACTGACTCTTGGAATTATACTGTCAGACCTTAAACATGAGGCCAGTGCTAGTATTTTTACACAGATAATTGGTGTTGAAATTACATGTAGGGGAGTCTTATTATAATGATGAAGTGGGTAGAGCTAATAATACATAGGGCTAAGACTTTTGCAGCATAGAAATATTGATATTAAGGAAGTGTATGCATTGCAATAATGCAGAAAAATTATTAGCAGTTTTAGTGGAAATAAAGGAGGAATACAGAATTGCTTCAGACTGTCAGAAAAACTGGATTATAGAAGTATTGAACACAACTTCCCAGAATGATTACAATAGTATCTTGAGAAGGAAATGGTATTTCAGGCTTGGGAGAGGGGAAACATAAAGTCATGAGGGGGAGGAAGAGAAATTCTATAAGGGAAAAGATACAGACCTGGAATAACTAACTTGGAAAAGACATAATACAGAAGTAGCCTATGCTTCACAGACTCCCAAGGTCTAAACAACTGAACTATTTTCTTTGGTGACCCATCTAGATGCCCAAAGGAAGAATATCCCAACTGGTGCAGGCTGCCAGGTAATCCGGATCTGAATCTAGAAGAGGAAACAAAGCTTGCCATTATAAATATCTGCCAAGAGAGAGGCAAGATAGTAGAGTAGAAGCAGGCTGCACATTCTAGCCCATCAGCATTTTGGAGAACAACTACTCAGTGAGGTGGTTGACTAAGGGAATGCAGAGTTCAGTATTGCACAATCAAAAACTTGGAGAGACTCAAAGACTTCTGGTTACTGGAATGGAGAGTAGAAAAGAGTTAATAAGATCCAAACCTGCTTCTGGAGTGCCAGGGCAGGTCAGGAGAGGGGTCAGACAAATGAGAGACAGAATGTTAAGTTTGACAAAATTGTTACAGAAACAGAGACAGAAGAGAAAGTCTGTCTGAATTTAGTAGAGCCAGGAATTGCATAGAAGGATGCTGAGTAAGAAGTGCTCCTTTGGTTTTTGTTTCATTTTGTTTTATGCAGTACTGGGGATTAAACCCATGGGCTATCTAACACTGAGCCACATCCCCAGCTCTTTTTACTTTTTGAGACAGGGTCTCACTAAGTGACCCATGCTGATCTTGAACTTTTGATCCTCCTGCCTCACCATCCCAAATTTCTAGGATTATAGGTATGTGCCACTGTGCCAAGTAAGGGCTCCATTTTCTATGCACCCTCACCAACATTTGTTATCTTCTGACTTTTCTTCACTTCACAAGTGTGAGGTGATGTGTCATTGCAGTTTCAATTGCTCTTTCCTTATGATTAGTGATGTTAAGCACCTTTTATACTTGGATTTTTGTATATTTCCTTTGAGAAACTGTATTAAATTCTTTGCCCATTATTAATTTGATTATTTGGCGTGGTGTTGCCTATTTAGTTGTTTCATTTCCTTTTATATTTTGGATAGTAACTCTTTATAAGGTTGTGTGATTTGTAAATATTTTCTCCCATTCCATAAGTTGCTTTTTTTGTTTTGTTGATTATATTTCCTTTGCTGTGATGCTTGATAGAATCCCATTTGTCTATTTTTTTTATTTTGACACTTGTGTAATATAATATAATTGATATCACATAGATTATTTTTTCTTTAAACCTCATCAAAATTCACTTTGGGAAGCTCTTTCATGAGTATAGATTCAAAAATAATCCCAAATGAAAATATTAACAAACTGTATCATATAGAGGATAAAATATTTGTTTTACGATATGACAAAAATTAGTTTATTTCATAATTGAAAGGATAGTTAACATTAAAATATATGTAATAATAATTCTCCACAATAGCATGCTAAAAGAGAAAAGCAATATTTTACTTCATAGTTGCAGAAAACTAATGTGATAAATTCAGCATGACTTTGATTCCAGTAGATTAGTAAGTGAACCTCTTAACCTGATACATAGAATCAACCAAAAACCTTGAACAGACATCTCTCATAAAGAAAGCTCATTATAAGCATTTTTCTAAAGTTATAAATAAACAAAAATACATTTTAAATTATTTGTATCCTAGAGCTCTTAACCAGTATAACAGAAAAAAAAAAACCATTAAGGAGTGTGCACAAGAGAGGAGCAAGCGACAGAGAGAGAGAGAAAGAGAGAGAGAGAGTGTGTGCGCGTGTATGTGTGTATATATGTTGGTGGGGGCTGTGTATATATCAGAAAGGGGATAAAACTCTCATTATGCAAAATAACTTATTAACTTAGAAAACCCAGAATTTATACAAACACATATTGTAAATAATAAGATCAACATAAATCAAAAACCCAAATTTAATTTAAAATATCACATTCTTTATAATATAATAATTATAAGATTCACAGGAAAAAAAAACAAAGAAAAAGTGAATTGAGATATAAATATGGAAATAAAACCTTGAAAATCTTTAAAATATGTAATTTCTGACCTTGGGATGGGAAATAATATATTAGTACAAACAAATAAATTTGATCAATTCAACTAAATCAAAATTAAGAACTTTTGTTAATGAGAAAAAAACAATGAGGAACATGAAAAGACAACACAAGCAATAATGAACACATGTAACTTATGAAGGAGTAAACTTAATGTATAAAGAAACTATATAAATCCATGAGAAAGCAATGCACATCCCCCCTCCTTCAAATAAATAAAGAAAACACATGAAAAGGCATGTAATGATTATGGTTAGTACATACTATGTAATCAGCAAAATTAAAATTATGATCATGCCTTAATCTGAGTCCCCCCCAACACTACTTTCTTATTTAGAGAATGTAATCCTCAGGAGGAGGAGTGGAAAGGAAGAATGAAATATGGCATGAGGGAGAGTCAACATGAGGGTGTATTTACGAGCAAGTTGTAACTAAGTATAACTGTTTACACCATTTTAGGTCAGTCCACCTGGGTGATGAGTGGTGGGGAGTGGAAATTTGTGCCCATCAGTTCTCATATCCTCTAGTCAAAGTTCATCCCATTGGGGTATATGGATTGCTATAGGAAAAGAGACCTATAGCATCACATAGTTTGGCATTAACTCAAATTCTCAAACTGTAGCAAGGGTATGAGGCAAAGTGCCTGCTTAAAAATGCAAAATGGAAGAATGCAACACTTGCTGTACGGCAACTGTGGTTAGACTGAGAGAATCTAAAATGGTTTGTTAGAAGTATCAAATTTACTAGATACTATTTTACACCTGCTATATTAGCAAAAAATAAGTCTGGTTACACCAATTGTTGGACAGGATGTGAACCAATAATATATTGTTGGTAAGTATTATATATCATTGGAATACTACTTTATAAAATATAAATTGAGAATTCATCTTTTAAAGTTGTAGAGCAACTTGTAAAGTATCAAACAGAAATTAGTCCTAGTTATATAACAGAGAGAAGGTCTGACTTGTGTTCAGCAGAAGATATATGAAAGAATGTTCATAGAAACACAATGAAAATAGAAACCTGAAAAATACAGATGTTTAAGAGACATAAAAATACATTTTATGATGTCATCACAGTATGAAGTATATAGCAGTGAAAGTCAATGACCTCTATCTCTACAGAGCTGTATGAATGGATCTTAAAACATAATGTTAAAGGATGATAAAGCAAGTTCCAGAACTCTGTATAGTTTAAACATGCATGCACATAAAAATTTTATATATGGGCATACATAAAATGTGGAATATGTAAAAGATCATTAAACACAAAATTCAGTGTAATTGTTACTTCTCTGTGTGTGCATGTACTAGTGTCACATGGATAAGTTTATTGGTCACATTTTTAAGGGAAAATAAAAATTGAAAAAGATAAATATTAACAAAGAGAAAGAACCTCTTCCATAGAAAACTTGCAATTGTGAATTCATCTCTGCTTCTTTGAGATGTATGTAAATCTTTTAAAAACCTAAAGAAGCCTCTTCAGCTTTATAGCCCAAGAATATTTTCCTCAAGATATTGGGAGTTATGTCTTTAAAATGTAATCATCAATGATAGTGTCCCTTTGTCCCATTTTCTGTGGAGAATAGGGTCCTAAATTTAGCTGGAGCCTAGTTCCAAAGCTACCTCCTGTCTCAACATATGAGGAGTTGATTTTTCATTTGGATAAATCCAATTAGCTAGCATGAAAAGTTATACCAACTAACAAGTAAAATTAAGATGAACTGCATGTGACAAATGTTTCAGTCAAGTCCTTTTAGTTGAGGACTGGTTATGTTTTTTCTCTTGAGAACTTAGATGTGATAAGTTGTATCTGCTTGACTAATTAAAAGGATAATATTTGTGTCTTTGTAAACTCGAGAAGATTGCCTGTGATGCACATCACATTTTGGTTTAATGCATCTTCAATATTAGAACTGTTTTCTTTCTGTTCTGCTTTTGTTCGATTCTTTTGGATGACAGGAAATTTTGTTTTTAAGTTTATTTTCCAAATAGGTTCACATTTTGGATTGGGATTCTGACTTAGTAAGAATTCATTATATTATTGTGATCCATAACTTGCAGATTCACACACATGCACACACTATATAATATTTAATAATTTAAAATGTATTAAATATTTTAATCTGTACAAAATTATCTTAAATTCAGGTGGCTAGCGTGTAAATATGCAACTACCACAGAATATTAAGTCTTAATATTCTTAATACATAAAGCACATAATAATAATTTTTAAAATGTGCTAGTAGGTCAGGTCATGACCTTGGGCATAGCAGCTCCATTTGGCCTCTGACAATTCCAATGTATAGAGGAGCTCAAATATGAATTGCCATGGAGTGAATGAGTGCTTAAGTTATAAAGAGGGATCTGGGGTGTGTAATTACATCTTTTTGCCTCTAGAAAGATAGCAAATTGGTTTGTTTTCTCTGTACCCAAGCTCAATTTTGAATTTGCCAGAGAAACAAAGGTGAAGGGCCAGAGAAAACAACATTAGAAAAGGTATATAAATGGTTCTGGAAAATTGTAAAAATAAAGGCAAAGGGCTGGGGGGGGGGAAACTGATGCAAATAGAAAGAATTAAATAAAATGGCCAGAACAATCAAATATAACAGTATTTGAAATAAAAGTAATATATTTTTCTAGAATTTCTAAAAACAGCACTGATTGGATTTTTTATAAAAGGGTTCCAAATATTCGCACAGAAATTCTTCTTTTTTTTTTTTTTTTAGAGAGAGAGAATTTCTAAAAATATTTTATTTATTTATTTATTTATTTATTTATTTATTTATTTATTTTTAGTTTTTGGCAGACACAACATCTTTGTTTGTATTTGGTGCTGAGGATTGAACCTGGCCGCACACATGCCAGGCGAGCGCGCTACCCCTTGAGCCACATCCCCAGCCCCGCACAGAAATTCTTAAAAGCAGAAGATAAAGAAACAGTCCTATTATTGAATATTTCTGGATACATTTGCTGATTGCATCCTGAAGTGTTGAAAATAAAATAAATGTATAGACAAAGAAATCTAGATGGTTATGAGACCAAAATGTGAAAGGTAAACCTCTGGAATTAATAGAAAAAACACAGAATATTTTTTGGTGGGGGGTACCGGGGATTGAACCCAGGGATGCTTGACCATTGAGCCACATACCCAGCCATATTTTGTTTATATTTTATTTAGAGACATGGCCTCACTGAGTTGCCAAGCACTTCACCATTGCTGAAGCTGGCTTTGAACTCATGATTCTCCTGCCTCAGACTCCCAAGCCACTGGGATTACAGGCATGGACCACCGGGCTGGCCAGAGAATATCTTTTTGTCTGTAGAAATGCAGAAGGATTTCTGAAATAAGACAAACTATGAATGATTAGGTTAATTTTATTTAACTAGATAGAAATTATTTTCCAAGCATAGCATCACATAGATACCAGTTATGAAGCTCTTCACTGCTTTTATGAAATGAAGGCAATAAGATCCAGAATATTCAAGGAATTTCTGAGTATCAACAGAAAATTGAGAAAGGATAGGCAATTCATATTTGAAAATATATTAAGTATTTTTTTAAAGAGAGAGTGAGAGAGAATTTTTTAATATTTATTTTTTAGTTTTCGGCGGACACATGGTGCTGAGGATGGAACCCGGGCCGCACGCATGTCAGGCGAGCGTGCTACCGCTTGAGCCACATCCCCAGCCCCTTAAGTATTGTTTTTTTAATTTTGTTTCCTTATCAGTACTGGGGATTGAACTCAAGGGTGTTCTACCATCAAGCTAACATCCTAAATCTTTATTTATTTATTTATTAAAATGTGCAACATCATGCCTGACTATAAATGATACCTCAATTTTTAAAAGATGGCAAAACCTTATAGTACTTATATTCTTTCTGAATCATAAAAAAAGTCTATTGATCAGTATGAGTTACCTAGACCTAAGCCAACTGCTTCAAGAAGTTACCCAGAAATTTCATTGCTATGGATCATCCTAGAAATAAAGACATACAGTTAAGTTTTGCATGTACAACCTCTTTCCTTTACAGTGCAACTCATAAGAGTGAAACTTAGAAAAACCACCAATATACAGCAAAATACAAAAGGAAACTTTTAAGATATGTCAATTTTTCAAATGATATTCTAAGCATCCGTTAAATATCAGATTCTCTAGGAATGTTTTAATCAAGTGAAAGATTACTACAATTTTCAATATCACCCAGAAGATGTATATGTATGTGTATCTATATATTACATGTATATGTATATGATATAGTTGGTTTCATTCTAAAATATATTCATAGAGAAATAAAAGGCCCAGAAAAAAATGGATTAAAGGCTTTAAAAATGCAAAAAAAAAAAAAATTGAGACAGGGTCTTGTTAAATTGCTAAATTGCTGAGGCTGGTTTTGGACTTGGAATCCTCCTGACTTTGCCTCCTGAGTTACTGGGATTATAGACATGTTCCACCATGCTAGCTCATCACTGTTATCACTCAATAAAAATGACAATTTAAAAGGAGATGCTACTCAGCTCTCAGATTAATAAAACTATATAAATAAGCAATATTAAAAGCTTCATGAAGACAAGGTGAAATAGCTCTCTGTTGGGAATCTAAACTGGTAAATGCTTTCCAGAGAATAATTCTCTATTACTTAATGAAATTATGTATGAATTTTTATTTTCTATGAGAAGGTGGAGAAACTTCCTTTATAAATAGGAAAAATGTTTTTCAGTCTGGCTTATTATCAAATCTTGGTTTGAACCCTCCTTTTAAGTTGACAACATCACTTAATAAATGACCTTCTTTTGTCACTTATTCTGTTGCAAACTTATTTGGAAGTATTTATATGGAAATATAAGATAATCATCTTTCTTTGAGGGCACAACTTTGAGAGTAATGCACAGGATCAATGGAGAAGGAGAGAGGGACACCCTTATAGCATTAGGATTAACCAAATTAACCCTGTTAATAAATAGATGTGACAGATTTGGGATCTTTTCTCCTGTGATTTTATAGTAACCTGAGCATTTACTACAATAATAACTATAAATATACTCTTGGGACTAGAAAGTAGTAAAGATTCTTTAAAAATTATACCATGGTTTATTATTGGTTCAAAAATCTTAAAATGGTTACCAGATTACTCTGGAAAATTCCAAATAAAATGCATTTAGAGTTTCATAATTTGCTAATGAATTTTAACTCACAAAAGTCATCAGTTATTTTATAAACTTTCATTAATCCTCACCTTTCTAAAGATAAAGAACATATTTCTTTTCTTGAAAACAGTTTTATAAATAGAGTAAACATGCTTTCTGGATTCCTCTGACTCAGAAAAATCCTAAGTAATTAGTCCCTACTATCCACTTATTTTTAAAAAGAATATGACAACATTAGTGACATGAATTTAGACTCATTGACTCTACAGCTTAATTTTGTCCCCAATTTTTTCACCTGTGAATGCTATAATTTTACATAGATTTAGTATTACCTAAATAACAGTGACAGTTAAAAATCAAATCAGAGGCCAAGTCTCATTGACTAAATATCTATTTTCTATTTTAAGCAGCTCATATGAAAAATGACTCAGTTAAAAACATCATCAGTAATGAATGCCACCATATCACTTTCAAAATACATTTTTAAAGTCATGTTGGAATCTCACACCAAATACATACATTTTATTTTCAATTTGTTATTGTATAAACAATTGTGGCAATAACTGAAATTATATGTTTAATAAATGTTTATTTCATAATTTTCAAAAGTGCTTTGGAATTCATCATATTTTTAACTTTGATAAAATAATTTTATTATTTCACTTATTTTAGATCTATGAGACATTGTCATTTTAAGACAATGATCTTATGAAATTAAACACTGAATTATAAATCATACACACTATTTAAGCTGACTGAAACTTTGTAGAGCAGTAGATCAGTGAGCAACTGAAATAACATTTATGAATAAGCTGTGTTCGATAACCAGATATTGGGTTTTATCTAGACTAGGAAATGTTTCCCCTTTCGCTAAGACTACTTTTTCTTAGAGAGGCTTATATGGGAACAGGCTTATTTCCAATAAAGTTCATAGTAATAAAATCTCTGTCCTGATAGCTCAGTTCAAAAATGGTTATTGGTATAACAATGAAAAACATTAAAATATAAGAAGCATCACTTTCTCAGAAAAAAACAAGCTTGAATATAGTGTTAGTCTGTTTTACATCACTGTGACCAAAGTACTTGACAAGAACAACTTAGGGGAGAAAAAAATGTTTATTTGGACTCACAGTTTCAGAGGTTTAATTGATGGTCACCCAGCTCTATTGCTCTGGGCATGGGGACAAGCAGAGAATCATGACAGAAGGGCATTGTGGAGGAAAGCTGCTCACTTCATGGTAGCCAAGAAGCAGAGATGGGGGAGCCAGGGAGAGGGAGGGAGAGGTGGAGCACCAGGGACAAAATATAAATCCCAAAGGAATGCCCCAGTAACCTGTTTCCTCAGGCCATGCCCCACCTGCCTATAGTTACCACCCAGTTAATCCATTCAAATTATTAATCCATAAAATGGATTAATTAACTAGTTAAGTTAAAACTCTCATAATTTAATCATTCAATTCTTGCATTAACACAGGACTTTAGGAGGATGCCTCATATCTAAAGCATATCAAATAAATTTGAGGAGGGGATTAGAGAACAGTTTTTATGATATTTATTATAAATGTATAAAATCCACTCACAAAGACAATCATTAAGCTATTATTACATATTTCAAAAATATACCACAGGCAAATGAGCTAAAGGTGACTGTAGCAATAAATTTGAATCAATTTCAATAGAATATAGATTTAAACAAATTTCATAGATGTTTTATTACAGTGATAAAATCCTTAAGTGTTCACTCGGGTTAACTTCTGGCACTCAAACCCAGAAAATCTAATATTGTAATTGCTGTTTACCTTTCAACTTCTTTGAATGACAAATCAATTTTTTTCAAAAAATGAAAATTGAGTTATATGAATGAAAGGTGAAATAATTTTTAATAAACCAATGAATCAAGTAAATATAAAAATTGACAGCACAGAGAAGGTAGTAGTGTTAAAGATATACTTCAGTTAGGTTTCTTTATTTAAACTGGATTTAGAAAATTTTCCTCACTCAAAGCAATCCTAAAGTGAACAAATATTGGTTTGTTACCTACGTTTGAGGAAGCTAAATCAGGAGCAAGAGCTATTAGGCCAAAAGGAGGAGAACCCTACCTAAATATTCTTTCATTTGCATTTTATTGATCTCTAACTTTTATTATGGCCCTCATGAAACTCAGACCACTACCTAACTCCCAAATATTTTTTCTGCTTTCTAGCTTCCACAAAAATCTATACATTCTTGTTATTGCTTACATAATGTCATGAAAGTAGATGTTCTAGGCTGCTTAGACAACACTGGCCCTGTACTGCTTGACTCTGTCCATTTTTTATCCCAAATTAGAAATTCCAGTTGAGATAAATGATTTCGAAGATAAAATTATTTTGGATAACTTGTAATACATCACATTCCAAGTAACAATTCAAAAGTTTGCTCCAGAGAAACCTTTGGTTTATTTATTCATCCATCCATTCATTCAATTGAAATTTACTGAACAACTGCTTTTATCAGAAACTAGATACTGTAACCAGTGCATTATGATTAGTGTTTATTACAAAATAGGTATTGCAAAGCAATTATCAGCAAATACATTGCTAAAAATTTTGGCCCTACATAAATAGTTTGGAGAATTAGTGTAATTTATATATTTTATATTAATGTAGACTATTTAACATGCAAATTATTTTATCCTCGATTTTAATGTATTAGTTTCTGATTGGTGCTATAATAATCTACCACAAACTTGCTGATTAAAATAGTCAAAGTTTATTATCTTTATTATCTTATAATTCTGGAGATCCACAGTTCAAAAGGAGTCTTATTGGGTTAAAATCTAAGTATTTGTAGGTCTGTATTCCCTTCTGGAGGCTCTAGGGGAGAATCCATTTTCTTGCTTTTCCCACTTTCTAGAAACTGCTTAAATTCCCTGGCTCATACCCTAATTTCATCTTCAAAGGAGGTACTGGGCAATCAAGCCTTAATCAGTTTGTATCACTGTGATACTGCTTCTGTTATCATATCTCCTTTTCTGATTCTGACTCCTCTCCTACCTCCTTCTTCTTCTTTTATAGACTTTTATGAGTATATCAGGCTCACATGGAAAATCCAGAATAACCACCCTATTTTAAGGTCAGCTGCTTAGTAACTTCAATTTCCTTTTCCAGGTAATCCAACATATTAACAGTTTTTAGTTAATAGGAACTGGGTATTTGGGGGAATCATTATCTTGTCTACTATATTTAACCAACTGTTACTTTCAGTTTTATCAAATAAATAAACATAATGTTTTAGCTAGTTTGGGTAGATAGTTCACATCTAAAGAAGAATTCATCCAATTACTTTACTTGCATCCTAACTACAAGCAATAATTTAATTCCATAGACCTTCCAAAACCACTGGAATCAAAATTGATCGCTGGTCATCAGGGCACATCAGCTTCTCTTCCTTCAGGTTGATCTATTGGTTATCTATGAGTTTGATGTGGAATTTAGTAGGAAGGAGAATGAATATCCTCCTCATCCTCCAGTCTTTAACTCATCAGTCATTCCTTCCAGGGATACAGTGAATTTAAAAGAGTGAGCACTAATGGTTAAATTAATATTCCCAAAGCTATCTATGAAACAGAGAACCTATTTATTAAATTAACTAAGGGAAATTATTCATTACTGATGGTATAAAATAAACTCACTGCTTTTTACTTGTTTATAAGGTATTTCCTTTGTTTTAGTTTTTGTGGGATTTAATTTTTTTTGTTTAAAAAGATATTTCCACATAAAAACAGTCGCTTAAAGCACCTTAGCATTTTTATTTTGAACTCTGAGAAACACTTTTCTCTCACAATTATGTACAGAAATTTGGAACTGCAAATGATAAATGGGATAGGTCTCTCTTTTACATTCTTAAATCAGGTGGCCATTATGTTATTAATACAAACTTTAATAAGTACCTCAGTAATGCCTCAGGATTTATCTTAACCAAGTAATATGGAAAAGAAAATGGATTACTGATGTTTTATGAATGCTAATCAAAATGCTAAGGCCATCTTTCCTTCAAAAATATTTTGTGGGACTGGGGTTGTGGCTCAGTGGTAGAGCACTCACCTAGCACATTCGAAGCACTAGGTTTGATCCTCAGCACCTCATAAAAATAAATAAATAAAATAAACATATTGTATCCAACTAAAACTAATTTTTTTTAAAAAGAGATATTTTGTCATTTTAAAAGGGAAAATAATTTCAAAATTTGTGCACTTTGTGGATTAGGGAACAGAATGGTTAATTGCAAAGGAGAAGACTAGAAAGCTTTAAAATAATTAATTTGGAGGTAATACTTATAGGTAAACCTTACTGTTAAATTAGAAATTTCTCATTCATTTTTCATGCCCCTATTCTAAAACAGTGGTGAATTATAGATTAATTATTGACTATTTTAAGAATTGAATTACATTCATGTCAACATACAATGAAATTTAATATTCCAGGCAATATTTTTCATTTTTTATTTATAACAATACATGTCATACCTTGTTCAAAGCATGCGTTTTTTACTTGATAATATATAGTCCTACATTTAGAATTTATACACCAAAACATCATTTTTGGGGGGAGAGGTATGAGGGATTGAACTCAGGGGCACTCGACTACTAAGCCACATCCCCAGCCCTATTTTGTATTTTATTTAGGGAAAGGGTCTCACGGAGTTGCTTAGTTCCTTGCTTTTGCTGAGGCAGACTTTGAACTTGCTGTCTCAGCCTCCCAAGTTGTTGGGGGTACAGGCATACACCATGGCGCCCAGCTTCATTCTTCTATCTACATGGCATTTTAGAACCACAGCATCAAATGTATTGTGAGTAAATTTCATACCTGATTATTGCTGATTAAATAGAGGGAAATGATTCTAGCTCAAATGATAGCCTACATGTTGTGAACCAGATGAAAAGTTAAAACCTTTGTCAATTGTTTTTCACTTCCCAAGTAAATATATAAATGATATATCATGGATAAAATATTGGCACAATTAAATAAGTACTGTTTTCATTTGGAGGATTTGGCTAGTAAGTCAATAGTGATCATGAACAGAACATTTGCCTCTTGAGTCATGGTTCAAGGCTACCAACGATGTCAGTTTTGCACTAAAACAAAGTATATACACTAATGAGTTTTTTTTTTAATTTTTTATTGTGGGTTGTTCAAAACATTACAAATTTCTTGACATATCATATTCCAACTTTGATTCAAGTGGGTTATGAACTCCCACCTTCACCCCATACACAGATTGCAGAATCACATCAGTTACACATCCATTGATTTACAAATTGCCATACTAGTGTCTGTTGTGCTCCGCGGAGTTTTTTTGAAGAAGGAGGTAAATAACATTCATTTTGTATCAAGAAAAATAAATAAAAAATGGAAAAACACCAGCAAGAAATTTAAATTGAAACCTCAGGATTTGTTTTATATTAAAAACAACTCCTTACCTAAGTAAATATAGAAAAGGAACTCTACCTAAACATTAATAGCAAATATGGGGATTATTTTTGATGGCCACATAATGCAACATGTCAAGACTTTATGAGATTTCTTCCTTTTTACTCATGTACCACACTACTGTGTAATATCTGATGCCAGAAAATTATTTGGTTTTGGTTACTGAAGCCATAGAGGTAATTTTATTAATGCTATTCTTGATGTAATACCTCATGTTTGAAAAAGCACCCACCTTACAGTCAGAAGGATGTACATTTTAGTCCAAATTATGCTACTAATAGCTGTGGGAACATGAGAAAATTTATTTATTACTCTGAGTCTGTTTAACTGGTTTTCTAAAGAGGAAAGGCAAATAAGGTCTATTTTATAGCACTATTCTGATAATTAAATATGATATTTAATATTGAATTCTTACATAATAATTTAGTAAATCATAGATTTCAATATTGTTCTCTAATATTATTGTTGTTATATCGATTCTTATTCAATCTGTTGGAGCCTCAGGCAAATTACTGTCTTGTTGCATGCAACTCCAAATCTGTAAGATGGGGATAATAACAGTATCTATTTATAGGGTGACGTAAGGATGAAATGATTCAATATATATAAATCACACAGTAGAATCCCCTTCACACTATTATTTAAATGTTAACCATTATTATTGTTAGAGAAGTTGCATTTTATAAGTACAGAGATCAGATTGGGGACATCTCTGAGGAATACAATTGAATACACTGCAGTCTCTGACCTGTTCTGCTTTGAGCTAAGATTAATCTTGGTGACCAGTTTTGTGGTTTTTAATTCCTAAACCAGTAATTTAAAAGTCCTTTAAAATTTGAATACATAGAGACAGAGAGTAAAACAGTGGTTACTAGGGACTGGGATAGGGTAAGAAGTGGAAGAAATGGGAAGAGGTAGGTCAAAAGGTGCAAATTGCAGTTGTCAGAAGGAAAAAAAAAAACTAGAGATCTAACATACATCATAAGGGCTATAGTTACTAATATTGTATCATATACTGGTAATTGGCCAAGAGAATAGAATTTAGGTATTCTCACTGTATACACAAAAGAGGAAGATAACCAGATAACTACATGGGGATGATGTGTATATTAATTTGATTTATACATAGTTATCACTTAACTTTTATATATTATCAGTGTGTATGTGTATATGTGTATATATATATCAATATATATAAATATATATTCATATATGTGATAAATAATTTATTAGTAAGTTATCAAGAAAAGTATATCAAAATATTATTTCATATGCCATAAATATATACAATAAAATTTTAAAAATAAATTACAACATTTCCTCTCATAGATCCAGAATAACCATGTGAAACAAAAATATTAAAATAGAGATGTAGACAAAAATCATAATATGAATTCTAAATATGAAAAATAAATATCTAAATGACAGTGTTAAATAATTACAAATATTGAAGATGTTTTAAAGAGTTTGACAATATACCCAACCCAACTATCCACAAGACCATTCCAAAAGGCCCTAGTGAGATATTTTATGTATATACCCACAGGCATTCTGTTATACCCTCTCCAGGGAAATTGGCACCCCTTTCTCCATGTCCCTGCCTGGGAAAAATTATTTCTGTTGTGAGTTATGGTTAGTGATGGAAGTAAACTATCTTTCCCTGTTTAGAGTCTTGAGAATCCTTGATTTAATATAATAATTAATTTTTTGTTTTACTTTTGGTATTTGGTAGAAATTTTCTTTTAATATTACTTATTAATATCTGTTCTCATATGAATAATCATATATTTTGTATACATAATTCATTAAGTCTTTTGAAAATGGGATTACGTGACTTGTTCAAAGCTAAGGTTTATTTTCAGAGCTTAATGAGGTATGTTGTCTTCTGGAGTTATACTACTTTCTTTTGGGTGGCTATGAAACTCATTTTTTTATAATGCATATTGAAATAACATATTTTTGTAATGATGGAGCAAAAATTTTACTAAATACATAGTAAAAAAATTTAGTGGATAGCCAATTTGAATTTCTTATGTTAACAAAATACTCACTTGATAATTTATCATGTAATTCAAATAGGATGTGTGGAGTCTGAATTTGATTATTATAAGTTTTCTTGGAGGGAATTAGTATTACTGTTGGCCTTATAATGAATGGAAATGGCTTCCATCATTTTCCTATTGAAGGGTTGTCCCAAATCTCTTTCTTATTCTTTGCAAGTGAATTTCATTACTCCCAAGTTTTTGAGTTATATATCTAAAAATATGAGGATTATCATTTAAAGAACTACATATAGATATCATCTGAATCATTGTAAACAATTGGAAATATAGTTTTAAAAATTAAAAGGTAGAGAGGAAGAAGTTTGGTGGATTATACAAAGAGGAATGAAAGGAAGGAATGGGGATAGGAATAGGAGAGAGTAGAATAAATCTAACATAAATTTTCTCCATACACATATGAAAATACCTAAGTGAATCCCAGTATTGTGCCCATCCACAATAATGGGGTCCTAATTAGTATAAGATATATTCCATGTTTCTATAAGTTTATCAAAATGGATTCTACTGTCATGTATAACTAAGAAGAAACAATTAAAAATTAAGTGAACTAACAGTTTTAGAATTTAAAATAAGAGATACATGATTAAAGTTATTTCACTTTATCCCCACAACAGCTGTATTCCTGATAACTCCACTAGTATTTACATTTTTCAGATAAATAAAATAAGGATTTTCTTGTGTACTCATGTTCATTCAAGATGCTGAACTTAGCAGTTAGGTTTAGAAATCAGGCTTATCTGTATTCAGACATCACATCATTTATAAAGGAGCAATCCATAGGTTATGAAAAAACATTTGCAATACATATACTTGTTTACAAAATATACAAAGACTGGAAAACTCAGCAATTGGCAAATAATGCAATTAAAAATTAACAAAATACATAAACAGGTATTTCATTGAAAAGGATAATCAAATGGCAAATAAGCATATGAAAAAATACCCAGAATTATTTGTTGTTAGAAAATTTCACATTAAAACCATAATGGGATACCTGAAAGATGGCTAGGTATATATATTTTACATAAATAAAATTTATATATATGTATATTTTATTTGCAAAATAAAGTGTTAATAAACAATAAAATAAATCTGTTATTGTATACCATATGATAAATGAGAAAAATGAACGATTGCAACAAAAGCATTCCAACAATCTTCTCTCTCAGCCTGACAGTAGGACTATTCAACAAAAATATAACATCATAAAACCTATCATATTCCCAATTTTCCACTAACCTTCATATCAGGTATTCTTTTTTTTCAAAAATATCAATTAATTTAAATACTAATTATTTAGATATTGCAATTAAAAGTATAAGTGTTCAATGTGTAAAAAGCAAACAATAACTATATGCTCTTTACATATGTCAGACTTTAAATATGAATACACCAATAGGTTAAAAACAAAAGAAGGTTAAAATAAGTATGAGAAATCTGAAGTACAGCTATTAATATAAAATAAATTTTAGGAAAAAGTATTTTCAGAGATAAAGGGAAACATTTCAAAACCATAATAGGTCAACTTCTTTTAGAACATATAGCAATCCTAAATGTGTATGCACCTAATAACAAAATTTCAAAATACATGAAGTAAAAATTAATAAAACTAGAAAGACAAATCCACAGTCATATTTGGAGAATTTAAGCCCCCTCACTTTGCTGGGATGAGTGATGATATATGGCTTAAAACATTATCAGCCACCTTGATCTATTTTTTTTTTTTTAGTGTTAACAGACCTTTACTTTATTTATTTATATGCAGTGCTGAGAATTGAACCCAGTGCCCCACACATGAGAGGCAAGCACTCCACAATTGAGCCACAACCCCAGCCCTATTTTTTTTTTTAATATTTATTTTTTAGTTGTAGTTGGACACAATACCTTTATTTATTTATTTTTAGGTGGTGCTGAAGATTGAACCCAGGGCCTCAAACCTGCTGGGTGAGTGCTCTACTGCTGAGCCACAATCCCAGCCCTGATCTATTTGTTATTTGTAGAGAACTATGCACAAAAAAATGATAAGTAGAAAATTAATAAGGAAAGACTATCTTCTGTCAGAAAATTAGCTTTGAGAAATTTTACAAATTTTAAATCATGCAGACTGTGTTTCCTGCATGATTTATTACATTAGAAGTCAATCACCTCAGGTAGGGGATATAGTTCAGTTCGTAGAGTGCTTGTCTCCTATGTACAAGGCTCTGGGTTCAATCCCCAGCACCACAAAACAAAACAAAACAAAAAAAGAAATCAATCACCTTAAGGTATATAGAAACCCTCCATGTCTCAACTACTTCAAAATTATATGGCACACTTATAAATATCTCATAGATCAAAGAAGAAAGCATAAGAAAAGTAAATTAAAAGTGCTTTGAATGGAGAGATAATAAACACTTAAAATATCAGAATCTCTGGGACAAAATAGCACTCAGATGCACACTTAAAACTTGAAGTATTTGTATCAGAAAGAAGCTAGATCAACAAGTTATTTTCAAATTACATAGCAGGAAGGAAACAATAAGAGTAGGAGCAGAAATATGTAAAATAGGAAAGAAATAATACAGCTAAAAGTTGATAATAATCTAACAAGCCTTATCAAGAAAAAAGTAAGAAAACATCAATGGAAAGGGAACTATCAAAAAACCCTATAGGTGCGAAAAATATATTAAGGTAATATTATAATTGCCTAATTACAATTATATAGCTTACATAACTATTTTAGAAAATAGAACCCCCTGCTTGTTTACAAGATCCATGTGAGTAATATGTTGTTCCCATACTTTCACCTTTAGTCTGTGGTGTTTTTGCCCATGAGGTCAGTCCTTTGGAGACAGCATATTGTTGGGTCTTGTTTTTTAATCCAATCTGCCAGTCTGTCTTTTGATTGGTGAGTTTAGGTCATTTATGTTCAAGGTTATTATTGAGATATTATTTGTGTTCCCATTTTGGTTTATTCCTAGTTTTTGACTTGAATAAGTTTCTCCTTTGATTGAGTATTCCTTTAGTGCAGTTCCTTCCTTTGCTGATTTTTACTTCTTTTTTTTTTCATTTCATCTTCATGGAGCATTTTGTTGAGAATATTATGAAGTGCAGGCTTATGGTTGCAAATTATTTTAATTTTTGTTTATCATGGAAGGCTTTATTTCATCTTCAAATCTGAAGCTTAATTTTGCTGGATATAGGATGCTTGGTTGGCATCCATTTTCTTTCAGAACTTGGTATATATTATTGTAGGACCTTCTGGCTTTGAGGATCTGGGTTGAGAAATCGGCTGAGATCTGAATTGGTTTTCCCCTATATGTAATCTTATGTTATTCTCTCACAGCCTTTAAACTTGTATCCTTTTTTCTGTATGTTAGGCATTTTCATTAAAAGTGCCTTGATGTGGGTCTATTGTAATTTTGCACATTTGGGGTCCTGAAGCCTCTTATATTTGATTTTCCATTTCATTCTTTAGCGTTGAGAAATTCTCTGATATTATTTCATTGAAAAGTTTGTACATTCCCTGAGTTCAATTTCTAGTACCCACCCCAACAACAAAAAAAGATGTGCATTCCTTTGGTTTGAATCTCTGCACCTTCATCTGTATCAAAAAATCTTAAATTTGGTCTTTTCATGTTATTCCATATTTGGAAGTTCTGTTTATGGTTTCTTAATATCTTCCTTCTGTGGTCAACTTTGTTTTCAAGATTATATATTTTGTCTTCATGCCTGTGGTTCTTCAGTATTCTAAGTGGTCTAGCCTGTTGGTGATGTTTTCTATTGAATTTTTAATTTGGTTTATTGTTTCCTTCATTTCAAGGATTTCTGTTTGGTTTTGTTGTTGTTGTTGTTGTTATTTTCAGAATCTCGGTCTCTTTATTGAAGTGATCTTCTGCTATCTGTATTTGCTCTCTTACATCATTCTTTATTTCTCAGATCAGTTTAACTATTCATATTCTAAACTCCTTCTCTGACATTTCTTCCACTGTGGTGTTGATGGATTCTGTTATTGGAGTATCTTAGTTTTCTTGGGGCTATTTGTTCCCTTGCTTTTTCATGTTGTTTGTGTGTCTACCTATCTCGCATTGTGGATCTGCGGCAGTAGATTTCTACCCTGTGGACTTATAGTGTCCCTGAAGGTTTGCAGTACTTCACTGTTTAGGGGGAGAGAAATAATAACAACAACCAGTGTGAACTATTTACAGCATTACACCAAATAGTTCCTACCATGGTATCTACAATGTTAATTACCACAATAAACAGAAATTATATGTTCAGTTATGCCTATAATAAAAACAGCAAGTTTGCAAAGGGTTTACATCTTCAAATGGTGGAAAGGGAGAGAAAAGAAGTGATATAAGATGTGATGATTATGAGGGAAGAGAGAAGACAGAAGTAAAAGATTAAATGAAAAGTGAAAGAACAGTAGAGATTGGCTGTTAGCAGAAGAAAAGAGAATCAAGGAAACCAGGAGAAAAATATACATAAAGCAAAAATTATATTAGAAAAATTAAAATTAAAAGAACACAAAGCAAAACTAAAATATACTAATCAAACATCCTAGTTCATGAAAAAAATAATTCATGTAAAATAATTGGATTAAAAAATGCTACTGATGAAAAGAAAAAAAAGGAAACTGTATAAAAGTCCATGTACCATTAAGGTCACAATTAAACAGTGAAAAAGAATTAAAAATTTCTTGATGAAGAGTTAAAGAATTCTTTATGTGGGAGTTCAAAATATTCTCAGCTTCTCTTTTCAGCAATTTTAGGTGGGGTTGTTTGGAGTGAGATACTCCACCCTCTGGATCTCTGGAGTGAGAGAGGTAATCCATAGGCAGAATTCCTGGAGGCAGGGTTTAGGCTTAGGCAGGCTCCAGGCTCTTTGCTGAATGACAGTTGTTCTGGAGATTTTAAATCAGTATACCTCCAATGCCCAGTATTTGCTGGTCCAAGCTGAAGGACTTTAACCCAGGGCTTCCCTGGGTTCCACTTATGTGGTGGGGGAGCCAATTCTTAGTACCTTATGTCACCTGCAGACCCCTCCTTTTCTGGTCTCAGGTTTAGTCTCTAAACAATTTCTCCCACCCCTACCCTTCTGAGTTCCTGGTCAGGTGCATCTATCCCATCAGGTCCTTCAAGCAACAGAATTGGAAAGGGAGGGGTAGAGCTGGGTGGGTTTCCATGACCAGTTGTCCCTTTTGTAAACCTTTCTCCATGTTGTTTGATTTTCTTCTGGTCACTTAAGCACACTTTATGTCATGAAGCGTGTGTTTTCTGGGCCTGTATTTCAGGCCAAACTCAGATTTGCCAGGAATCATCAGTTGCTGCCTACCCATGACCATTGCAAAATGGTTTCTTCCTTTGTTCTCTGCATGCTGCTTAGAAAGATGGCAGATTCTTTCTTCTCACTCAGATATCCTGTGGCACGTACTTCAGGTTTGTTGGGCAATGTCCTTGGTATCTAAATGTTCCATATTCAGACAGCCCATGGGCTTTGCCAAAATGCAGGTTCCTTTAATTAACCTTATCCCTCTACTATACTCATGGAGGGACCACTTTGGCTCAAGCTTCTGGCCTAGATGTAGCAATGGCTGTGCCACTGTTGAATTCTCCTTATTTTATTATATCCAACCTCCTGTATCCCCAATCTGTCTGAATGTCCAGTTTTAGGTTCCAGTAAATTACCCCTCCTTTTTTTTTTCTGTTTACCCACCTTGTAGAGAAGCTGCCTGTCTGCTTTCTTGGTTTCATGCAGAGCAGCCAGAAATGCCACCTCCTCTATTCTGCCATCTTATCCATGACTATTTATGTCACCAAAAATTGTGTAAGTAAAATGGAAGTGAGACATAGCAGATACAATGTTTTATTCAAGATCAAATTATGTATTTTGTGGGACCTGGGGAAAGACAATGTGGCCCAGCTTTACCATAGAGATTTTATGGATAAAGCTACTGCTAAAGAGAATTTTATTAGAATTTGGAGGTTCCCTATAGTTGCTTCATGCATAGCTAATTGTCTTAATACCAACAATATCATTCACTGCCTTATGATTTGCTACATCATGATTACAATTCTGGGGAATTCTTGTTTTTTAAGATTGAAAGTGGATCCAATCAATTTGCAAAACTGATAATAATACTTGAAGTCGTAGTATTTAGCACTTTATGTACTCATCTAAGATCTCTGTATGCTTTAGAAATATGAAGACTTCAACTCCCAATATTCTCTGTGGGCCATACAAAAGGAAATGCATAGAGTAGCAACAAAAAAGGTTTATTTTGTAGCTGAGTGCTACAAAGTTTCCCTGTTGCCTCTAGGATGTCAAGCAACATGAATCAATTTTCTAAGTATTAACAACAGTCCAGCTTCCCATGCAATTTAATGCTTTCTATTATGGGTTGCCTTTTTCTCTCAGTAATGTGAAATCCTCTTAAGCAGTACTTGTTTAGCAAATTTTGTCAGCATGATGACAAGGTAGTGTGAATGTGCACTGAAAGAACTCTGCAGTTTAAAAATATTCAGTAGTTGGTCCAGGTATAATTTATTCTCCCTTTTCAACAATCCATGGAAGAAGTTACTGACCATACTTATACTTGTTTGCCTTTTTCTTATAGTTTTCTTCTAAAATAACCTTTATTTTCTGTGATCATCCATAGAATCTAACTTTTTATTTTGATTATTACTATCATAAAAAAGGTAAAAGTTTTATTGAATATACTCTGAAGAATTCCAGAAAGTTAGAAGCAAACAGGTACAATTTTCTTCAAGTTGTACATTTTTTAAAGTAAGGCAAATTTGAGAGTAACTGTAAACTAGGACACCACAGGGGATTCATGAAAAAAAAAGCAAATCTGTAGCCATTGTTCAGCTTAGAAGTCAGATTGACAGAGACACCTGCTGGAGCTCAAGCCTGGCCCAGATCCACCTACACTAACCTGCACAGGGCCCAGGCCCAGGGTAGGCCTGGGTACATCCTGCCACCTTCAGACACCACCATAGCTCAGGCTATGGCACAGGACCTCCTCTGCCAACCAATGCAGAACCCAGACCTAGGGTAGGTCCAGGTCTACCACCCATCCCCACCTGGGAGCCCAGATCTAGCCCACTTTCATCTTGACACACTGTAGACATTGCCATAGCCTTCGCCATATAGTAGCCTCTTCCTTTTGACAACAGGCAAGGCCTATAAGCAATGACATCTTGGAGTAGGCATCCCAAAGACAGTGTAAGGTCCAAACTTTCAGCCCCATCTCTGAAAGACATTGCATCCATCTTGGGGCACCTCCGCTGCTATCTCGAGATACCTCCACCATTGCCACTACACCTTTAGTTGCAGTAGCATACATAGAGGGACACCTGCAAGGTCTGGAAGCCCAACATCAAGGTGAGGTACAGATAATCTGCATGGGTACTACAAGATTATAGGGTAGAAACTATTATATCTCAGATCCAAACAGCAAGAAAGAAAGACACATATACAACATGAAAAAACAAGGGAGGAAAGTGCCCCAAACAAACCAGGATATGACAATAACAGAACCCATGTACAGCAAAGTTGATGAAATGTCAGAGAAGGTGTTAAGAAGGTTCAAAAAATGTAAATGATCTGTGAATTAAAGAATGACCTAAATGACCAAATACAGGCAAAAATTGGTCACTCCAACAAAGAGATAAGAGAGCAAATACCGGTAGCAAAAATGACTTCAAGAAAGAGAGAGAGACTCTGAAAAAAAAAAAAAAACAGTCAAAAATCTTTGAAATGAAGGAAACAGTAAAACAAATAAAAAACTCAATAGAAAGCATTACCAACAGAATAGATCACTTGGAAGACAGAACATTGGATAATGAAGACAAAGTATACAATCTGGAAAATAAAGTTGACCACACAGTGAAGATGGTAACAGAACATCCAGGAATTATGGGATAGAAACAAAAGACCAAATCTAAGAGTTACTGGGATAGAGGAAGGCACAGAGGTTCAAAACAAAGGAATGCACAATCTCTTCAATGAGATAATATCAGAAAATGTCCCAAGCATGAAGAACAAATTGGAAAACAAAATACAAGAGGCTTACAGGACACCAAATATACAAACTTACAACAGATCCACACGAAGGCACATTATAATGAAAATGCCTAGCATACAGAATAAGGATATAATCTTAAAAGCCACAAGAGAGAGGAATCAGATCACATACAGGGGGAGACCAGTTCGTATCTCAGTAGATTTTTCAACCAAGACCCTCAAAGCCAGGAGATCGTGGAACAACACATACCAAGCTCTGAAAGAAAATGGATGCCAAGCCAGAATCTTATATCCATCAAAACTAAGTTTTAGATTTGATGATGAAATAAAAACCTTCCATGATAAACAAAAGTTAAAAAGATTTACAACTAGAAAGCCTGCACTACAGAATGTCCTCAGTAAAGTATTCCAAGAAGAGGAAATGAAAAACAATGATGAAATCAGCAGAGGGAGGGATTACACTAAAGGAAAATCTAACCAGAATAGAAACCAAGTCACGTTAAATACCAAAAATGGCTGGGAAAACAAAATGTGTCTCAATAATAACCCTGAATGTTAATGACCTAAACTCACCAATCAAAGGCATAGATATCAGATTGGATCCCCCCAAAAAACATACCCACCAATACGCTGCCTCTAAGAGACTCATCTCATAGGAAAAGACTTGCACAGACTGAAGGTGAATGGTTGGGAAAAATCATACCACTCACATGGACTGCAGAAGCAAGTAGGGGTTTCCATCCTCATATCAAATAAAGTAGACTTTAAGCTAAAGTTAACCAAAAGGGATAAAGAAGGACACTACATACTGCTCAAGGGAATCATACGCTAACAAGATATGACAATTATAAATATATATGCCCCAAACAATGGAGCATCTACGTTCATCAAACAAACTCTGTTCAATTTCAAGAGTGAAATAGACCACAACACAATAATTCTGGGTGACTTTAACACACCTCTTTCATCACTGGATAGAACTTCCAAACAAAAGCTGAACAAAGAAACTGTACAACAGAATAATATAATAAATAACTTAGACTTAACTGACATATATAGAATATTTCATCCTTAAACCAGCAAATACACATTCTTCTCAGCAGCACATGGATCCTTCTCTAAAATTGATAATTCCACCCATATTCCTTTGGTAGCCAACATTTAGTACACATTAACAAGCTTCCAACTGTCAGTATATATGACTTTGAAAACACTCTTTGGCCCCTGGAGCCCACTCTGCCTATACAAATGCCATGATAGAGGTGCCAAGGGCATTAATGCCAATTCCCATGCTATTCTGAAAGCAGCATTTATCATGACTGCCAGGAAATCTAAGTAAATATTCCATTTCCCTTAATTTCTGGCATGGGGTAACACTAAGGTATTGTGTTATACCACCCCAGAGTTCTGCAACTAGATCAAGCTTCATTTATTTACTTCAATAACTAATTTTAAAACCTACATGCTTTGTTTTTTATTACCTGTTAAAGTATGCCTCATTTTCTTGCTTTGCTCTTGGTTATTATCTGTGCTCATCCTCCAAATAAGGTACTCAAATATTTATCTTGGGGTCTGTTTCTGGGATATCCCAAACTAAGACATAATGTTAAGATGAGTAAAGCAAGAATCTTTATTATATAATATGAAAATAACAGAGAATTAGAAAATATTTTGAAACTGATAGAGAATAGGGTTTCAGAATTTCAAATAAGTTAAGTCCTGCTTTGAAATTCCTAAATTTACCACTTTGTCATTTCTCAGTGATCCTCTTAAAAGCGTGTGGCAGCTATGAACATTGGCTACTCAGATCTCCTTTCAGGTGAGAAACTGCTGAAAAGATTGTAGTTGGCTCCCATCACCATCACTTTGGGATCTTTCACAGCATTCATGCCAAGGCGATGATCTCCCTGAGCTGCTCCCTGGCAATGAATGAGCATGGCAGGTGAATCAGTCAGGGTTCCACCGGACAAACATAATCAATAGGAATTGACTTACAGAATTGCAGGGGCTTGCAAGGCAATTTCAGAATCAGTAAAACAGGCTGACAGGAGAGGCAGGATGGAAGCATCTGGTACTAGCTGAAGCTTCAGTCTATAGATAGGATTTTTTCTTCCTTTGGGAAACCTTAGTTCTTCTCTTATAACCTTTCAATTGATTAGATGAAGGCCACCAAGATTTTTGAGGTTGATCTGCTTTACAGAAAGTTAACTAATTGTAGATGTTAACTGTATCTACATTAACTGCCATAGAAAGTTAAAAATACTTTCACAGTATCACTAGATTAGTGTTTAAATAACACTCATTAACTATAACCCAGTTGACCAGTAAAATGGACCATCAGAGCAGGAGTATTAGAGACAATCTATTTTTGCTTAACGCAGATATCCCCAAATGATCATTCTTTGCTTTGGGGCACCCTAGCATCTGGAAACTTTCTGAGAGCTGCATTGAAGTCTTTGCTACTTCCTATCCAAACTCTCCTCCTCCTATCATTTCACAGATCCTAAACTTACTTCATTAAGACTCTCTATTCTTTCTCTTGCTCCCTTCCCCTTATCTTTCACAGTGATTTCCTCTAATAAGTATCTTGTTCTTGTAATTATGTCTTGTCTTGCAACTTCAACAAGAAACAAGTTGACACAGTTGATACCAGGAATGGATGGAGAAAGCAGCAGATAAGTAAGCTTTCATGACTGAATAATTCATTGCTTAGCTGGTAAGGACACAATACCAATGACTTTTTGGAGCACGAATAGTCCTTGGAAAACATTAGCAACATACATGTTCACCTGTGTTGACCCAGAAGAATGTACCAGTGGAAGTCAATCGCCTTGCAGATATAATGATTTAGACATTTGAGAGGTAAGGAAGGAAAAATGCATTAAAGGACACTGGAGTTGGCTAATTATTACTAAGATGTATCAACAGATACAGTTGCAGAGGTATAATGAGAAACAAAGGGTGGTTAAAAACAAATGTTAAAATATTGAATTAATAAGAAAAGATTATTCAATATCTTTGTTTTTATATTTATTTATTTTAAAAAGAGGCTCCTGATAATCAGTCCAACAGCAGCATTTGAATTCACTTGAATGAGAAAACTGTTCAGTATCAAAAGAGCCTGAGAAGACAAGTACAATCTCAGAGGTTGGCCAATTACCATGCATATTTTCTGGTTACTTTGTACAGTGTAGATTTGAAGTACAGTGTTGAAAATGTGACATTTGAAAAAAACAAGTATGGCTACCAGAAGAATAATTAGCTTACAAAGACTATTTATCTGGCTGAGACATTCTGATATCCTCAGCCTGAAAAGGATATGTTATTTATCTCAGGCTTCTTAGTGTGAGGGTTTTAGGCATACCTCCATAACTGCCATAGACTATCTCTTTGGCCACACAAAAATTTAAGGAGTACATCTTCCACAATTCCCATGGCCTCTCTTCTGAGAGAAAAGTTCCAAGAAAGAGGATACCTAGTCTATTCTTTGAGTCCCCATTTTACCCATTCATTACAAGAATCTAAGTTCTGTGACATTCCCTATGGTGGGTCTGTGTCCTGATAAAATTCAGTTTATGATTTTTTAATTTTATGGGTTTTGCTTTTTTTAATGTCCCATGTAAGAAATCCTTGACTACTCCAAGTTTATAAATATCTATGTACTTTTTTCCCACAAGTTTTATGTTTACAGATTTTATGTTTAAGTTTCAGATTCATAAGTTAATTATTTTCATTTTGTGTGAGATAAGAGTTGTTGTTTATCTTTGTGCGTGTGAATACCAAACTAATATAGCACAATTTTCTCCCCTTCAGAGAATCTAATTAGAAAAATAAATTACAACTATCACTACTATTACTATTAAAGCAAGAACAACGTTCTTCAGTACCTTATGCTTATAGTCAAAGAAAGCATCAAGGCAA
This sequence comes from Marmota monax, assembly GCF_021218885.2. Lineage (NCBI taxonomy): Eukaryota > Metazoa > Chordata > Mammalia > Rodentia > Sciuridae > Marmota > Marmota monax. The sequence goes on from NW_026694772.1 coordinate 7,378,733, forward strand.
GTTCTTTATATGGTTATCTCAATTTTAATTTTTGAAATCAGTATGTGAATGAGTTTGACTTTAAATATCATGCCTCTCTACTAGTAAGGATAGTAAGGATAGAATTCAGGTCTGTTTAATATCTGTTTATTGCTTTTCTACAACATCAGAGTAACTTTTTAATTGTTTAAAAAATATTGGATAATAAATTAGAGCATAACTCTAATTGGGAAAAGAAATATTCAATTGAGTACCATATCATTGTCTTTAAATAATTTTCTTGGGTTTTTTTGCAATATATTACTAAATTTAAACATGATCAAAAAATGTGATTATTAAGTATACTCTTTTCTTTTATTGATAATCTGCATAATAATTTTAAGTCTTCTATCAATAGGTTTAGAAATAATAATTTAAATACATTACCAGAGGTTAAAATATAGTTAATAAAGTTTTACTATAAATGCAAATTCCATAAACCTAAGTCAATAATTTTGATATACTCATTATATAAAATTCAGTGGCTATTTTTCCATATACCTCAGTCAATTGTCAGTATAAATTTATAACATTGTAATAACTGTTCAACTGAAATAGAGTATTAATTTCCAACATTTATAAATGCGACATTGTTAGTAATAAAACTGAATGTTAACTGTAAAATTAACTTCTTTCAGGCATGTACACTGCAGAATCACATGTTAAACCATTATTTATTCTTTTTATTAGCAATTAAGTTCAAATATTACCCCTATAACTATATTCCCCATGATGTAAACTAAACATCACTCATCAATTTTACTTCAAGAGAGTGCCTCACTGAGCAAGCAGGGCACCAATTCAAATGACTTGCCATAGCTCATTATTACTAAAATTTGTTTAGTGATTTTCATTCTTTGAAAATGTAGTTTTATATTCTGTAGGCCAAAGTTGGTTCATTAAGTTATTTGGCTTTGACTTTGCAATAAACCACTCATGTATTACATTTTTATAGAGAATTACCTGGGTTAGGGAAATGCATTATGGCTCTAAGGAGATCAAGGTGGCTTCATTAGCTATCCTGATAAGATCAGTGATAGCTTTATGTAGAGAAAGTAGAAACCTGCCTAACAAGCCATGATTGAAAATTTTCACGTAGTCTTCTTGGTCTCAGAGCATTTGTTTCATTAGTTTTCATGATACAGTCATGGATTTACTTACCTAAAAATCTGTATCATTACAAGGTATCCATTGTTTAGATAACAAAAGCAAGGAAATATTCTTTAGAACTGTATTGGTTGTAATAGCTACTAGCCACACATTCTAAATTAAATTTAAATTAATTAAATATAACTAAAATTCAGTTCTTCAGCTGTAGTGGCCATATTCAAGTGCTCAACATCCATATGTGGACATTAACTACCATATTGGACAATGCAGATCATTTCTACCACAACAGAAAAATCCCTTGAATAGCACTTCTTTAAAGTATCTGGTTAATAACGTGGACCTTGATTAAGATTCAAGTAACATTTTATGAGAGCCTCAAATGTATCTAACATTATGTATATTGGGTACATTCATAGATGGTATTCTTTATTAAGTGTCACAATAATCCTTTTTTTTTTCAAGAGAGAGTGAGAGACAGAGAGAGAGAATTTTTTAATGTTTATTTTTTTAGTTTTCGGCAGACACAACATCTTTGTTTGTATGTGGTGCTGAGGATCAAACCCAGGCCGCACGCATGCCAGGCGAGCGCGCTACCACTTGAGCCACATCCCCAGCCCACAATAATCCTTATTTATAAATATCATTCTCATTTTAGAGATTATCAAACTAAGGCTGTGTATATTGCAAGAGGAAATGGCCAGCTGATTCATTCTCATTCACCTAAAGAGTGAAATATATTCAAGATTATCCGCAAAAAACAGCATAGGAACAACATAAATGATCTAGAGAGAGAGATTTGGGATAATTTATTCTTTAAATTGAAGCCACAAATATGTTTATGGCAGAAAAGAATGATGTAAGGGATAGAATAAAAATAATCTGTCATAGAGGGGCCTATCCAGACTTGAATGACTTCCTTTTTTGTCAACCATAATTAATATATTGAAAAAAATGTTTACTAAGGTTAAAATTAAAACATTTAAATTTGTACATGTTAAGATAGCCTTAATAGGATTATTTATAGAATGTGAAAAATGGCAACTACATAAGTGTCTACTAATAGCAATATATTTAATGAAACTCAACAGAACATTATTCATCAACTTGAAATAGTTTTACAGATGCTGATATAATAATACCAAGAAGTGCCTTCATATACTGTTCAGTTCAATAAGTAGTGCTAATGCCAGAAGTGTGTACAAAATAAATGATAACAATATAAATTAAAGATACACTAAAACTTGAATATAAATACATGATGTGCAAAAAGTTTGAACCACAGAGTAGTCAGAATCTATTTTGTCTCTAATATAAATATAAATTACATTTTTGCGGATAATTACCTGGGTTAGGGAAATGCATTATGGCTATTAAAATGAATACATATGGTTTAACATGTGATTCTGCAGTGTACATGTCTGAAAGAAGTTAATTTTACAGTTAACATTCAGTTTTATTACTAACAATGTTGCATTTATAAATGTTGGAAATTATTACCCTATTTCAGTTGAACAGTTATTACAATGTTATAAATTTATACTTCAATTGTAATTTATACATGTTTAAAATGATATGAATTGCACAATTAAAAATGTTTATAAACTTTATGCAAGAGGACAGTATGGAAGTAATGACAAATTAAAGGGAGAGAGGCAAAAGCTTGAAAAATTCAATTAAAGTCCATTGGTTATATATTGGCAGCTTTCCTTTTATGTTACTTCCTAATTTGATCTACAGATCTAGTGAAAAAACAATCAAAATAAAAACTCATTTTCTAAAAGTTGAGAGTACAATACTTGTTACTAGAGGTTATGAGGTGTGGAGGTGAGGGAGGACAAATAGGATTTTGATAACTGGTACCAAAATACAGTTACACAGAAGGAATAAGTTCTAATTTTCTACATCACAGTAGGATGTACTTAGTTAATAATAATTTATTATGTATTTTAGAGCTGGAAGAGAGGAGTTCAATGCTTCCAAACACAAAGAAATGAAATGTTTAAGAAGGGATAAAGGCTAATTATCCTGATTTGATCATTATATATTGTATTCATATATCAAATTATCACACTGAACCAAATATATTCTTAATAAATGATCCAATAATCATATTCCTTGATATTTACCCAAGGGAACTGAAAACTATGGACCCATGAAAAACCTGCATAGAGATGTTCATAGCAGCTTTATTAATAATACTCAAACTAGGAAGTGGCCATTATTTTCTTCAGTAGGTTAATGGATAAATTGAATGGGGTACATACAACCAATGGAATATTATTTAGTGCTAAATATAATGAACTATCAAGCCAGGAAAAAAAAACCCTGAGAAAACTTAAATGCATGCTCGTAAGTGAAAGAAACTAATCTGAAAAGGCTGTGTATTGTGTGATCTCAACCATATAACATTGTGGAAAAGGCAAAAGTATGCAGACTACGTAAAGCTAAATGGCCAAGATTGGGAGTAGGAAGACTAAAGCAGAGCACAGAGATTTTAAGGCATAGGAAATAATCTTTATGATATATAATGTTAGATACATGTTATTATACATTTGTCCAAATTCATAAAAACATACAACACCAATAGTGAACACTAATATGTTAGATATGAACTTTTGGTTGTTATGTCATCTCAATGTGGGTTTAAGAGTTTAAATAAATATACCACTGGTGGAAGATATTGATAAAATGAGAGGCTATGCATGTATTGGGAGTATGGGGCATAGGGACACTTTCGCTACATCTTAATCTTGCTTGAAACTAAAACTAAAAAATGAAGGCTTAAAAATGTATCTGTCATACATAACCTACATATGGTAATATTGTCATTTTGGATGTTATATCAAAGGAAAAATTATTATCTAATGGTAATATGCATATGATCTCCACATAGTTTCAGAGGTATTATCTATAAGGAAACTGTTATAAGGATTAGAATCAAGGCCAGAAAATGTTATATTAAGCAGATTTTTCAAGAAAATAATATAAGAATTGTGGAAAATTATCATGCTTATGCTCCCCATTAAAAATAATTCCATAATTGTCTTCCATTTATCTTACCTCAAAATTTCACCATAATAAAGACACATGTGGAGACATTAAGGTCATACAGTTACAATTTAATTTCACAAGGTAAAAATAGATATTGGGGCATACATTTTATATTTAAAATAGGTCCCTTTTGAAAGAGAAATATTTCTCATTCCTATCAATCTAAGATGAATTCTGAAAAGGCAGTTGACGTTTTTTTAACCAGTAACACATTTCACTGAAAAAAAAATTAAAATGTTAATCCATCTTCAGTGGAAAATAGTTTTTACTTTAATGTAATGGCTTTACTTTAATTTTCTTGCTGTGAAATAAGAAGGGTAAAATGCCAAATGAGAAACTGGTAGAATATCTTCATGAAGGAATCTCTGCCACATGTAGAGTTGGAATTTTAACTCACTCTTTCTATTAAAGGTCAGTAAAATAGGTATTTAGAATCTTAGAAGCTGTAGGGGGTTGTAGTAAAAAAAAAAAGTAAAGAAACTGGGATGAATTTTTATTTTCAGTTTTTAATGTAATGTTTAAAAAGCGGAAGTGTAGCCTAAATCCATCCAGTTTTCAGAGTGTACATTTCTTACAGGGAAAGTACTGGAGGTAGAGGAGACACTTTGATCATGGCATTATTCATTTGGTTACTTTTATGCCTACATAATTAAAAAAGAAAAACCCATGTTTCTCAAAGTGGATATTATTATTATTTCCATTCCAAAAGGTAGTAGTGGAAGAACCCTTTCTCTCTGTCCATAGAATCTGGAACACAGTTCAAGTAACATGATTATCCCAGTTTTTACTATTATTGTTCTTTTTAAGGTCCATGCAGAGAGATGAAACACATTTACACATCAAGAAATATAGAAAAGATGCATTTGCCCAAGAGATAGATTATTCATTAATGTAAAAATGTAAATTCCACACTGATCTTCTTTGCCTAGTAAGGGAAGTCACTATATTTCTTCCTTTTATATTTATAATTATCATATTTATTATAATTATAATTATAATATTAGATAATTATATCTGAAATATGGCATATACATCCATTTATTCAGTAAGGCCTCCATGAATTTGTGAGCTTTTTGTTATAGTTTAAGTTCTCATTTTGATAATATTCTATACATGAAAATTAACTCAAGCGACCCTGAAAAGTTGTCTTGTAAAACTTACATTTTTAAGAGTATAAGTAGTCTCAATACTAATTTAAAACTTTGCATCTAAAAATGGAAGTTTTCTTCTTTAACATAGACTCTGCTGTTAATGGTATGATTTGGTTCAATAATTAATATTTCACTTAGAAATATCAATGTTTTTACTATAACAAAGAATTTATGGCACTTCCCTCTATATGTTCTTGAAATTTGCTATAACACCACTGATCATAGATTTGTATCTTTGCAGAATCTAGACATTATATCATTTTGTTAATCACTACACTAATTTTATTTTGAATTAAATACATAACTGTTTCAAACTGAGTTTGATTTTATTATAATTGCACAGCCCGCACCCTTAAAAATATTTAAAATACATTACTAAAACTATTATGTCATTACCAGAAATTGTAAGAGTGATTAAAAGTAAATGAATAAATGGAAGTATACATTTTTTCACAGAAATAAAGAGAAGTGAAACCATGAATTAGCAGTAAAAATGTCCTCTTATTAAAAGTTGAGGACTGGATCTGTTTTACAGATATGTATCTTGAAAATTCAGCCTCATATGCAGTGATATAATTTAGAATAGTATTATATTACCTGCTTATTATTGGACATTTTGGCAGAAAACCAAATCCAATGAATAAATTATATTGGGTATTCTAATTTTCAGTGCTAATAAGTGTTTGGTGCTTTTATATTATAATCATTTGATCTCCTGTTTCTGCTCATGAAAACCTTTTTTGTAATATTGGTATTTGTTCAATGATATAATATTTACATTTTTCGATTTCTAGTATATTTGATACAAAATCTTTCAGTAATTGGGTGATAGAGATATTTTAGTAACATTTATCCTTATATACAGTTTTCTATAATAAATATCATCAGCATCTGGATAAAAACAATACCTGGAGGTAAATGAGTACCTGAAAAAAAAAAAGAATACTTGTGCCATGTGACTGAGCTTAACAGTTAAACAAGACACATCATAAAGAGGCAGTATGAGGGTTGGGGTTGTGGCTTGTGGTAGAGTGCTTGCCTCACATGCATGGGGTGCTGGGTTTGATCCTTAGCATCACATAAATTAATAAAGATATTGAGTCCATTTACAACTAAAAAATTAGAAAAAAAGAGGCAATATATACTCTCCAACCAAGCAAGACTAGTTTTCAACTTATAGATGGCTAAGGAAGAAAGTGGTTAATTCTAGAAAGTTCGAGAAAGCCAAATAAATGCTTGACAGTACCACAAATGAGTGTGACCTCCTTTCTTTTGCTTTATTATCAAAAGCATAAAAAGTAAGAGTCAGGGGGCTGGGGTTGTGGCTCAGCGGTAGAGCGCTCGCCTCACACGTGCAAGGCCCTGGGTTCGATCCTCAGCATCACATAAAAATAAATAAAATAAAGTTATAATTTTTTCAAAAAAAGTAAGAGAGACACAGTAATATTCCATTGTATCTATGTACCACATTTTCTTTATCCATTCATCTATTGAAGGACACCTAGGTTGGTTCCATAGCTTGGCTATGGTAAGTTGAGCTGCTATAAACATTAATATGGCTGCATCACTATAGTATGCTGATTTTAAGTCCTTTGGGTATAAACCAAGGAGTGGGATAGCTGGGTCAAATGGTGGTTTTATTCCAGGTTATCTGAGGAATCTCCATACTGTTTTCCATAATGGTTACACCAACTTGCAGTCCCACCAGCAATGGATGAGTGTATCTTTTCCCCCACATCCTCACCAACATTTGCTTGTATTCTTGATAACTACCATTCTGACTGGAGTGAGAAATCTTAAGAGTAGTTTTATTTTTTTTTAAGAGAGAGAGAGAGAGAGAGAGAGAGAGAGAGGGAGGGAGGGAGGGAGAGGGAGAGGGAGGGAAAGAGAGAGAGAGAGAATTTTTTTAAATATTTTTTTTTTTCGGCAGACACAACATCTTTGTTTGTATGTGGTGCTGAGGATCGAACCCGGGCCACATGCATGCCAGGCGAGCGCACTACCGCTTGAGCCACATCCCCAGCCCTTAAGAGTAGTTTTGATTTGCCCTTTTCTAATTGCTAGAGATGTTGAACATTTTTTCATATATTTGCTGATTGATTTTATTTCTTCTGTGAAGTGTTTGTCTGATTCCTTAACCCATTTATTGATTGAGTTCTTTGTTTTTTGGTGTTAAGTTTTTTGAGTTCTTTATATGCACAATGGAATATTACTCAGCCTTAAAGAAGAATGAAATTATGGCATTTGCCAGTAAATGGATGGAGCTGGAGAATATCATGCTAAATGAAATAAGCCAATCCCCCAAAACCAAATGCCGAATGTTTTCTGATATGTGGATGCTAATTCACAATAAGCAGGGTGGGGTGGGGCTAGGGAAAAATAAAGTTACTTTGGATTAGGTAGAGGGGAGTGAAGGGAGGGGAGGGTATAGAGGAAGGAAGGATAGTAGAATGAATCTGACATTATTATATGTATACATATATGACTATACAACCAGTGTGATTCTACATCATGTACAACCAGGAGAATGAGAAGTTATATTCCACTTATGTATGATATGTCAAAGTGCATTCTATGGCCATGTATAACTAATTAGAACAGATTTAAAAATGAGTCAGAGGCAGAGGAGTTTTGCAGAATAAAAGTGAGTTTTAAAGATGAAGTAAGTTTTAAGAATTTATTGCTAAATGTGTTAGATGCCATTGCATGGGGAATATACATATGTATGTATTGTATATATGGATCAGTCAGAGATATATACTAAACTGTTTACAGTGAAATGATATGATGTCTGGGATTTGATTTAAAAGACTCCAGAAATATTCGGCGTGGTGGTGCACACCTGTAATCCCAGTGGCACAGGAGGCCAGAGGATTGTGAGTTCAAAGCCAGCCTCAGCAATTTAGTGAGACCCTATCTCAAACTAAAAATATGAAAAGGTCTGGGGATGTGGATCAGTGATTAAGTGCCCTGGGTTCAATTCCTTGTAACAAAACAAAAACAAAAAATAGAATTACTGAAATAATGAAAAAAATAAAAGTAGGGAATAAAGAAGATGGATAAATAAAGCAAAGAAGAATAATTGGTTTAATATTGATCAGTGTTGAGGTTGGTTAATTGACATATGAAGCCCATTATATTATTCTCTGTAGCATAGTGTATATTTTTAAAATTTGTATAATAAAATATTTTGTTTTTAAGCAAATGTCCATGGACAATCCAAAAGGCAAGAAATAGTTCTGTCAGAGACTATAGGAATAAACAGAAAAGTTGATTTTGGAGATTACCACTCAGGCATTTAAATGCAGGATAATTTACAGTTATGAGTAGGTTAGCAAATTCTACAATTTTAGGATTCCAGTTGTGAGTAAATTCATGAAGAAGAATCAAATTAATGCTGAGAGTTAGGGCAGACCCTATTTTCTCCATGTTATTTTTTATGCTGCCTGTTCAAGGGGCCAACCTGTGGTCTGCAATGTTCATTTTCTTTTGTTCCCATAATTTTCTTGGTGAATGATATTTGTACATAATGGTGTTTGTTGTTACATATTTGTACATTCACAAAATATAACAACATAATTTGTGTAATGTTCATTTTCTAAGAGGCCTGATCTGATTACTGTCCCTTCTTAGAAACAAAGACTGGGAGACATAGGATTTCTACTCAAAATCAGGTAATAAAATTCAATTTGTTAATTTAGAGGGAAGGAAAATAAAACTCTTAAAAGACATCTGAATAAAAACAGGCAAAACAGGTTATAATGGATGATTTGATAAATGTTTGCTGCATTATTGAATTTATAGAAAAGCCAGGATAAAAGAAGAAGGAAAAGCTTCTCCTTGAATTACTTTTACTGACAAAAGCAAATTAGTTTGGAATGCTATGGAAATCAGATTTTTACTCTTGAGATAAACTTTGCTTTGATACCTTTCAAGCCTTCAATTCAACATTATATTGTGTTAACTAATTTCTTCTAAATATCACCTTTTATTTTTTACTTTACTTAATTGTTTTTACTATCATTCTAAATATTCAATTTTAAAATCTCAGACCTGGGATTGTTTCTTTTACATATAATTTTTTTTAAATGTAGCATTTCTTTACTTGGTTTCTTTTGTCTTATATATAGGGCTACTGCTCTAATTCAAGCCATAATTACTTGTCTTATGAATAGTTATTCTTGCCTGCTCATCTGGAAATGTCAATGTAATTTTTACCTCATAAAACATTACTTCTGTGATTAACAGTTATTTCATATTTTCCTATATATTTAGTCTATTTTCATTAAATGCTAGAGTTGAAGTGATGTAGGCTGGTAATCTAAAAAATGATTATGCCATTTGTCTTGGATTTTCTTCTTTCCCATTGGATGGAAATGGCAATTACTCCAGGTACCTTGGAAAATATGTGTTAAGGATGGCTGAACTACCTCATAACCCTAGGTCCCTGAATATTCCCACAGAGCAATGCTCATTTATTTGTGCCAGAATCTTCTGTAAAACATAACGAAATATTTTTATCCTATTTGAGCCACTCGTTTTGAGCAGGACTCTGTTGGAGTGATCTGCACAGTAACTAATTCATAGAAAGAATAAATTTATTTTTGGCAGAGCAATACCATAGTAAACATGGCTCAATTCAATATCTAATAAAAAAACTTTGTAAGAAACTCTACGAAAGTCTGAACACTGATGAGTTTCAGAGAGATTTGTTTGGCAGCAGTGTTTAGTTTGGTACCCTGCAAAAATCTCACTCTGGATCTCTAGGAATTTAAATACAAATAAAAAAATGTGAATTTTAGTGTCTGTAGATTACCATGAACAATATAAATTATGCATGTCCAAAATTAACTTTCATTTTCTATATTTCTACTTATATACCATTGACCTTAACACAACCATATGGCTCCATTCTTGTTTAAACTCAGGATATTCTATTACTAAAAGATGAAATTTATTATGGATATAGAGATCTACCAGTCACTTTCAAATATCTTTCAAATAGAGTTCATATTTTCAGCTTATGCATTCAGTTGTTTCCATATACCTATATCAGGTTACTTTTCAAAAGCCAAAGTATTTAACTTCATTTGTTAAGTGCACCCCTTACTTTCGGAGTTTTTCAGAGCCTGCTAGAAATATTGAAGAATCATTTGTTTTTCTCCAAGTGGCCCACCAAAATTCTGTCATTTCTTCCCAGACTTAGACCAAATACTGCTATCACAAAGCTCTCCTAGATTCTTTCTACTTCACCCCAATCATATAGCTGCCCATGAAATAAATACTTGCTTAGGCATTGTCTCACACCAAAACCTTTATTAAGTCTTAAGGAATTATAGATGAATAATAACATGTTCTTGCCCCAACAATGTCTCTCTCAACATTCTTTATCTGATTCCTTTGTTTAATGTGTTGCTTGTCGCACTCTGTATTTAATTGGAATTATTTGTTCACATGATCAATTTTACTTCATCATCTCTTTGGGACCAGGAACCACAGCTTGATTATTATTTTTTAATCTGTTCACCATTTAACAAAACATTACCTATTAAAATCACTGGGTGAACTAGTTGAAAAAAATGAAAAAAAATAGGGCTGACCGAAAGTAAGAGAGAATTCTTCCTGTCTCACCATATTTGAATTGGGACCCAGGAACTTTTATTCCCTTCTTACTTCACATATTGGCTATTCCTGGGTCTTGAATCATCCAGCATTTAGATAGGAAATAGACTATCAGGTTTTTAGGCCTTGGAGCTCAAAGTGGAGTTGAACTATTGGCTTTCCTGTCTGTCTAGATTGCTGACCCACTCTGCAGATCGTGGGACTTATCAGCCTCCATAAATACAGGAGCCAATTTCTTAAAATATATATATATATATATATATATATATATATATATATATATATATATATATAATCATTTATGTGTATGTTTTTATAGTGATGGTGTTTCTCTGTTCTTACATTTTTAAGTCTATTTTCATATCACAAGTATGGCTAATGACTACTCTGTCTAGTTTTTGGATTCTATTTGCCTGGAATGATAATTTTCATATTTTCACTTTCAGTATGTATATGTCCTTTACAGTCTTATTATAATATGTCATGTTGAGGATCTTTTCCGCACATGTATATTTGGGGTTCTTTAGGTATCTTATCACTGGATGTGTCTTTTCTGAGATTAGGGAAGTTTTCTGCTATTTTATTGAATAGGTTTTCTATGACCTTAACCTTCTTCCCCTTGGTGTATACGGATGAACTGGATGTTTGATCAATGGTCATGTTTGATCATTGTCATTCAATGTTGAATTTATTTCCAGCTGGCTACCATAGTCTAATAGCTTTTTTGGCTTTGTATAGTGAATTCAGGCACAGTGTATCCCATATTGGAGTTGGAGAGTCTATCTCTGAGAGTTATTCAAATGTGAGGACTCTCCTTCAGTTCAGGTAATGTGGTATAGGAAGCAGAGTGTGGGGTGCTCCATATGTGGCTACTCCTACAGTGAGAGTGGTAGCCCTTTGTGGTGATATGGGCTTATCAGGAACTATTGATACTGGCTGTATTGAATGGGTCTTTTACTGGTTACTGTGGTAGTGATGAGGGATCTGAAGCACTTATCCTCTGATTAGACACTGGTGTGGGTTAAGGGAGAGGACAGAAATCACAAGTACCTATTGCATGGTACTCACACCCAGTCTTGTCCGCATTATGTGATTAGACAAACTACAGCTACAGCTGACACAGGGGACCTGTGTATATGCAGATGCAGGAAAGTTGTGTTATTCCTCTCTGCTTCTACTGTGAGCATGTCCACCTAGAAGTAGGACCTCAGTCCTAAGAGCTATGCCTATCTTTGGAGGGGGAAATGACCAAAGTCTTAACCTGATTCTTTCAGTGCTTGCAAGGGATTGGGTAGGAGTAGATGGCAGCTGAAGCTTGACAAAATTCCTCTCAGCTGAGGTGCTCACAGGAGAGAGTTGGAATGTAGTTGGAAAACATCTCAAGACTTTCATAGGCTGTATGCTGCTAATGCAGGACTATAGGTAGACCTCAACATCACAGACAGGTGAAGAGTAGAAACTCAAAGTTCATTCTCTGCCTTGTTAGCAGTAGGTACACTTGTACATGGGACTGGAAGACAGACAGCAGAAACTTCATGGGCAACCGCCCTCAGCCCTGGCACCAAAGCAACTGTGTCACCCACATGCAACTGACCTCACCCCTGATCTCAGAGGGCAGACTTCTTGGTACCCCAGTTATTGGGGATGACTCCCTCTGTTGCCCTAAATGTTGTAGCACCCATTCCCCACTGTGTAGCACTCTCAGCAGGTTTGTGTTTGTCATTCCACTGAGCCAATGTAGTGGAATATTTCGGGGGTTTAATAAGCAGAAATATGCAGGGGTTTCTGACCTTTTAAACAATCCATGCTCAGACAATAGTTCCTCTTTCAAGATGGTTGCTGGCTACAGTACCCTGGAGACTCAATGGGAGATGAAGTGAATTCCTTTTCAAAGCCAGACTACTAGGGAGATTTCAAGCTTCTTGTTTATTTAGGCTGTAAGCTTATAAGGACCAAAAATTTTTACAGTAGCTAGAATTCTCAGTATTTGTGCTAATAAAGTTTGTTGAGACTCTCTCCTTCACCTTTAGTACTCTGCAGTTGGGGCATGCAGTGAAGGCTTTTACTACTGTTGAATTCCAATGTACTTTACCGCTGAATTTCAATGTTGTTCTGTGATCATTCACCTCAATACAGCTATACATGTGTGGCTTAGCTTTTTTTTTTTTTGGTGGAGAAGCAGGTGAGTTCTGGGTCACTAATTGGTTTTAATTCACATGCATATTTACTAAAATTCATGAAAAGGTGATTTTTTTTAACAATAGGTAAAATACAGAATTTATATTTCAACAAAGCAAACTAAACAGTATCAAGGCTGTAAATTCTTGTTTTATTTATTTGGCTATGTGCACAACTTTTGTTTTCTCTTATTAAAGAGCTGATTGCCAGGGTTGTCTCTTGCTATTTTTTTTTTATCAGAGCTTTATAGTTATACATAGTAATTGTATTCATCCCCATAAACTCATATATGCATGGAATTCAATTTCAGTTCATGGTCCCCCTTTTTCCTTCCATTCTCCTTCCCCTCTACCATTCTCCTTCCTCTCCTCTACTGGACATCATTTGACTTGTTTATTAATTTATATTGGAGTGGTTCTTTCTACCTATGCATAAAGGTGAAGTTCCCTGTGGTATATTTATATTTGCACATAACATGATTTTTAAAGAATCCATTTTGTCTTGCCTCCTTTTACCCATTTCTCCACTCTGCCTCTTGATCTCCTTCTACATTACTTATCTTCCCTTTATCTTTATGTGATACTATTCTTCTCTCCCCCTTTCCTTTATTTTACTCTGGTTTCCACATATCAGAGAGACCATTCAGCCTTTGACTTTGGGGGATTTGCTTATTTGACTTAGCACAATAGTCTCCAGTTCCATCTATTTACTGGCAAATGCCATAATTGCATTCATTTTTATAGTTGAGTAGAACTCCATTGTGTGTGTGTGTATCACAGTTTCTTAATCCATTGAGGGGCATCTGGGTTGATAACACAATTTAGCTATTATGAATTGTGCTGCTATAAACATTAAGGTGATTATATTAATACAGTATGCTCATTTTAAATATTTTGTGAAAATACCAAGGAGTATCCTAGCTGGGTCATATGGTGATTCTATCCCTATTTTGTTTTTCCTTTGAGGAATCTCCATCCTGCTTTCCAAAGTAGTTGTACTAGCCTGCAGTTCCACCAACAATGCACAAATGTACCTTTTCCCCCTATATCCTTGCCAGCATTTATTAATTGTGTTATTGATCACTGCCATTCTGAATGGTTTAAGATAAAATCTTAGTATAGTTTTTATTTGTATGTCACTGACTGCTAGAGATGTTGGAAGTTTAAAGTAAAAAGTTTCTGGTCTAATTCCTAAGTCTTCAATCCATTTTGATTTGAGTTTTGAGCAGGATGATAGATAGTGGTATAGTTTCATTTTAGTACCATTTGTTAAAAAAGTTATCTTTTCTTCAAAATTATTTTTGGAACCTTTGTCAAATATCAGATGGCTGTAAGTACATAGATTTGTCTCTGTGTCTTATATTTGATTCTATTGGCCTTCACCTCTATTTTGATGCCAATACCATGGTGTTTTTGTTACTACATCTTACTAGTATAATTTCTGATCAGGTATTAGGATACCTCCTGCTTCACATTTCTTGCTTAGTATTGCTTTGGCTATTCTGGGTCTCTTATTCTTCCCATTGAATTTAAGAATTAGTTTTTTTTCTAACTCGGTGAAAAATGTCATTTGTATTTTTATGGAGATTGCATGAATTTGTATGTTGCTTTTGGTAGCATAGTGAGTTTTTTCTTTTTTAAAATATTTTTTAGTTGTCAATGGACCTTTATTTTATTTATTTATATATGGTGCTGAGAATAGAATCTGGTGCCTCACACATGCTAGGTAAATGCTCTGCCACTGAGGCACAACCCCAGCCTGCATGGTGATTTTCACAGTATTAATTTGGCCTACCAAAGAACGTGGGTTTTCTTGATTTTTTTCTTCAAGTGAGTCACTGTTGGAGTATAGTAAAGCTATTGATTTAGTGTAGATGTAGTATCCTGCTACTTTGCTGAACTCATTTAAAGCTCTAGAAGTGTTCTCGAAGAATTTTTTGAGTCATCTAGATTGGGATCATAGTGTTAGCAAACAAATATAGTTTGACTTCTTTTCATATTTATATTCCTTTGATTTCCATTTCTTTCCTGATTTATCTGGCTAATGTTTAAATGACTGCATTGAATAGGAATGGTGAGAGTGAACAGCCTTGACTTGTTCCTGATTTTAGTGGAAATGCTTTTAGTTTTTCTCTAATTAGTATGTTGTTGACTTTTTATCTGTAAATGGCCTTTATGATGTTGAGGTAAATTCCTTTAATCCATGGCTTCTCCAGCATGTTTAACATGAATGGGTGCTGGATTTTATCAAAGGCTTCTTCTGCATCTATTGAGATAATCATGTGATTATTGTCCTTAATTCCATTTAAGTGGTGATTTCCAATTTTTGATTTGTATATGTTGAAACAACCTTGCATCCCTGGAATGAAACCCACTTGATCATTGTGTATTACCTTATTTGGGTGGATGAAATACTGGAGATTGAACTCAGAGGTGCTTACCACTGAGACACATCTCCAGCCATTTTTATCTATCTATCTATCTATCTATCTTTCTATCTATCTATCTATTTAGAAGGTCTTACTAAGTTGCTCTAGCTATGATGCTGAAGCTGGCTTTGAACTTGAAATCCTACTGCCTCAGCATCTAGAGCCACTGAGATTAAAGGTGTGCACCACCATCCCCAGCTTGTATTAACTTTTTGATGCATTTTTAATGCAGTTTGTTAATATTTTTAAGGACTTTTGCATCTATGTTCATCAGGGATAATGGTCTATAGTTTTCTTTCCTTGATGTGTCTTTGGTTTTGGTATTAGGATTATACTGGCCTCATAGAATGTATTTGGAAGAGTTCCCTCCCTTTCTATTGCATGGAATAATTTGAGAAATACTGGCATTAATTTTCTGTAAAGGTCTGTTAGAACTCTGCTGAGAATTCATCTGGTCCTGGGCTTTTTATTTTTGAAAGGCTTTTAGTTGCTATTTCAATGTTATTACTTGATATTGTTCTATTTATGTTTTCTTTATGTTCCTGGTTTAATTAGAGAAGGTAATATCTGTCTAAAATGTGTCAGTATCAACCAGATTTTCCAATTTATTGGAGTATAAATTTTCAAAATATGTTCTGATAATCCTCTGGATTTCAGAAGAGTCTGTGGTGATATATCTTTTTTGTATTTTTTCCCTCATTTTACCTTCAGCCTGTGGATGTCTTTGCCTATGAGTCTCTTGTAAACAGAGTACAGTTGAATCTTTTTTTTTTTTTGATCCATTCTGCAAAATGTATCTTTTAATTGGGAATTTGAGACTATTAACATTCAGTGTTAGTATGGATATGTGTTTATGATTTCCTACCATTTTGGTTTTTTGCTATATTATCTTGATTCTCATTTAGTGGGTAATTTTCTATTGAATATCCTCTGTTTGCAAACTTTGAGAATTGTTCTTTAGTGCCTTTGTGTGCAGATTATCTGAGTATTCTTTGTATTGCTGGTTTGGTGATCATGAATTCTTTAATTTATTCTTGTCATGGAAAATTTTTATTTCCTCTAGAATTTAAAACTGAGCTTTGCAGGGTATAGTGACTTTGGCAGGCAGATGTTTTCTTATAGGACATGGTATATCTCATTCCAGGCCCTCCTGAATTTTAGGGTCTGAGCTGAGAAATAAGAAGTGAATCTTTTTGGTTTGCCTCTAACTGTGACCTGGAGTTTCTCTCTTGTAGCTTTTAATATTCTTTCCTTGTTTTCTATGTTAGGGATTTTGACTATGATATATCTTGGCAAGCTTCTCATTTGAATAGGTCTATTTGTTGCTCTGTTAGCCTCTTGTATGTGACTATGATATGGGAAAAGTTTTTTATTAACTATCATATTGAAAACGTTCTTTATGCCTTTAATTTGTATCTCCATGTTCGCTTCTATCCCAATGATTCCTAGGCGTGGTTTTTTAATGCTGGCCCACAATTCTGGTCATGTTCTATATTTTTTCCTTTTATTGCATTGTGTACTCAAGATTATATACCCTGTCTCCAAGGCCTAAATTTCTGTCTTCAGGGGGTGAGGTTCTGTTTTTTATGTATTCTGATCTGTTAATGATGTCTTCAAGTGAATTTTTATTTTGATTGATTGTATCTTTTATTTCTAGGAGTTCTGTTTGGTTTCTTCTCACTAGTTTTATTTCTTTATTGAGGTGGTCTTTCATCTCCAGCAATTGCTCTCTTAACTCCTTCCTTATATCTTCTTTTAGTTCATTGAACATTATAATATTCAGATGTTTATAATCTTTCTCTTTTTTTGTCCACCTCACTATCAGTGAGATCCTTTGTTAGGGGATTATGAATTTTGGGAGGACATTTGTTTTCCTGTTTCCTCGTGTTTTCAGAGGATTTGGACTTGCACATCAATTCAGCCAGATTCCCTTACCTCTTTTTTTATGCCTGTCCTTTTGTTTGTAATTATCTTATTTGTTCTGGGACTTCTCTATGTTTTTGATATATAAGTAGATGCCAAGGGATGAGACCTGAGGTCCCTCTCAGATTATTCCTCCTTGGGTCCTTGCTTCTGGTTAGGGGCTTTTGTCTACTCACTTCTTTGAGTTGGAGTGATGTCAGGACTCAGGTAGAATAGTTTGTGTGTGAAGTGTTGCTTGGTTGAAATGTGTTTCTTGGCTACAGGATCTCTGCTCTGTGATCTTGAAGTGTGCCAGTTTCTTTTTGGCCCCACTTGGAGAGGGGAGCCAGGAGTAGCACTAATGTCAGTAACAAATGTAGAGTTTTATGTTAAATGTCTGGTGTCTACTTTGACATCTATAATACTATTTACCACCTATGTAGGAATGGTGACATTAGCATTTAACAATAGCACCAACAAAAATGACAGCAACAACAACAAATACCCATAGACTAGATCAATAATTCAATAGCAGGTATACACTATGTTGTCTAGTATATTAATGATTACTCCAACTTGAATGGGGTAGGAATTACATAGTCTAATTGTTAGTTTACTTTTTTATCTCTTCTATTCTTTGTATTAAAGTATAGCTGAATATTCGGTGTCATTAATTTATGAGTGGAACAAGATGCACTGTCATTTGATTGAGTTTAGTTCATCAGCAGAGTCTCTAAGCTGTGAACTTTTAGTATCCCTGTAGGTTCCCAGCACCTAACAGAATATGGCAAATAAACAATAATAACAACTATTGAAAATAATACACAGCATTATAGTAAGTACCCTGTTCCTACTATGGCATCTTCAACATTTATTACCACCAAAAAACAGGAATGGTGGGTTCAGCAATTGTCAACACTAAAAACAATAACCACGAACTATGTCTCACTTTAAAGCAAATAGCAGGTGTCAACTATATCATCCCTAGCATTAATGATTGCATCAGCAGTAATGGTGGGGGTAGGAATTAATATAAGCCAAGTAGTTCTGAAAGAAGGTATAAATATAGTTAATTGGAGTGAAAAATGTATTAGGAAGTTAGAAAAGAGTTTACAATTTCAAAAAATGAACAGAGAGAATTCAGAAAT
This sequence comes from Marmota monax, assembly GCF_021218885.2. Classification (NCBI taxonomy): domain Eukaryota; kingdom Metazoa; phylum Chordata; class Mammalia; order Rodentia; family Sciuridae; genus Marmota; species Marmota monax. Next base: position 7,397,341 of record NW_026694772.1, read on the forward strand.
GATGTAGCAGGTGATATTTATATGGAAGGATAGGGAAAATAGAAGAAACAAAGTATTAGGAGAGGGGTAAAGAGAATAGTAGAATTTGGCCATTAGCAGGCAAAGAGAAGAGATAAATAGAAACAAGAAATAAACAAATGAAAATAATACAAAAATAAACAAATGAAAATAACCAAACCAAAATATACAATACAAAAGCCTCAAACCCTCAAAACACAAGGAAAGGAAAAGATAACTACATTTTTAAAATGCTAAAAATGAGAGAAAAAACAAATAAATGTATGTGTATATGTCCCTGGACCAACCAGTACAACAAGAATTCACACACATACATATACATGGGAAAAGAAAAACAAGTATCTTAATAAAGAATGAACTAACCATCTCCACTAATGTGGTCAAAATAGTTGACTACATAGGGTGGTCACTGTTTATGTCCAACAGTCTTTCTTTCCAGTTCTTCTTAAATTATATACTGATAGAAAAAGGGATGGGGGTTGTTAACCCCTTCGTGTTTTTGTGTTGCTCTCTGTGCTGCCAGTTGGAGCAGCCTAAGGTTGCAGCTATTTGATATAGAATTCAGCTTCCCTTCTTACCAGTATAAGGTGGGATGGGTTAGGAAGTAATATCAGTTGGAATTGTCCATTCAGCTCAGATTGGTGCACTCCCAGGGTGAAGCTTATACAGAGTTCTATGAGGGGAGTTCCAGCAGATGGGGCTTAGTTCTATTCAGGCCTCACGGTCTTTGTTGGGTAGTATCTGCTTTGGAAATATTAGATTGACCCAGCACTAGGACTTGACAGTAGCTGGTCTGGTTCTCGGGAGCCTCCCAAGAATTCCAGTCCTGGGGAAGCTCCTCAAATCACTGATGCCTCTGAGCAGAGCCTTCCTGGCTTTAGTCTCCAAGTGTTTTCTTCACCCCAAACACCATCAGACTCAAAGGAGAGTTGAGTTAGGCCCCTCTTCACCCTTCTGACTCAAATCCCCCTGATTATAGTCTTCTCCCTGACAGTTTTACTCACCATCTGCCAGGCATACCCTAGGCCACCCAGTTGGCACTTGCTAGGATATTGTGACAGAGTCCCCTCCGATCTCCCATAGTTGCTGTTGCAGAGAGATTGCCCCAAGGTGGCTCCACCTCAGCTCTCCATGGCTAGTTGAGATACAGAGCACACTTTTCAAGCACCAGTGTCCACTGCAGCCTCTGAATCAGCTAAGTTTAGACAACTTTTTTGATCTCAGATTTTTTCATACCAAATCTGTTTTCTCCCTCTGTGGTGAATGGGCACCACTCTGGCCACCACTTTTAGTACCTATATGGCAGCTGGGTCAGCTCCAATATATTCCTTATTCTTTGTTTATTGTACCCAAATTTCGGAGTCCCTAAGCCACATTGAATGTCCAGTATTAAATTTTAGTGAAATCATTTTTTCACCCACCTCACTGAGAAGCTGTACATCTGCTGCTTTGGTCCCAAGCCATGGCGAGTCTTAGAATACAGCTTTCTTTGAAGCCAACATCTTCAAATTGTCTCTTGCTTTCTAATATTGAAATGAGATATTATATTTCATTCCAATAGGATTATTCATAAAAATAGAAAATATTTCTGAGCATTCAGTACCACAGGCATCACACTAAATTTTCCATATAAATCAATATGTTTAATATTCAAAGAGTTTCTTTTGTCACTCATCCACTTGCTTACACCTAATAGGTGGCAAAGAATCACATACCTTCCTTTGTTAATGTGGAGAAGATACATTGAAAATTGGGAAAAGTGTAGGTGTTGGGAAGAACGAGTAATAAAAGCAGAGACATGGTATTATGTTTGGCAAAGATATGAGACATTGATAGTTAAGATAGAGGATTCAGGGGCTGGGGATATAGCTTAGTTGGTAGAGTGCTTGCCTTGCATGCACAAGGCCCTGGGTCCAACCCCAGCATAGCACACACACACACACACACACACACACACACACACACAAAAGCATTTTCATGGAAAATACTAAATTAAGCAATCTTTCCTCAAGGAAGGATGGAAATTTGGAGGAGAATTATGATCTTCTCTCATACATGCACACTATTTTCTCTTCTCAAATCCATCCCATATCTCATGCCAAAAGAATATTTCTAAAACAAAACTGAATGTTCCCAGTCTGGGTTCCTGTAATGCCTTATGCATAAATTTATTCATCATTTATTATGCTGTACAAAAGTGCATATTTTTGTATATGTCTCCCAAACCAGATTAGAAAACAAAGAAGGATGGAAATATTTTTCTTTATGTTTGTATCTTAATGCTTAGCAACATATCTTGTGCATACCTTGTAGTCAATAAGACCTGTTGAATTATGAAAATAATTATGTTTATGCTCAGATTACTCAAGAGATCCTTCTATAATAAGCATTTATTTGGTGCTCATCATGTGCCAGGTACTGAGGCATAGGCACCATCCTTGGGAAATTCAAAATTTAAATTTAAATAAAGTCATATATATATGTACATATACACACACATATATATGCATATATATACATATATATTCATATATATATAAATATATATATATATATATATATCAATAAGTGTAGTAGTTTTATATGGCAATACAAGTAGGGTGGCTTAATATTAGGGGAGAGAGTTAAGGAAGAAAGAGACTATTTTTAGATATCAGAGGTTAAATAGCAAGAAAAGGGGTCAGTGCTATAACATTATGACACTAAGTACTCTGCAAAACAGAATTTAATATGACACTGGCAGACAGGTCACTTAACGTACAACATTCCTTTAAGTCCAACCTTTGATGAAGTATAGGAACAAATAACTATAGAGATTTCTGTGAATCTGTCATTTTTATTCATTGGCACCATGTTCATAGGCAATGAATTTTGCTTTCATGGTCTTTTTGTTCCTTGTATTTCTCTGGAAACGTGCTTTACCAAAAAATTAATTCTGGTTTGATCAATTGATAAGGAGTTTTCCATTTTTATTTATTTATTTATTAGAGAGAGAGAGAGAGGATTTTAATATTTATTTTTTAGTTTTATGCGGACACAACATCTTTGTATATGGTGCTGAGGATCGAACCCGGGCCGCACGCATGCCAGGCGAGCGCACTACCGCTTGAGCCACATCCCCAGCCCAAGTTTTCCATTTTTATTTGCACAGATGTCTTTGGAGGCAATATTCACAGGATAATGAACTGTGTGCCTACCTAGATTCATGCTTTTGGAACTCTTGTGCAATTTAAGACAGTATGTATGAATGACCACGTCTAGTGATGGTTTTCCAGTCAGAAAAGGGTGAACAATTTGAATTGTGATACTCAAGAGAGTATAATGTTTGATGGTGCCCTGTAAATGGGGAAAAATACCAAAACTCAAAGCAAAACCCATTACAAATTAACCATTTTGACAAATATACATTCCATAACTTTACATATAGAATTTAGTTGCACTTCATTATCAAGACAAATACAATACTAATTATGAAGATAAGATATGAGAATTTCACTGAGATTGAGGAAGTCAGTTTTAATTATGAGGAACTCATTTTCTTTTTTATTTATTCTTGTTATTTATGCATGGCAGTAGAATGTATTTTGACATATTATACATATATGGAGTATAACTTCTCATTCTTCTGTTTGTATGTGGTATAGAATTGCATTGGTCATGTAATCATATATGCACATAGGATAGTAATGTCTGATTCATTCTACTATCTTTCCTATTCTCATCCCCCCTCCTTTCATTCCTCTTTGTCTAATCCAAAGTATTTCTCTTGTTTCCTACTCCCCTACTTATTGTGAGTTAGCATCCAGATATCAGAGAAAACATTCAACCTTTGTTTTTTGGGATTGACTTATGTCACTTAGCATGATAGTCTCAAGTCCATTTACAAGCATATGCCATAATTTTACGCTTCTTTATGTCTGAGTAATATTCCATTCTGTATATATACCACATTTTCTTTACCCATTAATCTGTTGAGGGGCATCTAGGTTGGTTCCATAGCTTTTCTATTGTTAATTAAGCTGCAGTAAACATTGATGTGGCCGCATCATTATAGTATGCTGATTTTAAGTCCTTTGGCTATATACTGAGGAGTGGGATAACTGAGTCAAAGGATGGCTGCATTCCAAGTTTTCTGAGGAATCACCATGCTGCTTTCCAAAGTGGTTGCACCAATTTGATGTTCCACTAGCAATGTATGAATGTACTTTTTTTTCCATATCCTCGCCAACACTTATTGTTGCTTTTATTCTTGATAACTGGCATTGTGACTGAAGTGAAATGAATTCTCAGTGTACCTTAATTTCCAATTCTCCAATTGCCAGAGATGTTGAGCATTTTTTATATATTTCTTGACTTATCATATTTCTTCTTCTCTGAAGGGTCTGTTAGGTTCCTTTGCCTATTTATTGATTGGGTTATTTGTCTTTTTAGTGTTAAGTTTTTTGAGTTCTTTATATATCCTGGAGATTAGTGCTCTATATGAGGTGTAGGTGGCAATGATTTTTGTCTCATTCTGTAGGCTCTCTCTTCGCATTCTTAATTGTTTCCTTTGCTGTGAGGAAGCTTTTTCGTTTTATACCATCTCATTTGTTGATTCTTGAACTTACTTCTTGTGCTTTAGGAATTTTGTTAAGGAAATCAGTATCTAAACTGACATGATTAGATTTGGGCCTATTATTTGTTCTATTAAGTGCAGGGTCTCTGGTCTAATGCCTAAGTCCTTGATCCACTTTGAATTGAATTTTTTGTAGAGTGAGAGGATTTAATTTCATTGTGCTATGCATGGATTTCTAGTTTTCCAAGCACCATTTGTTGAAGAGGCCATTTTTTCTCCAATGTATGTTTTTGGTGCCTTTGTCTAGTACGAGATAACTGTATTTATGTGGGTTTGCCTCTGTGTATTCTATTCTGTACCATTGGTCTCATGTCTTGTTTTGGTGCCAATATCATGCCAGTTTTGTTATTAGAGCTCTGTAGCATAATTTCAGGTCTAGTATTGTGATGCCTCCTGCTTCACTCTTCTTATAGAAGAAGTAATATTATAGAAGATTGCTTTGGTTATTGGTCTTTTATTTCCCCAAATGAATTTCATGATTGTTTTTTCTATTTTTATGAAGAATGTTATTGGGATTTAATAGGAATTGCATTAAATCTGTATAATGCTTTTGGTAGTATGGCCATTTTGACAATGTTAATTTTGCCTTTCCAAGAGCATGGGAGATCTTTCCATCTTCTAAGGTCTTCTTTAGTATCATTCTTTAGTGTTCTGTAGTTTTCATAGTAGAGGCCTTTTGCCTCTTTTGTTAGATTTATTCCCAAATATTTTAATTTTGAGGCTATTGTGAATGGGGTAGTTTTCCTAATTTCTCTGTTAGTGGATTCATTACTAATATATATATGAGCATAATATATTTATGGGTGTAAATTTTACATCCTGATACTTTGCTGAATTCATTTATGAGTTCTAGAAGTTTTGTGGTGGAATTTTGGGGTTCTTTTAAATATATAAACATGTCATTGGCAAATAGGGATAGTTTGAATTCTTATTTTCCTATTCATACCCCTTTAATTTCTTTCTTCTGTCTACTTGCTCTGGCTAGTGTTTCAAGGACAGTGTTGAATAAAAGTAGTTAAAGAGGGCATCCTTGTCTTGTTCTACTTTTTGGACAGAATGCTTTCCATTTTTCTCCATTTAAAATGATGTTGGCCTTGGGTTTAGCATATATAGCTTTTAAAATGTTAAAATATGTTCCTACTATCCTTAGTTTTTCTAGTGTTTGGAGCATGAAGGGTGCTATATTGTGTCAAATGCTTTTTCTGTATCTATTGACATACTCATGTGATTCTTGTCTTTAAGTCTGCTGATGTGATGAATAACATTCATTGATTTTTATATGTTGAACCAATCTTGCATCCCTGGGATGAACCCCCACTTGATTACATTGTGCTGCATTATCTTTTTAATATGTTTTTGTATTCAATTTGCCAGAGTTTTATTGAGAAATTTTGCTTCTATGTTCATCAAGGATATTAGTCTGAAGTTTTCTTTCTTTGATGTGTCTTTGTCTGTTTTTTTTTTTTAAATCAGGGTGATACTAGTTTCATAGAGTGAGTTTGAAAGAATTCCCTTTTTTCTATTTTATTGAATAATTTAAGGAGTTTTGGTGTTGATTCTTCTTTGAAGGTCTTATAGAACTTGGACGAGAATCTCTCTGGTCCTGGGGTTTTGATGATACCTTCTATTTCATTGCTTGAAATTGCTCTGTTTAAATTGTTTATGTCCTCTTGATTTAGTTTGGGTAGGTCATATGTCTCTAGAAATTTGTCAATGTCATCATGATTTCTATTTTATTGTATAAATTTTCAAAATAATTTCTAATAATTGTTTGTATTTTAGTAGTGTTGTGATATTTTCTTGTTGATCATGAATTTTAGTAATTTGTGTTTTCTCTCTTTCTCTTCATTAGCATGGCTAAGGGTTTATCAATTTTATTTATTTTTTTCAAAGAACTATCTTTTTGTTTTGTCAACTTTTTGAATTGTTTCTTTTGTTTCAATTTCATTGGTTTTAGCTTTGATTTTAATTATTTCTACTCTTTGAGTGTTGATTTGTTCTTTTTCTAGGGCTTTGAGACGTAATGTTAGGTTATTTGGTGACTTTCTATTCTTTTAAATACTGCACTCAGTTCAAAGAACTTTCCTTTTAGAACTGCCTTCATAGTATGCCAAAGATTTTGATGTTGTGTCACTATTCTAATTTACTTCTAAGTATTGTTTTTAAATTCATCCCTGATTTCTTCTGCTATCCATATGTTGTTCAATATCATATTATTTAGTCTCAAGGTGTTAGAGTAGCTTCTCTTTTTAAAATTTATTTACTTATTCTAATTAGGTGTATATGACAACTGAATGCATTTTGATTTATTGTACACAATTGCAGGACATCTTTTCATTTCTCTGGTTGTACATGATGTAACATTGCACCATATGTGCAGTCATACATATACCTAGAGTCATGATGTCCATCTCATTCTACCATCTTTCCTGCCCTCATGCTTCTATTTTTATTCTATTGTTCATTTCTAATTTTATTCCATTATGACCTGATAGGATGCAAGGTATTATCTCCATTTTTTTTGTATTTGCTGAGTTGCTTTGTGGTATAAGATATGGTCTATTTTAGAGAAGGATCCCTATGCCACTGAGAAGAATGTGTATCCAGTCATTACTGAATGAAATATCCTATATATGTCTGTTAAGTCTAACTTATTGACTGTATTATTTAGTTCTATATTTTCTTTATTTAATTTTTGTTTGGAGCATCTATCCAGTGGTGAGACAGGTGTGTTAAAGTGACCCACTATTATTGTGTTGTGGCCTATTTGATTATAGAAGTTGAAAAGAGTTTGTTTGGACTCCAAAATGTCCACGAATAGAGTGCATCACACCCCGTGTACTGCGTCACTGCACAGGTGAATAACGAGTTAGAGCGACAAAAAGCTATCTTGTTAGGAATTTACAGCAAAATAGGGGTGCACCGAAACCTAGAGGAAGGATTTCCAGCACCGAGGACCGGTTATTGAATCTCTAACACGAGCCAACTGTGCGACCGGAATTCCAGGCTGACTGATCCGCCGCCCGTCGCGCGGCCCGCCCCACGGCTACAGATGGTGGGGCGCCGCCAAGAAGCGACCAGCAAGCAGAGAGACACAGTACTACGGATTCTGTGGAATCCTGCTGGCTGTGCCCTCACTGAGCTTCGGGCTGAGTTCGGGATTTGAGACGGGGAAGGAAGCGATCCAGTTCTATCTCCCATAACGGAAAGTCCATTAAGGAAGCCAGCGGCCACCATCTTGGAGAGCTGACGTCACCACCGCCACTCTCTGACAGATTGCAACAATAAAACAGGTGTGTGTTACTCAGCCCAGCTCCCATACAGTGGGGAATTCACATAAAATCTCTCCCAGGCTTTCCGGGGGAGGGATTATCAGAACGAGCCTGCATAGAGACACGGGGAAAGGTAGAGACACCTGACCTTCAACTCCCCCTCCCATGAGCGGGGAAAACGAAACCTGTCCAGCCAGTGCTGGGGGAGGGGCAAGCGGAAAAAATCAAAACAATAGGGTGCTAGGGTTCCCAATAGCCACCCTCCACACCCAGCAAACTGCAGGCCCAGAGCACAGTTTGAACTGCCGAGAGGCATCACACAGGGGAAGGCCGGGCTAGCAGGAGAAACCAGGGCTAGCAAGAGAAGCCAGGGGACGAGAGGCCAGGCCCTCGCGACTGGGCGGCTAGAGATCACCCACCCGCCGGCGATCGACCGCCTGCCCTCTGCCCACGCGACTGGGCAGCTGGAGTCTGCCCACCCGCCGGCGACCAATTGCCTGCCCGCTGCCCGCGTGACTGGGCGGCTGGAGACCGCCCGCCCACTACCCACGCGACTGGGTGGCTAGAGACCGCCCGCCTGCTACCCGCGCGACCGGGCGGCTAGAGACCGCCCGCCTGCTGGCGACCGACCACCCGCCCGCTGCCCACGCGACTGGACGGCTAGAGACCGCCCGCCCGCCGGAGACCGCGCGGCTAGACCCCGAGGTGCGGCCCAGCAGGTACAGCGCAGAGACTCTAGGAAGAGGTCTATAGCCAGGCCTTCATGAAGTAGCTAACGGGGAGCTGAAACCAACCAGAGACAGACCAGTCCCACCCCTCCCTTCGGACACCCCGGCAAGGAGCCCACCATAGCAGAGAGGTGACGTCACCGGAGTTTGGCCGTCGGAACTCCTTCCCAGCGGAATCCACTTTAGCAGGCATAGTCTATCAACACAAAGGAGAGACAACAGAGATATACAAAACCAAAACAAATTTATAGGAGAGAGCAGAAACACAGCAATCAAACAGAGCTGGAAAGTAATGTGAACAACATGAAAAAACAAGGGAAAAAAGGATTAAAACAATGCAGGACAACTTAAATCTACAGGAGGACCTAGAAGCATCAGAAACATGGATAGGGAAAGAACTCAAGGCATACCTAACTCAGATGGAACGGAATATTAGAGAAGACATGAGACAGCAAGTCCAAGCAATGAAAGTATATTTTGAAAATGAATTGAACAAACAAATTCAAATGGCAAAGAATGAGCTTTACCAGGAGATAGAGATCTTAAAAAAAAAATCAAACAGTAATCCTAGAAATGCAGGAAACTATAAACCAAATTAAAAACTCAAACGAGAATATTACAAATAGTCTAGATCAAGTAGAAGTCAGAACATCAGATAATGAAGACAAAGTTTATCAACTTGAAAACAATATAGTCAACACAGAAAAGATGCTTAAATCTCACGAGCAATCTATTCAAAAGATATGGGATGTCATAAAAAAAACCAAATTTGAGAGTCATCGGGATAGAAGAAGGCATAGAGGTTCAAACCAAAGGAATGGACAACCTATTAAATGAAATAATTCTAGAAAACTTCCCAGAGATGAAAGATGGAATGGATTGCCAAATCCTGGAAGCCTACAGAATGCCAAACATTCAAAACCGTAATAGACCAACTCCAAGACATATAATTATGAAGATAGCCAACATACAGAACAAGGAGAGAATATTAAAAGCTATGAGAGAAAGGAGGCAGATTACATTCAGGGGTAAACCAATTAGGTTAACAACTGATTTTTCATCACATACTTTGAAAGCGAGAAGATCCTGGAACAATGTATTTCAAACGATGAAAAATAATGGATTCCAACCAAGAATACTGTATCCAGCAATATTAAGCTTCAGATTTGACAATGAAATTAAAATCTTTCACGATAAACAAAAGCTAAAAGAATTCACAGCCAGAAAACCAGCACTGCAAAGCATTTTGAGCAAAATACTACAAGAAGAGGAATTGAAAAATAGCGCCCAAAACTAACAGCGGGAGGTATCTCAGTAAAGGGGGAGGAAAATAACCAAAGAGTAAAAACTAGCCAAACTAAAATAAATAAATAAATAAACATGACTGGAAGTACAAACCATATTTCAATTGTAACCTTAAATGTTAATGGCCTAAATTCACCAATCAAGAGACATAGGCTAGTAACCTGGATCAAAAATACAAATTCCTGGCTCCGGGCTGCGGAGCCTGCGGAGGCTGCTTCTTGGACCCTGCTAATATCAGAGCAAACACGAAACACCAAGAAGCCGAATTCCAGCTCCCGGAACTGAGCCCGTGGGGACTGCTTCTTGGAGCTTACACTTATAGGAGCTTACACCGAGCACAGAGCGGCCGAGTTCCGGCTCCCGGAACCGTCCCGGAACCGCCCTGGCTCAGGGCTGCGGAGCCCGCGGAGGCTGCTTCTTGGACCCTGCTACTATCAGAGCATACACCAAACACTAAGCGGCCGAATTCCGGCTCCCGGAACTGAGCCCGCGGGGGCTGCTTCTTGGAGCCTACACTTATAGGAGCTTACACCGAGCACGGAGCGGCCGAGTTCCGGCTCCCGGAACTTCCCTGGACCGGGGCTAGTAGCCCGCGGAAACTGTGTCTCGGTCCGGGTCCTGCTGAGGGCAGGTCAGGACTCACCCATTGCTTGGGTTGCCTGGCAAGGGGAACGAAATGCTGCCATTCGCATAGGATACCAACATGGCAGAGATCTGATGTCAGCAGAAAGCGGCGGAGGAGAGATCTTCATCAATACCAGCGGTGACATAAGCAGTTGGTCTCCTGGTAAGGGGGGTGAGGCTCAGTCACCCGAGTCTCCTCAATTTGTCCTCGAGCCAGAGGGAAGGAGCCGGGCCGCCGCCAGCCCCCGGAGCAGGCCCAGCGGCTCGCCAGCGTGGTGACCGCGTGACCCCAATTGGAGAGGGGGCGGAGCGGAGCCGCCACCCACACCCGCCAGGTGGGCAGACCCACGACCCAGTAGTACATGGGCGTGGTAGGAGGGGCAGGGCAGAGCCGCCCTTCGCGCTTGCAAGGTAAACAGACCTGTGACAGCCTGGCGGGTCAGGCCCACTGGCCTGCCAGTGTGGTACACACGTCACCCCAACTCGAGTAGGGGCAGAGCAGATCCTTATCCCACGCCCGGATCAGGCCCTGCCGGTGTGGTGGTCACGTGACCCCAATTGGAGTGGGGGTGGAGCGGAACCGCCACCCGTGCCCGCAGGGTGAGCAGACCAGTGATCAACCTGCAGATCAGGCCCAGGGGTCCGCAGGCGTGGTAGGAGGGGCAGGGCAGATCCGCCGCCCGCGCCTTCAAGGTAGGCAGACCTACAACAGACCGGCGGATCAGGCCCAGGAGCCTGCCGGCGGGGTACAAACACCACCCTAATTGGAGTAGTGACAGAGCAGAGTCGCCTCCCTTGCCAGGAACAGACCCAGCATCCTGCAGGCGGGGTAGTCACGACACCCCAATTGGAGTAGGGGCAAAGCAGAGCCTCCACTCGTGCCCGAAAGGTGGGCAGATCTGTGACCGACCAGCAGGTCAGGCCCAGTGGCCTGCTGGTACGACAGACACGTCACCCCAATTGGAGTAGGGGCAGAACAGAGCCGCCACCAGCTCCCAGAACAGGCCCAGTGACCTGCCGGCGTGGTAGCCACGACACCCCAATTGGAATAAGGAGAGAGCAGAGCCGCCGCCCGCACCTGCAGGAAAGATACGCAAGCAGTATGAAAAGACAAGGAAAGAAAGGACCACAAGCAATGCAGATCAACGCAACTTTAGAAGAGGTAACAGCTGCAGCAGATGGAATGTCAGATAAAGAATTCAGGATATACATGCTTCAGATGATCTGGAATATCAAGGAAGACATTAAACAGCAAAATCAGACAATGAAAGATCACTTCGACAACGAATTACGCAAACAAATCCAGGAAGCAAAGGATCAACTATACAGGGAGATAGAGGTTATAAAAAACAAGCAATCAGAAATCCTAGAAATGCAGGAAGCAATAAACCAACTTAAAAACTCAATGGAGAATACTACCAACAGAGTAGAACACTTAGAAGATAGAACATCAGACAATGAAGACAAAGTATTTCAACTGGAAAAGAACATAGACAGCTCAGCAAGACTGTTAAGAAACCATGAGCAGAACATCCAAGAAATATGGGATAACATTAAGAGACCAAACTTAAGAGTCATTGGGATACAGGAAGGTACAGAGCTCCAAACCAAAGGAATGAGCAGTCTATTCAATGAAATAATACAAGAAAACTTCCCAGACTTGAAGAATGAGACAGAATCCCAAATCCTAGAAGCCTACAGGACGCCGAATGTGCAAAATCATAAGAGATCCACACCTAGACACATTATAATGAAGATGCCCAACATACAGAATAAGGAGAGAATTTTAAAAGCTACAAGAGAAAGGAAGCAGATTACATTTAGGGGCAAGCCAATCAGGATAACAGCTGATCTTTCAACACAGACTCTGAAAGCTAGAAGATCCTGGAATAACATATTTCAAACACTGAAAGATAATGGGTTCCAACCAAGAATTGTGTATCCAGCGAAATTAAGCTTCAGGATGGAGAATGAAATTAAAACCTTCCACGATAAACAAAAGTTTAAAGAATTCGCAGCTAGAAAACCATCTCTTCAAAACATCCTAGCCAAAGTATTACAGGAAGAGGAAATGGAAAAGAACAATGAAAACCAACAGTGGGAGGTAGGACAGTAAAGGGGGGGGGGAACAATCAAAGAGGAAAACAAACAATGTTTAGTAACATAAATAAACAAATATGGCTGGAAGAACAACCCATATCTCAATAATAACCCTAAATGTTAATGGCTTAAACTCACCAATTAAGAGACACAGGCTAGTAGAATGGATCACAAAACAAGACCCAACAATATGCTGCCTACAGGAGACGCATTTGATAGGAAAAGACATACATAGGCTGAAGGTGAAAGGTTGGGAAAAATCATATCACTCATATGGACTTCGGAAACAAGCAGGCGTGTCCATACTCATATCAAATAAAATAGATTTCAAGCCAAAGTTAATCAAAAGAGATAAAGAGGGACACTACATACTGCTTAAGGGAACCATACACCAACAAGACATAACAATCATAAATATTTATGCCCCAAACAATGGTGCAGCTATGTTCGTCAAACAAACTCTTCTCAAGTTCAAGAGTCTAATAGACCACCACACCATAATCATGGGAGACTTCAACACACCTCTCTCGCCACTGGACAGATCTTCCAAACAAAAGTTGAATAAGGAAACTATAGAACTCAATAACACTATTAATAACCTAGACCTAATTGACATATATAGAGTATACCACCCAACATCAAGCAGTTACACTTTTTTCTCAGCAGCACATGGATCCTTCTCAAAAATAGATCATATATTATGTCACAGGGCAACTCTTAGACAATATAAAGGAGTAGAGATATTACCATGCATCTTATCTGATCATAATGGAATGAAACTGAAAATCAACGATAAAAGAAGGAAGGAAAAAGCATACATCAATTGGAGAATGAACAATAGGTTACTGAATGATCAATGGGTTATAGAAGACATCAAGGAGGAAATTAAAAAATTCTTAGAGATAAATGAAAACACAGACACAACATATCGGAATCTATGGGACACATTGAAAGCAGTTCTAAGAGGAAAATTCATTGCTTGGAGTTCATTCCTTAAAAAAAGAAAAAACCAACAAATAAATGATCTCATACTTCATCTCAAAATCCTTGAAAAAGAAGAGCAAAACAACAGCAAAAGAAGTAGAAGGCAAGAAATAATTAAAATCAGAGCTGAAATTAATGAAATCGAAACAAAAGAAACAATTGAAAAAATTGACAAAACTAAAAGTTGGTTCTTTGAAAAAATAAACAAAATCGACAGACCCTTAGCGATGCTAGTGAAGCGAAGAAGAGAGAGAACTCAAATTACTAGCATACGGGATGAAAAAGGCAATATCACAACAGACACTTCAGAAATACAGAAGATAATCAAAAACTATTTTGAATCCTTATACTCCAATAAATTAGAAGATAGTGAAGGCATAGATAAATTTCTTAAGTCATATGATCTGCCCAGATTGAGTCAGGAGGATATAGAAAACCTAAACAGACCAATATCAATTGAGGAGATAGAAGAAACCATCAAAAGACTACCAACTAAGAAAAGCCCAGGTCCCGATGGGTATACAGCAGAATTTTACAAAACCTTTAAAGAAGAACTAATACCAATACTTTTCAAGCTACTTCAGGAAATAGAAAAGGAGGGAGAACTTCCAAATTCATTCTATGAGGCCAACATCACCCTGATACCTAAACCAGACAAAGACACTTCAAAGAAAGAAAACTACAGACCAATATCTCTAATGAACCTAGATGCAAAAATCCTCAATAAAATTCTGGCGAATCGGATACAAAAACATATAAAAAAAATTGTACACCATGATCAAGTAGGATTCATCCCTGGGATGCAAGGCTGGTTCAATATACGGAAATCAATAAATGTTATTCACCACATCAATAGACTTAAAAATAAGAACCATATGATCATCTCGATAGATGCGGAAAAAGCATTTGACAAAGTACAGCATCCCTTTATGTTCAAAACTCTAGAAAAACTAGGGATAACAGGAACATACCTCAATATTGTAAAAGCAATCTATGCTAAGCCTCAGGCTAGCATTATTCTGAATGGAGAAAAACTGAAGGCATTCCCTCTAAAATCTGGAACAAGACAGGGATGCCCTCTCTCTCCACTTCTCTTCAACATAGTTCTCGAAACACTGGCCAGAGCAATTAGACAGACGAAAGAAATTAAAGGCATAAAAATAGGAAAAGAAGAAATTAAAGTATCACTATTTGCAGATGATATGATTCTATATCTAGCAGACCCAAAAGGCTCTACAAAGAAACTATTAGAGCTAATAAATGAATTCAGCAAAGTGGCAGGATTTAAAATCAACACGCATAAATCAAAGGCATTCCTGTATATCAGCGACAAATCCTCTGAAATGGAAATGAGGACAACCACTCCATTCAAAATATCTTCAAAAAAAATAAAATACTTGGGAATCAACCTAACAAAAGAGGTGAAAGACTTATACAATGAAAACTACAGAACCCTAAAAAGAGAAATAGAAGAAGATCTTAGAAGATGGAAAAATATACCCTGTTCATGGATAGGCAGAACTAACATCATCAAAATGGCGATATTACCAAAAGTTCTCTATAGGTTTAATGCAATGCCAATCAAAATCCCAATGGCATTTCTTGTAGAAATAGAGAAAGCAATCATGAAATTCATATGGAAAAATAAAAGACCCAGAATAGCAAAAACAATGCTAAGCAAGAAGTGTGAATCAGGCGGTATAGCGATACCAGACTTCAAACTGTACTACAGAGCAATAGTAACAAAAACAGCATGGTACTGGTACGAAAACAGGCGTGTGGACCAATGGTACAGAATAGAGGACACAGAAACCAATCCACAAAACTACAACTATCTTATATTTGATAAAGGGGCTAAAAGCATGCAATGGAGGAAGGATAGCATCTTCAACAAATGGTGCTGGGAAAACTGGAAATCCATATGCAACAAAATGAAACTGAATCCCTTTCTCTCGCCATGCACAAAAGTGAATTCAAAATGGATCAAGGAACTTGATATCAAATCAGAGACGCGCCGTCTGATAGAAGAAAAAGTTGGCTACGATCTACAGTCGGTGGGGTCGGGCTCCAAATTCCTCAATAGGACACCCATAGCACAAAAGTTAATAACTAGAATCAACAAATGGGACTTACTCAAACTAAGAAGTTTTTTCTCAGCAAAAGAAACAATAAGAGAGGTAAATAGGGAGCCTACATCCTGGGAACAAATCTTTACTCCTCACACTTCAGATAGAGCCCTAATATCCAGAGTATACAAAGAACTCAAAAAATTAGACAATAAGAGAACAAACAACCCAATCAACAAATGGGCCAAGGACCTGAACAGACACTTCACAGAGGAGGACATACAGTCAATGAACAAGTACATGAAAAAATGCTCAACATCTCTAGCTGTCAGAGAAATGCAAATCAAAACCACCCTAAGATACCATCTCACTCCAGTAAGATTGGCAGCCATTAGGAAGTCAAACAACAACAAGTGCTGGCGAGGATGTGGGGAAAAGGGTACACTTGTACATTGCTGGTGGGACTGCAGATTGGTGCAGCCAATTTGGAAAGCAGTATGGAGATTTCTTGGAAAGCTGGGAATGGAGCCACCATTTGACCCAGCTATTCCCCTTCTCGGTCTATTCCCTAAAGACCTAAAAAGAGCATGCTACAGGGACACTGCTACATCGATGTTCATAGCAGCACAGTTCACAATAGCAAGACTGTGGAACCAACCTAGATGCCCTTCAATAGACGAATGGATAAAAAAATGTGGCATTTATACACAATGGAGTATTACTCTGCATTAAAAAATGACAAAAATCATAGAATTTACAGGGAAATGGATGGCATTAGAGCAGATTATGCTAAGTGAAGCTAGCCAATCCCTAAAAAACAAATGCCAAATGTCTTCTTTGATATAAGGAAAGTAACTAAGAACAGAGTAGGGACGAAGAACAGGAGAAGAAGATTAACATTTAACAGGGATGAGAGGTGGGAGGGAAAGGGAGAGAGAAGGTAAATTGCACGGTAATGGAAGGAGACCCTCAGGGTTATACAGTGGAGGGGGTAGAGAGAGAGGAGGGGAGGGGAGGGGAGAGGTGGGGAGGGGGGAGGGTGGATGATGGGAAAGGCAGCGGAGCACAACAGACACTAGTATGGCAATTTGTAAATCAATGGATGTGTAACTGATGTGAATCTGCAATCTGTGTATGGGGTGAAGGTGGGAGTTCATAACCCACTAGAATCAAAGTGTGGAATATGATATGTCAAGAAATTTGTAATGTTTTGAACAACCCACAATAAAAAATTAAAAAAAAAAATAAAAAAAAAAGAAATGCTAATGACTTTGCCCAGAGACATTGAGAAAGATGGCTTGAGGGCATCTCAGGAACTGGGAAGATACCCTTCTTGCATAAGGGGGCCTAGGATTTTTTTTTTTAACATGCACAGCTACCTAGGCATTCAGAGGCCACTGCAGCCAGGGTCTCTGGAGGCTTGGCTACTGCTCAAATGGAGGTAGACCTTGATGTCAACCAGGTGGTACTGGTTCTGCAAGAATGCAGGATGCTGGAATTAGGGGGTCATGGAGGTTTCCACCAAGGTTTCCAAGGAAGGCCTGAGAGGCCAGGCAAAGTGCAACAGGGTCAGAGTCCCTGTGGGCAGCCCCTGAAAGGGGAAAGTGTAGAGATGTGAGAAGAAAGCTGAAGCTACAATGGAGACCCTTGAGATTGCAAAATGCCGGTAATGTGGGGCGTCATCCTAGGAAAGCTGCAGGACTTGAGCAGAGGCAAGCCAACAGGAAGGCCACTTGGGCTGCAACCAACAAGGCCACAGGGGCATAGCTACACAAGATCTTTGAACAGAATGTCACCATGCCATGTGCCCCAGATGCCACAGGTGGAGGTATAGAACTTATTTACCTCACTGGATTTTGGTCTTGCTTTGATCCTATCCCTTCTTTCTATGCCCTTATTTTTGTGAATGATAATGTTTATTCTGAATTTTTATACATTGGATACTTATAAATAGCTTTTGATTTTTACAGGAATTCATGAAGTAAGTTTGCCCTGAATCTCAGAGGAGACTTTGGACTTGAACTTTTAGGTGATCATTGAACTGTTGAGACTATGGAGACTTTTGGAAATGGACTAAATGTATTTTGCATTACAAGATGGTCATGAGCTTTTGGGGACCAGGGGCGAAATGTTATGGTTTGGATTTGAGGTGTCCCCCAAAAGCTCATTTGTGAAACAATGCAAGAAGGTTTGGAGGAGAAATAATTTGGTTATGAGAGACTTAACCCAATCAGTGAATTAATCACCTGATAGGATTAATTGGTAATTGAAGGCAATTTATTCTGGTTGAGTCTTTTAGTCACAACAGTGAAAAAGCTGACAAAAACAGAGCCCATGTTTAAAAAAGATTACATACTTCCACATACAGCAGTGAGACAAGCATTCCAAATGTAGGAACAAAGACATAGAAAGGAGGTACAGGACTAAACCATGACTGGAGCTCAGCAAGGCAAATGTTAAATCCAAAGCTCCAAGTCTAGCATCTGGGGCACATGGTAGTACAAAAAAAAAAAAGAAAAAAAAAAATACAAATCCAACAATATGCTGCCTTCATGAGACTCATATGATAGCAAAAGACATACACACATTGAAGGTGAAAGGTTGGGAAAAATCATACCACTCACATGGCCCTCAGAAGCAAGCAGGAGTGGCCATACTCATATCGAATAAAATCAACTTCAAGGATGGATGTCCTTCTTTATCCCTTCAATCCTCTTAAAAGGAACCATCCACCAACAAGACATAACAATTATCAATTAGTATGCACCAAACAATGGTGCTGCAACGTTTATAAAACAAACTCTCCTCAAGTTCAAGAGTCAAATAGACCACAACACAATAATTATGGGTGACTTCAACACACCGCTCTCGCCATTAGACAGATCCTCTAGACAAAAGCTGAATAAAGAGACTATAGAACTCAATAGCACAATCAATAACCTAGACTTAACCGACATATATAGAATATATCAACCATCAAGTGGATACATGTTCTTCTCATCAGCACATGGATCCTACTCAAAGATAGACCATATATTATGCCATAGGGCAATTCTTAGTAAATATAAAGGTATGGAGATAATACCATGCACCATATCTGATCATAATGGAATGAAACTGGAAATCAATGATAAAAGAAGGAAGGAAAAATCCTTCATCACAGGGAAAATGAACAATATGTTACTGAATGATCAATGGGTTACAGAAGACATAAAGGAGGAGATAAAAAAATTTCTTAGAGATAAATGACAATACAGACACAACATACCGGAATCTATGGGACACAATGAAAGCAGTTTTAAGAGGGAAATTCATTTCCTGGAGTTCTTTCCTCAAAAAAAAAAAAAAAAAACCAACAAATAAATGAACTCACACTACACCTCAAAACCCTAGAAAAGGAAGAGCAAAACAACAGCAAATGTAGTAGAAGACAAGAAATAATTAAAATCAGAGAGGAAATCAATGAAATTGGAAAAAAAAAAAACCATTGGAAAAAATTGATAAAACTAAAAGTTGGTTCTTTGAAAAAATAAATAAGATCGACAGGCCCTTAGCCATGCTAACAAAGAGAAGAAGAGAGAGAACTCAAATTACTAACATACGGGATGAAAAAGGCAGTATCAGAACAGACACTACAGAAATACAGAAGATAATTAGAAAGTATTTTGAAACCCTATATTCCAATAAAATAAAAGATAGTAAAGATATCGATAAATTTCTTAAGTCATATGATCTGCCCAGATTGAGTCAGGAAGACACACACAAGTTAAACAGACCAATAACAAAGGAAGAAATAGAAGAAGCAATCAAAAGACTACCAACCAAGAAAAGCCCTGGACCAGATGGGTATACAGCGAAGTTTTACAAAACCTTCAAAGAAGAATTAATACCAATACTTTTCAAGCTATTTCAAGAAATAGAAAAAGAAGGAGCTCTTCCAAATTCATTCTATGAGGCCAACACCACCCTGATCCCGAAACCAGACAAAGACACTTCAAAGAAAGAAAACTACAGACCAATATCTCTAATGAACTTGAATGCAAAAATTCTCAATAAAATCCTGGCGAATCGAATACAAAAGCATATCAAAAAAATTGTGCACCAAGATCAAGTAGGATTCATCCCTGGGATGCAAGGCTGGTTCAATATACGGAAATCAATAAATGCTATTCACCACATCAATAGACTTAAAGATAAGAACCATATGATCATCTCGATAGATGCAGAAAAAGCATTCGACAAAGTACAGCATCCCTTTATGTTCAAAACACTAGAAAAACTAGGGATAACAGAAACTTACCTCAACATTGTAAAAGCTATATATGATAAACATCAGGCTAGCATCATCCTAAATGGAGAAAAACTGAAGGCATTCCCTCTAAAATCTGGAACAAGACAGGGATGCCCTCTCTCACCACTTCTATTCAATTTAGTTCTTGAAATACTAGCCAGAGCAATTAGACAGACAAAAGAAATTAAAGGCATAAAAATAGGAAAAGAAGAACTTAAATTATCACTATTTGCGGATGACATGATAATGTATTTAACAGACCCAAAAGGGTCTACAAAGAAACTGCTAGAGTTAATAAATGAATTCAGCAAAGTGGCAGGATATAAAATCAACACGCATAAATCAAAGGCATTCCTGTATATCAGCAACAAAACTTCTGAAATGGAAATGAGGAAAACCACTCCATTCACAATATCCTCAAAGAAAATAAGATACTTGGGAATCAACCTAACAAAAGAGGTGAAAGATTTATACAATGAAAACTACAGAACCCTAAAGAGAGAGATAGAAGAAGATCTTAGAAGATGAAAAAATGTACCCTGTTCATGTATAGGCAGAACTAACATCATCAAAATGGTGATATTACCCAAAGTTCTCTACAGGTTTAATGCGATGCCAATCAAAATCCTAATGGCATTTCTTGTAGAAATAGAGAAAGCAATCATGAAATTCATTTGGAAAACTAAAAGACCCAGAATAGCAAAAGCAATTCTAAGCAGGAAGTGTGAAACTGGCGTTATAGCGATACCAGACTTCAAACTATACTACAGAGCAATAGTAACAAAAACAGCATGGTACTGGTACCAAAACAGGCAGGTGGACCAATGGTACAGAATAGAGGACACAGAAACCAACCACAAAATTACAACTTTCTTATATTTGATAAAGGGGCTAAAAGCATGCAATGGAAGAAGGATAGCATCTTCAACAAATGGTGCTGGGAAAACTGGAAATCCATATGCAACAAAATGAAACTGAATCCCTTTTTTCTCGCCATGCACAAAAGTTAACTCAAAGTGGATCAAGGAGCTTGATATCAAATCAGGGACACGACGTCTGATAGAAGAAAAAGTTGGCTACGATCTACATACTGTGGGGTTGGGCTCCAAATTCCTTAATAGGACACCCATAGCCCAAGAGTTAATAACAAGAATAAACAAATGGGACTTACTTAAACTAAAAAGTTTTTTCTCCGCAAGAGAAACAATAAGAGAGGTAAATAGAGAGCCTACATCCTGGGAATTTTCACCCCTCACACTTCAGATAGAGCCCTAATATCCAGAATATACAAAGAACTCAAAAATTAAACAATAAGATAACAAATAACCCAATCAACAAATGGGCCAAGGACCTGAACAGAAACTTCTCAGAGGAGGATATACAATCAATCAACAAGTACATGAAAAAATGCTCACCTTCTCTAGCAGTCAGAGAAATGCAAATCAAGATCACCCTAAGATACCATCTTACTCCAGTAAAATTGGCAGCCATTATGAAGTCAAACAACAAAAAGTGCTGGCGAGGATGTGGGGAAAAGGGTACACTTGTACATTGCTGGTGGGACTGCAAATTGGTGCAGCCAATTTGGAAAGCAGTATGGAGATTCCTGGGAAAGCTGGGAATGGATCCACCATTTGACCCAGCTATGGCCCTTCTTGGACTATTCCCTGAGGATCTTAAAAGAGCGTACTATATGGATACTGCCACATCAATGATCATAGCAGCACAATTCACAATAGCTAGACTGTGGAACCAACCTAGATGCCCTTCAGTAGATGAATGGATAAAAAAATGTGGCATTTATACACAATGGAGTATTACGCAGCACTAAAAAATGACAAAATCATGGAATTTGCAGGGAAATGGATAGCAGATTAAGCTAAGCGAAGCTAGCCAATCCTTAAAAAAACAAATGTCAAATGTCTTCCTTGATATAAAGAGAGCAACTAAGAACCAAACAGGGAGGAATAGCATGAGGAAAAGATTAACATTAAACAGAGACGAATGGGGGGAGAGAAAGGGAGAGATAAGGGAAAGCATATGGAAATGGTAGGAGACCCTCAATGTTACACAAAATTACATATAAGAGGTTGTGAGGGGAAAGGGGGGGGGAACAAGGGAGAGAATTGAACAACAGCAGATGAGGTAGAGAGGGAAGATGGGAGGGGAGGGGAGGGGGGATAGTAGGAGATAGGAAAGGTAGCAGTATAGAACAGTCACTAATATGCCATTATGTAAAAATGTGAATGTGTAACCGATGTGATTCTGCAATTTGTATCTGGGGTAAAAATGGGAGTTCATAACCCACTTGAGTCAAATGTATGAAAGATGATATGTCATGAGCTTTGTAATGTTTTAAACAACCAATAAAAAATAAAAAAAAAGAAAAGAGTTTGTTTGATATGTGTAGATGCTCCATTGTTTGGGGCATAAATATTTACAATCATTATGTCTTGTTGATGTATAATTCCTTTAAGCAGTATGAAATGTCCTTATTTGTCCCTTCTGATTAACTTTGGCTTGAAGTCCAACTTTGTCTGCTATGAGTATATAAACCCCTGCTTGTTTGCAAGATCCATGTGAATGATATGTTTTTTCCCATCCTTTCGCCTTCAGTCTGTGTGTGTTTTTGTCTATGAGGTGAGTCTCTTGGAGACAGCGTATTGTGGGTTGTGTTTTTTAATCCAGTTGGTCATTATTTGTCTTTTGATTGATGAGTTTAGGCCATTTTTGTTCAAAGTTATTATTGAAATATGATTTGTATTCCCAATCATTTTGGTTTAATTCTGGTTTTTAATTTGAATTAGTTTCTTCTTTGATAGACTATTCCTTTAGTGTAGTTCTTCCCTTTGCTTATTTTCACTTTTCATTTCATCTTCATGGGATATTTTGCTGAGAATGTTCTATAGTGCAGGCTTTCTAGTTGTGAATTCTTTTAATTTATTTCATAGGTTTCCCAAACAACCTGAATTATTTAGTATATTCATGATATTCTTGGTTAGTAATTGCTTCTAAATCTTGTTACATATATCACAAAAATTTTGTGTTCTTCTTTATTTAAAGCTTTCACACAAATTCTCATTATTGACTAGTGTTACCCATTTGTCATGACCTTCTAAGATTTTTTTAAATATATACTCTCAATTAGCCCAATCTATACTTTCATTACCCGAAATTCCAATTATATGTTTTGTATATTTTCACTTTATGATTTGCATATAGTCTTGAACATAAACATTGTTTCTGCCAGAGAATTACTTTGAGAGCCTGAACCTGAAGTCTTAAAATAATAACTTTAAAAGCAAATTATTGTTAATTGACAAATAAAAGGGTATGTGTGTTATGTATATATATATATATATATATATATATATATATATATATATATATACACACACACACATATATATGTATACACACATCATGTAAAGTTTTCTGAAATATGCACACATATGAAATGGCTAATTTAATTAAATATGCATTACCTCACATACTATTTTATAAGGTAAAAACTCTTAAAAATCTACTCTGAGCAATTTTTAGAATACAGTATATTGTTAGTAACTACTATCACTGTGTTGTACAATGGATCTCTTGAATTTATTCTTCCTAACTGAAGTTTTGAATTATTTGACCAATATCTTCCAACACCCCCAGCCCTTAATAACCACCTTTCTACTCTCTGTTGCTATGAGTTCAACATTTTCTTTTAGATTCTACATGTAAATTGAATAATAGACTATTTGTCTTTCTGTGCCTGGCTTATGTCATTTTATATAATGTCTTCCAAGTTTATCCTTGTCATCATAAATGTCAGAATTTCTTTTTTAAGTGACTGACCATCTTTCCTCTATATGAATGTGTAGTAAGAAGATAGATCAAATTGTTGCTATGCATTTATCCACTGACAGATACTTAGAATGATTTCATATCTTAAATGTTGTGAATAAGCTATTATGAACATGGTCATTCAAATACCAAGATACTTATTTCATTTAGATATATATTCAATAATGGGACTGCAGGATCAGATTGTAGTTTTATATTTAATAGTTTTAGGAACATCCATACATTTTCCATAACAGTTATACCAATTTCCATTCTCACCAACAGTGGGCAAGGTTTCCCTATTTTTCACACTC
The DNA here is from genome assembly GCF_021218885.2 of Marmota monax. Classification (NCBI taxonomy): domain Eukaryota; kingdom Metazoa; phylum Chordata; class Mammalia; order Rodentia; family Sciuridae; genus Marmota; species Marmota monax. The sequence goes on from NW_026694772.1 coordinate 7,421,486, forward strand.
TTTCCAGCATTTGTCTTATTGGTAATAGCCACTCTGATGGGTGTGAGGTGGTATTTCATGTGGTTATTTGATATTTTCTGAAGATTAATTATATTGAGCATTTTTTTCATTTATTTTTTGGTTATTTTTATATCTTCTTTTAAGAAATTTCTATTTAGATCCACTGCCCATTTTTAAATCAGGTTATTTGTTTCATCACTAAGTTGTTTGGGTTCCTTATATATTTTGAATATTAATACTTTCTTAGATGTATTATTTACAATTTTTTCTCCTAATCCGTTGGTTATCTCTTCATTCTAATGATAATTACCTTTTACATGCAAAAGCATTTCAGTTTGGTGCAATCCCATTGTGTACTTTGCTTTTGTGTTCACATTCAAAAACTTGTTACTAAGATCGATGTCACAGAGAACTTCCACTGTTTTCTTCTTATAAAAGTATTACAATTTTTACATCCTAACATTTTAGTTTTTAATATTTTTGAGTTAGTTTTTTATATAATGGGATATAAGGTCTAATTGCATTGGTCTACATTTGTATATATAATTCTTTTTAAAAATATTTTTAATTGTCAGTGGTCCTTTATTTTTATGAACTTTTTGTATATGGTGCTGAGGATCAAACCCAGTGCTGCACACATTCCAGGCAAGCGCTTCACCACTGAGCCACAGACCCAGCTCATGTAATTATTTTTAACACCACTAAACTTCCCTCTTAGAACTGTTTTTGCTGCACCAAATATGATTCTGGCATGTTGTGTTTCCATTTTATTTTCTCTCAAAATATTTTTTAATTTCTTCATTGATTCATTATTTTGTCAGGAACATGTTTAATTTTCATGTATTGTATTTTTTTTCAAAATTGCTCTTATTGATGATTAGTTTTATATCATCAGAGTTAGAAAAGATAATTGATATTATTTCAATATTTGTAAATTTATTCAAACTTGGTTTTGGCCTAAAACATAATCTATCCTGAACTATGTTCCATATTTTCTTGAGAAAAATGGGTATTCTAATGCTATTGGATGTTCTATATATGTGTATTATCTGTATTTAGTATAAAGTGTAATTAAAGTTCAGTGTTTCCTTCTTAATTTTCTGTGTGGATGATCTCTCCATTGCTGAAAAGGAGTGTGGAAGTCTCTTACTATGATTATATTATAGCCGATGTCTCCCTTCAGGTCTATCAATATTTACATTATGCATGTAGGTGCTCCAATGTTTATATATGTATTTGTAATTATGTCCTCTTGGTGGGTTGACTCATTCATAATTTAATAATGATCTTCCTGGTCTAATTTTACAGTTATTGGCTAAAATTCTATTTTATAGTATGCAAGTTTATTTATTACTGCCCATTTGTGCATTCCATTTACATGGTATATCTTTTCTCTATCTTTTCACTTTCAATCTTACATGTGTCCTTATAGGTGAATTGAGTCTCTTATAGGCATAATATAATAAAGTCTTGCTTTTTTGAACCATTCAACCACTCAGTGTCTTTTGCTTGAAGAATCTAATAATCCATTCACTTTCAATGTAATTTTTTTATATTGAAACATGGATTGCAATTTTATTAATAGTGATTCTGAAGTAGTTTAATGAGCATTTGAAAGCACAGGACTTCTTAGATAACCCTCCATTTTTTTTCTTCTCCTTAATGTGCTCACATTTCTAATAACACTTATGAAGTTTGGCACTGTCTGTGATAACCCTGTCCCCTGCACCAGCATGAAATGCTAATAAAGTATTGTTAAGGAAAAAACACTGTATAGTTGAAATTTAAGATAGGGTAGGAAAAGTCTAATTGCTCATTTTAGATTTTAATTCTAACAATCTCTAACCTGCTAAAGTAAAAGTATATATATGTCCTCTGAGGATCTTGATCAATATATTTTCGTGAGATTAATCTCATATTATATTTCCACCTATATGAGAATCAGCCATACTACTCAAATTTATACACTGCTGGTTTACTGAAGAATTATTAGACCACTCTGTACAGCTATTTTCCATGTATAGACATTGTTTTAATTTATTCAATTCTGGTGAAAATGTGTGATAATAAGATCAATAATAGTTAATACACTATCAACCAATTTTAAACATGCAGCCAATCATCAAGCAAGCATATGAAGTGCCTACTGTGTCCCAGGCATTGTTCTTGGGTACTGCCACAGGACTCATGAAAGCTCATCATCAGAAAGCTTTTTGGGAGAAAAAGAGTTGGTCTTATTTTCTTTTGTTTGTAGAGATGATGTTTACAAATGTATTATATGGACTATTTTAATGAAAAATAACATTTAATCATTTGTGGAAATATTAGCATATTCTAATGAATTCAGCATGGAACAAATGTCTCATGCAGTAAAAACAATCTCTTATACAATGGACTGCTTAAGTTACAAAAATGACACAGGTTTTGAGATTTGCTTACTTGTTAAAATAATTTTTTAAAACTCTTAATATTAGCAAAAAGAATCAGTGAAACTTGAAATTATACTTAAATGTGAGGGAAGCAGCTCATGATTAGCATAAACATTTGGAGAAATTGCCTAGAGATCATTTTTTTCCTCTCCTTTTAGCTTGATTCCCTGAGGCTAAACCATCAAGCCTGACCTGACCGTTTTAGAGATTGTCAACAGATGTGGAGAATAAGAATTCAGTTGATTGTCTAAAAATATTCCTTTTATAAAAGCTGGATATATTTCTAGGACACAGACTTAGAAACTATATTTCTTTGCTTCTCCTTTCCTTGTTTTCTCTGTCTCACTAGTGATTTGGTTAATTAACACTTCATCCAAGGATTACATCTCTTAGACATTCAGGAGAGTGTGAAATTGCCCTACTGGCAATGACAAGGATGAAGGGATATTTTAGTCTCAAAGCTATTATACTACATGTGGATATAAATTTTAATATTTTAAAGAATACTTTCTCTGGTGACAGAGAAATATGACTTTATGACAGTGATTCTCAAAGTAAAGCCCCAGACCAGCAGCATCACCGTTATTTAGCAAATGTGTTACACTTACTGACTTAGACTTACTGAATCAGTCTCAGAAGCTGGGGCCCAGTAATCTGTGTTTTAACAAGCTCCCTAGGTGACTGTGATACACCGTAAAGTCTGAGAACCATTGGCTGTGAAATTCCCTCACTTCTTTGCATAAGAATATCTTAATTAATGATATAAGAAATCATAGGTTAAACTATTGGTTAGTAGTTTAAATCTTAAACCATTGCCTTCTAATGTAAAACAGACTAATTCTAGTTCACAGGATTCCATAATTATTTTATTTCCTTACACAGCATGTAGGTCTGTTGGAATAGAAATTATTGTCTAGTAAACACAAATGGCTGCTAAGGAGTAACATCCCATGTTTAAACAATGGTTTCCAAATAAAAATGAATTAATGAATTAAGTAGTTAGGATTTTAAATGCCCTCATGTCCATTTTTTGATATATTAATTGCCTTATCTTTAATAAGAGTTAATTTTAGTGTTTTCCCTCATCTCTGTTTTATGTTATAGTGATCTCAGTCAGATCATTTGCCATTGTGGTTCATCATATTAGTATTATTTCTACTAGGCAATGCTTAGTTTTGAGGGGTATTGCTAATCTCAATGCCAAGGCAATATTGTTGTTAAGGAGAAAGAAGGAGTTTCCTGATGAAGGTAAAGGCATAATTTTACCCCTATGGACCCAAATTCCTAGAATAAAAAGTTTGGTCCTATTAATTAATTTCACCCCTCACCCTCTACATCTCATTTATTGTCAGACTTTAAATTTTTCTCAGCCTTCTTCATACATCTTCCACATGTCAGTTCCTTTGCCATTGCTGCAACTCAATTGCTGATCATATCTCAGCTGGATGACTCGAAATCAGAGACCCATAAAGGATTATTTTATCTATAGAAGTCCAACACTTTCACTGTGTCTGTCATTCTAGCTTCTAAATTGAGTTCACTGCTTCTGTTACCCAAAGGGAACTGAATGGAAAAACAAGTGTTAGACTTTGAAAGTTCTATTTCTTTAAAAACCTCCCCTACCTGCCCCCACATATAAAATGATTATGCTATTTATTCAGTTAATATTTTTGTTACTGTTATGTGTCAGAAGTTGTCTTAAGCATAATATTAGTCAAAGAAAAAAACATCCATCACTTATACTTCATAATCTAATGATGGTAATATAGTAAATGAAGATCTACTATATTTACATTTATAATTTTACCCATATAGGGTATCTACATCTATATCTAGCTGTTTATTTAGCTATTTAGAGAGGATTGTAAAGAAGGTCCTCCAATGGGAAATGTTTCAACAAAGGCATGCATGAAGTGATTGAGGAAGCCACATGGCTGAGGGGCAAAATGTGTTCCTGTATAGCAATTGCAGTAGAGTGAGGGAAAGGAAGGAAGATGACATGACTGGAGAGAACTAAGGAAAGGGCAAGGTTGAAGAGGTCAAAGGTAGTCAGAAAACATCATTAAGGATCATATATATTATTAAGAGATTTAGATTTTATTTTAAAATTAGTTGAGAAGTCTTAAAGTTTCTGAGATGATATGCTATGATATTTTTGTTTCAAAATTGACAGATAACATTGTATATAGTTATCATATTCAATATGATGTTTTAAAGTATATTGTACATTGTGAAATGGTTAAGTCTAGCTAATTAACAGATATGTCACTTCACATATTATTTTTGATGTGAGAACATTTAACATCTATATGCTTTGCATTTTTTAAGAATACAATATATTGCAATTAATTACAATAAGCTGTACAATAGATCTCTTGAACTTATTCCTCTTTATTGTAACTGTTTATACTTTGACCATAGCTTCTGATAACTACCATTATACTCTACTTCTATGAGGCCAACTCTTATAGATTCCATATATAAATAAGAATATATGGTGTGTCTCTGTGCTTGGCTTATTTAACTTAACATGATAAAATCCAGGTTCATTCATGTTTTCACAAATCACAGGATTTCATTGTTTTTAATGGCTAAATAGTACTCCATTGTGTGTGTGTGTGTGTGTGTGTGTGTGTGTGTGTGTATATATATATATATATATATATCAGCTTATCTTTATTAATTCATATGTAAATACTTAGATTGATTCCATACCTTGGTAACTATAAATAGCATTGCAGTAAATATGGGAATATAACCATTTTCCTTGGATATATACCCAGTAGTGGATGCTGGATCATACAGCAGTTCTGTATTTAATTTTTTAGGACTTCTATACCATTTTCCATACTGATTGAGCTAATTTATATCCTTACCATCAGTTTATAAAAATTCCATTTTTTCTACATCCTTATCAACACTTTTTATCTTTTGTCTTTTTTGCTAGTAGCCAATCTAACTGGGGTGAGGTAATATCTCATTTTGATTTTTATTTGCATTGCTCTGATGATTAGGGATATTGAGCGTTTTTTCATTAACTTATTAGTCATTTTTACTTCTTCTTTGAGAAATGTCTGTTCATATTTTCATATTTTTAATCAGATTATTTGTGGGATTTATTTTGTGATATTGAGTTTAATTCTTCATATATTTTGGATATTACTCTCTTGTCAGATGTATAATTTGCAAATATTTTCTCCCATACCCTAAGTTGTCTCTTTCCCTTGTAGTTGAAGAGAAACAGAAAGAAAGTTGCAAACCAAGTAGTGAGTCATTGGAATTATATTTTAAATCTCACTGAGATTTTGAATAACCCAAACAAAATAAATAAATAAACACATACCTTGATTGTTAAATTGCATATTCATTCAGCTACATGGTATTTTATTTTCTGGGTGTTTTTTTGGGCAAAACAATACTAAACAAATTGGGTAACATTGGTTGATGATTAAGCATGATGATGAGTGAGATTTTTGTGTTTAGTATTTCCCTAGTTCCACTTTAGGACATAGTCAATAATATTAGCTGTTTATACAATTGGTTTGGAGAAAGCTGGAAAATATGTATGCCAGAATGTATCTGTTTCAGGAAAAATTACACATAGTAGTTCTCATTGTTATTTGAGTAAAAAAAATATATAATATTACACCATTGAAACTACTTTATAAACCATCAAGCACCAAATAAATTTAAGAGATCTTTACAGTAGCAAGATACAGATAGTAGAGGTTGGGGTTGTGGCTCAGTTGTAGCACACTTGCCTAGCATGCATGAGTCACTTGGTTCAATTCTCAGCACCACATACAAATAAATAAAATAAAGGTCCATCAACAACTAAGAGATATTTTTTTAAGAAAAGATACAGATAGTAAATGTATATCACTGAAAAATGGATTGTTTTTTAACTTTGGTCCTTGCTGTCATAGGTATTGTAGGTTTTGCTTAGCTGATCCTTTACAAATGAAAATAAATGGAAGCCTAGATTATACTATGAGGAAAAGAAAAAAAAACTAGTAATTTTTAAGAAATTTGGTCTTTTCTTGAAATGTTAATTGGAATGCTTTATTTCTTTAAGTATGATCCTGGCTATTTTACCAATTCCCATTTCACATTTTTCTGTATATTATCATAAGTAAATCTATATTTAGTGTTGGGTAATTACAAAGCATGGTAGAAAGTTTTAGAACTATTATTATTATTATTATTATTATTATTATTATTATTATTATTATTATTTTGGTACTGGGTATTGAACCCAGGGGCATCACTGAGCCACATCCCCTGCCTTTTAAAAAATATGTTATTTAGAGACAGTGTTGGTAACTGCCTTGCTAAGTTGCTGAGTCTGGCTTTGAACTCTCGATCCTCCAACCTCAGCCTCTTGAGCCATTGGGATTATAGACGTGCACCACCAGACCTGTCTAGGACTACTAATTTCTTATAATAACTAGACATGTACCCTACCATCAAGGACTTTATCCTATAATACATTTTGTCTCTTCCAATTAGATGGTAAATATTTTAGGACAGTAGCCATATCATATTCATATCTGTAGGCATACTTCCAGATCAGTCAGCATCATGCATCATTTATAGAATGAGTTTATTAATGCAAAGACAAGTAATACTACTCAAGAGTCAGATTTGATACATACTGCCATGCCACAGAAACTTAAATATCTCGGTGCTGGCAGAAGGAGTGAGAAATTTATACAGAAGTTGAATCCCAGGTTTGTTTCATAGGAATAGAACCAGAGAGGACAGTATTGAAATATATATTACAGCAATCCTAAAATTACATATTCTCATAGATGTTTTTCAAGTAAGGAAACTGATGCTCTAAGGGCTTAAAAAATGCTGATCAATATCACAAGTTGTAATTGGCAGAGCTATTGTTGCAGATATTTTATTACTTTAAGTGTAGCCAAAAGGAAGTAAGTATGGAAATTAGAATTAATAAATCAGTTTCCTTAGAAAATTGTTTTTAAAACATCAGTAGAAGCAGTTCATTTTAGAGTGTAGGTGAGAAATAGTCAAAGGAGAGATTGAGCGATATGCTAAAAAGTTTGAAATTCATTCTATGAGCAGTAGAAAGAAAGATATTAAAGGTCTTTGCGTATTGTGTGACAAATGAAAAGCAATGATTTAGAAAACTTAATTATCTATGCTATTTGCATTGGCCAAGAATTGGGAATGTCTAATAAAGGAAAATAAATTAAGAGACGGTTAGAATAGACTTATAAGGTAGTAAGGGCCTGAATTAAAGTATGCAAAATTGTTAATTCCTAGCCTACTTCCCTACAAATCAAATATGCCAGTTTAATGTTAAATTTGCAGAAGAACAAAATTGATCATGTCCTAAAATACACAAAATAAATTATTTTTTTCTACTATTAACATCCTATATTACCATGGTTAATTTCTTAACATTTAGCAGATACTAATTTTTTTTTTGAGAGAGAATTTTTAATATTTATTTTTTAGTTTTCTGTGGATACAACATCTTTATTTTTATGTGGTGCTGAGAATCGAACCCAGCACCCCACACATGCCAGGTGAGTGCCACATTCCCAGCCCAAGATACTAATTTTTTTATTAACTAAAGTCCATAATATGCATTAGAGCTCACTTTTTGTATTGTACATTTTGGTGATTTTGACAAATGTAAAATGACTTGTATTCACCATTACAGTATCATGCAAAATAATTTTGTTGTCCTAAATATCACTGTGCTCTGTTGATTCATCAGTCCCTTCCTCCCCCCCATCCCGAATTGCTGGTAACCACTGATATTTTCATTGTCTCTATAGTTTTAACTTTTCCAGAATATAATATAGTTATATAATAGCCTTGACTTGTTCATTCCTTAGTTAGCAGTATTTATTCAAAATTCCTTTTTATGCCTTGAAGTTCACTTTTTGTCCCTAAATAATATTCCAGTATATAGTAGTATCACAGTTTATCCATTCACTACCTCAAAGACATTTTGGTTGCTTTCAAGTTTGGACATTTCTGAATAAAGCTCCTGTAACTGTTTTATGGGTATGTTTTTGTGTGAACACACATTTTCAACTTGAGTAAATACTGAGAACAATTGCAAGGTTGTATGTAAGATTGTGTTTAACTTTGTACTAAACTGATAAATTGCCTCCTAAACTGGCAATGTCATTTTGAATTCTCACCACCTATTCTATGAAGATTTATATATATTTACACACACACACACACACACACATATATATATATATATATACATGTATATTTATATTCATATATTTATATTTACATATATGTAAATTTTCTTCAGGTTAATTATATAACTTATGAACTATTGATATATCCCTATATTTAGAGTATGTAACAAGTTATCATAAGATATTAAATCATGATATGTTCACGTTTTAAAATGCTCTCTGGTTGATGGCTTGAAAGTCACTTCTGTGGGGTCAAGGGCAGGATATGAGGCAGATTTGGCAATAGGAGAAATACTAGATGATCATAAGATCTAGGGTATTAATTCTGGAAATGATGTGAAATGCTCATCTTCTGAATATAAGCTGAAGGCAGAACCAACAGGTTGTTATAATGAAATGAATGTGGGGGATAAAAGAAAGGATTAATTATAATGTCAGAAATGTTTACCTGGGCAATTAGAAAACTTCGAATGACTCAGGAGTGAGAGTCTTGCAAAGTAAATAACTTTCACATATTATATAGGAGACAGTTATTAAATATTGAAATAGAGAGATGAATAAGCAGTTGGATTCTGTAGTGTCACATTCAATAGAGTACACAACAAGCATCTATATTTAAGAAACACTGCTTATATGGAAATCAAAGCTATGAGAATAAGACCTAAGAAGTGAATATAAACTTCTCTCCTTCTTAATATGCTACCTGTGGTTCCAAGTACCCTATTATGAATCTGGCCAACAATGGATGTGATGGAAATGACTTTTTTTTTTTTTTAATTGTTGCTCGCCTGTTTATTGACTCTTTTTTTGGGGGGGTGGTTACCAGGGATACCAGGGATTGAACTCAGGGGCACTCAACCACTGAGCCATATCCACAAGCCCTATTTTGTATTTTATTTGGAGACAGGGTCTCACTGAGTTGCTTAGCACCTTGCTTTTCCTGAGGCTGGCTTTGAACTCATGATCCTCCTGCCTCAGCCTCCAGAGCCACTGGGTTACAGGCATGTGCCACCAGGCCCTGCTTTATTGGTTCTTAAGTTAGTTCCAATTATCAGTATATTTCAAAGTTGGATCTTGAGGCATTTTTGAATATACAATCACCCTAGGTTCTTTTACACTGACCCCATATTTTTATATTAACAGTTTGAGATCTGTTAGTCATAATTTCACTCTCTGCAAGATTTTATATTAAAAACAGTGAGTTACTTCTCATTAACCACCCCATTAAAAGCTAAGCCAGAGGCTGGAGTTGTGGCTCAGTGATAGAGAACTCACCTAGCATGTGTGAGGCACTGGGTTTGATCCTCAGCACCACATAAAAAACAAATGAAATAAAATAAAATGTATTGTGTCCATCTACAACTTTTTTTAAAAAAAAGCTAAGCCAGTTCCTTATAAACTCAGTTTCAATAACTAGGATAGTAGATTATATCAAGTCTGAAAAAAGATTGAATATTTAAATTGGTACATTTGAGGAGTATTTAATGGAAGGACTATTTATAAAGGTGTGGACATATACATGTAAAGCAGAAGCACTATGAAGTATAATGTTATTACCCCTATGCCTAAAGGATGAGGGTAAAGAAGAAATTTCCATCTCTTTAGAGAGAGGTGTAGAGAAGGGCAACTACCAAGAGCAAACAAGGCTTGGGGGTTACAATCAACTTAAGCAGATCTGTAAGGAAGGACCAGGAAAAAAAATCTGATCTCATTCTCTCACTTTCCTAGCCATGGGTGTTCCATCTTCCAGTACCCTCAATTGTCAAAGCCAAAATGAAGCCAAATGATGGTTGCAGCCCAAACAGGTCACCCTCCTGTAGTGCAGAGTAGGATGACAAGATGAAAAGTAGATTTGGAATACCAAATAGAAGACATCCAGATGAGTAGGATGATGTTTTGATTACTCAAATTATTAATAATTTGAGGAATTAAAACATTTCAGGTGAGCATCTTCAAAAGACTATAATACACTTTACTTTTACTATCTTAACTACTATTTCCAGGATAACTTACTTGAATACCTCAGTGTTCAAAGGAAAATATTCACTAACAGAAGTTTAAACAGACTATTAGCATACAGAACAAAAAGTGATAGAAAAAAGTAAACCAATAAATAAATAAATAAAATTGAAAACTTGTTTCAAAATAATGAATTATTTGACTAAAATCACACATTGCTAAGCACACCTAAGTAGTTCGTAATCTGTTTTCAGACTGAAATGATCTGATAGGAATTTCAAGTACTTGATGGTCTTAAATTCAGTATTTGTGATTGTTTTATAAATCATACTGACTTAAATATAGCTGCAAGCTTTGAATGATGCTTTTCATGTATAGAATAAGAGGCTGTTAGCGATGGATTTGTTACTTTTAATAGGTTCAATTTTCAAAGTATTAACTACAGTCCTTATGCTGTACACTAGATGTATAGATTTGTTTGTCCAACATGTCTGCTATTTTGTATTCTTTGACCAGTTTTTCCTCATCTCCCCTACTACTTACCAGTAACAGTATCCTCCATCTGTGTATATTTAATCTTTATATAAGCTTTCTCCACCATAACTATTTTAGTATCTCTGTGTATCTTATAACATCCTGTTGTATGCCTGAAATATGTGCAACACAATTTACTTTGAAAAAATAAAGCTATTGTAAAAAGATACCCAAATTCAATTTAAATTAGGAATAATCGCTTTTTTTTATTTGCTAAAGCCATTACAGTGTGATGACTTTTCATTAACAAAACCCATATCTTACAAGATTAGAAGTTTAAGATGTAATTCTATTGTTACAATATTTTTACTGTGTGTTGGGGGTTGTTTGGGGTTTGGGTATTTGCCCCGGGGGGGGTGGTGGTGGGGTGGATATCATATTGAATCAGAGGGTGCTCAACCACTGAGCCACATCCTATCCCTTTTATTTTTAAAATTTTTGAGACAGAGTCTCACTAATTTGCTCAGGACCTCGCTAAGTTGCTGAGACTGGCTTTGAACTTGTTCCTCCGACCTCAACCCCCCAAGCCTCTGGGATTCTAGGCATGTGCCACCAAATGCAGTGTGTGTGTGTGTGTGTGTATGGTTGTTGATGGACATTTATTTATTTATTAATTTATATGTGATGCTGAGAATCAAATTCATTGCCTTACACATGCTAGGCATGTGCTCTACCACAGGGCCACAACCTCATCCCCCAAATGCAGCTTTTTCATGAGTAAATATAGGTGATTTAAGATTTTCTTTAGCAACTATTGTAAGACAAAATCAAGGAGTAAAATATTATTAAACATAAATTAATTAATTTCAAAAACACAGATACACACATGTTTCAGGCATATTCAAAAGGTGTCTTCTTTGGGAGAATGTCTGTTAAGATTTGTTACACATTTCTTAATTGGCTCTTTTTTTTTTCTATTGAGTTGTGTGAGTTCCTTATACATTTTGAATGTTAACTCCTTATCAGATATGTGATTTACAGTGTTTTCCCCCATCCCTTTCATTTTGTATATCCTTCCAGCCATTATCAAAGATTAGTTTACTATACATGTGTTGGTTTATCTTTGTAATGCAAATGCCATACAGTCTTATAGCTGTTATATAATTTGAAATCAGGAAGTATGATGTGTCTTTGTTCTTTTTGCTTAAGATTGTTTTGGCTATTCAGAGACTTTTGTAATTTCATATGAATTTGAGGATTTTTGGTTGTTGTTTCTGTAAAAAATAGCATTGGAATTTTGATAGACATTACATTGCATCTATAGGTTGACTTGGGTAGTATGGACATTTTAACAATATCTGTTCTATTCCATGAATGTAGGCAGCTTTCCTCTTATTTGTGTTTTCTTTTATCAATAACTTCTAAATTTTAGTGTAGAGATTTTTCACCTACTTGGTTAATTTTTTTTCTATTTTTTTCTCTTTAATGCTATTGTAAATGGAACCATTTTTAACTTCTTTTTCAGTTAGTTCATTATTAGTTTATACTAATATAATTAATTTTTATGTTGACTATTTTGTCCTGAAACTTTACTGAATTCATTTATTACTTCTTACATTTTTTTAGTAGGGCTCCTTAGAGTGAGTGTGTGTGTGTGTGTGTGTGTGTGCGTGCACGCAGCACGCACAGCACGCACATGCTCATGTGATCATGTTATCTGAAAAGAGGGACAATTTTATTTACTTTGCAATTTAGATATCTCATATCTTTTTATTGACTAATTATTCTAGCTGTTACTTCCAGTTATATGATGAATGGAATTGGTAAGAATGGGCATCCTTGTTTTATTCCTGGTCTTAAAAGTTAAGTATTATGAAACTATTGGATTGTGATGTGTGGCCTTTATAATGTTGAGGTACATTACATGATTTGTTGACAGTTTTTATCATGAAGGATGTTGAATTTAGTCAAATACTTTGCATCATTTAAATAATAAACAGTAATATAATTTATAAAATGCATTGATCTAACTTAAAATTGAACATAATTTTTTTTCAAAATTTATAAAGTAAAAAATAAGAAAGTGTTTGTCATACCAATTTATTTTATTTTGGGGGGGGGTACCAGAATTGAACTCCAGGGCACTTAACCACTGAGTCACATCCCCAGCCCTATGTTGTATTTTATTTACAGATAGGGTCTCACTGAATTGCTTAGTGCCTTGATTTTGCTCAGGCTGGCTTTGAAGTCATGATCCTCCTGCCTCAACCTCCTGAACCACTGGGATTACAGGAGTGCACCACTGCACCCAGTGACATGCCAATTTATTTTAAAGAACTAAAATTATTCTTAACTTCCGTAATTCAAGAGACCTTAATCATGACCAACTGGAAATGACATTGGTAAAAACATTTGGTGATATTGAGAAAGTTGAAAGTTGATAGTGCCAAGGGATAATTGAGATATGCTTATGCAAGAAAATTCCAAATAGGACTGTCTCTAAATCCAAGACTAGGGACAAAATTAGCTTTAGAGCTATGGACTGAGTTCTTCACCAATACTAGGAGAGTGATTCACTTGATGAAGAAAGGACAAAAAGTGTTATTTTTTTTCTTCTATGCAATGCTAAAAATTAACAAAAATCATCAATACAAACAAGACCATTATACTGATATATTTTGTAAGTGAAGTTTTGAGTTATCTCTGTAATGAAATATGACCTGTTGAAATTTTGTCTGGAGTCCTAGGATAAAGTATGTAGCAAAATAAGGAACTTACAAATACTGTGTGCAATCAGAGGTCTACTTATAAAAATGAAATATATAGTTAAATAGATTTCACTTATTAATATAAATTATTTTCTTACTATTTTTATGTAAATTGTGTATTTGATTTACCTTATCCCTGAAGTGTTAAATTAAAATATATTATAAATTGATAGTGATTGGATTAATAAAGGAGTATATATTACCTAGAGATAGATATAGTGATTTATGGGTGATATGACAATATAATTTATTGTTTTAACAGAGAAATTTTCATATTCAAAAGAGATGCTAAAATAACAAATTAATTTTTTTGATTCATTTAGTTAAATGAAACTAAAAATGTAGTTTACTCAAGAATCATTTTTCAAAATTACTTCTTAAAAATCATGTCTGCACACATTAAAACAACCATTTTATTCATATCATGAGCCTTATGAGGTCAGGGTAATGATTATTCTTGTTACATATTCACATAATTTCACCAATTTTAAATGTTTAAAAACACTTTAACTAATACATAAAATTATACATATTATTGGGGTACCATATGATGTTTTCCTAGATATATGTTATATAAAGTTCAAAGCAATAAACACATATAAATTTTCAAATATTTATCATTTAGATAGTGAAAACATTCAAAATAATTTATTCTTATAAAAAATAGTACCATTATCTATAGTCACCCTACTGCAAAATAGAACACACAAAATTAATTTTCCTAACTATACCATGGTAACCATTAAGCAAAGTCTGTCTAATCTTCCCTCCCCTCAGCCTCACTATATTCTCTACTATAAATATAACTCTCACTATATTCTCTACTTCTACGAGATGATCTTTTTTAGACTCCACATATTAATGTGATTATGTGGTACTGTTCTTTCTGTGCCTGGCAGATTGTACTTAATTATCTGAAATCCTATCCTTATTGTCACCAATTATAGGATTTCATTCTTTGTATGATTGCATAGTATTACAATGTGTATATGTACCAGATTTTATTTATGCATTCATCACTTGATGGACAGTTAGGTTGACTCCATTTCTTGGATGTTGTGAATAGAATTTCAAAAAAATATAGCAATGAAGATAACTTTAAAATACTGGTATAATTACCTTTGTAAAATATACCTGGTTTTGGTAGGATTTCTGGATCATACGGTAATTCCACTTTTAGTTGTTTGAAGATTATCCATATTGTTTTCAGTGACAGCTACACTAATTTACATTTCCATCAAAACTGTATAACAATTCCCCTTTTTCCACATCCTCAATGACATTTAAAAAACTTGTCTCTCTGATCATAATCATCTAACTGGGATAGGGTGATATCACACTATAATTTTTATTGCCATTTCCCTGAAAATGAGTGATGCAGAACATTTTTTAATATACCTGTCAAGTATTTATATGTATCCTTTTGAGAAACATTTATGAAGGACTTTCACCTGTTTTCAAATGGAATTGTTTGCTTGCTATTGATTTGTTTGAGTCCCTTATATATTCTAGATATCACCTCATTTGTCAAATGCATTTATCACTTGATGGACAGTTAGGTTGACCCCGTTTCTTGGATATTGTGAGTAGTTTCCAAATATCTTCTCCTATTTCATTGATTGTCTCTTCATTATATTGATTATTATCTTTATTGTGCAGAAGCTTTTGTATTTCATATAATCCCATTTGTTTGTTTTTTTTTTTTTTGCTTTTGTTTCCTGTGTTTATGGGGCCTTGTCCCAAATATTTGTGCTATTTCTAGTGTCCTGAGCATTTCCCCTGTTTTAGTATTTTCATAGTTTCTGATCTTACATTTCAGTCTTTAGTCCATTTCTTTCTTCTAACTTTAGATTTGTTTTATTCTTATTTTTCTAGTTCCTTGAAAAACAATGATAGGTTTTTGATTTTTTTCTCCTTTTCTGATATGGACCATGCTGGCTATAAAATTCCCTTTCAGTTCTACAAATGCTATATCTCGTACAGTTTAGTATGTTGTGTTTATATTTTTACTTTTTTCAAAGATTTTTTGAATTGCCTTTTTATTTTTTCCTTGATCCATTCATTGTTAAAAAGTAACTTGTTTCTGATACATTTATTTGTATAGTTTCCAATATCTGTCTTGATATTAATTCCTAGCTTTATTGCATGCATTCAGATAAAATACTCATTATGGATTCAGTTTTTTAAAATTTTGTTGATGCTTTTTTGTCACCTATCATATGATGTGTCTGGGAGTATGTTCTATGTGCTGGAGAGAAAAATGTGTATTCTTCAGTTGTTGAATAGAATGTTCTATAGATGTCTGTTAGGTCCATTTAGTCCAGGATGTAATTTAACTCTGATTTGCTATTGTTTTTCTGTCTGAATGTTCTGTCCACTACTGAAAGTTGGGTGTTAAAATTCTTAACTAATGCGGTATTTAAATCTGTCTCTCTCCTTAGGTTTATTTATATCTGATTTTTATATTTGGGTGTTCCAATATTAAGTGAATATGTATTTAGAATTGCTATTTCTTCTTTCTTTGATTAATTTTTTTATAATTATATAGTGACCTTTCTTGTCTCCTCTTACTGCTTTTGAGTCAAAATCTAATTTAGGTTGAAGTTGTAGCTCAGTGGTAGAGCACTTGTTTCACAAGTATGAGGCACTGGGTTTGATCCTAGCACCAAATAAAAACAAATAAAGGCATTGAGTCCATTTACAACTCATTTTTTAAAAAAAAAATATCTAATTTAGCTAAGTATGTTTACTCCTGCTTGCTTATATATTCTGTTTGCATGGATTATCTCTTTTTGTACCTTTGCTTTTAGTCTGTGCATGTCCATAGGGGTGATGTGAGTTTCTTATAAATAACACATAATTAGGTCTTTTTTACCTAATCAATCTGTGTCTTTTAATTCTGTAATTTAATCCAATTACATTTATGCTAATTATTGATAGGTAAAGGGTTACTATTGCCATGTTGTTATTTTTTCTAATTTTGTCATTACTTTCTGTTTCCACCTCTCCTACAGTACTCCTTTATGTAGAGGTGATTTTCTACAGTGATGTGTTTTTATGCTTTTTTATTTATTTTTTGGCATGTCTATTATAAATTTTTGATTTGCAATTATCATGAGGCTTATAAAAGCATATTTGATTATAGTAAGCTGTTTTGAAGTGATAGCAACTTAACATTGACCATAAAGATAGAAGAAACAAAAAGAAAAAAGTTAAAAAGTACTAATAAAACATATTTACTTGCATTTTATACCTCTCCACATTTTGAATTTTTGATGTCCCATTGTAGATATTTCTTAATCACCTATCTCTTAGCATATTAATGCTGTTGTTTTAACGACTTTTTAGTCTTTATACTAACATATGAATGGTTTATGCATACAGATCCATTTAAAATATCAGACCATTCTCAATCCATCTGTATACATACTCTTACCAGCAACTTTTGTACCTTCTTATTCTTTCAGTTTGAAAAACTCTTTAGTATTTTATCTTGCAGTAATAAATTCTCTCAGCTTTTGTTCCTCTATGAATGTTTTTTTTTTTTCATCTTATTCATATCTAAAGAATAGCTTTTTTGGAATATAGTATTCTCTCAGTTGGCTTTTATTTTCTTCCTTCAAAGCTGAGAAATCTCATTTTCTCCTAAACTGTGAGATTTCTACTGAGAAGTCAGTTGTCAAGTGAATTTGTACACTCTTACTTGTTTTTGCTTTTCTCTTGCTACACATTCTCTATCTTTGAACTTTGAGAGCTTGATTATGTCTTCTGAGAGATTTAGTTGAATTGATTCTGGCTAATGACATTTAATCTTCCCATAACCGGATATTGATATATTTTTAAAGGTTTGGGAAGTTTTATGTTATTTTCCTTTAATACACTTTCTACTCCTTTGCCATTATCAAGGCCCTCTTGAACCCAAATAATTTTAATGTTTGCTCTTCTAATGCTGTTACAAAGATCCTATACACTTTCTTCATTCCTGTTTATTTTTTTATCATCTGTGTGCTTTAAAATATCCTGCCATCAAGCTCACTAATTCTTTCTTCTCTTCTGCTGGTTAGGCCTTCTATTTTGTTTTGAATTTTATTTAGGATACACTTCAACTCAGAGATTTCTGTTTAAATTTTTATTGTGGTTTCAATGTCTCTGTGCAGTTTCTGTGTTAAAAATTTTTGTCTTTGTGTCTTGAAGCTAGGTTTTCATTTTGATAACTATTTTGAGTACTTAATCCAGGAATTCACAGATACCAATTTCTACATTCTCAGTTTCTGGTTAACATTTTTTTCCATTAGTTGATATCGTGGCTCACTGAATTTTTTTGATTCTTGGCATGCAATGTTATCTGTGCAATGAAGGTTTGAGTATTTTTCCAGGCTTCATAATCTGGATTTGTTCCCATTCTATCAGAAATTCTAACCAGTGTCCTTATTTTCTGTGTCTGTGGATGCTTCCACTATTTCAGCACTAGATATTAACCTGTATCTAGCTTTTCTGTGAGTCCTCTGTTGGCATATTGTAAAAAAAAAAAAAAAAAAAAAAAAAAAAAAAAAAAAAAAAAACACTAAAACTTCCTCAGTATTGCATTTGGAGATAACTTTTTTTTTCATCACTAGAAGGCACCCCAAGTCCAGGTTTGTCCCAAATCCATATTTGATATGTTTTTCAAAATGAACATACGGGGTGTTTAAAAGGATAGTCCATCTCCACAACTTAGCCTCTGTCTCCCTTTTCTTCTTCTCAGCATATAATTACTCTCTTTATGTTGTACTTCCTGAGATTGGGATGGAATGAGATGATCAGTCCCATGACCACCAATGCCATAATGCTGAGTCTATCTAGAGCACACAGCTCATTAAAACATATAAAGCACAGAATCAAGATTAAGGGTCATGCTGCTATAGGCTTCCTGTTACTGAGGTTTATGGCCTGAGACTGCGGTAATCATCAACAGTTGATCCTGGCCAGAATAAAATCCCATTACATGGGGATGCGGATCCCTACCTGGTACTAGGGAAGGTCCAGAGATTCTGTTGGTGGTCACTAGTAGGGACAGGATCATTAGGATTTTTTCCAGTGTTAGGACTCGGCATTCTGGCACTGAGTTCCAAAACAGTCTTTTTCTCATTTTCCTGCCTCAACTTCATATATGAGGACTCTTGCTCCTTACTATGGGGCCCGACTTTGGAGGAAAAGTGGTGGAGGTAGTCCCTTGGCCACCCAGACTTTTGAAGAGCTAGTTAGTTTGCATGTGAGACATACAGATGCAGGGACCTGCACAGTCTCAGTTGATGACTGTGCAATGTCAGGCATTGATGGAGGCTGAAACATGAGTTCATTCCACTGGGATGCAAATTTATGCTCCATCCAAGGCAGGTCTAGAGGCTCCATCTATGAGCACTGACCTGAGAACTGGACTCTGCTTGGGTCTCACTGCAGAAGGCCCAGCACCAAACACCAAGGTAAAATCTTGTGCCTACTCCCTAGCAGGGGGAGTCTTGCTTCTCACTGTGCTACATAGGTTGAGGGAGGGATGGTAGAGGTAGTCCCTTAACCTCCTGACTAAGTTAGGCCCAGAGACTTAGTCAGCAAGTGATAGTCTGGGGTGGGAGACTTAGGGATCTGCCTAGCACTGGGTTTTGCCATGGCAGGCAGAGCACTTTTTTTCAAGTTTAAGTCCTGAACTTAATTACTTTTCCCTCTCCCAAGTGGTAGATGTCCTTCCCCATGCTGTATATCTTGTAGTTATAGGGAGGGATGATGTGGACAACTCTTCCTTTTCTGCCTTCTTCAATAAATCTTGTATTTTTATACTAAAATCGGGCTCAGTGGTCTCTCTCCTTACATCCTTAGTTCTCATGAAGATAGAAAGTAGATTGGTGCATGAATAGCTGTTCTTGGGGGAGATGATTGCTGGATCATCTTATTCCCAATCCTTTTGTCAATTTTTAAATATATTTATAATAATGTGTCATCATCATTTTTCTATAAAATGTATTATTCAAAAAACTATAACTTCCTCAATATCACATTTGGTGATAACTTTTAAACTGATAATTTCAAATGCTTGTTTTATGTACCTGCTAATAATTTAAGTTGAAAATAGTATCCATGTGCAGGTATTTAGGTTCCTGGTAAACTCAAGCAAATTTTTCCACATAGATGATATTCTCAGGCCCATTTTTTTCATTTATAAAGGTGTAAATAAATCAAAATATTTTATTTTTGCATCAATACTTAGTAACATTTTGACAAATATACTATCAAGCCAAAACTATTAAAATTAGTTGTATCTATTTGTGATGAGTTTTGAATATTTGACTGGATAAAAATGCCACATATATTTTAATTTTTCTCCTTTTTAGGATGGAATATAATTTTTTTACTTAAAATTGTTAGATTCATCAAAATATTCTCCCTACACATCTAGATTTCTAAGCACAATGATAAAATTTCAAAATTGGATATCATACTCCATGTAATCTCTTATAGTTTAATTTATTATATTTCTACTTTGCTTTTGTAAGAATAAATTTCAGTAATTTCCTGTTTTAAGCTTTGTTTTTAATAATTACAGTTCTTAATCAAGGTTCTTTATTGCTCCCTTTTGTGCCTATTTTGATTCAAGCTTTCATAATGATTTTGGATGAAATGCAACTGGAATTTAGGAGAATAATTTAGAAAAAAATATTGTTTTGACAGTATATACTATCAGGTGATTTTCAGTAATGATACTTGAACAATTGGATGATATCCATTGCTGGAAAAGAGAATAGGAACTTTCACCCACACATGTAAAAATTAATTCAAAATAGAGCTTAGATGTAAGCGTACATCCAAGATTATAAACTTATAGAAGAAAACAGGAGAAATGTTTTTGGTCTGAAATTAGCATGGAATTAGCAGAATGTTTTTAGATATAACACCATAAAAGGGAAAAATGGGTCTCATGCAATTAAAGTGCTGTTAAGAGAAGTAAATTAAAACCCATAATTTTAATAAAGGATTTTGATTCATGTTTTGTGTATAACAATATATCCACACATGTACACACATTGAAAACACTGTGAGAAAACGACTCGGTAAAAATAAAGTCTACATAAGAATGAGTAGGAACTTAAGCAAAGAAACTAAATAGATGACAAAGATACATGGGTATTTATCAAGTTGTTAGTGAAATAAAAATTAAAACCACAATAGTAACTTTATAAACACAAACACATTAGAATTTTAAAAATTAAGAATTCTGACCATTGTAATTAGAATGTTATATTCCATGTATGTATACATCAAAATACACTCTATTGTCATATATATCCAAAAAGAAGAATTTTTTTTAAAAAAAGAATTCTGACCTTGCCAAGCATTGGCAAGTTTATGTAATAACTGGAATTTTTGGTCAGTGTTGATAAGATTGTAAAACAGTACAACTATGGAAAACAATTCTACAGCTTGTATATACTACATTATGTTTATACTACATAATGTATAGGTATATATTACATAAGGTATATACTACATAATGTTTTGATATGCACATGTGTAGTGAAATGATTACCACACATTTAGATATAATTTTTGTTACCATATATTTTTGTGCTAAAAGCATCTAAAATCTCTTTCAACTAATTTTCAGTATACAATATTAACTGTAATCCTAATGTTGTACGTTAGATCTCTAGACTTATTCATCCTACCTAGATGCAAATGTGTACTCTTGATTAACTTCTCCCCATTTCTTCCCGCTTCCACCTCTGGTAACCAGGGTTCTAATCTGTTTCTATTTTATTCAGTCATTTTATAAAAATATTCCACATATGAGAGCATATGGTATTCTTATTTTTGTATCTAACTTTATTTAGCAAGAAGTTCTCCAGATTCGTGTATTATTGAAAATGGCAATATCTCTTTTTTAAAAGGATTAATTATGTTCCATTATGTATATATGTGACACTTTATTTATTAATCTGTCAATGGACACTCAGGTTGTTTCCATATTGTGCCTGTTGTGAATAATGCTATAATAACATAGGAATGCAAATATCTCTGAGATGTTTTTTCATTACCTTTGGGTATATTATCTAATGGGGACACTTAATTATAATAATTGATATTTTTATTTTATTAAAGAGATAAACTACCTGTTCAATGAATGCAGTAAAAATTTCACAAATACTGAGGTCTGCAAAAATGTGAAACACCATATTGAAAATATAGGTTTTAATTCAATAAAAATATTTTGGATTAGCCTCAATAAACAATAATACATGTGTATTTTCTCTAAACCTCTACCAGCTTCTGAGATAATTTAGAAATGTTGAGGTTCAACTGCCAAAGAAATAATTTTCTTGTTTGTAATTTAGTGATAATGAATCATCTTAGCTCCCACCATAGGATAGTGACTATCAGAGAATATAGAGATAGTTCCTAATAAAAGAAATTTGCTGTGGATATATGCAGCATTTTTATAATGAAACTTATCAAATATTTATTTATTTTGTATTCTTTTAGTAATTGGAAAGGAAACCAAAAATTATTAAGAAAAACAACAACAACAAATAACCCATCTGGGTTAGTTAGGGTTAAGGTTAGTTTCTATGACAAAGATTAAAACAATGGCTAAAAGTAGAGAGTATTTTTCTTTCTCAGATAAGTTTAATATCTATGCTGGGGATGAGGCTCATCTCCTCACCAAGTGTTTGGTGCTATAGGTAACATTCCACACTGGTGTCATACCATGTCCCACCACACAGCTGTCTTCTTCATGGTCAGAGATGTTCAATGCTTCATTTGGATTCTGGCCTATGTGAAGAGAAAATAGGGAAGTGCAGAACAATAAAACCTACTTGTACTCATATTTTATTAACAAGAATTTAGTTGAGTAGCCACATATAAATGGAAAGGGAACTAGGAATATGGCTTCCAATTTGGTTGCCCTTTATGATCACAGAGAAAGGTAAAAGAGATTTAGAGGGGACAACTGTCATCAAAATGCATCACCTTACACAGTACATATGGCCACACTACCAGTGAATTCAGTAATAATATTTGAATGAATTTCTTGTATTCATGATTTCATTTGCTTTGTGCTTAAGGCATGCTGTTTATCTTTTCCTGTATGTGAATTTTCTTTATCCTACAAATTATAATTTAGTATAAGATGAAAAGAATACTATTCACAAGTTTTCTGCCTTTTTGATGGGATTCATCTATTCTAATCACAAAGGAACTCTACAGCATCATCAGATTCTTGTTTCTCTATATTTTCCTATGTGACACTTTGTGAGAGCTATAGAAGATATTGTTTGAAGTTGGGTATTTTTGATGACGTCTATAAAGGATTAGAAGAAAGAGAGTTAAGAAGAGAATATTCAACCTATTTCAGAGAAAAACACATTTTATACAAGAACCCTGCAATGCAGCTTAAAGATTTGGCAAAATGCCCATGAGGTAGTTTAATAGGCCTAAGTAATGGGAGGTTGCATTAATAATTCTCATGAGGAAGCAATTCCTTTGTTAAAGGCCTTTCTAACTGAATGAGTGTGCCCTGTGCTTCCCCTAGGAGACCTTCCTTTCCTAGAAACTTATGTTCATTGCTTAATGCATGCCTGGAGACAGACCTAACCTTGATTTTTCCTGGGGGAAAAAACTCACCTTTAATTTGAAAAATGAACTTAATGGGTTGATCTATTAAGCCTTTTGTTATTCTTGGGTGTTATAGCTAGGATTAGGAATAACCCCATACTATTCAAAACTCCCTCTGTTATAAGAAGCATGTGGTTTGGGACAGAAGGTCTCCAATCTAATTTCAAAATTTCCAGGGTTGCTGTAAATTACTCTGGGAAGAAAGGTGGTAGCAAACAAAGTTCCCATGAAAGATATAATTTTAAATGTTATAGAGAGAATCAATAAAAAAGGTTTGTAATGCAAAGTTTCTTTTATTTTTTTTTAATATTTTTTAAAGAAGTTTTATTGCTTTGCTAGCAAAGGAGAAACATAGGGGACTCCCATCCCAGAGGTGGGGGGATTCTGCCTGTCCAGAAGAACAGGGGGATTTTTTTTTAGAGAGAGAGAATTTTAATATTTATTTTTCAGTTTTCTGCAGACACAACATCTTTGTATGGTGCTGAGGATCGAACCCGGGCCGCATGCATGCCAGGCGAGCGCGCTACCACTTGAGCCACATCCCCAGCCCCATGAGTTTTATTTTTAATAGACTTCTCACCATGTTTTTGTTTTGTTTTGTTTCGTTTTTGGTAGTATGTATGTCTTCACAGTACTCTGGAGTTCAAAAGGGTATCTAAGTTCAGGTATTGTAATCAGTCCAGGTATTATTGGTACCCTTGGCATCTCCCTGCAATTAGAGTTTCTATTTTTCATTCCAGAAAGACATGCTTCATGTTCCTTCATTCTGTTTTTCTAGTTCCCTGCATACGATCCTTATTATTAGACTTTCAGGCAGCTGAATGCTCTAGGAAGAAGAGAGTACAAATTTAACATAGCCATTCTTGCTTTATTTCCATTATTACTTTGAAGCAGGCAGATAGGGAACAGAAGTAAACAAGAAAATCAAGATTGGTGTTATTTATTCTTCTCCAGGCAAGAATTCAAATAGGTGTCTACTGGGAGAGGGCTTGTATCTTTTAGCCATGCAGCTATCTTGGTCTGATGGGTGTTCTTGACTGTTTGAGGTCTGTTTATTGCATCGATGACAGCAGGATGAACCCATACACAGAAGTATGACCTGAGAATGGCTCCTGTAGTTTTTCCTCACTTCCACTGATCTGCAAAGACTTGACAAAAATATCTCCACTTTGAAGTATAACTTTGGAGAAGGGAAGGCAATAAAAGATAAAAATTTTAGTTGCACTCTGAAATTTAACCACTTTTTGGCAGGGTGTGGTTATTAGTTCTTTTAATCACATGCTTAATTATATTTTTTTAAATTTTTTATTGTTGGCTGTTCAAAACATTTCATAGTTCTTGATATATCATATTTCACAATTTGATTCAAGTGGGTTATGAGATCCCATTTTTACCCCATATACAGATTGCAGAATCACATCAGTTACAATCCATTGATTTACATATTGCCATACTAGTGTCTGTTGTATTCTGCTGCCTTTCCTATCCTCTACTATCCCCCCTCCCCTCCCCTCCCCTCCCCTCCCCTCCCCTCTTCTCTCTCTGCTCCCTCTACTGACATTCATTTGTCCCCCTTATATTATTTTTCCCCTTCCCCTCACTTCCTCTTGTATGTACTTTTGTATAACTCTGAGGGTCTCCTTCCATTTCCATCCATTTTCCCTTCTCTCTCCCTTTCCCTCCCACCTCTCATCCCTGTTTAATGTTAATCTTCTTCTCATGCTCTTCGACCCTACTCTGTTCTTAGTTACTCTCCTTATATCAAAGAAGACATTTGGCATTTGTTTTTTAGGGATTGGCTAGCTTCACTTAGCATAATCTGCTCTAATGCCATCCATTTCCCTGTAAATTCTATGATTTTGTCATTTTTTAATGCAGAGTAATACTCCATTGTGTATAAATGCCACATTTTTTTTATCCATTCATCCATTGAAGGGCATCTACGTTGGTTCCACAGTCTTGCAATTGTGAATTGTGCTGCTATGAACATCGATGTAGCAGTGTCCCTGTAGCATGCTCTTTTTAGGTCTTTAGGGAATAGACCGAGAAGGGGAATAGCTGGGTCAAATGGTGGCTCCATTCCCAGCTTTCCAAGAAATCTCCATACTGCTTTCCAAATTGGCTGCACCAATTTGCAGTCCCACCAGCAATGTACAAGTGTACCCTTTTCCCCACATCCTCGCCAGCACTTGTTGTTGTTTGACTTCATAATGGCTGCCAATCTAACTGGAGTGAGATGGTATCTTAGGGTGGTTTTGATTTGCATTTCTCTGACTGCTAGAGATGGTGAGCATTTTTTCATGTACTTGTTGATTGATTGTATGTCCTCCTCTGAGAAGTGTCTGTTCAGGTCCTTGGCCCATTTGTTGATTGGGTTGTTTGTTCTCTTATTGTCTAATTTTTTGAGTTCTTTGTATACTCTGGATATTAGGGCTCTATCTGAAGTGTGAGGAGTAAAGATTTGTTCCCAGGATGTAGGCTCTCTATTTACCTCTCTTATTGTATCTTTTGCTGAGAAAAAACTTTTTAGTTTGAGTAAGTCCCATTTGTTGATTCTAGTTATTAACTTTTGTGCTATGGGTGTCCTATTGAGGAATTTGGAGCCCAACCCCACAGTATGTAGATCGTAGCCAACTTTTTCTTCTATCAGACGGCGTGTCTCTGATTTGATATCAAGCTCCTTGATCCATTTTGAATTCACTTTTGTGCATGGCGAGAGAAAGGGATTCAGTTTCATTTTGTTGCATATGGATTTCCAGTTTTCCCAGCACCATTTGTTGAAGATGCTATCCTTCCTCCATTGCATGCTTTTAGCCCCTTTATCAAATATAAGGTAGTTGTAGTTTTGTGGATTGGTTTCTGTGTCCTCTATTCTGTACCATTGGTCCACCCGCCTGTTTTGGTACCAGTACCATGCTGTTTTTGTTACTATTGCTCTGTAGTATAGTTTGAAGTCTGGTATCGCTATACCGCCTGATTCACACTTCCTGCTTAGCATTGTTTTTGCTATTCTGGGTCTTTTGTTTTTCCATATGAATTTCATGATTGCTTTCTCTATTTCTACAAGAAATGCCATTGGGATTTTGATTGGCATTGCATTAAACCTATAGAGAACTTTTGGTAATATCGCCATTTTGATGATGTTAGTTCTGCCTATCCATGAACAGGGTATATTTTTCCATCTTCTAAGATCTTCTTCCATTTCTCTCTTTAGGGTTCTGTAGTTTTCATTGTATAAGTCTTTCACCTCTTTTGTTAGGTTGATTCCCAAGTATTTTATTTTTTTTGAAGATATTGTGAATGGAGTGGTTGTCCTCATTTCCATTTCAGAGGATTTGTCGCTGATATACAGGAATGCCTTTGATTTATGCGTGTTGATTTTATATCCTGCCACTTTGCTGAATTCATTTATTAGCTCTAATTGTTTCTTTGTAGACCCTTTTGGGTCTGCTAGGTATAGAATCATGTCATCTGCAAATAGTGATAATTTAAGTTCTTCTTTTCCTATTTTGATGCCTTTAATTTCTTTCATCTGTCTAATTGCTCTGGCCAGTGTTTCGAGAACTATGTTGAACAGAAGTGGTGAGAGAGGGCATCCCTGTCTTGTTCCAGATTTTAGAGGGAATGCCTTCAATTTTTCTCCATTCAGAATGATGCTAGCCTGAGGCTTAGCATAGATTGCTTTTACAATATTGAGGTATGTTCCTGTTATCCCTAGTTTTTCTAGAGTTTTGAACATAAAGGGATGCTGTACTTTGTAGAATGCTTTTTCCGCATCTATTGAGATGATCATATGATTCTTATTTTTAAGTCTATTGATGTGGTGAATAACATTTATTGATTTCCGTATATTGAACCAGCCTTGCATCCCAGGGATGAATCCTAATTGATCATGGTGCACAATTTTTTTGATAAGTTTTTGTATCCGAGTGGCCAGAATTTTATTGAGGATTTTTGCATCTAGGTTCATTAGAGATATTGGTCTGTAGTTTTCTTTCTTTGAAGTGTCTTTGTCTGGTTTAGGTATCAGGGTGATGTTGGCCTCGTAGAATGAATTTGGAAGTTCTCCCTCTTTTTCTATTTCCTGAAGTAGCTTGAAAAGTATTGGTATTAGTTCCTCTTTAAAGGTTTTGTAAAACTCTGCTGTATACCCATCCGGTCCTGGGCTTTTCTTAGTTGGTAGTCTTTTGATGGTTTCTTCTATTTCCTCAATTGATATTGGTCTGTTTAGGTTGTCTATATCCTCCTGACTCAATCTGGGCAGATCATATGACTTCAGAAATTTATCGATGCCTTCACTATCTTCTAATTTATTGGAGTATAAGGATTCAAAATAATTTTTGATTATCTTCTGTATTTCTGTAGCGTCTGTTGTGATATTGCCTCTTTCATCCCGTATGTTAGTAATTTGAGTTCTCTCTCTTCTTCTCTTCGCTAGCATGGCTAAGGGTCTGTCGATTTTGTTTATTTTTTCAAAGAACCAACTTTTAGTTTTGTCAATTTTTTTCAATTGTTTCTTTTGTTTCAATTTCATTAATTTCAGCTCTGATTTTAATTATTTCTTGCCTTCTACTTCTTTTGCTATTGTTTTGCTCTTCTTTTTCTTGGATTTTGAGATGAAGTATGAGATCATTTATTTGTTGGTTTTTTCTTTTTTTAAGGAATGAACTCCAAGCAATGAATTTTCCTCTTAGAACTGCTTTCAATGTGTCCCATAGATTCCGATATGTTGTGTCTGTGTTTTCATTAATCTCTAAGAATTTTTTAATTTCCTCCTTGATGTCTTCTATAACCCATTGATCGTTCAGTAACCTATTGTTCATTCTCCAATTGATGTATTCTTTTCCCTTCCTTCTTTTATCGTTGATTTTCAGTTCCATTCAATTATGATCAGATAGGATGCATGGTATTATCTCTACTCCTTTATATTGTCTAAGAGTTGCCCTGTGACATAATATATGATCTATTTTTGAGAAGGATCCATGTGCTGCTGAGAAAAAAGTGTAACTGCTTGATGTTGGGTGGTATATTCTATATATGTCAAATAAGTCTAGGTTATTAATTGTGTTATTGAGTTCTATAGTTTCCTTATTCAACTTTTGTTTGGAAGATCTGTCCAGTGGTGATAGAGGTGTGTTGAAGTCTCCCATGATTATTGTATGGTGGTCTATTAGACTCTTGAACTTGAGAAGAGTTTGTTTGATGAACATAGCTGCACCATTGTTTGGGGCATATATATTTATGATTGTTATGTCTTGTTGGTGTATGTTTCCCTTGAGTAGTATGTAGTGTCCCTCTTTATCCCTTTTGATTAACTTTAGCTTGAAATCTATTTTATTTGATATGAGTATGGATACTCCTGCTTGTTTCCGAAGTCCATATGAGTGATATGATTTTTCCCAACCTTTCACCTTCAGCCTATGTATGTCTTTTCCTATCAAATGCGTCTCCTGTAGGCAGCATATTGTTGGGTCTTGTTTTGTGGTCCATTCTACTAGCCTGTGTCTCTTGATTGGTGAGTTTAAGCCATTAACATTTAGGGTTATTATTGAGATATGGGTTGTTCTTCCAGCCATATTTGTTTATTTATGTTACTAAACATGGTTTGTTTTCCTCTTTGATTATTTTCCCCCCTTTAGTGTCCTACCTCCCACTGTTGGTTTTCATTGTTATTTTCCATTTCCTCTTCCTGTAATGTTTTGCCAAGGATGTTTTGAAGAGATGGTTTTCTAGCTGCAAATTCTTTTAACTTTTGTTTATCGTGGAAGGTTTTAATTTCATCTTCCATCCTGAAGCTTAATTTCGCTGGATACACAATTCTTGGTTGGAACCCATTTTCTTTCAGTGTTTGAAATATGTTATTCCAGGATCTTCTAGCTTTCAGAGTCTGTGTTGAAAGATCAGCTGTTATCCTGATTGGCTTACCCCTAAATGTGATCTGCTTCCTTTCTCTTGTAGCTTTTAAAATTCTCTCCTTATTCTGTATGTTGGGCATCTTCATTATAATGTGTCTAGGTGTGGGTCTCTTATGATTTTGCACATTCGGCGTCCTGTAGGCTTCTAGGATTTGGGGTTCTGTCTCATTCTTCAAGTCTGGGAAGTTTTCTCGTATTATTTCATTGAATAGATTGCTCATTCCTTTGGTTTGAAACTCTGTCCCTTCCTGTATCCCAATGACTCTTAAATTTGGTCTCTTGATGTTATCCCATATTTCTTGGATGTTCTGCTCATGGTTTCTTAACAGTCTTGCTGAGCTGTCTATGTTCTTTTCAAGTTGAAATACTTTATTTTCATTGTCTGATGTTCTGTCTTCTAAGTGTTCTACTCTGCTGGTAGTATTCTCAATTGAGTTTTTAAGTTGGCTTATTGCTTCCTGCATTTCTAGGATTTCTGCTTGTTTGTTTTTTATAACCTCTATTTCCCTGTATAGTCGATCTTTTGCTTCTTGGATTTATTTATGTAATTCATTGTTGAAGTGATCTTTCATTGTCTGATTTTGCTGTCTGATGTCTTCCTTGAGACTCCAGATCATCTGAAGCATGTATATCCTGAATTCTTTATCTGACATTCCATCTGCTGCAGCTATTACCTCTTCTAACATTGAGTTGACCTGCAATGCTTGTGGTCCTTTCTTTCCTTGTCTCTTCATACTGTTCGCGTTCCTTTCTACTTGCTGAAACCTTTGTGCTATTGAATTTTCCCCCTATATATTTATATTGGTCTTGTATAGTTGCAAAGTCTCCCTTGCAGGCGCGGGTGGCGGCTCTGTCCCTCTGCGGGCCGCTAGGCTTGTTCTGTCGGTGGTCACAGTTCTGTCTACTTTGCAGGCGCAGGCAGCGGCACTGCCCCTCTGCAGGCCTCTGGGGCTGTACTGCCAGTGGGTCGCAGGTGCGCCTACCTTGCAGGCGCGGGGGGGGCGGCTCTACCCTTCCTCAGGCCACTGGGCCTGTTCTGTCTCTCGGTTGCAGGTCTGGCCTGTTCTGATGGTGGTCACAGTTCCGTCTACCTTGCAGGCGCTGGGGGGAGGGGGCGGCTTTGCCTCTCAGCAGGCCGCTGCTCCTCTTCTGCCGGTGGGTCGCAGGCCCGCCTACCTTGCAGGAGTGATTGGAAGCTCTGCCACTCCGCGGGCCACTGGGCCTTTTCTGTCAGTGGTCACAGTTCCGCCTACCTGACAGGCGCGGGGGGTGGGGGGCGGCTCTGCCCCTCAGCAGGCCGCTGGGCCTGATCTGTGGGTGGTCACAGTTCCCTCTACCTTGCCGGCGCAGGGGGAGGGGGCGGCTCTGCCTCTCAGCAGGCCGCTGCTCCTCTTCTGCCGGTGGGTCTCAGGCCCGCCTACCTTGCAGGAGTGATTGGAAGCTCTGTCCCGCCGCGGGCCACTGGGCCTTTTCTGTCGGTGGTCACAGTTCCCCTACCTGGCAGGCGTGGGGGGTGTGGGGCGGCTCTGCCCCTCAGCAGGCCACTGGGCCTACTCTGTGCATGGTCACAGTTCCCTCTACTTTGCCGGCACAGGGGGAGGGGGCGGCTCAGCCTCTCAGCAGGCCGTTGCTCCTCTTCTGCCAGTGGGTCGCAGGCCCACCTACCTTGCAGGAGTGATTGGAAGCTCTGTCCCGCCGCGGGCCACTGGGCCTTTTCTGTCGGTGGTCACCGTTCCACCTACCTGACAGGCGCGGGGGGTGGGGGGCAGCTCTGCCCCTCAGCAGGCCGCTGGGCCTGCTCTGTGCGTGGTCACAGTTCCCTCTACCTTGCCGGTGCAGGGGGAGGGGGCGGCTCTGCCTCTCAGCAGGCCGCTGCTCCTCTCCTGCCGGTGGGTCGCAGGCCCGCCTACCTTGCAGGAGTGATTGGAAGCTCTGTCCCGCCACGGGCCACTGGGCCTTTTCTGTCGGTGGTCACAGTTCCACCTACCTGGCAGGCGCGGGGGGTGGGGGGTGGCTCTGCCCCTCAGCAGGCCGCTGGGCCTGCTCTGTGCATGGTCACAGTTCCCTCTACCTTGCCGGTGCAGGGGGAGGGGGTGGCTCTGCCTCTCAGCAGGCCGCTGCTCCTCTTCTGTTGGAGGGTCGCAGGCCCGCCTACCTTGCAGGAGTGATTGGAAGCTCTGTCCCGCCGCGGGCCCCTGGGCCTTTTGTGTCCGTGGTCACAGTTCCACCTACCTGGCAGGCGCGGGGGATGGGGGGCGGCTCTGCCCCTCAGCAGGCCGCTGGGCCTACTCTGTGCGTGGTCACAGTTCCCTCTACCTTGCCGGTGCAGGGGGAGGGGGCGGCTCTGCCTCTCAGCAGGCCGCTGCTCCTCTTCTGCCGGTGGGTCGTAGGCCCGCCTACCTTGCAGGAGTGATTGGAAGCTCTGTCCCACCGCGGGCCACTGGGCCTTTTCTGTCGGTGGTCACCTGGCAGGCGTGGGGGGTGGGGGGTGGCTCTGCCCCTCAGCAGGCCACTGGGCCTGCTCTGTGCGTGGTCACAGTTCCCTCTACCTTGCCGGTGCACGGGGAGGGGGCGGCTCTGCCTCTCAGCAGGTCGCTGCTCCTCTTCTGCTGGTGGGTCGCAGGCCCGCCTACCTTGCAGGAGTGATTGGAAGCTCTGTCCCGCCGCGGGCCACTGGGCCTTTTCTGTCCGTGGTCACAGTTCCCCTACCTGGCAGGCGCGGGGGGTGTGGGGCGGCTGTGCCCCTCAGCAGGCCGCTGGGCCTGCTCTGTGCGTGGTCACAGTTCCCTCTACCTCGCCGGTGCAGGGGGAGGGGGCCTTAATTATATTTTAAGTTTGATTTTTAATAGTACTTAAGCCATTAAATCTCAAAAGAATGTTTAATGACTGATTCCCCAAGATGGAAAATGAAAGAGTTGAACTGAGTGACTTCTAAGACCCCTTTAGTCCTTGAACTTCTGTGACTTGATGACTCAACAGAATTCACAGATTTTAAGTGAACCTTATTTAGGCAGAGTAAAAGTCACTCCAAACTCCATCTGAATGGAAATTTAAAACAAAGCTGCTTATTTTTGCATAGTTGAAAAGAAAGAAATTTCTGTATTCCACAGAGGATGACTAGATAGTTGAGGGATAAATAGAAAATAACATGAACTAAGGGGAAATACTTGTTGGAACTCTGATGCTAATCATGACATTTTTTTCTATATCTTATGATCTGCCATGGGGGTTGGTGCTTATAGCCCTCAAGAGAGAGACTGGCTCCTGGGGCTAGCTAATTCCTAAAGATAAAACAAATTGCTTAAGGATAACTTTCATATCCCAATCAACCAAGTCGAAGTCTACTCACAACCACCTCCTATATCTAAGTATCATATGCCATGTCAACATTTTTATATAATAGTTTTTATGATTTATAAGTGTCATTTTTAAAAATATCAGTCTAGTAAACCATGTAGAAATAAGTATGCAAAAAGTCTGAAAAACAAAACATTTTTCTAAACATGTTTTGGTAGATAGATTATCTGAAATTCTGGATTGTTCAGTCATTTCGTTATTCTGCTATGGCGACCAAGTAATCCTTAACTCCAGTTGGAGTAAACTGCCTAAATCCAGCTTCATTGCAGATTCCAACTTTTTCTTTTATTTTATTGATTGTTCAAAACATTACAAAGCTCTTGATATATCATATTTCGTACATTTGATTCAAGTGGGTTATGAACTCCCATTTTTACCCCATATACAGATTGCAATATCACATCGGTTACACATCCACGTTTTTACATATTGTCATACTAGTGACTATTGTATTCTGCTATCTTTCCTATCCTCTGCTATCCCCCCTCCCCTCCCCTCCCATCTTCTCTCTCTTCCCCATCTACTGTAATTCATTTCTATCCCTTGATTTTTTTCCCTTTCCCCTCACATCCTCTTATATGTAATTTTGTATAACAATGAGAGTCTCCTTCCATTTCCATGCAATTTCCCTTCTCTCTCCCTTTCCCTCTCACCTCTCATCCCTATTTAATGTTAAACTTTTTCTCATGCTCTTCCTCCCTGCTCTGTTTTAGTTGCTCTCCTTATATCAAAGAAGACATTTAGCATTTGTTTTTTAGGGATTGGCTAGCTTCACTTAGCATAATCTTCTCTAATGCCATCCATTTCCCTGCAAATTCCATGATTTTGTCATTTTTTAGTGCTGAGTAATACTCCAATGTGTATAAATGCCACATTTTTTTAATCCATTCATCTATTGAAGGGCATCTAAGTTGGTTCCACAGTCTAGCTATTGTGAATTGTGCTGCTATGAACATCGATGTAGCAGTATCCCTATAGTACGCTCTTTTAAGGTCTTCAGGGAATAGTCCCAGAAGGGCAATAGCTGGGTCAAATGGCGGTTCCATTCTCAGCTTTCCCGGGAATCTCCATACTGCTTTCCAAATTGGCCACACCAATTTGCAGTCCCACCAATGTACAAGTGTACCCTTTTCCCCACATCCTCGCCAGCACTTGTTGTTGTTTGACTTCATAATGGCTGCCAATCTTACTGGAGTGAGATGGTATCTTAGGGTGGTTTTGATTTGCATTTCTTTGACTGCTAGAGATGGTGAGCATTTTTTCATGTACTTGTTGATTGATTGTATGTCCTCCTCTGAGAACTGTCTGTTCAGTCCTTGGCCCATTTGTTGATTGGGTTATTTGTTTTCTTGTTGTTTAATTTTTTGAGTTCTTTATATACTTTGGATATTAGGGCTCTATCTGAAGTGTGAGGAGTAAATATTTGTTCCCAGGATGTAGGCTCCCTATTTACCTCTCTTATTGTTCCTCTTGCTGAGAAAAGCTTTTTAGTTTGAGTAAGTCCCATTTGTTGATTCTTGTTTTTAACTCTTGTGCTATGGGTGTCCTATTAAGGAATTTGGAGCCCGACTCCACAATATGTAGATCAGAGCCAACTTTTACTTCTATCAGACGCAGAGTTTCTGATTTGATATCAAGCTCCTTGATTCATTTTGAGTTAACTTTTGTGCATGGTGAGAGAAAGGGATTCAGTTTCATTTTGTTGCATATGGATTTCCAGTTTTCCCAGCACCATTTGTTGAAGATGCTATCCTTCCTCCATTGCATGCTTTTAGCCCCTTTATCGAATATAAGATAGTTGTAATTTTGTGGATTGGTTTCTGTGTCCTCTCTTCTGTACCATTGGTCCACCCTCCTGTTTTGGTACCAGTACCATGCTGTTTTTGTTACTATTGCTCTGTAGTGTAGTTTGAAATCTGGTATCGCTATACCTCCTGATTCACACTTCCTGCTTAGAATTGCTTTTGCTATTCTGGGTCTTTTATTTTTCCATATGAATTTCATGATTGCTGTATCTATTTCTACAAGAAATGCCATTGGGATTTTGATTGGCATTGCATTGAATCTATAGAGAACTTTTGGTAATATCGCCATTTTGATGATGTTAGTTCTGCCTATCCATGAACAGGGTGTATTTTTCCATATTCTAAGATCTTCTTCTATTTCTCTCTTTAGGGTTCTGTAGTTTTCATTGTATAAATCTTTCACCTCTTTTGTTAGGTTGATTCCCAAATTTTTTTTTTTTTTGAGGATATTGTGAATGGGGTGGTTTTCCTCATTTCCAGTTCAGAAGATTAGTTGCTGATATACAGGAATGCCTTTGATTTATGCGTGTTGATTTTATATCCTGCCACTTTGCTGAATTCATTTATTAGCTCTAGTAGTTTCTTTGTAGACCCTTTTGTGTCTTCTAGGTATAGGATCATATCATACGCAAATAGTGATAACTTAAGTTCTTCTTTTCCTATCTTAATGCCTTTAATTTCTTTTGTCTGTCTAATTGCTCTGGCCAGTATTTCGAGAACTATATTGAATAGAAGTGGTCAGAGAGGGCATCCCTGTCTTGTTCCAGATTTTAGAGGTAATGCCTTCAGTTTTTCTCCATTTAGAATGATGCTAGCCTGAGGCTTAGCATATATAGCTTTTATAATGTTGATGTATGTTCCTGTTATCCCTAGTTTTTCTAGTGTTTTGAACATAAAGGGATGCTGTACTTTGTCGAATGCTTTTTGTGCGTCTATCGAGATGATCATATGGTTCTTATCTTTAAGTCTATTGATGTGGGGAATAACATTTATTGATTTCCGTATATTGAACCAGCCTTGCATCCCAGGGATGAATCCTACTTGATCATAGTGCACGATCTTTTTGATATGTTTTTGTATCCAGTATGCCAAAATTTTATTGAGGATTTTTGCATCTAAATTCATTAAGGATATTGGTCTATAGTTTTCTTTCTTTGAGGTGTCTTTATCTGGTTTGGGAATCAGGGTGATATTGGCCTCATAGAATGAATTTGGAAGTTCTCCCTCTTTTTCTATCTCCTGAAATAGATTGTAGAGTATTGGTATTAGTTCTTCTTTAAAGTTCTTGTAAAACTCTGCTCTATATCCATACAGTCCTGGGCTTTTCTTAGTTGGTAGTCTTTTGATGGCTTCTTCTATTTCCTCACTTGATATTGGTCTGTTTAAGTTGTTTATATCATCCTGACTCAATGTGGGTAGTTCATATGTCTTAAGGAATTTATCAATGCCTTCACTATCTTCTATTTTATTAGAGTATAGGGTTTCAAAATAATTTCTAATTATCTTCTGTATTTCTGAATTGTCTGTTGTGATGTTGACTTTTTCATCCCGTATGCTAGTAATTTGGGTTCTCTCTCTTCTTCTCTTTGTTAGCGTGGCTAGTGGTCTATCAATCTTATTTATTTTTTCAAAGAACCAACTTTTAGTTTTGTAAATTTTTTCGATTGTTTCTTTTGTTTCGATTTCATTGATTTCAGCTCTAATTTTAATTATTTCTTGCCTTCTACTGTATTTGCTTCTGATTTGTTCTTCTTTTTCTAAGGCTTCAAGGTGTACTGTGAGGTCATTTATTTGTTGGCTTTTCCTTCTTTTAAGGAATGAACTCCATGAAATGAATTATCCTCTTAGTATTGCTTTCATAGTGTCCCAGAGATTTCGATATGTTGTGTCTGAGTTTTCATTTACCTCTAAGAATTTTTTAATTTCCTATTTGATGTCTTCTGTAACCCTTTGTTCATTCAGTAGCATATTGTTTAATCTCCATGTGATGTAGGAGTTTTCCTTTCTCATTTTGTTATTGATTTACAAGTTCATTCCATTATGATCAGATAAAATGCATGGTAGTATCTCTACTTCTTTGTAATTGCTAAGATTTGCCCGGTGACATAATATATGGTCTATTTTTGAGAAGGATCCATGTGCTGCTGAGAAGAAAGTGTATCCGCTTGATGTTGGGTGGTATATTCTGTACATATCAATTAAGTCTAAATTATTACTGAGCTCTATGGTTTCTTTATTCAACTTTTGTTTGGAGGATCTGTCCAGTGGTGAGAGAGGTGTGTTAAAATCTCCCATGATTATTGTGTTGTGGTCTATTTGACTCTTGAACTTGAGAAGAGTTTGTTTGATGAACGTAGCTGCACCATTGTTTGGGGCATATATATTAATGATTTTCTAGTCTTGTTGGTGTATGGTTCCCTTGAGCAGTATGTAGTGTCCTTGTTTATCCCTTTTGATTAACTTTGGCTTGACGTCTATTTTATTTGATACAAGTATGGACACCCCTGCTTGCTTCTGGGGTCTGTATGAGTGATATGATTTTTTCCCAATCTTTCACCTTCAGTCTGTGTATGTCTTTTCCTATCAGATAAGTCTCCTATATGCAGCATATTGTTGGACCTTTTTTTTTAATCCATTCTACTCGCCTATGTCTTTTGATTGGTGCATTTAAGCCATTAACATTTAGGGTTACTATTGAGATATGGTTTGTATTTCCAGCCGTATTTGATTATGTATGTTACTTAACATGATTTGTTTTTCCTCTATGATGAGTTTTTCCTTTACTGTACTACCTCCCGCTGTTGGTTTTCATTGTTATTTTTCATTTCCTCTTCCTGTGATGTTTTGCCAAGGATGTTTTGAAGAGCTGGTTTTCTAGCTGCAAATTCTTTTAACTTTTGTTTATCGTGGAAGATTTTTATTTCATCTTCAATCCTGAAGCTTAATTTTGCTGGGTACATGATTCTTGGTTGGAACCCTTTTTCTTTCAGCGTTTGAAATATGTTGTTCCAGGATCTTCTAGCTTTCAGAGTCTGTGTTGAAAGATCAGCAGTTATCCTGATTGGTTTACCCCTGAATGTAATGTGCTTCCTCTCTCTTGCGGCTTTTAATATTCTCTCCTTATTCTGTATGTTGGGCATCTTCATTATTATGTGTCTTGTTGTGAATCTCTTATGTTTTTTACATTGGGTGTCCTGTAGGCTTCTAGTATTTGGATTTATTTTTCATTCTTTAAGTCTGGGAAGTTTTCTAGTATTATTTCATTGAGTAGTTGCTCATTCCCTTGGTTTGGACCTCTATACCCTCTTATATCCCAATAATTCTTAGGTTTGGTTTCTTTATGTTATCCCATAATTCTTGGATGTTCTCATGATTTCTTAACATTCTCGCTGAGCTGTCTATGTTCTTTTCAAGTTGAAAAACTTTGTCTTCGTTGTCTGAAGTTCTGTCTTCTAAGTGTTCTAGTCTGCTGGTAGTACTCTCATTTGAGTTTTTAATTTGGTTTATTGTTTCCTGTATTTCCAGGATTTCTGTTTGTTTTTTATATCCTTTATCTCCCTATAGAGTTGATCTTTTGCTTCTTGGATTTGTTTATGTAATTCATTGTCAAAGTGATTTTTCATTGTCTGAATTTGCTGTATAATGTCTTCCTTGAGACTCCGGATCATCTGAAGCATGTATATCTTGAACTCTTTTTATGACATTCCATCAGCTGCAGATATTACCTCATCTAATGTTGAATTGACCTGTATTGTTTGTGGTCCTTTCTTTCCTTGTCTTTTCATACTGCTCATGATTCTTTCTAGCTTTGTGTAACTGGTGTGTTAATGTTTTTCCCCTTATATATTTGTATTGTTCTTGTATAGCTCCAAAATCCCTCTTTTGCAGAGAAAGACAATGTTAACAGTTCCCAATATCAACAGTACATTATCTAAGCACAAATTTTCATTATTAATACATTTGTAGTTAGACTCTAAGTCTATAGATATTGGTTTTAATTATTACTTAAGAATATATTCATTAGTTTCATAAAAGGCATACCATATCTGGTGGCATATAGAAAACTTAATTTCAGATGAAGGATGTTATACTTAGAGGGAAATGAGTGAGTGTATGGGATTAAACTAACTTAGAACCTTTGGAGAACTCTAACCAATAGACTGGTAATTTATAGAAAAATGTATAGACTCAACCTTCTGTCTGTATTTAGATAGTTACCCTATGTATAGATAGCAATAGTTAGGAGATTAAAAGTGGGATAGAGAGAAAACGAATGAAAAAAAAAAGAAAAAATGACAAGGAAGAAAAGAGAAATAAGAGAAGGAAAATGAAAGTAAGTTAGAAATAAAAAAATGGGGGGAAGGTGGGGTATATTCAATTCCTCTATATTATATTACTTTGGTAATTCGGTTGTTCATGCACAGTTCTTGGTTTCACATATGTTGAAGTTGTGGAAGAGAGAGAAGAAAAGAGAGAAAGAAAGAGAAAAAAAAAAGTCTCTCAGAACACTGTTTTCCTTGCTTCCAGTAGGTGGCGTTGTTTATTCCTATCTTGAGCCTCTGTATTCAGGGTGGTGGGTATAGCCAGTGTGAAAGGAAATGAGCTTCCACCTGTATCTTCCCTACTCTAGTCTCTGAGGTAGAAACCAGGTGCCTGTACAGTTGTTGTTTTGCGTTGATAGCTACAACCCCCAAAAGCTTGTGGGAAATATTTTGTCTTATCGCAGCTAAGGGTGGGGGAGTTGGAAACCGGGTACCTGGATCAGCTGCAGAACTGTGCTGGTAGCCACACCCCCTTTGATGGGTTTTAAGGGTTGATGGGCTTCCTCCAGACTAGCACATGGGGCGGGCTGGGCTTCCTCTTCATGTCTGGCTTGGCGCCGGGCAGCTTCCTCCTCCGGTCTGGCTTGGCGCGCGCCGGTGGCTTCCTCCTCCGGTCTGGCTTGGCGCGCGTCGGGCGTCTTCCTCCTCCTGTCTCTCTTTTGGCAAATGAAAGAATGCAGAGAGTTTCTATAAATATTCTAATGTCTCCTGTCTGATACCTACATAAGGAACTAAGAGTAAATGAATAGTTTGGGGGACTTGGATAGATTAAAACAATTCCTCCATGATTTGAAGAATGAAAAATAATGAGAATTGGTAAGAATATGTTAGAGTCATTAGGCAGGTATTTCAGAAATTTTGAGATAGGATGATAGGAAGTCATCACATTGAGAAACCAGACATGCTTATTTTTGTAAATGTTTTACAAAATATTATATACTTGTAGAAAATTACACAAATTTTAATTGACTGTCTTATTAAATTTTTACTAAGTAAACATCCAGGAAACCACTGTCAAGATCAAGAAGCAAAATATCACCAACTCTTTTGAGGCCACCCTCATGCCTACTTTGAGATATTAAGTGCCACAGTAACAACTATCCTGATTTCTGATACCTTTGACAAATATTGCCTGAATTGAAGTTTATATAAATGGGATTATAAACTGTGTAGTGTTGGCCTGGTTTCATTCACTAACTATTATATTCATGCTCATCCATGTTATAGTGTCCAATAATAGTTTGTTCCTTTATGCTTTAGTGTTTAGGTATGTAAATATTCCATAGTTTGTTTTTCTGGAGTGGATGTGCATTTAGATTTATTCCAGTTTAGAGGCTATGAATAATGCTGCTATGAACACTATTGTATATATCTTTCATTTTTAAAACATTTAACTGATACATAAGAACAAATTTGTACATCTGAATGGAGTAGCATATAATGTGTCAATATAGGTATACACTGAAAATGTTTAAATTACATTAATTATGTTCATGTCTTCAAATGTTTTTTCATATTTTTATGGTGAAAACTTTGAAAAATTTTTTTAGCTTTCTGAAATGTACAGTATATTATTGTTATCTACAGTCATCCTACTCTACAATAACACACCAGCATTTCTTGCTTCTAAATGAATATTAGTACCCATTGATCAACCTTACTCCATCCCCTCTTTTTCCCCCAGGATTTGTGTTACTACTTTCTCTGAACTCTGGTTACCACCATTATACTGTCAAGTTCTACAACATCAGAATATTAATTTTTTAATAGACAGCATTATTTTATTTGTTTATTTTTATGTAGTGCTAAGGATCACTACATGCTAGACAAGGACTCTGCCACTAAGCTACAGTCCCAAGATCAATATATTTAGGTTCCATATATGAGCGAGGTCATGTGGTACTTGTCTTTCTGTGTCTGGCTTACTTCACTTAACATAACAAATGACAAGATTATATTGTTTTATGGCTGAATGATATTCCATTATGTATATACCACATTTTTAAAAATCCATTCATCTGTTGGTATATGTATAGCTTGTTTCCATTTCTTAGTGCAGCAATGAACGTGGTAGTGCAGAAGTCTCTTCAGCATGCTGAATTTATTTATTTGGATATAGTCCCAGTAGTAGGATTGCTGGATTGTATGACAGTCATTCCTTTAATGTTTTTTTTTTTTTTTGAGGAATCTTCATACTGTTTCAACAATGGTTGAAATAATTTACATTCCCACCAACAGTGTTCAAGGGTCCTTTTTCTCCACATCTATGTCAGTACTTGTGACCTTCAGTCATTTTGAGTACAGTCATTTTTAAGCAAGATAGGTGATAATGTATTGTGGGGTTTGATTTTCACTTCTCATAATTAGTACTGTGGAATATTTTATAGTACCTGTTGGTCTACTGTATATCCTTTTTTGAAAAATGTCTATATAGATATATTTCTAATTTCTTTTTTGGAGTTCCTTATATGTTCTGGATATCAACCCCTTGTCAGTTATATACTTTACAAATACTTTCTCCCATTTGTTAAGTTGTCAAAGTGTAATGTCAACTTAACATTACACTTTGTTGAATGTTTCCTTTGTTGTTATTCTTTATAGTTGGATGAAATACTATTTTTTTTTTATTTTTTGCTGTCATTTCATGTGCTTTTGGATCTTGTCCAAAAAATGCTCACCCCTTCCAACATCCTGAAGCATTTCCTCCTGTTTTCTTCCAGTTGTTTTCTAGTTTCAGATCTTACATTTAAGTCATTAGTCCATTTGTACTTGATTTTTTAAATTTTAATTTGTTATATATGACACCAGGATGCATTACAATTCATATTACACATATAGAGCACAATTTTCATACCTCTGGTTGTACACAAAGTAGAGTCGCATCCTTTGTGTCTTCATACATGTACTTAGGGTAATGATGATCATCCTATTCCACCATCTTTCCTACCCCTATGTCCCTTTTCTTCCCCTCCCTCCCCTTTTACCCTTTTCCCTATCTAGGGTTCATTTTATCCTCCCACACACACCCCACAGCATATTATGGATCAGCATCCTTAAATCGGAGAAATCATTTGGCATTTGGTGTTTTGGGGGTTGGCTAATTTCACTTAGCATTAGATTCTCCAGCTCCATCCATTTACCTGCAGATGCCATGATTTTATTCTCTTTTAATGCTGAATAATATTCCATTGTGTATATATATATCACATTTTCTTTATCCATTCATCTACTGAAGGGCATCTAGGTTGCTTCCACAGTTTAACTATTGTAAATTGTGCTGCTATAAACATTGATGTGGCTGTGTCCCTGTAGTAGGCTGTTTTTAAGTCCTTTGGGTATAGACCGAGGAGTGAGATAGCAGGATAAAATGGTAGTTCCATTCCCAGTTTTCCAAGGATTGTATTTGATTTTTTAACTTGTGAGAGATGGGGTCTAGTTTTATTCATTTGCAGGAGGATAGCAAATTTTCACAGGACCATTTATTGAAAAAACTGTCCTTTCTTCATCACATATTCTTAGTACCTTCATTGAAAGTCAGTTTACTATAGATGTGTGGATTCACTTCTAAAGCCTCAGTTCTCTTCTATTTGAGTGTGTATCTGTTTTTATGTCAGTATAAACATTAATGTCAGTATAAACATGTATTTTTTTAAGTGTAACTATGCATTTTTAATTTGTTCTAGTTAGTTATATATGACAATAGAATGCATTTTGATGCATCATACATAAATGAAGTATAATTTCTCATTCTTCTGGTTGTACGTGGTGTAGAATCACACTAGTCATGTAGTCAAATATGTACATAGGGTAATAATGTCATATTCATTCTAGTATACTTCCACCCCCATGCCTCTCCCTTCCCTTCACTCCCCACTATCTAATTCTTCCCTAACCCCTGCTCCATTGTGAATCAGCATTCACATATCAAAGAGAACATTCAGCCTTTTGTTTTGGGGGATTGGCTTATTTCACTTAGCATGGTGGTCTCCAGCTCCATCCTTTACCAGCAAATGCCATAATTTCAACCTGTCTTAATGACACATAGTATAATGCCATCCTTCTAGCTCAAGATGGCTTTGCCTATTCAGCATGTTTTGTGGTTCTCTGTTAACTTTAGTGTTGTTTTTTCCTAGCTCTGTGAGAATGTCATTGGTGTTTTGATAGAGTTTACATTGAATCCATATATTGCTTTGTACTGGTAATATGGATATTTTAACAATATAGATTCTTCTATTTGATGAAAACAAGATTATCTTTCTACTTTTTGTTTCACCTTTCATTTCTTTCATTAGTATTTCATAATTTGTATCACAGAGATCTATCACCTCTTTGGCTAAATTTATTCATAGGTTTTTTTTAGCTATTTTAAATAGGATACTCTCT
The DNA here is from genome assembly GCF_021218885.2 of Marmota monax. Classification (NCBI taxonomy): domain Eukaryota; kingdom Metazoa; phylum Chordata; class Mammalia; order Rodentia; family Sciuridae; genus Marmota; species Marmota monax. The sequence continues at coordinate 7,464,737 of NW_026694772.1, forward strand.
TGATTTCTATCTCCAGATAATTGGCTATTGGCATATAGCAACACTAATGATTTTTATATGTTGGTTTTGTATCCTGCAATTCTTCTGAATTAATTTATTCTACTGGTGTTTTGGTGATTTGGGGATATTTTCTATATATGAGATCACATCATCTGCAAACAGTAAAAATTTGATTTCTTTCTCTTGCCTGATACCTTGGGCGAAGACTTCCAGAACTATGTTAAATGAACATGGCCATCCTTATGTTCTTCCAGATATTACAGCAAAACCATTTAGCTTTTTCCCATTCAGTATAATATTATATTTCGGCTTATTATAAATGTTGAAGTACATTCCTTTTATGTTCAGCATTTGTATGAAGGTATGTTGAAATTTTGTATATCTCTTCTTGAATCTATTGAAATGGCCATATGGGTTTGGGCCTTCATACACACATTTAGCTTTCCTTGCATCTGCCCTGGAAAATAATCTTTTTAATGCGTTCTTGTATAGGATTTGCTTTTATTTTGTTGAGAATTTTGTGTGCAGGTTCATCAAGGCATTTTGCCTATATGTTTAATTTTTCCTTTATCCTTATCTTGGTTATAGTATCAAGGTAATGCTGGCCTCATAGAATATATTTTGAAGAAATCTTTCCTTTTTGATTTTTTTAAGTTAAAGAGAATTTGTATTAATTTTTATTTAAATGTTTAGGAAGCTTTTTATTACTGAATTAACCTTAGTAAGATGGATTTGCCTAGGAATTTGTTCTAGATTACCAGATTTGTTTGGTATATAGTTGTTCATAACAAATCTCAAAGGATCTTTTGTATTTCTGTGTTGTCAGCTAATGTTTCCCTTTTTATCCCTGATTTCATTTGAGTATTCTCTTCGTCTCACTAACAATTTCTGCATTTTGTCTTTTCAAAGAAGTAGTTCTTTGTTTTGTGAATTTTTTGTAATGTATTTTATTCTCTACTTCATTTATTTCTGTTTCTTACTCCTTCTAAATTTGGGTTTGCTTTGTTCCTGTTTTTCTAATTCCTTGAGATGCATCAGCAGGTTATTTGAGATCTTTTTTCCCTTTTTGATGTTGGCTACTGGTTGCTAAAATCTTCCTTGTTTCTACTGCTTTTGATGCATCAGAAAAGTTTTGGCATGTTGTGTCTCCATTCTTATTTGATTCAAGAAATTTTTAAATTTTCTTCACTACTTCTTTGATCTATTGGTTGTTCAAAATAAGATATTTAATTCCGAGAAGAGGAGCAGCGTCCTGCTGAGAGGCTGAGCCGCCCCCTCCCCCTGCGCCGGCAAAGTAGAGGGAACTGTGACCACGCACAGAGCAGGCCCAGCGGCCTGCTGAGGGGCAGAGCCACCCCCCACCCCCCGCGCCTGCCAGGTAGCTGGAACTGTGACCACGGTCAGAAAAGGCCCAGGGGCCCGCAGCGGGACAGAGCTTCCAATCACTCCTGTAAGGTAGGCGGGCCTGCGACCCGCCGGCAGAAGAGGAGCAGCGACCTGCTGAGAGGCAGAGCCGCCCCCTCCCCCTGCACCGGCAAGGTAGAGGGAACTGTGACCACGCACAGAGCAGGCCCAGAGGCCTGCTGAGGGGCAGAGCCACCCCCTACCCCCCGCGCCTGCCAGGTGACCACCGACAGAAAAGGCCCAGTGGCCCGCGGTGGGACAGAGCTTCCAATCACTCCTGCGAGGTAGGCGGGCCTGCGACCCACCGGCAGAAGAGGAGCAGCGTCCTGCTGAGAGGCTGAGCCGCCCCCCACCCCCCGCGCCTGCCAGGTAGGTGGAACGGTGACCACTGACAGAAAAGGCCCAGTGGCCCGCGGTGGGACAGAGCTTCCAATCACTCCTGCAAGGTAGGCGGGCCTGTGACACACCGGCAGAAGAGGAGCAGCGGCCTGCTGAGAGGCTGAGCCGCCCCCTCCCCCTGTGCCGGCAAAGTAGAGGGAACTGTGACCATGCACGGAGCAGGCCCAGCGGCCTGCTGAGGGGCAGAGCCGCCCCACACCCCCCGCGCCTGCCAGGTAGGGGAACTGTGACCACCGACAGAAAAGGCCAAGTGGCCCGCGACGGGACAGAGCTTCCAATCACTCCTGCAAGGTAGGCGGGCCTGCAACCCACTGGCAGAAGAGGAGCAGCGACCTGCTGAGAGGCAGAGCCGCCCCCTCCCCCCAGCGCCTGCAAGGTAGACGGAACTGTGACCACCATCAGAACAGGCCAGACCTGCAACCAAGAGACAGAACAGGCCCAGTGGCCTGAGGAAGGGTAGAGCCGCCCCCCCCCCCCGCGCCTGCAAGGTAGGCGCACCTGCGACCCATTGGCAGTACAGCCCCAGAGGCCTGCAGAGGGGCAGTGCCGCTGCCTGCGCCTGCAAAGTAGACAGAACTGTGACCACCGACAGAACAAGCCTAGCGGCCCGCAGAGGGACAGAGCCGCCACCGGCGCCTGCGAGGGAGACTTTGCAACTATACAAGACCAATATAAATATATAGGGGGAAAATTCAATAGCACAACAGTTTCAACAAGTAGAAAGGAACGCGAACAGTATGAAGAGACAAGGAAAGAAAGGACCACAAGCATTGCAGGTCAACTCAACATTAGAAGAGGTAATAGCTGCAGCAGATGGAATGTCAGATAAAGAATTCAGGATATACATGCTTCAGATGATCTGGAGTCTCAAGGAAGACATCAGACAGCAAAATCAGACAATGAAAGATCACTTCAACAATGAATTACATAAACAAATCCAAGAAGCAAAAGATCAACTATACAGGGAAATAGAGGTTATAAAAAACAAACAAACAGAAATCCTAGAAATGCAGGAAGCAATAAGCCAACTTTAAAACTCAATTGAGAATACTACCAGCAGAGTAGAACACTTAGAAGACAGAACATCAGACAATGAAAATAAAGTATTTCAACTTGAAAAGAACATAGACAGCTCAGCAAGACTGTTAAGAAACCATGAGCAGAACATCCAAGAAATATGGGATAACATCAAGAGACCAAATTTAAGAGTCATTGGGATACAGGAAGGGACAGAGTTTCAAACCAAAGGAATGAGCAATCTATTCAATGAAATAATACGAGAAAACTTCCCAGACTTGAAGAATGAGACAGAACCCCAAATCCTAGAAGCCTACAGGACGCCGAATGTGCAAAATCATAAGAGACCCACACCTAGACACATTATAATGAAGATGCCCAACATACAGAATAAGGAGAGAATTTTAAAAGCTGCAAGAGAAAGGAAGCAGATCACATTTAGGGGTAAGCCAATCAGGATAACAGCTGATCTTTCAACACAGACTCTGAAAGCTAGAAGATCCTGGAATAACATATTTCAAACACTGAAAGAAAATGGGTTCCAACCAAGAATTGTGTATCCAGCGAAATTAAGCTTCAGGATGGAAGATGAAATTAAAACCTTCCACGATAAACAAAAGTTAAAAGAATTTGCAGCTAGAAAACCATCTCTTCAAAACATCCTTGGCAAAACATTACAGGAAGAGGAAATGGAAAATAACAATGAAAACCAACAGTGGGAGGTAGGACACTAAAGGGGGGAAAATAATCAAAGAGGAAAACAAACCATGTTTAGTAACATAAATAAACAAATATGGCTGGAAGAACAACCCATATCTCAATAATAACCCTAAATGTTAATGGCTTAAACTCACCAATCAAGAGACACAGGCTAGTAGAATGGATCACAAAACAAGACCCAACAATATGCTGCCTACAGGAGACGCATTTGATAGGAAAAGACATACATAGGCTGAAGGTGAAAGGTTGGGAAAAATCATATCACTCATATGGACTTCGGAAACAAGCAGGAGTATCCATACTCATATCAAATAAAATAGATTTCAAGCCAAAGTTAATCAAAAGGGATAAAGAGGGACACTACATACTACTCAAGGGAAACATACACCAACAAGACATAACAATCATAAATATATATGCCCCAAACAATGGTGCAGCTATGTTCATCAAACAAACTCTTCTCAAGTTCAAGAGTCTAATAGACCACCATACAATAATCATGGGAGACTTCAACACACCTCTATCACCACTGGACAGATCTTCCAAACAAAAGTTGAATAAGGAAACTATAGAACTCAATAACACAATTAATAACCTAGACTTATTTGACATATATAGAATATACCACCCAACATCAAGCAGTTACACTTTTTTCTCAGCAGCACATGGATCCTTCTCAAAAATAGATCATATATTATGTCACAGGGCAACTCTTAGACAATATAAAGGAGTAGAGATAATACCATGCATCCTATCTGATCATAATGGAATGGAACTGAAAATCAATGATAAAAGAAGGAAGGGAAAAGAATACATCACTTGGAGAATGAACAATAGGTTACTGAACGATCAATGGGTTATAGAAGACATCAAGGAAGAAATTAAAAAATTCTTAGAGATTAATGAAAACACAGACACAACATATCGGAATCTATGGGACACATTGAAAGCAGTTCTAAGAGGAAAATTCATTGCTTGGAGTTCATTCCTTAAAAAAAGAAAAAACCAACAAATAAATGATCTCATACTTCATCTAAAAATCCTTGAAAAAGAAGAGCAAAACAACAGCAAAAGAAGTAGAAGGCAAGAAATAATTAAAATCAGAGCTGAAATTAATGAAATCGAAACAAAAGAAACAATTGAAAAAATTGACAAAACTAAAAGTTGGTTCTTTGAAAAAATAAACAAAATCGACAGACCCTTAGCCATGCTAGCGAAGAGAAGAAGAGAGAGAACTCAAATTACTAACATACGGGATGAAAGAGGCAATATCACAACAGACACTTCAGAAATACAGAAGATAATCAAAAATTATTTTGAATCCTTATACTCCAATAAATTAGAAGATAGTGAAGGCATCGATAAATTTCTGAAGTCATATGATCTGCCCAGATTGATTCAGGAGGATATAGACAACCTAAGCAGACCAATATCAATTGAGGAAATAGAAGAAACCATCAAAAGACTACCAACTAAGAAAAGCCCAGGACCAGATGGGTATACAGCAGAGTTTTACAAAACCTTTAAAGAGGAACTAATACCAATACTTTTCAAGCTACTTCGGGAAATAGAAAAGGAGGGAGAACTTCCAAATTCATTCTACGAGGCCAACATCACCCTGATACCTAAACCAGACAAAGACACTTCAAAGAAAGAAAACTACAGACCAATATCTCTAATGAACCTAGATGCAAAAATCCTCAATAAAATTCTGGCCACTCGGATACAAAAACTTATCAAAAAAATTGTGCACCATGATCAAGTAGGATTCATCCCTGGGATGCAAGGCTGGTTCAATATACGGAAATCAATAAATGTTATTCACCACATCAACAGACTTAAAAATAAGAATCATATGATCATCTCGATAGATGCGGAAAAAGCATTCTACAAAGTACAGCATCCCTTTATGTTCAAAACTCTAGAAAAACTAGGGATAACAGGAACATACCTCAATATTGTAAAAGCAATCTATGCTAAGCCTCAGGCTAGCATCATTCTGAATGGAGAATAATTGAAGGCATTCCCTCTAAAATCTGGAACAAGACAGGGATGCCCTCTCTCACCACTTCTGTTCAACATAGTTCTCGAAACACTGGCCAGAGCAATTAGACAGATGAAAGAAATTAAAGGCATAAAAATAGGAAAAGAAGAACTTAAATTATCACTATTTGCAGATGACATGATTCTATACCTAGCAGACCCAAAAGGGTCTACAAAGAAACTATTAGAGCTAATAAATGAATTCAGCAAAGTGGCAGGATATAAAATCAACACGCATAAATCAAAGGCATTCCTGTATATCAGCGACAAAGCCTCTGAAATGGAAATGAGGACAACCACTCCATTCACAATATCTTCAAAAAAAATAAAATACTTGGGAATCAACCTAACAAAAGAGGTGAAAGACTTATACAATGAAAACTACAGAACCCTAAAAAGAGAAATAGAAGAAGATCTTAGAAGATGGAAAAATATACCCTGTTCATGGATAGGCAGAACTAACATCATCAAAATGGCGATATTACCAAAAGTTCTCTATAGGTTTAATGCAATGCCAATCAAAATCCCAACGGCATTTCTTGTAGAAATAGAGAAAGCAATCATGAAATTCATATGGAAAAATGAAAGACCCAGAATAGCAAAAACAATGCTAAGCAGGAAGTGTGAATCAGGCGGTATAGCGATACCAGACTTCAAACTATACTACAGAGCAATAGTAACAAAAACAGCATGGTACTGGTAGCAAAACAGGCGGGTGGACCAATGGTACAGAATAGAGGACACAGAAACCAATCCACAAAACTACAACTATCTTATACTTGATAAAGGGGCTAAAAGCATGCAATGGAGGAAGGATAGCATCTTCAACAAATGGTGCTGGGAAAACTGGAAATCCATATGCAACAAAATGAAACTGAATCCCTTTCTCTCGCCATGCACAAAAGTGAATTCAAAATGGATCAAGGAGCTTGATATCAAATCAGAGACACGCCGTCTGATAGAAGAAAAAGTTGGCTACGATCTACATACTGTGGGGTCGGGCTCCAAATTCCTCAATAGGACACCCATAGCACAAAAGTTAATAACTAGAATCAACAAATGGGACTTACTCAAACTAAAAAGTTTTTTCTCAGCAAAAGATACAATAAGAGAGGTAAATAGAGAGCCTACATCCTGGGAACAAATCTTTACTCCTCACACTTCAGATAGAGCCCTAATATCCAGAGTATACAAAGAACTCAAAAAATTAGACAATAAGAGAACAAACAACCCAATCAACAAATGGGCCAAGGACCTGAACAGACACTTCTCAGAGGATGACATACAATCAATCAACAAGTACATGAAAAAATGCTCACCATCTCTAGCAGTCAGAGAAATGCAAATCAAAACCACCCTAAGATACCATCTCACTCCAGTTAGATTGGCAGCCATTATGAAGTCAAACAACAACAAGTGCTGGCGAGGATGTGGGGAAAAGGGTACACTTGTACATTGCTGGTGGGACTGCAAATTGGTGCAGCCAATTTGGAAAGCAGTATGGAGATTTCTTGGAAAGCTGGGAATGGAACCACCATTTGACCCAGCTATTCCCCTTCTCGGTCTATTCCCTAGAGACCTAAAAAGAGCATGCTACAGGGACACTGCTACATCGATGTTCATAGCAGCACAATTCACAATAGCTAGACTGTGGAACCAACCTAGATGCCCTTCAATGGATGAATGGATAAAAAAAATGTGGCATTTATACACAATGGAGTATTACTCTGCATTAAAAAATGACAAAATCATAGAATTTACAGGGAAATGGATGGCATTAGAGCAGATTATGCTAAGTGGAGCTAGCCAATCCCTAAAAAACAAATGCCAAATGTCTTCTTTGATATAAGGAGAGTAACTAAGAACAGAGTAGGGTCGAAGAGCATGAGAAGAAGATTAACATTAAACAGGGATGAGAGGTGGGAGGGAAAGGGAGAGAGAAGGGAAAATGCATGGAAATGGAAGGAGACCCTCAGAGTTATACAAAAGTACATACAAGAGGAAGTGAGGGGAAGGGGAAAAATAATATAAGGGGGACAAACGAATGTCAGTAGAGGGAGCAGAGAGAGAAGAGGGGAGGGGAGGGGAGGGGAGGGGAGGGGAGGGGGGATAGTAGAGGATAGGAAAGGCAGCAGAATACAACAGACACTAGTATGGCAATATGTAAATCAATGGATGTGTAACTGATGTGATTCTGCAATCTGTATTTGGGGAAGAAATGGGAGCTCATAACCCACTTGAATCAAATTGTGAAATATGATATATCAAGAACTATGAAATGTTTTGAACAGCCAACAATAAAAAATTAAAAAAAAATAATAATAAAAAAAAGATATTTAATTCCCATGTGTTTGTATAATTTCTAAGTTTTTCTTATTGATTTCTCATTTTATTACATTGTGGTTAGAAAGATACTCAATACAAATTCAATTTGTAGAAAAAATTTGTCAGGACTTGTGACCTATATTATGGTCTATTGTATAGAATGTTCTATGTATAGATGAGAAAAAAAATGTGCAGTTTTCATCTGTTGGATGGAATGTTCTGAAGATGTCTGTTTGATCTAGGGTGCAGTCTAACTGTTGTTTCTTTGTTTATTTTCTGCCTGGATAATGTGTCCATTGATGAAGGGGGTGAATCCCTAGCAATTTTTGTACTGAAGCCTATCTCTCCCTCTAGGTCTACTAATGTTTGCTTTATATATTCAGTTGTTTTAATATTAGGTGTATGCATATTAAGAACTATTTCCTCTTACTGCATTGACTCTTTTATGATTATAAAATGGGATTTTTGTCTCTTTTTTCTGCTTTTGATTTAAAATCTATTTTATCTGTATAAGTATAGCTACTTTGTTTTCTTTGAGATTGCATTTGCATTGCAATATCTTTTTCCTTTGTTTTACTTTCAATCTGTTTGTGTCCTTAGACATGAAGTGAGTATCTTGTAAGTAACATAGATTTAGAGAATACTTTTTTATTTATCCATTTCCTCTATGTCTTTTAATTGGATAATTGGATACATTTATATTCAAGGTAATTATTGATAGATAAGGTTTGACTACAGCTATAGCCATTGTGTTACTTGTTTTCCAGTTTTGGTGTAGTTCCTTTCTTTCCCTGTCTCTTAAGCTAGTCCTTTGTGCTTAATTATTCCATTAGTGTGTTTTGAGTCTTTTTTATTTTGGGATGGTCTATTACAGATTTTTGCATTATAGTTAATAAAAGATTTACACAAAACATCTTTTGAAATAAGAAACAAACACTTGCCATCCATTGCTGTCCACATTTTGAATTTTCAGTGACCTGTTTTACATCTTATTAATGTAGTTTTTATTAAATGTTTTGTTTTGTTGGTCTTCATGTAGAATATATGAATGGTATATTTACAACATAAGATATAAGTCTTATACTCCTTTGACATTCTTAAGACCCTACCAATAACCTTAATATTTGCTATTTTAATACAATCCCAAAGTTCCTGTGAGCTCTCTTCATTCCTCCTCATTGTTGGTTCTCTGCCAGCTGTGTGTTTTAAAATAGCCTATTTTTAAGCTAGATCATTATTCCCTTTGATATTTTGTGTTGCTTCCATCTCTTTGTTGGATTTTAAATATCTAACAGAGAAACTTTTCTCTGTTTACTTTAAGCTTATTATATTTTCTTAAAATAGCTGTTTTATATCCTCAAAGTTCTCCCATAGTGAATACAACCTTATTTGTCTCAGGAACCTTATTAGGTAAGGTCATGGTTTTCTGAAAGCTCTTAATGATTATTGGCATGTGACATCATCTGAGCATTGAAGGATTAGGCATTTATTCCAGTCTCTCTAATCTGCCTTTATCCCTGTCTTTCCAGATAATCTAATCATACTTACACTATTTCAGCACTTGGATGGCAGCCATGTCCAGATTTGCCATGAGTCTTCTGGTGGTTCCTTTGATACTGTTTAAGAACAGGAACACATTCCAAGCCGAGGTTTGTCCCAAATATACTTATGGTGTGTTATTCAAAAGTGCCAGTATAGTATCTAGACAGAGTACCCAACCCCAGTTACTGTGGATCTATTGTGAGTAGATACTGAAGAATTGGGTCTGGGTAGAGTTAACGTGGATGGAACAGGTTGAGGCTCTAATGTCACAATTGTATTCACCAAGCTGAGTCCACAGACTGCCAAGACTAGCACAACACTGGTGTAGGACCACGGCCCATACAGCTATGGATTTCCTATTACTGAGGTAGACTTCTGACCTGGAAAGGGTACAACCAGTGATGGGTTATACTACCTGTAAGAGAAGACCAAACTGGGGCTTCGTGTTTTCCCCTCATTTTAGAGCTATTCTGGAGGTTCTGTCCAGAAGCATGTCTAGGAACCATGAGTGTCTGCCCTGTATTAGCGAAACGTAAATTCCAGGGCAAACTCTTGCGCTTATAACCCTTCAACATTCCCACTGTGGGGCCTTCCACCATGCTATGCTAGCCAAGGTTGTTTAAGACCTCAACTTAATTCTCTCTCCTACCCCAAAGCAGGAAGCATACAACCCCTGCCTTCTTCAGTAGGTCTTTTCATTGGTTTTACTAGAAGTGGGTTCTCTGGTCTCTAGCCTGATTTCTTTAACTCTTGTGAAGGTAGTATGGAGTGCAAATAGCTATTCAAATTGATGTGTCTGTGGGGGAAGGATCTTTTACCTTTTCTTTTCTTTTTATTGATTCTTTTTTAGTTATACTTAGCATTGGGATTCATTTTAACATGATTATAAAGACATGAAATATAATTTGCTCTAATCCAATCCCCAGTATTTCCCTTTACCTCCCCCCATTCCTTTCCCTCTACTCTCCTGATCTTTATGCTATTTACTTTTTTAAAAAGTTAGTGTTTTGTAGATATATATGATGGTGTGATGATAAGATTCACTGTGGCCTATTAATATAGGCCCATACAAAAGTTAAATTAGTTTCATTCTACTCTTCTTCCTTTTTCCTGTCCCTTCATCCTTCCACTCAATTTCTTTCATCTAGATAGTCCATAGATCATTCTTCTATTTTGATGAAACCCTCCCACCTCTGTTTTCCTTTTCTCCCTCCCTCCCCCTCCCCCCTACCCCTGCCGCCTTGTTCTCTCTCTTTTTTTGTGAGGGAAAGATCTTAACAATTGTCTTGCTCCACCTTATGTATGTATCTTTGGATGAATGTTTCCATGCATACTATACAGGATTTAAATTTCTCTGTCAGAGTGTACATATATTTAGATTAAGAAAATACTGATAGATTTTCAAATCAATTTTAAAAATATAATTCTCTAACATTAGTAAGAGATGAAGGCTCCAGTTATTCCATATCTTCAACACTCCTTGAAACTGTCAGGTATTTTAGTTTTAGACATTCTGTTTTGCTTGTTTGCTTGCTTGTTTGTTTTAGGCATTCTGATTGGCATGGGGATCTTAATTCCATTTGTTTATAAATCTTTAAGAATATACAAATACTACCCTTAAATCATAAATGGATTAAACTAAAATTAAATTCAGTGGTTATAGTCCATCTTTGCAGACCTCAAGCACTCTTCTTTCTTGAGAGATTTAGTATATTTTGTGAAAAGTTTACATACTTTATCTTAATAATGGTTTACTCATTTTAATAGACATTTTATAACCTCTATTATCCCTAATTTAAGAATCAAATGAAATGTTTTCTACATTTCCATTCCACTGAATAGGCTTTATCATAATCAAATCATTGAAAGAAACAGTTTAAATTAATAGCACATGCTATGTCTCTATCACAAACTTTGGCTAACAAAGTTTATTTTCTTTTCTCTGGAAAGAGTTGAGTCATTATGCTGTAACTAATGGGAAATTAATAGATTTTTAAAGTTCTACAAGCAATGAAGATCTTATTTCACTGCATCATTCTTAATTATAGAATTTTGTGGTTTATTTCCTTCAGTGTTGATCTCTACAACAAGGGTATAATTTTAAATGGATATGAACCTTTTGTTAAAAAATGGAAATTTTAGCTTGTTCCTAATTTTTTTTTCAAAAGTTAATCTGGAGTATTTAATACTGCTAAAGAAATAAAAAATCTAAAATGTCCTGATATTTTATAGCCTTCCTAGCCTCTTGAGAGAAGCACTGTTTACATAGGTCTAGAAAAGAATCCCCCAAACAGTAGTAGTGCTCAACAAATATTTCTTGATTTGCTTTTATTTCCTCTTATAACAGATTGATAATAACGTAGACTATTCTGTGCAGTTTTCAAGTGATCTAAGATTAAAATCACTGGAAAAGGGACCCACGGGTTAGAACTCAATAACATGCAATTACCCTTTAAACAAATGGAATAATCCATTAGCCCAAGATGATTGTCTTATCAATCACACAAGTAAATCAGAGGTATAAATGAACAAAAATTATATAATAATTAGAAAAAATATTAACAAAATGACAGAAGAATATTCATACCTATCAGTAATAACCTTGAATGTGGACTAAGATTAGCAAGCAAGATACATAGACATAGATATATCCAAATGGATAATAAACAAGACCAAACTATATGCTGCCTAAAGATAAATTTACACTGAAATATTGTAGATATATCATGCCAAAGGAAATCAAAAGCAAGCAGGAGTAGCGATACTCAGATACAGCAGACTTTAAATCAAAAAGTGTAATAAAAAAGACAAGGTCATTTTTCATTCATAAAAGGATGAATTTAGAAAGAGGATATAACAATTATAGGTGTATATGTAACCAACATGGAACCAAACAGATTTATAAAGCACATGTTATTAGATCTAAAGGGACAGATAGACTCTAATATAATGATAGATGGGGACTTGAACACTCTACTTTCCTCAATGGACAGATCATCCATATATGAACCATAATATGTAGCAGAACAATCTCACAGAAATTTCTAGAACATCTGGAAAATAGCAGCAAAATATTCATTCTTCTCATCAGTATGTGGAATATATTACAAGCACAATGAGACTAGATCCTTTCCTCTCACTGTATACAAAAAAAATCAATGCAAAATGTGTCAAGTACCTAAATTTAAAATCTGAAACTATGGAATTACTACAAAAATGCAGGAGGAATGGTGTGGGGATTTTTTTTAGATAGAATCTTAAAGGCAACACGAGTAAAAATAGATAAGTGGGGTTATGTCAAACTAAGAAGCTTCTTCACAGCAAAAGAAAAATCAACCAAAAATTAAGAGATAACCTACAGAATGAGAGAAAACATTGCAAATTATTCATCTGACAAGGGATTAATATCCAGAATATTTAAGTAACTCAAAAAGTGTAACTCTGAAAAGAAAAGAAATTAAAAATGGGCTGAAGAACTAAACAGACATTTCTCAAAAACATACCAATGATGAACAAGTATATGAAAAAAATGCTCAGCATCACTTATCATCATGGAAGTGCAAATCAAAACAATAATACAATGTCATCTCCCTCAGTTAGAATAGACATCATCATAAAGAAAATATAAAGAAAAATGCTTACAAGGATACAGATAAAGGGGAACTCAACAGTATAAACACTGTGGGTGGAAATGCAAATTAGTACAGCCATTATAAAAAAATAGTATGGAGGTTCCTAAAAATAAATAATAGTTTAAAAATTAATTAAACTGAAAGTGGAATTACTATATGATCTAACACTACTGGGTGTATACCCAAAGGAGAATAATCACATACCAAGAAAATACTTATACCTATTTATTTATTTATTTGATTTTGTAGTGCTGGGGCCTCATGCAGACTAGGCATAGCATTCTACCACTCAGCCACATCCCAAGCCAAACTCCTGTACTAATGTGGCACCATTCATAAGAGTTAAAATGTGGAATTAACCTAGAAGCCTGCCATTAGATGGATTAATTCCAGGGTAGATGTACACCATGGAATATTATTCAGCCATGATATCCTATCATTTGCAGAAACAGATGAAACTGGTGGTCATTATGTTAAGCAAAATAAGCCAGATGCAGAAGTGCAAGTAGTATATATTCTCTTTCATTTGTGGAGACTAAGGCAGTCTTGTGGAACAATATAATGTTCACTGGAGCCTGGAAAAATGCAGGATTGGGGAAAAGAGGATGGAAAGAATTTCAGTAAGGGGTACCAACACACAGTTAAAGAGGAGGAATTAGTTCTGATTAGCAATCTATATTTCAAAATGACTGGAAGAGTACAAAACTCCCAGCACATAAAAATCATTAATGCTTAAAAAGATATAAATGCTTATAACTCTTATTTGATTAATTACCATTGTGCACATGTATCAAATTAAAATAATGTGTCCCATAAATATGTACAAATATTATGTCTCAATAAAGAAATTTTAAAATAATAAATAATATTTGACATGATTTTTTAAAAAGTAGATAACATATTTAATTTGTTCATAGATGAACAACAATGAATTTGGTATGAAATACATGAAAAAAACTATGTTCAAAAGAGGAATTTATTTTCTCAGTATTTTACCTTTTTTTCTGAGATACTGGGAATCAAATCAAGGGCCTCACACATACTAAGCAAACACTTTACCACTGTACTATATCACTAGCTGTCAGTATTTTATTAGGAAGTGTTATGGACAGAAAAATTGAAAGAACTTTTAGGAATACCATATACCCACCACTTAAATTTACAAACTTATCATTAGCTTTCAGATGGCATTTGTGATAACAATTAATATAGTTGTACTTTCATCCTGTAATTGTGGCTATATTATGTAGTCATTTCTTTCTTACATTCCCCACATAACTCACAAAAGAATATATAAAGGCTATGGGCTGAAGCATCACTGCAAAATACATTCTTTTTTTTTTTTTTTAAAGAGAGTGGGGGAGAGAGAGAGAGAGAGAGAGAGAGAGAGAGAGAGAATTTTTTAATATTTATTTTTTTTTTTTAGTTCTCGGCGGACACAACATCTTTGTTTGCATGAGGTGCTGAGGATTGAACCCCGGCAGCACGCATGCCAGGCGAGCGCGCTACCCCTTGAGCCACATCCCCAGCCCAAAATACATTCTTTATTGAGATTTTTAAAGAGAAATTTAAATTATAAAAATAAATTGGGCAACTAAACCTCATATACGTGAGATGAGCATGTGTATAGTTGGGAAAGAATGGTTTCATTCACTGTCTGTCCTTGGTATAGTTAAAAGAAATGTTCAGGCCTGGGGTTGTGGCTCAGCGGTAGAGCACTCGCCTCTCACGTGTGAGACCCTGGGTTTGATCCTCAGCACCACATAAAAATAAATAAACAAAATAAAGATTTTAAAAGAGGCTTAACAAAAAAAGAAATGTCCAAATAAACAAACCTAGAGATAATAATTTTCACGTGGGGGAGAGAAGATCCTCTTTCATGAAGTTTAACTAGGCTAGGCCTGTTAGCTCTGACCTTCTCCCTAAACTTAGCATTTCAGTCTTGGACTGAAATTTGGGGGTACTATGATGAAGGGAAAGAAGTGACTTACATTTCAGAACTTACCATTCCATTTAATACACATTATCTAATAATAATGACCCATGTATATAAGGCAAAGTAATGCATTTGTGAAGTTGGGGCTGTACAATTGGGCTGAACCTCGCAGTATGCTATGCATCTCTTCCATGCTATGTATATTTGTCCTACATTATAGCATTGGAGTACAACAAACATGCATTTAACTTTAACTCATACTCTAATATATGCACTTAGGACAACTGGGAAAAATGGAGCAATGAGAAAGTAAACAATTAAGATAGTGATAATGATTCTGTTATTTACTCCATTCTGCTAACTGAATCACAAAATGAGGGCCAAATAGGAACTATAAATCTGTTCTTCCTTTAATATACCTCATCTCTGAATTCTAATACTTATATAAGCTTTTTGTTGTTATGAAAGCAATTCCAATGTTTAATTATACATGTTTTCACACGGTATGAACTTTAAATATAAGCTAACTATTTAATCTGTTGAACTGAAGAAAGCAAACTCTTCTAAAACTTGAAGCAAAGCTGTGAGATGGGATGTCCAGAGAATACCCACCTGCACAATCTAAGAATTATCAAAAGTAATTTTTACTTCAAATGATAACCTCTACACTGACTTTAAGATCTCTCATGTAAAATTGATTTCAGTCCCCTGAGATGAGAATGAAATGTCCATGTCCCAAATGAATTATGAAATCTCTAGCTTGTCATGAAGAAATAAGGTTTTCTAAATTTTTGAATGAATTAATATTTACCAAATGCTATTGCTAATACATGAATCATAGCTTTACTGTTTGCCATCTGCAAAATAATTTTCAGTGCTTATTTGCCTAATTTTCTTATCTCCCTTACTAGATAGTAAGATGCTGGATATTTTGCTCATTTTGCATCCCTCAGAACTAGCAGATCTCACAATACAATCTTGCAAATTAATAAAGTATAATAAATGTAAACAGATACTTGCATATTTGGGGATATGCATATTATGCATTTAAATTATTCCAATTTAAAATCCTCAGACAAATTATCTTACTTTAAAAATAAAAAAAGAAAAGCAGTGTGATCTGATAGCCACGGCACATAGGAAGATGTAATCTAATGACAAATAAACATTTTCTTATTTCACACACTGAGTATTTAGGGAGAAGGCTATTACTGGGGATTGAACCCATCACACTTTGCCACTGAGCTATATCCCCAACCCTTTTTACTTTTTGAGACAGGGTCTCGCTAATTTGCTAAAGTTGGCCTCAAACTTGTGATCCTCCTGCCTCAGCCCCACAAAATCAGTGGGGTTACAGACCTGCTCCACTGCCTGTCTGATGCATTGAATTTTAAGGATTGACTTGGAAAAATTTAGAACTAAAGTACTACATTATTCTATATTACTGACATTTATTGTCTACACAAAATATCTGATGATGCAGATGATATTCTTCTGTTTTATAGATTAAAAATTTCACTATGTGAATCTCCTAATGTCACACACAGCTAGAATCAGTGCTGGAATTTGAACCCAGGGAGGGTGACTCCAGAGTATGTACATATTACAGTACTTGGTGAAGGTATATGACACTAAAAACATGTATCTACACAAACGTTTTCCCTTTTTGCTCTGTTGGGAGTGAGAATTCTTGTATGCACAAATTGGATTCTGAATATCAACTATCAAGAAATGTATTCCCAAAGCAATGTAATTGAAAGTGAAATAATAATAGAAAAAAGAAAAACCTTGGGAAGCATTTTTGAATCTAACACTACCTGAGAAAATAATGCAGTAATCAGCAAAATATGTCCCTTGGATCAATTCTAGGTTGCAGGAGCATCTTATAAGAAAAGGAATAATTCCCCAGTACTAAAAATTCTTCAATAAAAGTTTTATGAGTAAAAAGCAAAAGCATTATTTATAAATGTTTTCATTGAAGTCCAAATAAAGATCTAAGCATGATGATAATCTAAAATTTATCATTAATATTTCAAGTATAGAATTTCTTCTTGAGTTCATATTCTAACTACAGTTTATCTTGACACATCATTATTGTGGTTTAGCATCCTTTGGACTGGCAAAGACAGAATGGATACAGGGTGTATCTTGCCAATTACTTATGAAAGGTCCGATCATTGTGTTTCCCTTACATCTGGAAATAGGTGTGTTTTTTTTCATTTTTCTATGTGTTTATTTGAATTCACATTTTCTAGTGCCCATTCTAATTCAAAACAGTCATGTCTATTTCCCATTTGCTCCCTTTTTTGGACCTGTTTTTTCCTCTTCTCTGCTGTCATTCCTTTCCTATGATTAAGAACTTACAACTACTCAAAAAGTATTTGTGAATAAATACAAACAAAAATCTCCAAATCCCAAACCACTTAGCATGTGTATTTTATAGATTTCAAACATGATACATGCGTTTTTCTAATGAATCATATTGACATAGAAAGGATAAATTCAATACAGTGAATCTTCTGGTTTTAGTTGAGGCAACTTTAATACAACCCAGAACTTTCAGTGAGTGACACATGACCTTTATTATTTTTTTAGCTTTAAAATTAACAGACTTAGCTGGGATCTGGTTCATATGAACTCTGCCAAAACATTCTAAGTCAATTAATTAGGATGTGGTTTATTTTCCATAATCTTAAGTTGAATAAAGCATATATTTTTACTTTACTCCTATACTTTCCATCCATTCAGACACCTGACATTTGGTAACCCTGATTTAAACTTTATAAAATTTAAAATTATAACACCATAATTACAATATAAACTTAAAGTTTATTAAAATGCAATCTGAATATTAGGTACCATTAAAGGTATCATTTTAAAAGGTTGACTGTTACTTCCACCTCTTGTTGTACAAATTTTGTGTGCCTGAAATAACCAATCACCTATTATCAGCAAAGACACACACTTTAAACAGGAGCATTCACCATTAAAATATTCAAGCTTCAAAACTTTCAGATGGATGGTTTCCAATTAGGAAAAAGAACACAAGGCTTTCATAGGTAGTAAGAAAATCACCTAACAAAGGAGTTTAGTTAATCCTATGTGGGTGGAAATCTGTCAAGAGAAAGAAAAAACATGAGAAAGATGTTAAAGAGAAACTAGGAGACTTTTTAGTGCTACAGGAAGGAGAAATACAATAGCTTTCCAAAATACAATACAAACAAATTTGTATCACCAGATTATAGAGAAAATAGGCTATATGCTGTCATCAAAAAGCTAATTTAAAAACACCTTTTTTAACACTTTCCATGTGATTTGGTTAGTAAAATTTAAGACCCAGGAACTGGAGTATAACTTTTTTTTCAGATGCAAATGGGAAAAATACTTTGCAATAACATTGAAGCCATTACTCAAAAAATGATCTAGAACAGATATTACTAATATAGCATATTGTCTGAGATGAGAGTCTTGGGTAGGACTGTCTGTATTTGATCTTGGTTTGTTTACATTTGCCTGCATAATCATGCTACCTTTTATTCTCAGTGTTCATCTTTAAGTAATACCAAATTAATAGACTTCTCTATAATGAATAAATAATATTCTATGTGAAGTTCAGGGAGAGTGTATATGCTATGGCACAACTGTAATGTGAGTTTGAAATAGCAGCAATACTCTTAAGACAGAAACAGAATCCAATCTGATGCTATATTTACAAAGTCTTATAGAATAATTCAAAGCAGGAGATAAAATACATAGATCATCAGCATTTCATTGGGGAGTCCAGCACCTGTCCGAGTACACAGATTCTCTTCCTCTGTCACTTTTCCAAGGTATGAGCACCAAGGTGGCCAATGGGATTCTTTGACATATAGAAGCCACAATTTTTCACACTGTCCTAGTCACACAGGGCAGTCTTGCATGCCAAGACGAAGTCCCATCAACAGCAGCACACATTCACATAACAAAATAGGATGACCTAACAGTTTCTATTTATCTTTGTTGTTTCCAAGGAAACATCAGGTCTGCATCAGCCCAAGCCTGATGGTAAACATTTACTCAGTCTGTTACATACAAAATGCTCTAAAAAATTACCTGTTAATTGTTCCAATTAGCAAACAAATTGATATGTGATATGAGTTAGTGTGTACTTTCACTATAATGAAGGGTACTGACAATAAAACATGGAAGTGAAGACTACCAGAATTTAAATTGTCCATCAAATATTGAAATATAGGTCGAAAGTAGTCAGTGTTGCTGTTTGCCTTATCAATATCCATTTTCCCTTTACTCTAGTAAGAATACTCCAATTTTTTATTAGAAGGGCCATTCTCTCCTCAATTTCACTTTTTTTTATTTTTTAGTTGTAGATGGACACAACACCTTATTTTATTTATTTTTAGCTTGTTATAGTTAAAGCTTCATCCTGGGGTTTCATAAACTGACTTCCAGACCACTCACATATAATCGAATCAAGCCTTTATTAAGCACACCGGTGGCGACTAACCAGAACATAAAGCTGTTCCCCTGATCAGCCCCGAACAATTGCAAGGGTGTTCCTTATAAGCCTAAAAACTGCAAAAGGGATGTTCGGGGGTCTAGCCAATGCAAGCAAGCCAGGTTACAGAAGCGGGACAGTGCAGTCAAGCGATGGGAAGCCTAACCATTCACAGTTAGCCCAATCACCCCAGTTACAGAAATAGAGCCCCGTTATCCTAGTTACAGAAACAATGCCTGTGTTCTTAAAGGTTTCTATAGCAAAAGGAAAAGGACATCTTGCCCCAGTCATGACCTTTCTACTTGGCATGGTTGTTTTACAGAATGGAATCACAAAACAAAATGGAGTCATATTTGCTTTTATTATCATAGCTAGTGCTGAGTATTGAACCTAATGCTTCATATGTGCTAGGCAAGTGCTCTACCACTGAGCTACAGCCCTAGCCTTAGTTTCACTTTTGATGGGAATGTAAATAGTGTAGCCAGTATGGAAAACAATATGAAGCTTCCTCCAAAAATTAAAACTAGAAATGAGATATATATCCAGCAACCTCACTTCTGGGTATTAATACAAAAAATTGAAATCAGGATCTCAAAGAGATATTAGAAATTTCATATTATTGCAGTGTTATTAACAGTCAAAATGTGAACAACATAAATGTTCATCAGGGGATGAAAAGATCAAAAAATATGGCACACGCATACAATAGAATATTATCCAAAATATAAAGAAGGAAATCCTTCCATATGCAACAACATGGATGATCCTTGAGGGCATTTTATTAGGTGAAATAAAATAGTCACAGAAAAGCAAATACTGCATGATTCTACTTATAGAGGTATCTATGGAAGCAGATAATAAATTCTGTTTGATTGGGAGTTTGAGAAAGGGGGCAATGGGGAATTTTTAATCAATGGATATAAAATTATATTTTGCAAGATAAGTTCTAGAGTTCTGCTATACAATATCGTGCCTATAGAAAAAAAATACTATATTGTTCACTTTAAAAATCTTTTTTTAAGAGAGAGAGAGAGAATTTTTTAATATTTATTTTTTTAGTTTTCGACAGACACAACATCTTTGTTTGTATGTGGTGCTGAGGATCGAACCCCGGGCCGCACGCATGCCAGGTGAGCGCGCTACCACTTGAGCCACATCCCCAGCCCTACTTTAAAAATCTTTTAGATGCTAGAGTAGATCTCATGTTGTGTCTTATCACAATAATTTTTTTATAAAAACAGTAACAGTATAATAAAAGCAGTGATTATACTTTAAAAACTAGCAGAAAATGGGACAATTTCTCTTATTGTTAAGGACAGTCTTATTAGTTGGCCTTTCTTTTGTAGCATTAGCTATTCACATGGAAAAGTACCAAAATTCAAAAAAAAAAAAAAACCCAACATAATACATAGCAATAAAATGCATCTTATATCATTGATTAATAGAAAAATATGAGACACAAATACTAGAGAGAAATTCAAATTTGATTTAAAGGGATGAGATATAGCTCAGTGGTAGAGTGCTTGCCCAGCATATATGAGTCTCTGAGTTCCATGATCCATGGCTATTACCACACAACCAAATATCAAAATTAAAAAAAACATGATTTAATACATGTAAACATTATAGAGTTACATGATATATTCTGGTCAGAGCTTTCCTATAATTTAGGTAATATGAAGACTTTAATATTCAAAGTGTCAATATATAAAATATCCTTAATAATGGAAGAACATTAAAAGTTGAATATATTAATAATTTGCTTTCTTAAGCTATTCTTTAATAGTCTATTTGAATTTATTCACAATTTTCTATATGTTAACAAGCTTATAGTATTTAATGAATGCTTACTATAAATATGTTGAGTAGTTACACATTTTCTGATTTATTACCAGAATTCCCTCACACTCCAGCATCAAATAGCATCATATTAAAGGTTAAAAAAATCTAGATTTCCATGTATCTTAATCCAATATACTTATAAAGGACCTCCACTTAACAGCAAAAATCAATTATATCTAGGAATGTGTGGTGTTAACTTATGTGTTGACATAAGTGCCTATGGTTGCTAGGTACCATCATATCCATAGGCAATGGATATATGATTGAAAACTATTTCTAGTTAATACTATTACTCCTCCAGATACCCAGAGACATATCAGTTTCTTCTGATCATCCTCTGGGTGCCAGAATTTCCTACTTCTTTTAGGGCAGACATCTAGAATTGTCATTGAGCACTGAAAGTGAAGCATTGATACATTTATGTTGGCAGAACTGTTCAGGGTGGTGCAGTAAAGTGATGTAGTAAACACTTAAAATCTGTGGGTGGGCCTGCTATGGCATGTGCTTATCCACTGTTATTGGCATACTCAATAAAGTTGAAACATCTGATAAAACATTGCCTTTCCTCCTGCATTGATGGGTTCCATTTAACCGGTTGTTTTTATCTTTGTTCATGCAGATTTTCACAAAGGTAACTGAGAGCCATTAATCATCAATGAATTAGAGAGCCATCAGGTTAATGCTGTTTTGGTGTACTGCCAAAGCAATGGCTCTACTTCCCTATATTTGATCCTACATTCTAACCAGAAAACATTTATGAAATATATCAGAGATGTTCTGTTTGCCTGGAACCAAACTTGGCACTGTTTTCACCATAGAGATAATATAACACAGAAGCAATATGTCATTAGCTCTAACCTGGCCACTTCTAAAAGTCACCATATTAGAGAAGAATCTCAGCTTACCTTTGTGACTAAACGTAAAGTTAAAGATAAAAGAAAAAGAAGGGGTCATTTGTCTTGTTAAGAAAATTAAAGCTTTAAATATTTTAAATGCCTGTATTTTTTAGAAAACTGAAGCTAGCAAAGGTAACAAAATGAACATCATAGATCTAGAGTGCTTGCCCAAGGATCTTCATCTTTAATATTTATGCGCATTAAGATTTGATAAAAAAGAACTATTTGACACAGTTGTCATTGACCTTTGCATTATATTAGAATCATCTAGGGGAGGAGGATAAACAAGCATTGTTTCCTGGATCACAGCCCCGAAGAGTCTGATGTAGTTGGTTTGGTATATGGTCTTAATGCTCCATAGGTGATTCTAATGTGCAGTTAAGACTGAGAACCACTGTGGCCAGGGTAATATTAAGTTGATTAGTGAAAGACATTTATAAAAGCATTTTAATGGCCATTTCTCTTTTTAAGTAAAAATGTGAAGAAAGTGTTTGTTGGTATAGCAAAAGCAACTGGGGAAGCTTTAAGAGAAATAATAGCAAATATGAAAACTTGAATGCAAGCCTAAGATAGAAGCTCTTCAAAATAATTAGGTTTGGAAAAACAGAGCATTGTGACCATGGCAGGACAAGAAAATAGGAACTTTTAGGTAAAGGTGAATGAAGAATGGGAAATTGAATTCAGCTTGAGAGTCAATTGAGAGCCACCACAGGAGTCACAAATGGTAGTGGCATGATGAAAACCCTTCTTGAAAATAAAAACATCACTAATAGCATAGCAAGGTAGTCAATCAAAGGTGTCTTTAAAAGAACCATCTCCAGGAGCTATATTTCCTTGTTTCTCTCTAACAGGAATTTTAAGCCACAATAATGAAGTAATTGTATTCACCATAAGGAAACTGCATGTGGGATCATCAAACTATCTAATATCTGACAGCACAAGTTTGCTATGTTTGTTGAGCTAGGCTAGATCACAATTTTTAGTCTATGATGAAAAGTTGGTGTAAATAAAGATTTAGATTTAAAGGTGTCTTCATTTCAGTTATTATTTGACCTGCAAACAAGCAGCACAAAGGATCAATGTGAATGAACAAAATGTCTGGATGCCTCAGTTGTTGCTCAGAGAAGCAATGATGTCTGAAGTTGGGAGATTGCTAGAGTCAGCATAGAGTGAGCTAAGAAGCATGGGCTCACTGCATTTTAAAATATTTTATTTAGGCTTTTTCTTAGGTCAGCATTCAAGGATCCCCCTCAATATAAAAGAACATTGTTGTACCACCACAGTAACATATTTCCTTGATCTATTTCATATTCTGTTTTGGGATAGCAGAAGGCCTGAAGATCACTGACTATACCTGGCAACCACCAAATTAGGGATATCCTTGTCTCAACCACTGGCTTGTTTTGGTGGCCAAATAGATTCAATAAAAGCAGGCTCCACTTAAGAACTGGTAAGTGGCAGGATAGTCAGTTGAGGCCATTCAATTGAAGTGCAGATGCTTCAACTCTAAATATATTAAACTAAAAGAAATCAACTTGTAATCAATAAAACAAATGATTTGAGGAGAACCCCAAAATTAATTTCAAAATTATGTGAAAGATGTGTTAAATTGCTAAATTTAGCACTTACATAATTTCTTATAGCAAATTTCCTATAATTGTTATCAGGCCCTGTCTTGTTTTCAATATTTATTTCCCCTTTTTCCAACATATGGGAGAATTTTCTTCCTGTATGATGCTTCAGATTTCAAGACCTATTATGACCTTTTATGGTCAGAGTTCCTCAATCCATGATCCTTAACAAGCTATATTTGGAGGTTCTTTCTCCAAATATGTGATTTTTTAGTCTTACCGGAGATTGTTGAATCAGAAGAGCTTGGGAGTAGATCCTATGAATCTATATTTGTATATAGTACACTAGAATGAAAATTTGAAAACCACTGCTTTTGTAACTTGGAAACCTGTGCTTCCCCAAAATCAGGGAGCTGTATACTTAGCAGATATAATATCCTGGCAGCCTGAAACCAGATGGGGTACCAGCATTTGGATATTGATTTCTAAGGACTGAAGGAATCACTCTTTCACTTGACACAAATAACTTCTGGTCCTAATAGCCACTTTTGTTCCCTTCCAAGTTTTAGGGTCACTTTCTCAGATTATCGCATATTTTAGTTGTCAATAACTCTTTGGCCTAATCCTGAAGCCAAATCTCACTGATTCCTATGACCTCTGTTTGTACATAATAAGATGCTATCAATTCTTCCTCTGTAGTCTGGGTTAGGAAAATGATAAAATAGTTCTAGGCATTGTGATGATGGTCTCATAAACATTAATGAGATAGAGAAAATTAAGAAGGGCCACGGCATCAAATAAGACATATTGATTTGGACAGGTATGTTCAAAAGGATGTACTCAATTAGTACCTTGCATGAGAAATCCAAACTTGGATGGGTATGAGGAACCAAAATTTAGGAATAGTACTCCAAAGAGTAATGTAAAATGAAACTGTGTTTATAGTAGCATGTTAAATAAAACTGTATTTATTTCTTAATTGTGATGTCAATGGAAGAAACAATATTCAACATTGAGTAATCAGGTTTGACAGACTTGTAGATAATAAAATCCTAGATAGAAGATCTCCAAGTATTGGTCTTTGGTTTAAGGGCAAAAATTCACACAATTAGAGTGAATTTAAAAGAAAATAACTTTTATTTTTTAGAGAAATCACCAAGTCCAAAACTTAAAATTGGGGAACCTCAATTTTGCATGGGATATGGGGACTTCTCTTAGAATTACTAGAAAAAATGATGAATTATGGGCTTTAGTCTCCTAACTTCCTCCCGTTTTGTTAGGTTGGATCTGCAGCGGCCTATCAGAATTAACCTTGGAATGTTTTTGTTTTTATTTTGTTGTTTATAAATATATATCCAAGAGCTATGCAATCAGAATCCCCAGGCTATGTTTTGGCCCAGATATCTGTGTGTTTTAAAAGTGCACACATGATTTATATGAACTACCAGGTTAAGAGCTATAGATGTAGGAATCAGAATTAGCATGAACCTGGAAGGAAGGTAGAACAACAGGCAGTTGCCATGAATATAGACAAGTGGAGAAAGCAACTAGGACAATCTTAACAAACTTTTTGGCAAAGTGCTAGTAAGATAAACCCTTACACAACATAAAAAAATTGATATTTACCCAGTTCCTGGAATTAGAAAATATCAATCAAAAGAGTTCCACTTTGTATTACAAAATTGTAGAGGGTTTAGAACCACTGGTATCTCAGGAAGGGAGAGCCTTTACAGCATTTTTGCCTTTTTTTCTCACCCACAAAATATAGGTCACTTTGACATACAGAAAATTTTATTTATAACCTATGGACCATTAAACATTTAGCTTGAGTATTCTAAAGAATTTCATACTATGAAAAAAATCTCTGAAACATCTGAAGAAAGTAATTTTGGCACTTTTCTATCATTCAAAAATTGATAACCAATTCACTTCTCACCTCCCAGGTATATTATTTTAGATGAGGGAATTTTGGTGACAGCAATTCTTTCACATCTTTCTAGAAAACCCATTACAAACAACCACAGGAAGGAGACCATCATCTCTCTAAAAGTGAGAGTAAACACAAGGCTTAATTTGTTCATGTGAAGTAAACAGTTTAGATTTGAAGGCAGAATCTAAAGTGAAGATTTTATTTCTCCCTGGTCATTTTGATCTCCCCGGTTGAAAGATATTACTGAGATAAGGAAGCATCAAAACCTACCACCAAGTAATCAGAGTTGAAGGAATATAACTTTGTTTGAGAATTATTGTCTTAAATCTTCTCTGGCTCAAAATAGTAAAACTTGTATCTCTGTAGGCTTTCTTCTGGGGTGGCTTGAGATAAGAATCATGCCTATAGGGAATTCAGGAGCCAAATGGTAAAAAGCAAAGATTTGGTTGGTAATTAAGGCAAAGTATAATATATTTCTCCTAAGTTTCAAATGTTAGGTCACTTTATGATTATGTTTATTAGAAACCCAAGATCATTATCACCATGGAAAAAGATAACCAACTCTGAAACCACTTTTAACAGCAGGAGTACCCACCATAACTGGGACTAGAGAGGACATTACATCCCTGAGACCAGGGTGGCTTAAAGTGGGAGCTCTGACTAGCTAATTGGTTCAGTATTTACTAAGAGATGTGTGCCCCCTGTGGCTGCCTGCACTGGGATTAGTTGAGTTCTTAAATGCAGTGTCTTTAGAAAAATGAAATTTGTAATTCTGTGAAGTATGATTTCAGAACAGTTAGTTGCAGTGCTTTACTGGAGCCAAGGAATCCTTACTGTTTGGTGTTTACATTGAAAGTCAATTCTCTCATTACAGTACTGTATTCGGTTATCTCTTTAAATGACTATGGCAAACATTATTTTTCTTCTCTCAGCTTACTTTCAAAGCTGAAAAGGCAGCCTCCCTAAACAGAAGAGTGATAATTTTCTAAAAAAATATTGGCTTCAAGTTGCAATATTCTGTCTTTGGAAACACTGAAAATATATACAATGAACAAGCACCTTTATAACAAGAGAACCAACTATTCTTTCCAATCTTCAGACTGACACTCACATTTTCTCTTTATACCAGATTATTCTGCACATAGGTAAATATAAAAAAGAAAAAAATGTAAAAGTCCCTTACAAACTTTTTTTCTGGAAGGGGAAGATGATAATAGCTGGGTCAGGCATTGACCCAACTTGGGTCAACCAGGGACTTTTTCATGGGAATTTGGAAGTCAAACTGAGAGGAGGAACAGCTTAACTTGCTAAACACAGTCATGAGCTATGACTTATTTCCAATAAACCACCCATCACAATTTTCCTTTAGGAAAAACAGGGCAACCTATTTGATTGGAAAAACAAACAAACAAAAATAAGCAGGTAAGCATAGGATGACAAGATTTGTAAAAAGAATGTGGAGTCCCAAAGGCTTATATTTCTATGCTGGAATAGAATCTTATTAGTTTTGTCACAATTGATTTGAGTGCTCTGTAGTGAATGGATTTTACTTGATGAAAGAGGAAAACCATCAGGAGATTCTTCCAGATTATAGGTGAAGGTATATTGGAATGAAAAAGAAGATAGTCAAAATTAACCAAATTTGGAGGTAGAATAGAACTGTTTTAATTTGAGGGGACAAAAAGCATGAACAATATTTTCTAGATGTAGTTACTGGAGCAACTGGGTAGATAGTTATGTCTCTGGCTGAATGATAAGAAGACTGTGGCAGGTATCAGGTTGGTCTTTGGGTATGTTCTACTAATCAAGAATATATTAAGAGTCATTTAGAAAGAAAAACTGTTAAAATCAGTAAATATTAGATAGGCAGTTTTATATACAAATCTTTTACTAAGGGATAAGTAAGGGCAGAATAAATGGTGTTTGATGTCTTGGGACTGATCTCCATGACTAAGAAGAAAGCATAAATAGGGATGAGAAAAGGGGTTGCACCCATGCCAAAGAACAACCAACCCTACATTTAATGGCTAGCCAGAAGAGAGTCAAAGAAGTTGCCTCATAAGTGAAAAGAAAGTGTTTCAGAAATTTAAAAGATACAATGTTTGGGTGAATTGTTGCTAAGTAAGGAAGAACAGCATATAAATTATTGTTTACCTTGAGAATAGCAGTTTCAGTAAAGCAGAGAGGCAGAAAGTATTTGATAGAATAGATTTAGGGAAGAATAAAAGGTGGGGAAGTTGAGAAAGGGACTACAGATATCTGTTTTGGTAAATGTTTTCTATAAAGTGAAAAAATGGGATTATAGTGGAGGGATATGAGTGGTTAATAGAGTAAGGAGATTTTTAACATGGGCAACACCAGAGCATATCTGTATGTCAATAGAATGCTCTTTTAGGAAAGGACTAAGTTATGATTCTCAGAGTAGGTGGGGTTCAATCTAAGAAGAATGTCTTTTAGAAAATAAAATGTGAATACAATAAAGAAATCATGTGGAGGGTGTAGAGTGAGGGACAATTAAATTAATGATGGTTAGGGATTTATTATAATGAAGGACTCTGGAATCTAAGCTGGGTAAAAAGGAATGTGAATGTATGAGGGGTGCAATTGTGAGTACAGAAATAATAGAATGAACTGGAAGGATTGGCTGGGGATGGTCATGGTCATAGTACCAAGTTTGCCTCTATGTTGATAAATGAGTGGAATAAATAGAAGGTGTCTCAGGATACAAAATCAGACAGACATATCCAAGTTTACAATGTCAGGAAGCCTTCCTAGAAAGTGGCATTGATGTTTAAGCTGAGCTCTATATGATGTGAAAGAGATGAGTGGAGAAAATTGGACAGTAATATATTTAGAAAGAAGGCCATGACCTATTAAATGGAGCATTGGAGCACAAAATTAATTTAGTTGTTCATGTAATAGAAGTTTCAGTGTCTTTCCAGGCATTATTTTAGAGGTGAAAAAAACATAGAAATTGCTGATGGAGTACTTGCTTACATGGAGCTTGCAATCCAGTGGGAAAGGGTAATGCTTTTGCTAAAAGAATAAGCATAGATTTAGAAAGAGGTAAAACCAAAGATGGAGAGATTGAAGGACCCACATCTTGGCAGTCTTTGAATAAATATTTGGGCCTTTGGTTTATAGGCAAAGAGAAACAACCAACTGAAAGCATTTGGACAGTAAAGGAACATATCTGTAATAGTCAATGATGAAAACTCTACACAATTCTTGTCAAAGACATTAAAGCAAAGATGGTAAAACATAAAGTAGTTATTTCCTCATATTCTGGCTACTTACAGAAATGTTGCTGTTGACATTTCTGTTACTTCATTACACGAACACACGCATATTAGTTTCTTTTACCGTTGTAAACACACAATGTATTACCTTCTGTAATTTGCTCTCTTGATATATTGGAATAAATTTTCACATCAACACATATAGGTCTGTCCCATTTATTAAAAGAGTATATGTTAGCTCCTTAAAATATTGTTTCTTAACATATTTAATTTGTCATCTATTATTGGACACACAGGTTGCTTCTAGTTACTTGCTATGTTAATTTCTTAGGGCTTCCATAACAAAGTACCACAAACTAGGTACTTAAAACATCAGCAATGAGAATTCAGGTTGATTACAAGTCTTAACTATTGTTCATAGTGCATCAAAAAACATGGACATGCCAGTGTCTCTTTTGATATGCTGATATAATTTCTTTTGGTTACATGCCCAGAAAGAAACTAGCTGTATTATATGGTAGATATATTTTAGTTCTTTCAGGAACTTTCATATTGTTCTTCATAGTGACTCTACTAATTTATATTCCCACCAACATTCTCCCATCAAGGAATAAATGGGTAAAGAAAATGTGGTGTGTGCGTGTATATGTATATATACATACAGATATATGTGTATGTGTATATATATATTACGTATAATATATATACACACATATACATATATATATATATATATTACACACATATACACATGTGGATACCATGGAATATTATTCATCCATAAAAAATTATATCCTATAATTTGCAGCAAAACAGATGGAACAGGAGAACATTATGTTAAGTGAAATAAGCCAGGCACAGAAAGACAAACAACATGATCTCATTCACATGTGCAATCTAAAATGGTACGTCACAGCCAGGTGTAGTGGTGCATGCCTGTAATCCCAATGGATTTGGAGGCTAAGGCAGGAGGATCACAAGTTCAAAACCAGACCCTATCTCAAAATAAAATTAAAAGGGGCTGGGAATGTGGTGGATCACCTAGATGTTGAGAGTAGAATGGTAGTTACCAGAGGCTGGGGAGATTAGGTGCAGAGGAGGAAGGAAAGGAAAAGGGGAAAGGTTGATCAATGGGTACTAAGTTACAGTTATAGAGAAGAAATTTTTACCTGCTTATTGCACAGTAATGTGATTAGATAACAACACTGTATGCTATGTATTTCAAAATTGTAAAACCATTGGCTTTTAACACAAAGAATTATTTAATTTTTAGTTTAAATCCAAGAAATCAGTGATTCTTTTAATCACTGTAATTAGATTTTTCATGTCTAGAATTTCATGTGAATAGAATCATACAATACATAGGTTTTTGTGCTGGAGCTGTTTTCATTCAGCAAACTATTTCCAGATTGTCTTAATTTGTTCACTGCTGTGACTAAAATACCTGACAAGAACAATTTTAGAGGAGGAAAATCTTATTTGGAGGCTCACAGTTTCAGATCCTAGACAGGAGGCTCCATTCCTCAGGGCTCTAGGTGAGGCTGGACATAATGGTGGAAGAGTGTGGTAGAGAGGAGTAGCTCACCTGATGACCAGGAAGTAGAGAGAGACTAAGCTAAGCTCACCAAACATAGACTCCAAAGGCACACCCCCAATGCCCACCTCCTCCAGCCACACCCTGCCACCCTGAAGTTAACACTCAGTTAATCCCTGTTAGGGGATTAATACAGTGATTGGGTTAAGGCTGTCACAACCCAATCATTTCACCTCTAAACATTCTTAATTTGTCTCACACAAGAGCTTTTGGGAAAGGCAGCAGAATACAATAGACACTAGTACGGCAACATGTAAATCAATGGATGTGTAACTGATATGATTCTGCAATCTGTATATGGGGTAAAAATGGGAGTTCATAACCCACTTGAATCAAAGTTTGAAATATGATATATCAAGAACTATGTAATGTTTTGAACAACCAACAATAAAAAATTTTAAAAAAAGAGCTTTTGGGAATCTCATATCTAAACCATAATAAGATACATCCATGTTATTGCATGTTATCAGTTCTTTATTTCTGTTAAGTATTATTATATGTTATAGATACACGAGAATTTGTATATTCATTCATATCTTAAAGGTCATTTGAGTTGTTTTCAGATTTTGGCTATTAGGGCTAAAGATTCTATGAAGAACAGTTAGAGTTTGAATTAAACGTTTATGATCAGTTCTTCCAGTTAAATTGGAATGGAATTTCATAGTCATACAGAAAAAAAATATTGAGATGTTATTTGCAATTCTTTAATTAATGATAACTCCTCTTGTCTTCTCATAATACCTTAATGCTTAGCCCTTCTGTCGTATTAGTCACTTTTTTTCCCCACTATAACTTCATGGATATATTTTTCGGTTGTTGAGAGATGTTGCACTTAAATTCCAGGCCTGAACTTATGACAGTTAGTATTTAAGTGCTAACATAGTATCAGCAGTATTATAATTATTTTATTTATATTATGCCTTAAATTTTCATTATAACCATAAGAATCCATATATTGTTTTCATTTTAGATAAAATGTAAACTGAAGCAAAATGGTGATAATTATTTTATCCCCAAACACAAAAGTACTAAGTTGCAGAGCTAGAATTTGAACTCAGTTGCCTTCCCAAGTCTATGTTCTTAATTTTAATGAATTAAACATAGACAAAAGAGTAACATACACCCATTGAAACAGGTATATTGAAATTACAAACAAGAAAAAAAACTCATATGTGTGCTTTCAGCATAATGAGCAGTATTCATCCAAATGAAGACTTACAATGTCTACTGTTGTTTAATATTTACAAATTGTGAATTAAAGTCTATAAATTGAAAGACTAGAAAACAAGGTTAAGTATATTTTAAGACTATAATTAATATTGTGTATCTTCTTAAAAGCAGATAGTCCCCATACTAGGTAAGGTTATTTATTCAATAAGGTAGAACTTGAATAATCCATCTATAATACACACACACACACATACACACCTAATATTGTTCATGCATCTATGTGTTATTGTGGCATTGATTAGAAGAGCCATAGAAATAGTACTTAATTGACCAAAAATTTAAAATCACACATGCCTCTTTTGGTCCATTTTTAGGCTTATATAACAAAATACCTTAGATTGAGTAATTTATAAAAAATAGAATTTAATTTCTCCCAGTTCTAACGGCAGGGAAGTCTAAGCCAATGTTCCAATGTTAGAAGTTTTGGTGTCTGATGGGGTTGTGTTCCATGTATGGCTTTTCTTGAAGGATCCTCAAATAGCAGAAAAGGGCAAAGCACCTCTCTGAAGCCTATTTACTAAGGGTATTAATTCCATCTATATGGGTGAATCCCTCATAATTTCTCCAAAGGTCCCATGTTAATAGCACCACAGTGAGGATTAAATTGCAATATGAATTTTGGAGGGACACAAACATTTAGAGTGTAGCAATGCCATATTAATGGGCTTTCTTTTACTTTTTGCAGTTGTTGTGTGTTTGAACTTCTGTTCAATGTGTTCCACAATTTGCAATTAGGTTTTTTTTTTTCCCAAACAAAATAGCAACAAACAGTAGGTGAGTTAACATCCTTTCTTGCCTACATGAATCACTTATTTTTAAGGAAATTATTTTAAAACTTACTAATAAGACACCTTAGAAAGGTTTTAAAATAATAACAGTTTATCTTCTCAAATATAGAAACTAAATTACAATCTTTGTAGATAAAGAAAAAAAATGTTAGTTGAGTGCAATGCTTTCCATTCTAAATATCACAACTCCTATTGATATAGAAGACTGCCCCTGAGATCACTAAAATAAAATGTAAATAATAATTTCCAGGGAAATTACATCTTTATTATATAAATCAAAAGAGTTGAAATTATTACTGAGAGACCTATCAAAAAAAGTTTCAGAGAAGATAAGTAACACTTCCCACAGGCCATTCAAAAAGGGCTGCTTATAGAAAATAGAGATGGGTGAGGAAATAATACTTTGTAAGATAGTAAAACATGAATATGAACTACTTAATCAACAAACAAAAATCAAATCTCTGCTCACACAGTTATTCACTGAGTACCTGAAGTACAAAAATATTACAGACATTTTTCTTATATTTGACTAAGGACAGAGCTCCCTCATATGAGCTGTCACTGATTTTATAAACTGGAGGAGTTAAAAAAAAAAGCATGACAACAATGTCTAATTTGCTAAAAATAACAACATCCTATGTTTTAGTACTGATTTTTAGTTATTACAAACTGCACAAATTCTCAAAAATATTAACAGCCTTAAAAATAAACTCTTTCTTTCAGGCCAATTATAAAAATGTGCATTTGCCACTCACAGAAACACTGATTCCAGGCTGCATGAAACCCAGGCAAAAGCTATATGGGATGCCATTTACAGAATGTCATAAAAGTGAAATGTAGCTAATGAACCCTTCACAATGGTTTACATCATGCTCATTTCTGACTCTGTCTTTATGGCAGCTACTGTTCAGAAAAATCCATCCATTCCATGTAAATCTATCTGCTTCTTGCTCTTGTACCAGTGTTAGAAAACTCAATTTAAATCAAACCTAATCACTTCTGTCAGCCACAGTGCACTCCCCAACAATCCTCACCCACCCATACATTCTAGCCTGACTTTGTTTCTTGCCTTTCTCAGCCTTCCTCCAATTCAGCCACAGTCTAATTGGCTGGCTGGGGATTCCACTGTCACTCAAGCTAAACCCTAGGCTCATTGAGGGAATTGGAAGCTGAGTTTGCAGTTTGAGTTTGGTTCCCAGGGCACATATTTCCTGGCCTTTTTTTCTAAACTCCTATAAGTAGCCAGAGAGAAGGTAAAGGGAATGCATACAACTATATCTTAAAATACAGATTATTTTTTCTGACAGATTTAATTGTTTAGTTCCAGGAAGGAAACTGAAGTTGTGTTTTCACATTTTGCCATGAAAAAAATGAGTGATGACATCATCTGGGAACCCCTTTCAACAACCATTGGTTTACTACTTTTTAAAAGTAATCTCCTGTGACTTAAAGGTTATTTGGTTTCTGGAGGCAAGTTAACTAACTTTTATGTTGGCATCAATCCAGACAATTCAAAATTTAGTTTTATACTTCCAGATTAGGGTTATTAGCATCAAATTATTTATATTTTTAAAAAGTCACACAAAGTGAAATATTTCTAGATTGTTACTAATATACCTGAAGCTAGATAATACATTCAAAATTGTTTCTAAATTAGGCTTTGCAAAGAAAGAGGGAAATATTATTTAATATTTATATTATTATTATTATTATTATTATTATTTAATATTATCTTAATTTTGTGACAGTAAAAAAAAAGAACCAACAGGTATGATCTTTAGCTGTATGATGAGTGTTAGAGGATTATAAAAACCTGATACAAAATTCTCACTCTCAAGTACTTTCTATCTTTTGAAGAAATATTTAATTAGAAAATACCCCATGTTCTGTAGAAAATATCACAATGTAACAGAGGCACCCAACAATTCAAAGGTTTCAGATAAGGTGAGAGTCGACTGAGATAGCTAATGTTTACCACAACTATCTTAAACAATAAAGCACTATATCATTTGTTTTCTCCTCTGCCTTTCTGATCAAAGGTATGACAGAAGAAGAAGGAAAAATATCCTATAAATGCTTAGTCTCAAACTTCAAATAAAGTGGCTTTGTTCTCATTCAGCATAACGTATAGTATGGCCATGATATGATGCATTTCACAATGAGTGAAATGCAAGCCTGGCTTTTCCCAGATATACCCATTTGCCAAATTGACTTAGGCAATGAAAAATCATCTTCTCAGACCAATTTAAGTTCACCTGAACCAGAACCTGACTAGAGTTCACTTCTAGTGAATTAAAGTATGCTTTTCTTTTTCTTTCATTTCTTTCACTTGTAACATTTACTACCTAAAAGATTAAAAATTCTGTTACATGTATACATGCACCTCTTTGTTTTTTGGTGAAGTATTTTTAACCTAAACACAATCTATGATGGCTTTCTTACATACCTTGTTTTCTTTTCCTATCACATAATCCCCTAAAGTTTACTTTTTATTTCATTTGGTCAGTTAAATATATTAGTGAATATTTTCCAATAGTTGTCTATATTTTGCCTTTCACAATTATCTTAAAATTATCATATGCTTTGCCTATTTTTATCCTAGTCAACAAAATGTAGGCAAATCTCCTTAGTAAAAGAAATGTGGGAATAGGGAAGATGGCGGTGAGGGGAGTGCATTGCCCCCGTGTGCTGCTTCACTGTGTGGGAGTATGACAAGTCAGGACGGCTAAAGGATATCTTGTTAGGAATTTCCAGCAATAGTGGGGTGCTCTGGAACCTGGAGGAAGGATTTCCATCGCACGAGGATCAGCTATGGGGGCTCAAACGCGAGAGATTTGTCCGCACGGAGGGTCACACTGCTTATTCAGCAAATCGCCCCGCGGCTAGAGTCTGCGGTGTGCGCTGGGAAACGAGGAGATAGCGACGCAGGGATACAGCGCTGCAGTTTCCACGGGCTTCTGCCAGCTGTGCAATTACCGTACTAAGTGCTGAATTCTGGGTTTGAGACGGGGAAGGAAGCGGTCCAATTCAGTTCTCCACACCGGTCAGACCACAGAGGAGGCCAGCGGCCACCATCTTGGAGAGCTGACGTCACCATCCCTGTTTACGACTGAACGCAGCTCATTCAGGCATAGAACAGGTAATTTCAGGGTGCCATTCGCCTGCGGCTTGCAGACAAATTACTCAGGCTCAGTGCTAAATAACCCGCGGAAACTGCTTTTTGGAGCCTGCTCTTATCAGAGCATACACCGAGCACGGAGCTGCCGAGTTCCAGCTCCCGGTACTGCTCTGGCCCAGGGCTAAGGAGCCCGTGGAAACTGCTTCTCGGTCCAGGTCCTGCTGAGTACTGTGGAGGTAAATACCAACCGAGCCTTCGTGGGCAGTGGCAACAGGACTGACACGGGGCCTGTGAGGGCCAGTCAGGACTCACTCGTTGCTTTGGTCACCCGGCAAAGGGAACGAAATGCTGCCATTCGCATGGGATACCAACATGGCAGAGATCTGATGTCATCAGAAAGCAGCGGAGGAGAGAACTTCATCAATACCAGCAGCGACAGAAACAGTTGGTCTCCTGGTAGGGAGGGTGAGTCACAGACATCCGAGTCTCTCTCGCTTTGTCGTCGAGCCAGAGGGGAAGAGCGGGGCCCCCGCCTGCGCCCGAAGCAGGCCCAGCGGCTCGCTGGCGTGGTGGTCGCGTGACCCCAATTGGAGAGGGGGCGGAGCGGAGCCGACACCCGCGCCCGCAAGGTGGGCAGACCTGCAACCAACCTGCAGATCAGGCCCAGCGGTCTGCAGGCATGGTAGGAGGGGCAGGGCAGAGCCGCCGCCTGTGCCTGCAAGGTAAGCAGACCTGCGCCAGACCGGCGGATCAGGCCCAGCGGCCTGCCAGCGTGGTACACACGTCATCCCAACTGGAGTAGGGGAAGAGCAGAGCCTTCGCCCGCGCCCGGATCAGGCCCAGCGGCCCGCCTGTGTGGTGGTCACGTGACCCCAATTGGAGTGGGGGCGGAGTGGAACCGACACCCATGCCCGCAGGGTGGGCAGACCTGTGACCAACCTGCAGATCAGGCCCAGCGGTCCATGGGTGTGGTAGGAGGGGCAGGGCAGAGCCGCTGCCTGCGCCTGCAAGGTAGGCAGACCTGCGACAGACTGGCGGATCAGGCCCAGCGGCCTGCTGGCGTGGTACAGACGTCACCCCAATTGGAGTAGGGGTAGAGGAGAGCCGCCGCCCACGCCAGGAACAGGCCCAGCGACCTGCCGGCGTGGTAGTCACGACACCCCAATTGGAGTAGGGGCAGAGCAGAGCTGCCACCCGTGCCCGAAAGGTGGGCAGACCTGCGACCGACCAGTGGGACAGGCCCAGTGGCCTGCCGGTGCGACAGACACGTCACCCCATTTGGAGTAGGAGCAGAGCAGAGCCTTCACCCGCTCCCGGAACAGGCCCAGCGGTCCGCGGGTGTGGTAGACAAGTCACCCCAATTGGAGTAAGGGCAGAGCAGAGCCGCCGCCCGCGCCTGCAAGGTAGGCAGACCTGCGACCGACTGCCAGAACAGGCCCAGGGGTCCACGGGCGTGGTAGACACCTCACACCAATTGGAGGAGGGGCAGAGCAGAGCCGCCGCCCACGCCTGCAAGGAAGGCAGACCGCCGCCCGACCCTGCAAGGGAGACTTTTCAACTATACAAGAGCAATATAAATATATAGGGGGAAAATTTTTTCAAAAACACAACAGTTTCACCAAGCAGAAAGAAACGCAAGCAGTATGAAAAGACAAGGAAAGAAAGGACCACAAGCAATGCAGTTCAACTCAACTTTAGAAGAGGTAACAGCTGCAGCAGATGGAATGTCAGATAAAGAATTCAGGATATATATGCTTCAGATGATCTGGAGTATCAAGGAAGACATTAGACAGCAAAATCAGACAATGAAAGATCACGTCGACAATGAATTACACAAACAAATCCAGGAAGCAAAGGATCAACTATACAGGGAGATAGAGGTTATAAAAAACAAACAAACAGAAATCCTAGAAATGAAGGAAGCAATAAACCAACTTAAAAACTCAATGGAGAATACTACCAGCAGAGTAGAACACTTAGAAGATAGAACATCAGACAATGAAGACAAAGTATTTCAACTTGAAAAGAACATAGACAGCTCAGCAAGACTGTTAAGAAACCATGAGCAGAACATCCAAGAAATATGGGATAACATTAAGAGAGCAAACTTAAGAGTCATTGGGATACAGGAAGGTATAGAACTCCAAACCAAAGGAATGAGCAATCTATTCAATGAAATAATACGAGAAAACTTCCCAGACTTGAAGAATGAGACAGAATCCCAAATCCTAGAAGCCTACAGGACGCCGAATGTGCAAAATCATAAGAGATCCACACCTAGACACATTATAATGAAGATGCCCAACATACAGAATAAGGAGAGAATTTTAAAAGCTACAAGAGAAAGGAAGCAGATTACATTTAGGGGTAAGCCAATCAGGATAACAGCTGATCTTTCAACACAGACTCTGAAAGCTAGAAGATCCTGGAATAACATATTTCAAACACTGAAAGAAAATGGGTTCCAACCAAGAACTGTGTATCCAGCGAAATTAAGCTTCAGGATGGAAGATGAAATTAAAACCTTCCACGATAAACAAAAGTTAAAAGAATTTGCAGCTAGAAAACCATCTCTTCAAAACATCCTTGGCAAAACATTACAGGAAGAGGAAATGGAAAATAACAATGAAAACCAACAGTGGGAGGTAAGACAGTAAAGGGGGGGGGGAATAATCAAAGAGGAAAACAAACCATGTTTAGTAACATAAATATACAAATATGGCTGGAAGAACAACCCATATCTCAATAATAACCCTAAATGTTAATGGCTTAAACTCACCAATTAAGAGACACAGGCTAGTAGAATGGATCACAAAAAATTCCTCAGTAGGACACCCATAGCACAAAAGTTAATAACTAGAATCAACAAATGGGACTTACTCAAACTAAAAAGTTTTTTCTCAGCAAAAGAAACAATAAGAGAGGTAAATAGGGAGCCTACATCCTGGGAACAAATCTTTACTCCTCACACTTCAGATAGAGCCCTAATATCCAGAGTATACAAAGAACTCAAAAAATTAGACAATAAGATAGCAAACAACCCAATCAACAAATGGGCCAAGGACCTGAACAGACACTTCTCAGAGGAGGACATACAATCAATCAACAAGTACATGAAAAAATGCTCACCATCTCTAGGAGTCAGAGAAATGCAAATCAAAACCACCCTAAGATACCATCTCACTCCAGTAAGATTGGCAGCCATTATGAAGTCAAACAACAACAAGTGCTGGCGAGGATGTGGGGAAAAGGGTACACTTGTACATTGCTGGTGGGACTGCAAATTGGTGCAGCCAGTTTGGAAAGCAGTATGGAGATTTCTTGGAAAGCTGGGAATGGAGCCACCATTTGACCCAGCTATTCTCCTTCTCAGTCTATTCCCTAAAGACCTAAAAAGAGCATGCTACAGGGACAGTGCTACATCGATGTTCATAGCAGCACAATTCACAATAGCAAGACTGTGGAACCAACCTAGATGCCCTTCAATAGACGAATGGATAAAAAAAAATGTGGCATTTATACACAATGGAGTATTACTCTGCATTAAAAAATAACAAAATCATAGAATTTACAGGGAAATGGATGGCATTAGAGCAGATTATGCTAAGTGAAGCTAGCCAATCCCTAAAAAACAAATGCCAAATGTCTTCTTTGATATAAGGATAGTAACTAAGAACAGAGTAGGGACGAAGAGCAGGAGAAGAGGATTAA
Source organism: Marmota monax (assembly GCF_021218885.2). Taxonomy (NCBI): domain Eukaryota; kingdom Metazoa; phylum Chordata; class Mammalia; order Rodentia; family Sciuridae; genus Marmota; species Marmota monax. The sequence goes on from NW_026694772.1 coordinate 7,504,169, forward strand.
CATTAAACAGGGATGAGAGGTGGGAAGGAAAGGGAGAGAGAAGGGAAATTGCATGGAAATGGAAGTAGACCCTCAGGGTTACACAAAAGTACATACAAGAGGAAGTGAGGGGAAAGGTAAAAATAATACAAGGGGGAGAAATGAATGACAGTAGAGGGGGTAGAGAGAGAAGAGGGGAGGGGAGGGGGGGAGGGGGATAGTAGAGGATAGGAAAGGCAGCAGAACACAACAGACACTAGTATGGCAATATGTAAATCAATGGATGTGTAACTGATGTGATTCTGCAATCTGTATATGGGGTAAAAATGGGAGTTCATAACCCACTTGAATCAAAGTGTGAAATATGATATATCAAGAACTATGTGATGTTTTGAACAACCAACAATAAAAAATTAAAAAAAAAATATTGAAGACCAAAGTTATTTAGCCCAGCATGAACATTTAACTGAAATTTTCAGGATTAAAATTATTAGGCACTGAAATCTCTGAAATACTCTGTCATCATTGCAGATTGTTGGAGATGTGTTAATGTGTTTTCAAATTTCCATTATAATTTTAGCCTTTCTATTCTATATTTCTGTATCCTAGATGTTAAAAAATTTTCATTATGGTTTTACACGAAAAGCATGTATTTTAATGCAGTTGATTGCTCATCTGTTGGAATAATCTATTTTCCAGCTTGACCAAACTCAGCCATTGGAAGTCATCATTTCTCCAAATCCCTTTTCACTATTAGACCCACTTACAATCCTTAAACTTCATACTTTATATCTGGCTTTCAGATTACCTTTAATCCAGCAGAGCTACTCAGTTATTTTTTATTTCAAACAAGATTTTCTAGATCTCTTTTCAGTATTCAAAATGAATACTTTTCAGGAGGTCTAATTTTTCTCTATCAGATTGATAAATATTTAGTTTCATAAGAAGATTCTAATCTCCAATTAACTTCACTCCATTTTTATAAGACATATCTGGGTTAAAATGTAGAACTCTTTCTAATCGTCTTTTCAAAAGGTGAAAACAAATGTGGCAGTTTATGTAAAAGGGAAGAAAAAAAGAGCTAATATCCTTAGCTGAGTTCTTGGAGTGCAGAAATTTTACCAGATTTATTTTGGTTTACCAAAGTGGGCATGATGCCTCAGGTAGAGTGAATAATAAATAAATATTGTTTTCTTATTTTGGCACAAATGCACTTAATCTATACCATAAGTTACATGTTTATAAATTTCAATTTAACAATAATTATTATGTATTTCCTATGTTTGAGATACTGTTCTAGCCATTCATCCCAGAAAGGAGAAAAACTCATAGTCCTGTACTCAAGAGTTTGAGGTATAGAAATCCAAACAAGTAAATTGGCAATGAAAATATGAGACATCCATTATAATAAGAGAAGCATATGTTTTTTGTTTGCTTGTTTGTTTTGTTTCGTTGTATAAGAGCATGTAAGGCAAATATTCTGATTTCTAAACTGGGATCATGGAAAACAAGGAGAAATTTATAAGCAAAGTGAAAGAAGTGAATAAACAGCATGTACAAATGCCTACAGACAAGAGATGGAATCAAGTTTGGGAACTACAAATAGTTATAAATGGCACCTTTTAGCACATTAAGAAAGCAGTGACTAAAGATAAATGCAGAGAAAAAAATAACACTACATCAAGGAGGACTTCAAGAGTCATCTGAGAAAGGTTAGATTCAAGAATATTGAGGGAATATTGAGAAACTTTAAAGTGAAGATGGAGATGAAATTAGCTCATTTCAAACCTGGAGATAGCAGTGTATGGAAGGCCTAAAGTAAGTCTATCACAAAAGCATGTAGAGAAAATCGGAAGCTGAGTGTACTATATTAACTAATTCAGACATGAGTTGTATGCATATGGACCGAGTGGTCACCTGTGTTTTATTTTACACATATAAAACAATTTATCAATAAAAAAAAGAAATGTGTGTTGAACTCAGAGAAAAACACTATTAAATGTATCAGAGACCTTGCATACAATGTTCTCATTTCTGAGGACCTGTCATTGAATTGGCTTTCATTCATTCTGAGAATTCAAATTGGTTTTCTCTTTAAAGTGAGATATCCAACCAAACAGTGGATACAAAGTACCTACTGTACTTCTAGGTGCACATGAACACATATAATTGGAATAAGCACTCATAAGGACAGAGTGAGTCTTGTTGTCTTATTTACTGTTACAGAAATTTACTTTGTATCCTTTCAGAATTTTTATCTTGAGAATAAAATCCTTAAATATATTTGTATGAAACAAGCCATCCTGTGAAACACATTAAGCAATTGTTGTTGTTGTTGTTGTTGATGATGATGATGATGATGATGCTGATTTGAGGGGCCATCTAGTCCAAAATGATATGTTGAAGCTTATTCCAGGCTACAGATTTATGTAAAATTTGCTTGATGTTTTCAGATTTCTCCCTATTATTAGAAAGCTACTTTCTTCTTTTGTACTTAGCTTTTTGAAATTACTAAAGCCTTGTAGCACAGATGAAGGAAAAAAAAATCAGTTCTTGAGAAATATACATTTAACTAACTAATAATTGTTAGCAGGTTTCATCAGTTCCCTAAACCTTGATTTACATTTTTCTAAAATTAAAAAGTTGAATAATGTATTTTATATAAATTCTAAAATGTTATATATTCTTATTTTACATAAATGCATATATGTATATGTGTGTATACGTATATATATATACATATTATATAGATAGATAGATAGATAGATAGATAGATAGATAGATAGATAGATGTGTGTGTGTGTGTGTGTGTGTATGAATTTTTATGGGAAAAACTGCCATTACTTGAAAGCAAACATTTTTTTCTTTCACATTTAAGCTCATGGCTTAATACAGAACCATTATTACTTCATTTCCCTAAATTCTCCCTACTGTCCATAGTATTCCCAATCAGATTGGACCACCCAGTGGTTCCATTTCCTCTGTTTTACTCCAGCATAGTTCTTTGGGTCTTTTCATATCCCTTCCATCCTTACAAATTTAGCTTCCTTTTCCTGTCAACCTCATAATTCAGTCTGATTGCCCACACTGGAGTGATGGGCTCTAGATTATGATGCATGAACTAGAGATGAACTAAAAAGTAAAATGGAAAAATTAAAAAAAAACAGTTTCTTTGGTAAAACTCATGATTCAATAATATAATATTAGCACATTGTTATACAAATAGAATCTTTTCTTCCATCTTGCTCTCTTACTATTGCCTTTTCTTTATTATAATCAGGACTTAAGAAAGGCTACATCAAAATATGCTAATATCCCATTTTAGGAAAGAGGCTAGGATAAAACAATATATAATCCTAAAACAGTCTCCACATTGTTCATCTTTCCAATCACATTCATAAGCAGGCATGTCCCGAAGAAAGTTCTTTTAGTACTCCTGTTCTAAGTGACTAAAAGACTCCACTATAGTAGGTATTCAAGCTTTTATTATCCTAAGGATCAAGCACATTTTGAAAATGTGTCTTTATAATTTCTGTTCATAATCAAAGTGATGCTTGTTCTATGCCTTGAATATGCAGGTCCCTCTAGATAAGCTGATAAATAATTTCTAAAAAATTGTCTAATAATTGCTTGTTAATGTGTTGTCCATGTTTGCAAATATTTAGCTTTAAGAATACTTCAATGACTACTTCAATAGACCCATGTAAAAATATTAGGCTTAGCTAAAGAACTTAGCAGAAATGGGAAGAAACACTTGGGCTTTAGGAAAATTTCAGAATCCTTTCATTCACTCCCCCAAGGTGTACACTTATGAGTAAGATTTTTCTTCAAAAATGATCAATGAAGCATGCACACTAAGGATCTAGATGTAGAAGACAGAATGATTATGCATGTAGAAGTTCAGACAGAATGTTCATCTGCACCCTATGACTCTAAAGCTTCCAATTTCTCCCCCTATTTTTTCTGTTCTTTGACAAGCAAAATCAATGCCAATGTAAAAAGATACCATACAGCAAATTTTTCTCTTGGAGGAAGATTACTATCACAAAATCCTTATTCATTTCCCCCATCCCTTTTCCATACCTCTTTCACATTGAGACTTAATTAATGATTGAAACTAAATATAACGAAGACCTTGCTTCAGTTTTCTAGCTTGGAATAAATTATTGAAACTGACATCCATAGAACTTGAAGACTTTGTAAAGAAAAAATCAGGAAATACTGAAGACAAACCATATGGAATTTATAGGAAAAGTTGCTATAGCTAGGAGAGATTCTTTGAAAATGATGACATTTAATGAATATGTAAAGTGTTATGCAAATGAACATACACAAACGTTTTCAGTGAATCAGTAACTCTGGTACTCTGAATTAGATACCATTAGCACTTGGTCTAAACAGAAATATTTTGAGTATTTCAGTAAGGGTTCAGCTCCTTGAATATATTATGCAGGAAGCAGTATAGTTATAATACATCAACATCCAGAAGCTCACAATATATGTCTCAAAGTATTAAACAGTTATGATTATGTCATTTTTTACAGCAATATAGAACAATCAAAATATAAATATCTGAACTGAATTTTTCTCTCCGTGATTTCTTTCTGATGCAATTTAAATGATACTTTGTTGTTGTTATATCAGTTCTTTAATATTCTACCTTCAACTTTGATGTGCATGGACAATGTCATACTTCAAAGACACAAATATAACTGTTGACTTTTCTTCCTCTCACCCACAACAATAAACCCTGCTTCATACTATATCAAATTTGATTTAAACAACTGTCTCAGTTTGCCTAGAACTAAGGGTTCTCCCAGGACATGTGATTTTCAGTGTTAAAACTAGGAAAGTCCCAGACATTCCTCGATGAGTAAGTCACCCTAAACCATTATCCATGTAGCTGTTCAAATCAAAACCTAGTAGTCCCCCTTGATTTCTCCTTTTCCCTAATTCATCAGATTTAAAGTATCAGTAAATCTTGAAGCTTCAACTTAAAATCTCTCTTGGATTCATGCCACATTTTACCTCCCACCTGTAGCCATAGCCAGTTAAGACAACCTCACCTCTCACCTGGGATACTGCTATGATGCTTACCAAAGTGTTATCCTTCCAGCCTTACCATTTTCCAGAACTTTCTATCCCTGACTATCAGGCCACACATTATCTTGTACTCACTAACTCTCCAATTCCCTGTCCTACTACCGGTGAATGTGCCTCTATGATTCAGTCAGGCTGGCATTCTTGTTCCAAAATCATATCAAGATTGATCCTGTTAGAAGATCTGTGCAGGGATGTTTCCATAACGAAAAGTGATTTTCACCTGCTTTTTCTACAACTACTTACAGTACTTGCTATATATTCTAAGATTATACAGAACCACCATGAAATGACTTTTTTGACCACTCAATCTGAAATTTCTCAGCAACTTTCAAGCACATCATCATGATTTAAATCTTTTGCATAATAATTAAATCTCTGATATATTATTTGTATTTATTTTCTATCTTAAAGCTAATATTTAGAAAATATCCATACTTATGCACAAAATAAGAACAGAACAACTTAAGTGTATGTAAAATAAATGCAAGGAAATATGTAAAATTAATAGTAATATGTGTCTTCGGGTGATAAAAATCATAGGCAATTTGTATTTTCTTATTTATGCTTTCTGTATTTTCTATATTTCTATGACATAAAATACTTTTATAAATTTACAGTCAGACAAAAATCAAAGTCAAATTTTTCATAAAAGAGTTCTAGCTTCTAGCTATGGCCTTTGTTTGAAAACCCTTGCAGCCTCATCTACAATGATTTAGGAGGCCATACTCTCCTTTGTTTGCCTTTGTTTTCCTTATGTGCCTCTGTCATAGTACTTCCTGGATCATTTATGTTTTTTTCTTTTGTTTTTTTGGACTGGGGATAGAACCCAGGGGCAATTAACCACATTGCCAGCCCTTTTAAAAAAAAAATTGTCTTTAGAGACAGGGTCTCACTTAGTTGCTTAGGATCTTGGTAAGTTGATGAGGCTGGCTTCAAACTCTTGATCCTCCTGTCTCAGCTGCCAGAGCCACTGTGATTACAGGCATGTGCCACCATGTCCAGCTCATTTATGGTTTTCACTTTATCTGTATACCTCACTCTAGATTCAAAGCACCACTGAGAATAAAAAGAGCAAAGTCTATGTCTAAGTTTGTTTCTGATATCTACAGCATATGTAAATCAATAAACTAACTCTGTATTTAAACATTTCCTTTCATGCCTATGTTATCTTTTCTTCTCTCAAACCATAGTGAGAAAACATTTTTATACTTCAAGATCCTGACTGCCCACGTTTGGTTGCATAGTTTTTCTCAAAAGAAAATTTTAAATATATCAATAAATTGCCTAAGAAATTCACTTGTAACTTGTCAACCAAAGTAGGTCACTTTCTTTTAAATTATAACTATTATAAATAACAAACTTCTTAGGACAATCTGGATTTTATCTATTTGTTGCACTGTAAATGTACCCTAACTAGATTAATTATGTGTTTCAATATCTTCTATCTTTAAGATCTGAGAAAATTTTAAAGTGACTCCTGAATTTAATGACTTCAAATGGAATCTATTGATAAATTATCTCTGACAAATGACATGATGAAGTAAAGAATATTATGCAGGTGTCAGTCTTCAGAACACCTTTTGATGAGGCTTTAGAATGTGGTTTTGGTTAAGTGAACTATTTAAAATTATGAGGGTCTTAAAGTTATACATAGCTCTACTAAATGTTAAGGGTTAAAAAAGGAAGATCTTAAGGATCAATTTCAAATCATAAATTATCCAGATACAAAATAGGTAGTGACAAGTTTGTAAGCAGTGATTTTTAGGATGGGTTCCAATATCTAGAGAAAAAATTAAAAATGGAATAAAAGATGCCAAAAAAATTGACATAGAACAGAAAAAAAAAACATAATCACATAATTTCAAGGAATCTCTATCAATGAAGAGGACAATAATAACAAAAGCTTAACGAAAGGGTCAAAGCACTGCTCCAAAGATTGTTACAAGTTGATATAAATTCACACCAAGCTTGAAATCACTGATGTTATATTCTTTCCTGAGAGTAGTTTATTTTTTGAAGTACACTAGATTCTTGCTTAATACTTAAATTAATGAGTGGAGCAAGAGGTTGACTGAGTAAAATACTATGACAGTCCTCTCCCCACAGACACAGCAAATTGAACACATATTCACACATCAAACTACCAAACAAGAAAAAATGGAGAGAAATCATAGGGCCTACTTTTATTATAAGAAAATGAAAAGACATGACAAAGACAGCAAGAAGAAGAAACAGTTGCTGGCTTCACCCTTAACCCAACACCAACCAGCCCAGCAGGAGAGATGCCAATCAATTGGGGGAGGAAGAGAGAATTATGTCCAGGCCTTAGAATTGGAACTGAGTACATGGCCTGCCATAGTGAAACCCTGCACTAAACCAGCCTCATGACCCCTACCACCAAGCCAATACCCATGAACTGACCCATGGGAACTGCATAACACCACTGCAGTTGGTGAACTGACTGCAACCACTACCACTCTCTTCCAACATCCTGTAGCAAAGCAGGGAGCAAGACTTGCCCATTGGGGAGCAGGACACAAATGCTAGCACAGGATTTTGTCTTAGAACTCAGTAAGACACCTACAGCACTGAAACCAACATCCAGTAGGACACAAGAGCCCCATACACAGTTCCTAGTTCACAAAGCCTTTAGGCTAGCCCTGTTATCTAGTAGAGACCTATGAGCTGACGGGACGAACCTAATTCTGCCTACATGGGTTCTAGACTTACAATGAGCCTAGGAAAGAACCACCCTCTGACACAAGGAAGTCCCCTGAGTCTGTAAAACACAGGTGTGACCCAACTTAGTCTCAATCTTGATGGTCAATGGACTGTTTCCATCACCCATCCCACAACCTCAAGCTTAGCTTTCTCCAGGCTGTCACAGGAGAGTGAGGAGTTGAAGCTCCAAACTCTGGTTCTTGTGTCACAATTAAAGAAAATTTAAAGTCAGACATGAAATGCCAAGCAAGAGAATTTTATTATGAGTGAAATTAGAGTAAGGCTCAAGCAAAGAACATTCTCAAGAGAGAGAAAGTGGATAGTCTCTGAGAAGAGAATGACAAAGGAAACAATGCTGCTTCCAAATTTATTGCTATTTTATTTTAACCTAGAAAACTGGCTTCCACTTTCTACAGACTTCACCTATCAGATGTGTAACTCCTCCTTTATGTTAGGCAGGAGAGTTGCTATGGGGACCATCCAATTCAGAGGGCAGGGGATCAGAGAGAGATCACTAGCGCCCCTGCATCCTGAATTAGGATGCTTCTCTCCCCTCTCTCTTTCTCCCTCTCACTCTTCCTCTCAGAAATAATTATGGCCATAAATCCTAACTTAAAAATGACCTCACTAGACCCTGTAGGAGTTAGCCACATTGATCTTTCTTTACTGACATATTTTTTTTAATTGGCCCCCTTTGTTTCTCAGTGGTTATTCTCAGGATTATTATACCTGTTATTTTTCTATAAATTACTAAATTATACATTAGCCTTAAAACAACTTAAGAAAGCCTGTGACCTTACCATGTTGTTGGTTTGCATTTCATTGCACATTACTAACTACTGCCTAACAGGGCCAGTGATCATATGGGGCTCTGAAACCATTCTTGCATTAGTAGAGACCTATACTCAAATGGGGCAAACTCATGTTTTGGTCTGCATCACCATCATCTGCAGTGTAGGGCCCAGAGCAACCCTAGAGTGCAGGTCCTCATGGCCACGAGACTGGGCATGGGCCAATTTGGCATCAATCTAGATGGCCATGGGTCTGCCTTGCCCAATACTACCCCAATCTAGGGCAGCATTGTGTATTGCAAGGACTCCATTCACTGGGATTAGGACAGGCTAGTCAACATAAGATACTGTTCTAGTACTTACTGCTATACTGGTAAAACCTAACAGTGAGTAGATATTAAAGGCCTGCATACCCAGGTCTTCCTGAAAATACAGCCTCTGAAATAGCTCCAGCATCAGGAAAAGACATGCAGTCCTGATATATGGGCTTCAATTCCATCTTGCATCACCTGTAGCTAGTTATATCAGTATTAGACCATGAATTTGCCTCAGTGATATATATCCCATAGCAATGGGGGCCTTGTTCCTACCCCAGTTTTGTGATGGTCATAGCAGGCTATGGGCTCAGGATGTGACATATCTTGGCAGTCTCAAGTATGACATAGGATCCTGGGGGTAGCCCATCTACAATGACTCTGCCCAGAGACTGGCAGAATCTTTCAGTGTCTGACCACAGACACTGAATATATAGATGACATAATCTGAGATATTATGAGATAATATAGATGAGATATCTAAGCCTACTCTACCTTAGGGAGAGGCTTTTAAATACAAGTTACTTTTCCTAGGTTTTCTGTTTTTCTTTTTAAACCATACATGAAGAGTATAACTGGGATAAACCTGAGATTAGATTGCCTTTTAGTACTGGCCCTAGGCAACATCCAGTGATGAAATAGTGGAAGTGACGAAAAGCTCAGAGAAAATAAGCAGCTTGCTTGAATTTCTGAAATTACAGGCACAATCATCCATATAGGAAGGCTGGAATAAATATTTGATCATTAACTGCCCAGATAATGGTGCATGCCAACAAGCATCAAGAGTTTTGAGGAAACCAAGACTTCACCTGGTACTCAAGATTAGGTGCCTGAAACTGACCAGGCAGTAACCAATATGGGAGAATTCTCAGGTACGGAACTTGTTTTAGGGAATATTAATGTACTTGAAAAAAACAGAAATATTGCATTATTCTAACAGAGAAACTTCAAGAGATGGACACAATTTTAAAAAAATAAAAAAAAATTCTTGAGGTAAAAGATTAATTTAATTCAGCACAATTAAAACATGATAGAAGACATTGATAAATCTAACAGAAGAATGAATTAGTTTAAGTACAGGCTATTGAAAATATACAGTTGGAAGGAAAGAAATTTTTAAAAATTACAAGCAATGAGGAAATTTATGGGAATGTTGGAATAGTAATAAAAGAATAAATGTTCAAGCTATTGGGGATTAGAAAAAGACTTGGGAATGCCAGAGGGTAGAAAGTTACCCAAAGAAATACTAACAGAAAACTTCTCAAACCTAGGGGAGGATATAAATATCCAGATACAGGAAGGCAAATATCACCAGTCAAATTTAACCCAAACAAGTCTGCCCCAAGATATCTTAAAATCAAGTTCTAATAGATGAAAGATAAAGAAAATATTCTCAATGCCAAAAGTAAAAAAAAATAAAAAATGGGGATGTTCAAATTTGCCTAACAGACACCTACAGATCAGAAGAGAGTGGCATGAGTTTTTTATACTCCTGAGGGATGAAACTATCAACCAACTGAGAATACTGTACCCAGAAAAATTATCCTTAGAAATGAAAGGGGTACAAAAGCAATCCCAGATAAATAAAAATTATGAAATATATCTCTACCAGACCTGTTCTATAAGAAATGTTAAAGGAATTTCTTTGAACTGAAAGAAACATGAATGACTAAAAAGAAAACATATGAAGGCATAAAACTTACTGGTAAGAGTAATTTTATACAGAAAAATTCAAAATTCTCTAATCTTGTGTGGGGCATAAATAATATCTTTACTATAAAAACTAAAACATAATATCTTATTAATTTGTTAATGAGAGTCACTATAGAAATATGTAAAATGGGAAATCAGAAATTCAAAATGTAGGGACAAATGGAAAACAAATTGACACGTTTCTTTCTTTTTTTTTTTTTAGATGTTGATGAACCTTTATTTTATTCATTTATTTATATGTAGTGCTGAGGATTGAACCCAAATGCCAGGCAAGTGCTCCTCCACTGAGCCACAACCCCAGCCCTGGAGAAGTTTCTTTTTAGTATATTTTTTCTTGTCATTTTCTTTCTTTAAAATTGTTAAGTTATTATCAATCCAATACAGTTTGTTATAGTCAAAATATTGTTTCTGTAAGGTATATAACCAGAAAGCAAAATTTTGTAATAGACAAATCAAGAAAAAGGTCCAAAAATACAAAAATATTTAACTTTACCACAAAAGAATAAAGAAAGGAACTGCAGTAAAACTAGAAACAAAGTTACATAATGGCTATAACAAGACCTTACCTATCAATAATTACCTTAATGTAAGTGGATTACAATCTTTAAGACAAATGGTGAGTTAATGGAATAGAAAAAAAATGACTATATATTGATTACAAGAAACTTACCTCACCTCTAAGGACACACATAGACTGAAATTGAAGGGACACAAAATGTTATTCCGTGCAAATGGAATCCAAAAGAAATCAGGAGTAGCCATTCTAATATCAGTTGAAATAGACTTTAAATCAAAAGCTGTAAAAAATGAGGTCATTTTATAAATTTAGCAAGAGGACATAACAATTCTAACTATATTCACACCCAGCATCTAGATATATAAAGGGAGACATAAATGGAGTGATGATTTTCAAAACACCAGTAGCAATGGAAATTATCACCACACTTTTGGCAATGAATACATCATCCAGACATAAAGTCAATTCAGAAAAAATAGAGATGAATTTCCCCCTAGATCAAATGGACTTAACAAACACCTACAGAACATGTCCAACAGCTACCAAATACACATTTTTTTTTCTCATCAGTGCATGCAACAAGACAACATGGTAGATGATAATGATAGGTCACAAAATGAGTCTCAACAAATTTTAACAACTGATCTCATACTGAGTAGCTTTTCTGACCACAATGCTATAAAACTAGAAATTGGTAATAAAAACTTTGGAATCTATACAAGTACATGGAAGTTAACTTTCGTTTGAATGATTATTGGATCAAAGAAGAACAAAAAATGAAATTTAAAAATGTATTAAAAAATAAAATAAAACTATAATACCAAAACTTGTGGGATACAGCAAAGACAGTACTAAGCAAGAAGTGTATAGTAATCAATGTCCATGTCAAGAAAAGGAGAAAGATCTCAACTAACGTATAGCTGTGTCTCAGGGGCTTGAAAAACAAGAACAAACCATGCCCAAAATTAGTAGAAGGAAATAAATAAATGTGAAAATAAGTGAAATAGCAACTAAAAATAAGACCAAATGAGAATGAAACATAAGATGTTTATTTGAAAACACAAACAAAATAGAGACACTTATCTAGACTATGAAAATGAGAAAAAAGGAACATAATAAATCAGAGATGAAAAGGGAAACTTTATAACTCACACCACACATGTACAAAAGATAATGTTATGAACAACTATATACCAATATATTTGATGATCTAAAAGAAATGGATAAATCCCTAGACACATACCTCTTAGCAAGACTGAATCATGAAGATATACAGAACTTGAGCAGACCAATAAGTGTAAGATTGACTCAATAATAAAATGCACCCCATCAAAGGGAAGCCCAAAACCAAATGTATTCAGTGCTAAATTCTGCCAAACACTTAATTAAAACTAATTATAATTCTCCTAAAATTATTCAAAAATATAAAAGAGTAAGAAATTATTCCAAACACATTCTGTGGAGGCCAGAATTAACCTGATACCAAAACCAGGTAAGTACACAAGAAAAAAAGGTATAAGCCAATATTATTGATAAACATACATGCAAAAATCCCCTCCAAAATACTAGCAAGCCAAATCCAATAGTATATAAAAATGATTATTCACCAGATGAGATTCATTTCAGGGATGGTTAAATATAGACAATTCAGTAAATGTGATGTGTCATAGCCACAGAATAAAGGACCAAAATCATATTGTTATCTCAATAGATACATAAAGGGCATTTAATAAAGTTCAGCATCCCTTTGTAATAAAAATGCTGAAAAAGTAGGTATAGAATAAATATATATCAATATAAGAAAGCCCATTTATAATAATCAAACAGAAAACCTGAAAGCTTTCTAGGCTCTGGAAAAAGAGAAAGATGCTCACTTTGACCAATTTTACTCAACATGGCTCAGGAAGGCTTAGCCAGAACAATCATGCAAAAGAAAGAGCACACTAGAATTAGAAAATAAATCAAGTTGACACTCTTTGCAGATGACATGATCTTATATTTATAAAACCCCCCAAATACCCCAAAACAATACCAGAATAAATGAATTCAGCAAGTTGTAGGATATGAAATCAATTTACAATCAGGAGTGTTGCTATAAGCCAATAGTAAATTATCTGAAACAGAAATCAAATAAACAATCCCACTTATATAACATCTACAAAATACATAGGAATATATTTAAGCAAAGAGATGATAGATCTCTAACATGAAAATTAGACAAAAATTGAAAAGTATACAAAAAGTTGAAGATATCTCATATTCATGGATGGGAAGAATCAATATTGTTAAAATTAACAAACTACCCATAGTACTTACAGATTCAATGTAATCCCTATAAAAATACCAATAATATTCTTCGCAGAACTAGAAAAACAATTCTAAAATTTATATGGAACCATAGAAAAACCTGAATAGCAAAGTCATCTTCGGCAAAAAGAACAAAGCATGAGGCATTGCTCTACCTGACTTCAAAACACACTATAAAGCTGTAGTAATCAGAGTGGTATGGTGTTCACATAAAAAAGACATATAGAACAATTAAATGGAATATAGAACTTAGAAGTAAACCCATGTACCTCAAAATCAAGTGATTATTTTTTTGACAAAGGCTGTAAGAATACAATAGAGAAAGCATAGATTTCTTGTTTTCTTTTGGTTCACTAAACTTATTTTTAAAATCATAAAATGTTTCTTACAAAATAGTATTACATTCTGCACACTTCTCTGAACAGATGCCAGGGATATGTGGACTACTGTTACTTTCCTCCCTGTCCCATCCCACGAAATGTTTACAGTGAACACAAAGCCAGGTGTTCACAATAATTACATGGGGGGGATATTTTTAAACCACAAACAATGAACTAAAAATAAAATTCACTCATTCCGCTGATATTTCAAAATGTCAACGTTAGTTTTTGCATGCCCTTCCCCACCCCCCAAGCCTGTTTATAAGGAGCTAAAACATTATATCTGGTGAATAGCAAAGATCTCACTGCACCTCAAATGTAGAACACCTATGAAACAGAGGAATGTTGGCTTTTTCAACAGAAGCAGATTTAAAAAAAAAGATTTAGGACTCCTTCAATTCTTTACTATTTTTAAAATTTTTTTATAGTTGTAGATTGACAGAATGCCTTTATTTGTTTGGCTTTTTAGGCAGTGGTAAGGATCGAACCCAGTGCCTCACACATGCTAGGCAAGCACTCTGCCACTGAGCTATAACTCTAGCCCAATTCTTCACTAGTTTTAGAAAAACTTTCCATAATACTGCTTCACATTGTTTTGCAGCAAATACTCTGCATTCTGTATCTGGTCCTGTATTCATGTGATGGTGATTATCTGATCTTTGGATCCTTCTAAAGGCTCATCAATTTTGATCAAGGTTCCCAACTCAGGATGGATTTGCTTTATCAGCTGACACCCTCTGCCAATAATAGACTCAGCCAAATATTTGGTAATAGTTGTGTTGTAATAATAGGTCCACCAAGATCACCATATGAGCCACAATTCCCTGCATAGGAATAGTAATATACAGAGCCAGTCTGTGATTCATAAACCATCTGCCATTCTAATGGAGTCTATGTATCACAGAGTCCCAAGTTTCATAAGCACTGGAACCAATGATGCCATCATAGAAGTCTCCAGGTCTTCTTCTTCTGTCATGGACCATTAGTTCTCCTCCTCTAGATTGTGGAGGAAGAAGATTCTGAGCTCTACTACCACCCCAGCCACCTCAACCAGGAGGAGGAGGTGGTGGTTTGTGACAAGGGCTTATATCATCATAATCTCTTCTAAAGGCATGGGAAGCCCTTCCATCATAAAAATTGGGATCATAAAGCTAGGCACAGCCTTTGATTGGAGACTCAGATATAAGATCAAGCATGATCTTTATACACTCTACCACCCTACCAGGCTTTCCTCCAAAGAACAACTCTGTCAGTGGAATGAGGACAGCATTCCTAAAAATGCTGGATTATTGTCTGAGTGTTCTCTCAAAGTTCTTTGATTTTAGCAGCTTTGACCCCAGTGATACCTCCTGCCAGACTCTGATGAACAACAGTCTCAACTCACAGTCAAAGTAGCTTCCTTTATAGTATTGGTACTCTTCCAAGGTAGGTATAATTTTCTTCAGGAGTTCTCCACTTGTTTCCATATAAGCCCTGATACTCAATATGCACTCAGGGCCACTGCTGTATGGGACTAAAACACCAGCATTGTAGTCAGACCAGAGAGCCTTAATATTCATACCTCCTTTCCCAATCACTGCCCCAGCAGTCTTTCTCTGAAGCAGAATTTGTAATTCAACCATCTCATTAGTGGTTTTACATCTTTTAAATGCTTACTCCTCTTTCATATCTTCTGCAGAGCACTTACCGAATTCACCATTGGTGTTGGTGTTAGGGAAGGTTTCCTCTGGCTGTTCAGTTTCCATTTTTTTTTTTGTATTAAATGGATACACCAATCCAGATCGGACAGGAAATGGCAGCCCATGTAATGATGACTACATGCTACCCAGGATAGTTTTCAATAAATGTCACTGGGATAATTAGACATCCACATAACAAAAGAACAAAGCTATACTCCTATAGTACATCAGTTACAAAACTCAAATCAAAATGGATTGAGGACTTAAATATAAGGCCTAAAACTTTGAAACTATTGGAAGAAAACACAGTGGAAACACTTCAGGATATTTGAAGGAGCTCTTGGGGGAATAAAACCCCAAAATACAGTGAACAAAAGCAAAATAGAATACACTCAATGCCATGAATTTTCCTCTTAGGACTGCCTTCATAGTGTTGCAGAGATTTTTATAGGTTGTGTTATTACTCTCATTTAACTCTAAGTATTTTTTAATTTCATCTCTGATTTCTTCTGCTATTCATTGGCTATTCAATAGTATATTATTTAATCTCCAGGTTTAGAAACCTTCTATTTTTTATTTTATCATTGATTTGTAATTTCATTATGATCTGATAAAATGCAAGGATTATCTCTATTTTTTTGTATTTGTGAACAGTTATTTGTGGCCTAGGCTATAGTCTATTTTAGAGAAGGATCTGTGTGCCACTGAGAAGAAAGTATATTCAGTTATGGATGGATGAAATATTCTTTATATTTCCGTTAAGTCAAAATTATTAATTGTACTTTTCTGTTCTGTAGTTTCTTTATTTAGTTTTTGTTTGGAAGATCTATTGAGTGGTGAAAGGGGTATGTTAAAGTCACCCAGTATTATTGTGTTGTGGTCTATTTGATTCTTGAAATTGTGAAGGGTTTGTTTGATGTATGCAGGTGCTCCATTATTTGAGGCATAAATATTTAAGATTGTTATGTCTTATTGATGTATAGTTCCCTTAACCAGTATGAAATGGTCTTCTTGATCCCTTCTGATTGATCTTTTGCTTGAAGTCCACTTCAAGAAAACACAAGTGAGGATAGGGACCCATCCTTTTGAAAGTTCTCACCATAAAAATATAATAAATGTTTGAGGAGATAAATATCTCTAACTTGATTTAAACATTATGCACTGTATATATCTATGGAAATATACCCCATTAATATGTACACTCTTTGTTTTATGTGCCAGTTAAAAATAGATTATAAAAATTTATTTAAAAATATAAGTGAACATGGGCTTGGGGTTGTGGCTCAGTGTAGAATGCTTGCCTAGCATGTGTGAGGCACTGGGTTCGATTCTCAATATCACATATAAACAAGTAAATGAATGAAGGTCCATCAATAACTAACAAAATTTTTTTAAAAATGTAAGTGAACATATTGAAGTGTAAAAGTGATCAAAATATATGCATGCATTAATATGCCACAATGATTCCCAATATTCTGTATAATTTATATGTAACAAGAAATAATTATTTAAAAAATAGAAGTCAATTTCCAAACATATATTGAGGATAAACCATGTAAAATTCAATGATAATAAGAATAACAAAACATAAATCCCACCTTCCAGGAAGTCATAATTTAGTTGTGGACTTAGCCAAATACATGAGAATTTCTGTAAATCCTCTACTTTATAAAAATGAAAGGTAATAGGATTGTTATAAAGCTATATTTAAACAAGTATATTTTCAAAAGTACAGGTTCAGCTTGATACAGTGGCATATGCCTCAAATCCCAGAGTCTTGAGAGGTTGAGTCAAGATAGCATGTTCAAGGGGCCACTTGGGCAACTTAGTGAGACCATGTGTCAAAATAAAAATAAAGGTCTGAGGGTGTAGCTCAGTTGTAAAATGCCTTTGGATTCAATTCTCAAAACAAAGTACAACACACCCTAGAGATTCAGAGGAATGGTAAAACACTGGTTCTGGTGTTGCCTGAGGTGGTATCATGAAATAGTGAGGAATGACACAATGGCAAGGGGAAAAATTCTATACGGGGAAGAAAATAAAAATCTAAGGAACTTGGATGAGTTTCTTCTTAGAAAATCTTAGATTTTTTCTTTACATACATGGCATAAATCCTGCATAAACATTGAAACATTAGTGTGATTATTAATTTTGGATGATTATATTCCTTTTCATATGTATTAACCAGCTTATCTGTAGTGACATAGCAATACATTTTTAAATTTTTAATTATGCTGTCGACATAAAAAAAATCAGAAAGCATAGAGAGCAGATGTGTATTCCATGGGATCTAAAGATTAATCTATCCTCCATTGCACCCACTTAGTTTCAGGCAGGAAGAAACACTTGCTAATGAGTCAGATGATTACCAACTTTGAGTTTATTTAGAGGAATTCCATGTGTGAGGGTGGACTTGGAGTGAGTACACTCAGAGATGGAAATGTGAATGTCACCCTTTCAACATCATTAAAATAAAGACATGCTGACAGCACTTCGCAAGACTGAGGTTCATCAATTGTTACTGTTTTAAAGTGCAGCTTCAATCTAGATGCTCTCCTAACAGGGACTAATCTTATAGGTGTTGTTCAGCTGCCCACACAGCAGAGGTATATACTATAAAAAGCCAAAATTGAAATAATGCCATGTATTGGAAAGTCTATGACAGGAATTCTACTGCCATCAAGAGCATATTTTCTTCATAGCAGGTTAAATGTATCTCTAATTCAATTTATGAAATGCTAAATCTTTGTTGAAGAAATAGCCATACCAGCTCCCCAAAGCACTATGAAATACTCTCTCTGCACCAAATTGCAATTTATTTCACAATAACTATTTGATTTTAGACATAAAATGAGCAATTCACTATAACAATTGATGCTATTAATCATTAATTTGCTATGAGTGTTAGGAGGATACACACATAGTAATCATCTGCCACAAAAATAAAGAAAATATTTCTTCATTTGATTTCAGATTGTAACATTTGCTTGGTTATTTTGTTTTAGTAAACAAAATACTTCACAATAACTGCAAGTTAATGAGTGTGTTTATAAATATGTTTTAAAGTATTTTTCAACTCTTATGTTAAAATGCTATTTTCTGTCTTTTCTCCAAATTGTCATCTTATATCCATTTAGAAAATCTGATGACTTCAATAATGTTAAGAATACTTGATAATCTAAAAGGTATTTAAATCTCCATTTCACTCAGCATGTAATTATAGCCAATCTTAGGTAATACTCTTATGCATCCACAGTGGGAAAAAATAATTAACCTTCCCAAGAATGAATCTAACATGTCCTCGGATAACAACTTTACTTGGGTCCTATATCCTTAAAGATAACATCACAGTTTATAGTTCAGTTCTCCATGCTTCTTACTTTTAGGTGATTCTAAGCAATATTTACAGATGTTAACATTTGTTTGAGGATGTTAAGATTTTTTTGAGGTTAGTGACTATGCCTCTCTTATAATGGTACAAATTATCAAATCTATTTATGAAAAAAGAGCTGCTTAATATTATTGTTATTGTCAAAACCTTTAAGTAAGAATATTCTCCAGGGCTGGGGTTGTGGCTCAGAGGTAGAGCGCTCACCTGGTATGTGTGAAGCCTTGGGTTTGATCCTAACACCACATAAAAATAAATAAATAAATAAAATGAAGGTATTGTGTCCAACTACAAATATATATATATATATATATATATATATATATATATATATATATATATAAAGAATATGCTATAGTAGAAAGAATGGGCATTGAAATTCAGATACCTGAATTCTATTCCTATTTGTCTTCAGAAAATAACTAACTTCTTTTGGTCTGTTCTTTCATTCCTAAAACAGTGACTTTAACTTCAATTTCATGGTTATTGAAAGAATTAAATATTTGCCTATCACATATTTGGTACATTGAAACTAATTAACTGCTAGTATTTGCCTTGACCCCACCAAAATTCTGTCAATCACATGTCCCTAAGAGACAATGAAAGCAATATTCAATGTTAGATAATACTGAGTATGTGGGAAAATAGTTATTTTTACAGGCATGGATTCAGTGTTATATGCCATCCATCCCCCTACTCTTGAAATTTGCACATGAACTTCTACACCACCAGAAGGCATGATGCTCCAATTATAGACAATACTATCATAGTCCAGTTATAGGTAAGACTAATAATAATTAAAAGTATGATTTGGATCGGAAGAAGACAGATATTGAAGCCAAGATCTAAAACTGGATAGCATGAGAGTAAAGAAATAACAGAGAAAGAAGGACATTAGTGCAATGCCTAAACCAGGATTTTAAGTATGGGGTGTAGCAATTTGAAGAACATCTGGAAAAAGCATAGCCAATAGACAGTGGATATAAGTATCTGCAACTCAGAAATAAATCCTAGATTTTAAGAGAGAGAGAGAGAGAGAGAGAGAGAGAGAGAGAGAGAGAGAGAGAGAAAGAGGAGAAGAGAAGAGAAGAGAAGAGAAGAGGGGAGGGGGGGGAGAGGGGGGGAGAGAGGGGAGAGGGGAGAGAGGAGAGGGGAGAGAGGAGAGGGGAGAGAGGAGAGAGGAGAGAGGGAGACAGACCCACGTTGGGAATTAAAATACTTGGCAGATATTTAAAAAAAAAAAAACACGAGTAGTCTCACAGAAATTTGGGAGAGAAGTTTAAGGGGAAACTAGTACAGAAAAGTGATTTGGATTTAATGATTTGTTGGTTATTTTGTAAGAAAAGTGAGAATAATAGCTACATTTCTCTTGGTGAGGAATGAATTAGTAATTGAGAAATTCTAAAGACAGATTTTATTACAAAGCTTGATTGAGAAGGAAAAGAATTATTAAATTTTGCTCGTGTTTATCCTTTTTTTAAATAAAAATATTCAGTCAAAGTCTCTATAGTTAACATATTCTCACCCACTATTACTAACCTGATTATCAAGATGTTCTCTCCTGGGCTAGGGAATATAGCTCAGTTGGTAGAGTGCTTCTCTCACATACACAAGACCATGGGTTCAATCCCCAGCACCACACACACACATACACAAATGCTGTCCGCTGCCAACCTTCTTAAGACCAAATGCAGTCAGGTGTGGTGGTGCACGCCTTTAATTTCAGTGGTTTGGGAGACTGAGGCAGGAGAAACACATGTTTTCAGTTAGCTGAAGCAACTCAACCAGACTCTGTCTCAAAATTTAAAAGGAATAAATAAAAAGGGCTGGGGATGTAGTTCCATTTATTATATAGCAGCCCTGGGTTTAATCTCCAGAACCAAAATAATAATAATAATAATAATAATAATAACAACAACAACAATAATGAATGCAATGTGGTATTTTTATTCATATGTGAATAAACTCATTCCAATATATTGTTTTGGGCAGTTTAAAGAAAAACACTGGTGCATTCCAGTGACAACATTCCAACAGATGATCTAGTAGGTATTTTAATAGCTTAGGCAGTAACTTAAGGAACAATGTTCATTGTAGAGAACTCAATCATATGGAGTTAGAGAAGATGATGCTAAGTGAAGTTAGCCAATCCCCCCCCCCAAAAAAAAAAAACAAAAATAAATGCCAAATGTTTCCTTTGATATAAGGAGGCTGATTCATAGTGGTAAAGGGAGAGGGAGCATGGGAGGAATAGACAAACTCTAGATAGGGCAGAGGGGAGGGAGTGGAAGGGATGGGGTATGGGGTTAGAAATGATGGTGGAATGTGAAGGACATTAGTATCCAAAGTGCATGTATAAAGACACAAATTGGTGTGAATATACTTTGTATACAACCAAAGATATGAAAAATTGTGCTCTTCTTGTATAATAAGAATTGTAATGCATTCTGCTGTCATATATAAATAAAAAATAATTTAAAAATTTTAAAAAGAGAACTCAATCATAACTTTATAGAACATACATAAACCGGGTTGGGTTTAGGGTACCAAAAAACGATGCATGTTAAAAATTGACTTAAGTCGGGCACGGTGGCACACGCCTGTAATCCCAGTGTCTCAGAGGCTGAGGCAGCAGGATTGCAAGTGCAAAGCCAGCCTCAGCAATATAGTGAGGCCCTAAACAACACGGCAAGAACTTGTCTCTAAATTTAAAAAAATAAATAAAAGAATAGGCTGGAGATGTGGTTCAGTGGTTAAGTCTCCTTGGGTTCAATCTCTGGTAGAGAGAAAGAAAGTGGGTGGGGCAGGGGAGGAAGGGAACTGACTTAAACATGGATAAATGGTATCTGTATTTGCATTAGGGATCCATACCATTGAGTCAGATTCTGCCTTCAGGTTAATAATATGTAAAATGGGAAGAACTTGCATGACTGTGATAATACCAGAAATGATTTTGGTAGAATATAAAAATGCATGGTACATAAATGGGCAATAAGTGATGAAAAATTTTATAGTAACATTTATATTTCTGTTTCTTTAAATATTTTTGTTTTAGTTGTAGATGGACACAATAACTTTATTTTAATTATATATTTTTATGTGGTGCTGAGGATTGAACCCTGTGCCTTGCACGTGCTAGGCGAGCACTCTATCACTGAGCTACAGCCCCAGCCCAGTATTTCTGTTTCTTAATAAGGATATTTCTTGACCCAGATTTTGCACAGACAAATTGTTTCAATGATAATTGAAAATATTTAGTATTTTTAGAAAAATGTATAAATTTCAAGTCTACTAATATCATTTTGTTGTAAATTACTGATATTTCTCAATTATTTCAAGAACGCTCCTGTTCTGTCTTCAACACAACCCATTGTTTCACAGGTAACTCTGGTTCAACTTGCAGGGCATTTTTCACCTAATCAAGTATTGACATAGAAAATGTATTCCTGTCCTAACCCTAGCAATAAACAGCCGACACAAAGAGGTTCAATATTTGTGCACCAAGTGTTATATAGATGATTTGTGATGACACAAAAGTGTAGTTTTCATCTTTCTGAAAGCATTTCCTTGGCTTTCTGCTGAAAGAAGGGAAAAATCTGCCATCACTCCTTTCCATTTAGACACCTGAATTTCATTGAGAAGGAGATTTGGTGACAGAGTGACATGATTACCTGCTACCTAGTGTATTTGCTGAGCAGGGAGGCTATGAAGGCAGGTTTAGGGACAGGCAAGTATATAAGAAATGAGAAGTGATTTCATGCCTTTGCTATTGGTTTATTCTCTTTATCAAAATTATATTATAAAAACCGATGAGGTATATGCAGTTTGTGTATCTTTTACATAGCCATATTTTAACCCCCAATTAGCTGAAGTCTCCCTAGTTTTTTCCTAATACCAAACCAGCTGGCTTTTGAACATAAGGCAGGCTTGATGCCAAATCCTGGAGTATCTGGCACCTACAGGTATAATGACCTGCCTGTGGCCACAGGTCACCTACATCTACCAGGCAGGAATGACAATTTGATTTTTATATCTCTTGTCATTACAGTGAAGCACACTCTCAGTACTCATGGCATCCATTTCCTGTCACTGGGAGAGGAAATCAGTGACGTTTTTTTCTTTAAACTGTGTCAGTTTACTTGCCAATGAACACAGGCTTTTCTGAAGCAGTTAATAACCTCCAAGTACATGGATAGGACAAATTCCTTCAAAACAGGAACATAATTTTCTGCCAAAGTTGTTGAATTAGTGCTGCCTTAGACCAGAAGAAACTTTGAATGCAGGCCAATTGAGAAAGGAAGACTTAGAACATAAGTACAGAGAGCTCATTATATAAAACAGATTACATGTATTAGATGCACAAAGCAGCTAGTTCTACCAGGTTCATACAGATCTCTCTACCAACAAATATGTACATTCTTCAGTTTTCTCTAAGAAATAGATTAAAGTGGATTACCCATCCCAGTGAAATGATCTCAGCAGCCCAGACTATGGGGGGAAAAAACGGACAGCAAAATGCAACCATTCATCAAAAATGACAGCCACCATTGTGCTACTTTAGCATCTTTGGAAGCCAGCAGCTAAAATGGCAGTCCACACAGAACTCACATATCCATAACCAGCTCCCACCTATACCGTAAAACGAGGACACATTTTCTTCTTGGCTCATCATTTTCTACTGCTAAAATAATTTTGTGAAAGAGGAACATTTTTCATCAATATTCCTGATCTCCTACAACTTAAAACAGAGATATTGAATAAATCAAACACCAAAGTAGCATTTTTAACTTGAATTATTTTACTCTTTGAAAAATGGAAACATTGTTTCATATGAAACAGATCTAAACTGGTAAGCACTAAATAAGTTATCTATCTGTATATTTGATATTCAGGGGAATATATTTCAATGATTTCTTCATTAACAAACAAATCTTAGAGCAAAAATCTTAAGACATATGTATTTTGCCTTTGAATGACTACATAATTGCTATGCTTAGTAATGGAGGATATTAATATAATAACATAATCTACAAAGTCATTCTGCTTCTTCCAAATATAATTGCTCCTAGAACACAGTTAAAAGGGCACCAGTCTCAGCATAAGAAAGACATTCCATGTTTAACACACAGACAGTCTGGTATGAAGGAAGACAAATGTCTATCTAATCTCTCCATTTTGACTGATGAGGTATATGCAGTTTGTGTATCTTTTTCTGTTTATGTATGTGTTCACTACTTTATATATTGTGTAACTTAGCTCCCTGAAGATAACTTAAACAGATACAACTCAGGCCCTGTAGAGTGACCTAATGCCTTGGGAATAGGCATCAGGCCAGGCTGACAGATGGATATCAGTTTGACATGAAATATGCTAGGTTATGCATCATGTTAGAGCATCAACAGCCAAATTCTATGCTGACAGGGAAGCCTGTGAATGCTTGCATGTGTTTATTCATGGAGAGATTTTCCAAATAGGCTATCACAGCATTATCTTAAATAGTTGATTCATAATTACATGTAGTTGTTCTTGTTTGTTGATTTATTAGATTTTTAATTGATGCATTCACCCATACCCAGGAGGAAATGAGTTTTACACTCCTGAAACTCAGGGAAGAGAATCAGAAACTGCATCCAAAAGACTTCTGTCCTCCTGTTTAAGCCTCTTGCCAAAGCAGGAAAACAGTTGCTCAAGAAGGTTTCTTGAAGATGCTGAAACTTGCTAAGGAATTACTAAATACATTTTACCCCCATCTTATACTTGATTAAATCTGCTCTACAAACTAAATGAAAATAAAATATCACCTTCTTTGATTATCACTAAATAGTTCACAAATTAACACTAAACTGCAAATGAGGGGATAATGTGTCTTTTTTGAGAAAAACAGATGCTTTTTGTTCTAAAGCTTATGTGATAACAGGGTGGAACAGTTAATGTACAATGCATGCCATCTGCTGACTAATGCAGAGTATTTGCAAGGGCAAATACCTCCAATAACTGCATTTGGCAAATGATGATCTGACTTAATACAACTACTTTTGAGCTACAAATTGGATCTTGCCAATTTTTAAAAACTATTAGCCATGATTTGTCATGTGATCTATTAGAAAAAATAACGAAAAGTAAAAGTTCTGAGGTCATATTCCATGGGAAATTTTCATATGCCTCTCAGAGATACAACAAATAAATAAAGAACAAATTTGCTTCTCCTTTCATCCATATCAGTTGAAGGAACAAATATATTTCTTAAAATCCCATAGTAATGATAAGCAGAGTAAGAACCCCAAAGTAACTGTCAATTTCTAAACTGTACTTATGAATTTGAATTAAATATAAGTCATGTATTTGAAGAAATGTTATTTATGTCTTTGTTCAGTCACAGCAGGCAACTAAGATGATTTTTTAAAGATTGTGTACAATTTATATTCAGTAGAAACAGTTCAAAGAAATGATAAAAATTATCAATCTGTTTTAATAATTTAATAGTTAAATCAGTACCACTGAATGTAAATCCATTTAACCATGCAAAGCATAATTGCAGGTAGTAATTTTATGGACATAATAATTTCTATCATTAAAAATAAATAGAAGGGCTGGGGTGGTGGCTCAGTGGTAGAGTGCTTGCCTAGCATGTGTGGGGCACTGGGTTCAATTCTCAGCACCACATATAAATAAATAAAAATAAACATCCATTGACAACTAAAAAATATTAAAATAAATAAATAAATAGTATAACAGAATATAAATTTTATTTTTTCTAACCTAAAATTTGACCTATAATGATAGCTTCCAAGTTACTTTCACAGACATTTCACACTTTGAATTTTCATATTCAAATATAATTTTTTAATGTTGTGGAAACTATTACCAACTTTATTTGGTAAGTACATATGTTAATAGACTCTAATCTCACCACCTCTGTATAAGTATTTTTTTCATTGAGGTTGTGAATTCCCTTTTTGAGGCTCATGAGGAAAGCATAAAGCAGGCAGAAACATAAAATAATATGTCCTGAAATAAAATAATCTCACTTCATGAGCAATTAAACACCCTTTAGCCTTAGGGCACTTCTCAGTTCTCACAGTGCAGAATAGTTAGACCTCAAGAAAGTCTCACTATTACTCACTTGAGGAGTAAGAATGAGAAAAACACTTTTAGCCTTCTTGAGTGGCTGAAAATTGAGGAAAAGAATTCCCAGAAAACAGAGTCAAAGAGTGAGGAACTCAAAAATATGCAGATAGAATGCATTAAAATATTTGTCTGACCTCCAGACTGTGCATGTACATACAAGAAAGACTCCAGGAATACCAAAACAAAGGCCAAAATGATTGAACAGAAATTTCAGCTGCTGCCTCTTTCAGGGAAGATAGTTTGAGTCTAGCCAGGTAACTAACTGCCTGCTATAACAAAATCATCATCATTCAGGTGATGAAAGCAGAATGGAGAATATCTTCAACATATAACTCAAAATGTCAATTAAATAAACAAAAATTGCTAGACATTAAACAGCCAAATATGATCCATACTTAAGAGTAGAAATCACCCTGAAATGACAAAGACAATGAAATTACCAAACAAAGATTTGAGATCAGCTTTTAGAAATATATTTAAAGACTTAAAAAAAAAAAAAAACTGTTACCATAATGAATGTCCCAAAGGAGAATGTCAGGAGAAAGATGGGAGTTATTTTTTAAAGAACCAAATAGAAAGCCTACAAATATAAATAAAGTCCAATGTCTGAAAGAAAAAATTCAGTAGTTGGGCTTAATAGGAGACTGGGAAAGGACAGAAAGGCTTCAGTGAACTTGGAGATACATCAATAGCAATTATCTAATCAGATAAGCAAGGAGAAAATATTGAAAAACCAAAATAGAGGCTAGTGACCTATGGAATAATATTAAGTGGTCTAATATACATGTAATTAGAGTCTTGGAGACTTGAAAAATAAAATGAAGCAGGAAAAAATCTGAAAAATTATGGCCATGATTTTACAAATTTGGTGAACAATATTACAAATTCAAGAGGCTCCGAAAACCTAAAGCAAGATAATATAAAGGAAAACATGCATAGATACATTATAGTCAATCTTCTAAAAGTTAAACATAAATAAAGTTAAATCAGATGGGGGGAAAGCCAACACATTACATACATGAGAACAATTAATATGAGTGATGACTAATTTCTCATCACAGGAGGCCAGATGTCATACTAAGTTGCTAAAAGAAAAAGCGTCTTTTAACTTAGAATTCTATATGCACTTGAAATGCCTTCAAAAATGCAGCCATAATAGCCATTCTCAAAAAATATACCTACATTAGAAAAAAAGCTGAAAAATATTTCATCAACTTGAAAGGAAATTATACCATAAAAACCCACATATGAAGAAAGAGATGAAAATGCCAGAGGAAGTCAATGCCTGGGCAAATGCATACAAAATCTTCTCGATGTCATATGTTTTATCTTTTAAAATTTTCTTTAATAAACCCACAATGATTTAAATCAAAAGTATGAAAAAGCCATTTTGAGTTTCATTACAATGTAATAGTAAAATATGACAACAAAGACAAAAATAGCACTAGGTATAAATGGAGTTATAAAGGCTTCACTTTCCATGAAAGTAAAATATTTAAATTTTGACTAATAATGTAAGATGTACTTTATAAACTCTACTATTAAAATAGCACAAATAGGTATGGATAAATGTCAATATAGAATGCAAAATGAAATTTTACAAAATGGATAACCTACCCTAAAAAGTAGGAGATTGGTAGGTAGGGACATAACTATTAGAAAATGATATGCCATGCACACATTGGTCTTATGAAACCTGATATAATAAGATAATATATACTTCAAGACAAAGCACATTGCTAGAGATAAAGATGAATATTTCATAATGATAAAAGGATCAAATCATCAAGAAAACATAGTAATCTTATATGGACAAGCATCTAGTAAAAGGGTTTCAAAATACATGAAAGCAAAAACTGACAGAACTGAAAGTCAAAAGTAGACAAATCCAGAAACGTAAGATTTTAATATTCATTGTTTTTTTGTTTTGTTTTGTTTTCTATTCATTTTTAATTTTTTATTAGTTGCTCAAAACATTACAATGATCTTCACATATCATATATTTGATTCAAATGGGGTATGTAATCTTATTTTTCCACGTGTGCAGATTGTAGGATCACATTGGTTATACAGCCACGTTTATACATAGGGCGATACTAGTGTCTATTGTATTGTGCTGCCCTTCCTATCCCCCCTCCCCTAACCTCCCCTCTTTCTACCCAATCTACTGTGACACGTTTCTCTCTCTCTCTTTTTTCTTCCCCCTCACACCATTTTATATGTAATTTTGCATAACAATGAGGGTCTTCTACCATTTTCCATGCAATTTCCCTTCTCTCTCCCATTCCCACGCACCTCTCGTCCCTATTTAATGGTAATCTTCTTCTCATGCTCTTCCTCACTGCTCTGTTTTGAGTCGACCCCCCTTATATCAAAGAAGACATTCTGCATTTTTTTTTAGAGATTGGCTAGCTTCACTTAGCATAATCTGCTCTAATGCCATCCATTTCCCTGCAAATGCCATGAGTTTGTTATTTTTTAGTGATGAGTAATATTCCATTGTGTATAAATACCACATTTTTTAATCCGTTCATCTATTGAAGGGCATCTGGGTTTGTTCCACAGTCTAGCTATTGTGAATTGTGCTGCTATCAATATTGATGTAGCTGTGTCCCTGTTGTATGCTCTTTTTAGGTCTTTTGGGTATAGTCCAAGAAGGGGAATAACTGGATCAAATGGTGGTTCCATTCCCAGCTTTCCAAGGAATCTCCATACTGCTTTCCAAATTGGCTGCAACAATTTGCAGTCCCACCAGCAATGTACAAGTGTACCCTTTTCCCCACATCCTCGCCAGCACTTGTTGTTGTTTGACTTCATAATGGCTGCCATTCTTACTGGAGTGAGATGATATCTTAGAGTGCTTTTAATTTGCATTTCTCTGATTGCTAGAGATGGTGAGCATTTTTTCATGTATTTGTTGATTGATTGTATGTCCTCCTCTGAGAAGTGTCTGTTCAGATCCTTGGCCCATTTGTTGATTGGGTTGTTTGTTTTCTTGTTGTTTAATTTTTTGAGTTCTTTGTATACTCTGGAGATTAGAGCTCTATCTGAAGTGTGAGGAGTAAATATTTGTTCCCAGGATGTAGGCCCCCTATTTACCTCTCTTATTGTTTCTCTAGCTGAGAAAAAACTTTTTAGTTTGAGTATGTCCCATTTGTTGATTCTTGATTTTAACTCTTGTGCTATAGGTGTCCTATTAAGGAATTTGGAGCCCGACCCCATGAGATGGAGATTAGGGCCAACTTTTTCTTCTATTAGAAGCAAAGTTTCTGGTTTGATTCCTAGCTCCTTGATCCATTTTGAGTTAACTTTTGTGCAAGGTGAGAGAAAGGGATTCAATTTCATTTTGTTGAATATGTATTTCCAGTTCTCCCAGAACCATTTGTTGAAGATGCTATCCTTTCTCCATTGCATGCTTTTGGCACCTTTGTCTAATATAAGGTAGTTGTAATTTTAATATTCATTGTTTAATAACTGAAGGAACAAATATAGTAAAATAATTGAAAAATACATGTAATTATTGTAGAACAAAATCAAGTTGGCTTCATTGGAATATACAGAATACCACAACCACAAACTGTAGATTGCATTTTCATTCAAGAGCATATGGAACAGAAGATTGACTGAGATCAGAATTTCAAAGGACTGAAATCTCAGCAAGCATGTGCTCCAATTACAATGGAAAGAAATTATATATTAATAAAATAATGTATCTAGAAAAATCTCACGTATCTGGAAATTATTGAATACTAAATACTTATGGGTCAAAGAATTCAATGTAATTTTTCTTCAGGAAAATTCAAATAAAAACTGAATTGTGGTACTATTACAAAAACACTAGAAAGTCTAAAAAAAACAACAACACAAACCTTATAATCAAATATTGAAGATCATGTGGATCAACTAGAATTTTCATACATTTCTAGTGTGAGTATAAAATGTTACAACTACTTTGAAAATGAATTTAGCAGTTTCTTACAAAATTAAGCATGTACCCATTCTATGACTCAGCATAACCACCAGTGTTTATCCAAAAGAAGATTAAATATATGTTGACCAAAATAATTGTAATAGGAATGTTGATAGCACTTAACCCATAATAACAAAAACCCAGGATCCAAATGTGTCATCCAGAAGATAGTTACATTTGTACAATGAAGCTATATTCTTATACACTTAGAAAAAATAATGAACTAATGATGTACACATTAATATTATGAATCTGAAGAACAATATGTTGTGTGAAGAAGCCAAACACAATAAATATATTTTGAATGATTTCATTTTATGCAGTTTAAGAAACAAGTAAATTAATGTATTGTAGTAGGATGTAAAAAGAGTTTGCCAGTGAGGGAGTGTGGTTAACTGTAAATATGCATGAGAAAATTTTATGGGATTATGAAAAAGATCTATTTATTGATTCACATAATCATTACTAAGCTACATACATTCATCAAAATTTATCAAACTGAGCCAGACATGGGACTATACTTCTGAAATCCCAGGGAATTGGGAAGACTGAGGCAGGAGGATGGCAAGTTAGAGGCCAGCCTGAGCAGTTTAGCTGGAACATGTCTCAAAGTAAAAAGTAAAAAAAAAAAAAAAAAGTGAGGGAGCCTGGGGATTTAGCTCAGTGGTAAAATCAGCCTTGGGTTCAATCCCTAGTTCAAAGAAGAAAAAAGAGAATCTATTAAACTGTACACTTCATAATTGAGCATTTCACTCTATGTACATTTTTTCTCAAAAATGAATTGCCAACAAATATTGAACTCTAATTTGAAGGTTGGCTTTTTATAGTGGTTTGGGTTAGTTAGTAATTCTGAAACTAATTTTATATTCTAGGTGTGAACAAATAAGTAAAGATACTAAAGATATTGGTGAAAGTTTTCTCACGTGTATAAGTTACAAAGACCAAAAGAGAAAACTGGAATAAACCTTCTCGTGTGGAATTTGCAGTTTTCAGGTAAATACAGTGTGTGTGTGTGTGTGTGTGTGTGTACACACATGCATCCCTGTGGGTATTTCAAAGTTCAGTCCACTGTGAATGACAATAGTTCCCCAACAGCATGACCTACTGAGCACCTGTATCTTGGTTTCTAAATCCCATTCTCTGTTAAAAGGAAATATGTCTCCTTAGAAAAGTATCTGACCTGAGTGTTGACACTATGACAGAAAATATTGAATAAAAAAATCATGAAAATACATCAAAGCATGCTATAGCTAGCGAAAAGGGACTAAATAGGCCAAATCCTGGAAAAAATGAATACCAAAATAAATAGTAAGAATAACGGGATTCTAACCCATTGTATAAAATAAGATTCAGTGATTCTGTGTTTGTACATTAATGTAAATAAATGAGTAAAAATATATATGAAAGAGAAGGAAAACTCTTCTTCACAGTAAAATGCCAACCTACAGATGTAAAACGCATGATGAAATTAGAGTATCATCAATGGTAGATAAATGTAGTATTTAAAACTTTGATGATAAAGGATATTTCTGCACCACCAAGACATCACTGCACAATATATAAATTACAATGAAAATATAGTTACTTTAAATGCATGAATTGTGGCACAGAACATTGTAACCAATTTCAGAAATGTATGCATACATACATGAGTATCTATATACAGAGAGGGGGCAAATAATAAATTTAAAGGAGCAAATAAGTATGTAAACGCTTGGTGACCTTAGTAAAGGATTTATGGGAATTCTGTGTATTGTATCTTTTAATTTTAGTGTAAATTCAATATAAAAGTAAAAATGGAATGCTAAAGTGAGGTTTCAAAATACCTAGACATTTTAACTAATCAATATTATACAATTTAACATGGGTAGCTAGTATATTTTTATTTTTATGCAATATTAGGTGTTAGTGAAGAAGACTATCCAAGAGTTTTCAAAAAGTTTTAATTGTTGCTGATCTTTAGATTATTAAGAAACACCTCTACTTCTCTATTAATCCAAATCAACTTGTATCACTAAGAACAGTAGGACTATTACCTTTTAAAATTGATTTTTACATAACTCAGAGCCACTTTTGTCCTTTAAATTTTTATAAACTTAGGATAGGCTTTCAAGAAATAATAATCAGTCATGACTTGTTTCAAATTCATTTTTCTTCACTCCTTTCTGAAACATCTCCAAAATCCTCTGAGATTCAATACCTGTGGGTTTGCATTTGAAAACCACAGTAGCCCAAGCCTCAGCCTCTACAACTTTTATTTCTTCACATCTCTCATTTATTCTGCTTTCCCTAGTGTATTTTTCAGAGACTGGTTCTTCATGTCTTTAAAATGCAACTAGATTTTTTAAACCTAGCTCAGTCCTCCAGAGCTTTCCTCAACAAAGACTCATAGAGCCATCTGGGATCAGTAGAGAAGACATTCTTTTAAAACAGAACAGACTCAAGACTTTTCACTGGGGTTGCATCTAAAGAGAGCATGAAATTTCTTATTGGAGACATCATTGTGAAGAAAATAGAGTTAGTGTTCTGTGAAAAAATTTGAGAGTAGATTTAGCTTCCAAGTCAAGGAAATAAAAATATTTTAAAAGATAACACATGTAAATTAGATTTGAACAAAATAAATAGATCTGAACATAAAGAAAAGATGGACAAAGGGATTTTTAAAGTACTAATACTAAAAAAATAAAAGTACTAATATTGAAATAACAATTGAAAGCTTAACATTTATTAAAAACATTTACTAGACCCTATCTGAAAGAACAT
The DNA here is from genome assembly GCF_021218885.2 of Marmota monax. NCBI lineage: Eukaryota > Metazoa > Chordata > Mammalia > Rodentia > Sciuridae > Marmota > Marmota monax. The sequence continues at coordinate 7,536,922 of NW_026694772.1, forward strand.
ACATATGTTGTTTATGTATTTACTGTAAGAAGTATATTACAGGGCTGGGGTTGTGGCTAAGCCATAGAGCACACCTAGCATGTGCGAGGTACTAGGTTTGATCCTCAGCACCACATAAAAATAAATAAATAGAACAAAGGTATTATGTCCGACTTCAAGTAAGAAAAAAAATAAAAGAAGTATAATATATAATGTTTCCTGTAAGACATCCAATCAATTAATTTATGTCTGTGTAATATACATAATAATATTAATTACTGATACTTCAAATATTCTCATATTTGTTCTTGACACATAATAAATTAGTGCTTTTATCCATAAAGAATACCAAATTAAAACCATCTCAGAATTATAGAACTTTATATAACCTAATTCAAAGATCAGCCTATGAAGTCAGCTAGATTTCAATTAATCCCTAAATTAGTCCTCAAATTGGAAAGTGACAAATTGTATTACAGTAATTAAAAAAAATATATTTGTTCTTTTATATATACGTGGCGGTAGAGTGAATTTTAACATATCACACATACATGGTGTATAACTTATTCTAATTAGGATCCCATTCTTATGGTTGTACATGAACATAGGAAAGTTATGTCAGATTCATTGTAATGTCTTTCCTATTTCCATTGGCCTCTCCCTTCCCTTCATTTCCCTTTGTCTAATCTGGTGAACTCCTATTCTCCCCTTGCTTATTGTGTGTTAGCATCTGCATATCTATCAGAGAAAACATTTATCCTTTGCTTTTTTGGGACTAGCTTATTTCACGTAGCATGATAGTCTCCACTTCCATCCATTTATTAGCAAATGCCATAATTTCATTATTCTTTATGGCTGAATACTATTCTATTGTGTATATATACTACATTTTTCTTATCCATTCATCTGTTGTAAGGCACCTAGATTGGTTCTATAGCTTAGCCATTGTGAATTGGGCTGCTATAAACATTGATGTGGTCTCGTGATTATATTATGCTGATTTTAAGTCCTTTAGGTATAGACCGAGGAGTAGGATAACTAGCTCAAATGGTGGTTGCATTCCAAGTTTTCTTAAGAATCTCCATACTGCTTTCCAGAGTGATTTCACCAATTTGCAGTCCCAATAGCAATGTATAAGAGTACCTTATTTCCCACATCCTTGCCAACATTTATTGTTACTTGTATTCTTTTTTTATTGTAGTTGTAGATGGACAGCATGCCTTTATTTTATCTGTTTATTTTTATGTGGTGCTAAGGATTGAACCCAGAGCCTCATGCATGCTAGGTAAGCAGACTGCCACTGAGCTACAGCCCCAGCCTGTTACTTGTATTCTTGATAATTACCATTCTGACTGGAGTGAGATGAAATTACAGTGTAGTTTCAATTTGCATTCCTCTAATTGCTAGAGATGTTGAACATTTTTCATACATTTGTAGACCATTTGTGTTTCTTCTTCTGCAAAGGGCCTGTTCAGATCTTTTGCCCATTTATGGATTTGGTTATTTTTTGTTAGTTTGTTTTGGTGTGAAATTTGTTGAGTTATTTATATATCCTTGAGATTAATGCACTATGTGAAGTTCAGGTGGCAAAGATTTTCTCCCATTCTGTAGGCTCTCTCTTCGCATTTTTTATTGTTTCCTTTGCTGTGAGGAAGCTTTTTAGTTTGGTACCACCCCATTTATTGATTCTTTATTGTGCTTCTTGTGCATTAGGAGTTTTGTTGAGGAAGTTGATTCCTAAGGTGACACAATGGAGAGTTGGGCCTACATTTTCTTCCAGTAGATGCAGGGTCTTTGATCTAATGCCTAGTCTTTGATCCACTTTGGGTTGAGTTTTGTTGTATTGCAGTAATTAATATTTATTTTAACATAAACTTTATTTTTTATAAAATTTTAACAGGTATAAATTTTTATTTCAAAGCTTAATTCAGAAAATGATACTTATTTTAAGAGATCATCTGAAATACATAAAATATCTCTCTCCATCCTAATATAACAACAACCATCTATTTGCTAAATAAATATTTTCCTGAATGACATAAACTATTCAATCACTATAAGAGATACTCTCTTTGTGATAAAAAAATCAAGCTACCAATCTATTAGGGCAATGAATCACCATAATGATAAACAAATTACTGTCCTTGGTAAATTCAATAAACACCATTTAAAAGGAGGACTAAAGCCAAATAGAAATTACTAATAAAGATAAATCATGCTGTTAGCAATGTCCTTTGAAACTAAATATGTGCACTTTAATAGACATTTTCAGCCTTTTGCATTTTTAAGAAAGATATATAAGGCAACACTCAATACTCCAAGGAAAGACCATTAAGGAGTTTTATAAAGTATTATTTGACTCACCTAGCTTTACTGAAAATATTTGTCCTGGAGTATGTTATCATGCTTTAAAATGATCAGTACAATAAAACACATTGATCCATCAACACGTTTGTTCAGCAACTATAATGTGTTGGTACTGTCAAATTTAATGTTGTTCTAGATCTCAAGCCTGAAATATGCTCTTTTGTTCCAAACAAGATATTCTTTGTAATGGTTTAGGACATAGAAGCTCCTAGGTAGTTAATAAAGAGACTTTACTCTTCTTAAAATTTATCATTGAGGTGTTATATATAAAAGAACATATTTCAAAAGTTTACATCTTGGTAAATCTTCACCAAATATATAATGGTAGAATCAACAGCCAGATTAAGAAATAGAGCTTTACAAGCTTCCCCCAAACCTCCCATTTCCTTTTCCTAGTCATTCTGTCTTCATTGGTAAATATTATCCTGCTTCTAATTGCATAAAGTTCCATCTGATGCCATGCTTTATGTAATGGAACCACATACTATATATTCTTTTGTGACGTATTTTTTTCTAATATTATGTTTATGGGATTCATACACATTGCTGTGTGTAGTTGTAGTTCAATTTCATTGCTATTAGTATTCCATTGTGGGAATATATCTCCAATGTATTAATCTATTTCTCTTTTCTGGAATTGGAATGGTTTAAGTATGGGCCAAGTAGGGATTCTAGGAACATTATAATGCATGCATTTTGGTAAACATATGTGTATATAACTAGAAATGGAATTGCTGGGTCACGTATACTTATTAATTCGCAAGTAGATTTTCAAAATTGAAAAATCAAACAGTGGTACCATAAGACTGGGAAGCTATTGATATCTTCACCAGCAATTAACTAATAGCTCAAGAAAGGTGCTTATTGACATTTTAGGTGCTTTCAGTGATCTTATAATTTGGCACTCAGTTGTGATCTTTTATGGTTTTGGCAAATTTTACAGTTTTTCAAATCTTCATTACCCAAGCATTGGAATAAAACCACTTCTGATCCACATTCTAACAGGCACACATTACCAGAAAAAATAAGCTCAATTTCGTCTTGAATTCTCTGTTTGCATACCATTACTAAAGCTATTTTTAAATATTTAATTCCAAGTCTTTGTAATTTTTCCTTTAAAGAAATATTTCATTTTAACAATGATAGTCTTTAAACAACACTTTTTCTTCTGAGAGATATTGCAATATTTTAAATACTCTTACTCCTTTAAATGTGTAAAGACCACATCGTTTTCACTCTGGTTTCTTGCTTATAGAAAAAGAAATTATTTCCCACTATTTAAATCTGGAGTAAATAAGAACTGTATTGGAACTTCATTTAGCTGCTCTTTATTGACTCTGTTTGAAGATAACATTTTTCTTTTAATTTTAGGTTGAACTGATATATTTTGAACCATCCTGCTTCCAGATAAATTATTTTATTATACAAGTAATCAATTCCTCTAAAGTAGTCTTCAAAATATCTTAGTGGCAATGGTAAGATAGTCTCCTTAAGCTATCTGTATATGCAAATCTTATTTTTAAATAAAATTAACATCTCAGGCTTTTGAAAACAATTCTTACTAAAACTTAATAATATTTTTGAAAGCATACTTTCTCTTTATACCTAACTAAAGTGCTTAATGTGTTTAATCTGGCTTAGCCTTCAACCCAAAAAGAAAGGAAAGCTATAAGATAAATAATTTAACATTGTGGTACTTATTTAATAAAAGGGTAAAAAGGCATAATGAGGGTAAGTAACTTTCATAAGATCATAAGCTTTCAAATGAGCTCAGGTAGTGTAACAATGAAGTCCACCTACTTAACTCCCATGCCATGTCTCCCAGTCTCATGGCTATGTCTATATATTCAATAGACTTGTAATTTATCCACTGATCCCACATAGAACTCTCAAGAACATTTTGAGCATTTTGAGACTATGTACTTGCAGATGGGTTCAAAATGAAAATCAAACAATTTAGGTATCCATAATCCAAGAAAAAAGATCTGCAATTATGTAATGCATAGTGTTTGAAGGACAGAAAAAAGTGTCCAAGATTCAGGGATTCAGGGAGAGCAGGTATAAGAATGAGAGGAATTGGATCAAGGGGACCAATTAAGATAAGGTTCAAATCATAAGTAATTACAACTCAGAAAGGATGTTTGCTAACCAAATACAAAACACCTATATTTCCCACCCGATCCCTAAGAATTAATGCTGAGTAAATCTGTTGTAACATTGGTGGGAAATAATCACACACTGGTGGCATGTGTGGGCAGGAAGTCAATCCTACTTAGGAAAACATTTTCCTAATGCCAGGCTAGCATAGTAGCCCTGCAAAAATAAGTATAAACAAATCAAACACTAAATATCTTGAAATGGAAAAAAGGTGCAATTTTAGAGGTCAGATCCATTCCTGGTAAAATTCCCTTACTAAGCAGTTTTACATTTGGCAATATAAAATATTATTGGGAATCAAAATATTACAGTGATTTCATAAAGTTTTGGGGTACCTATCTATAAATTACCTAATTATTCTCCCCTACTGCCTTTTCCTACTCTCCTCTTTTTCAGTCATAAATCAGTAGGGAAGGATAAGAAAAATATTACGAAGATCAGAGACTGAACTTCTGGAGACGTCTATAATACTGTTAACCAAAATGCAGAATGGAAGAAGTCTAGGGTATGGAGATTAGATGTATCCACTGAAAAAACAAGAGTCTGTTTGGACAAGCTGAGAACTATGTCCAAGCTGTATAATGTTCTAAAGAAAATTGAATCATAATTCAGTGCTTCACAATTTCTTGTTTGGATAAAAAGGTATAACAACAACTTCTTCACAAGATGGTAAGAGATTTAAATAAGACATATGACAGTACCTGGTGTACTTTAGGCAAAGATGTTGACAAACTCAATCTCCTTTCTTTGAATAATTATACAGATTTTCATGTCTCTCTTAAAGCACAATTTACTTTCTATTCTGCATTATAGTTGCTTCTTTATGCATTTACTCTCCTGTGCTAGAGTTCAAGTCCATTTTGAACAGAACATATGATATATGCCTTATTTACAAGTATCTTAGTTGATATTTAGTAAATATATATTTTAATGGCTAAGTTTAATAATATAATAAGTTTATTGAAATATAATGGAGCACACAATAATCAGGTAGGTGTCAGTAATGGAGATATTCAAGGTAGAAAATATATGGCAGTTCAAACCAGTGGAGAAAGAGCCAGAAAACCACCATAACTGGTAGAAGGATCCAACAAGTGGATTGTATTTATAGGAACAAAGCAAGAGGTGAAGGAGTAAAATCAAATTATTGGGAGAGAATGGAAGGAAATATGTGAACATATACATAGTTTTTCATACTAATAAATTTTCTTTAGAGATAATGACTTTGGCTCTGGAGTCAGCAAATTCTAGGTTTGAATCTTCAGTTTGTAGAGGTTTAATTGTAAGCAAATTATCTATTCCTTACCTATTATACGTGGAGAATAATAATGCCCACTTATGGCTATAATGGAGAATTAAAGAAAGTAATTCATGCTAAAACACTTAGTACAGTGGCAGGAATATAATAAGTGCCCAACAAATATCAGTATTTATAATAATAATACTTACCATAATTATTTTCATTTTATAAATGAAATTATAGAATTTTAGGATTTTAAATATTTTCCAAAATGACATTAGCTAATAAGTGCTGGAACCAGGTATCAAGCCCAAGCTGAACAGCCAGCAAAGCCTACACTCTTTCTAACATACTGTGTTAGACTTAGTAAAAGCAAAGGATTTGGACAAACAAACAAAACAGAATAGTAATTCTTAGGACAGACCAGGCACATTACTAAACCTGGGAATGTTGTGTGTCCTCTTGAACTTCCTTGGCTTGACATAAGGATCAGTTTCATAGTTAGAGCCTCAACCATGAGGACTGAAAATTGATGTATTCATAGAGAGTCATTCTAGTCATTTCAGCTCTCCTTAAATGTTAGCAATGGTTCCTGGAAATATATTATTCCATTGGTCAGGAAAATATTAATTATTATAATTATTTATTGTTAGGAAGTATAACAGTATATCAATAAGAGCGTGGCCCTTGCGTTAATATATACAAGGTTTTAAATTCTGTTTTTTCCACTTACTAACTCAAACTTTGGGGTTCAACTTGTTCATCTGTAAAAAGGCAACATTGAAAATAGATACCTAATAAGATAGCTTTGAAAGCTAAACATAATAATGTATATAAGATACTTTCAGTAAATGTTAGCTATTGGGGGAACATTATTAGTGTGTACCCATAACTGGTTCTCTTCTCCTTTGACCCATAGGAGACTGATTTCCTATGAGTTGGGCATGGCCATGTAAGTAGCTCTAACCAAGGTAATGTAGATATAAGAATTTAGATTTATTATAAGCATTTAGATTTATCATCATATTGTTTCTTAGTATTGACTTGGTATCTGTAACTGTCCTGAGTATGTTTTGTGTTATGTATTGTGCTCTATTTATCTATTACAACATATTAAATGTAAATTAAACTAAGTGTAGCTTTAGTAAACAATGAGTATTTTTAAAAGTATTTCATCACCTTTATTCACTAAATTATGGGACATTAAAATTCCATCCTTTGGACAATTCAAGAGGTAAGAATTAAATAAGGTATGATTGTCTTCTAAAAGTATATAAAATGTACAATATGGCAAATTCATAAAGGGAGGAAATTTATTTGAAAATGTTGACTATACATAAGCCCAGGAATCTACTCTCAAGACACAGAATAAAATTAAATTATTTTTAAAGAAGTTATTGAAAGAAGCTATTGAAAACTTACAATGAGTGATGGATTATACAATGAAGAGTACAGAAAAGGCCCAAATGAACAAGCTTTACACTATTCTTTGTAAAACAGTGGTAAAAAGAAACAATGCAAGTGTGACTAAATTAGATTTTTAATTCCATCTAATATTATCAAATATCAGCATTATACTAGATACTGATATAGAGTGTCTGCATTGGTTAAAGAATACCATCAGCTTCAAGAAATAACTCCGAAAATCTCAGTTGCTTACCCAAAGTGTGTTTGTCTCTCATTCAGAGTTCAATATAAATGTTCAATATAAATGAACAGTATAAATGGTCAGGAGGTTCTCCTCCAAGTGGTAACTCACAATCATGTCTCCAACCACGTAGTGGCTGAGAATTAGGCTAGCTAATGAACAAGGAAAAGAGCATATGGCAAATGAAAAGGAAAACTTATGCATTCAGGCCTGGAAATATACTCAAATATATTGCCCAGAACTACTCAAATGGCTTCACCCAAATATAAGGATGTAGAAATGAAAATATGTAGTAATGTACAATTAATATGTGTGTACAAGAAATTTTATGCTATTAAATATTGGACTTAAACTGTGAAACATAAGATTGAAAGTTTTCTAGAAATACAGAATAATGTGATAATATAGAAAGAAGTGTGGGAAAATGTTAAGTGGAGTGAAGAATGAATATATAATGCCAATATATAAGACTTCAAAAAAGGCAAATAAAAATAGGAATGACAGGCAAGAAGCAATGAGAAACAAAACCAAAATCAGGAACTCATTGTTAAATATATGTATTTAGTATGAAATATTATGCCTATATAAACCTGGAACTAAAGCCCCAAATAATAGGATTCAAATTTTAAGTGAGAAGAAGACTGGACAATAATGAAAGCATGCTGAGGTTTTTGTCTCATTAGCTGAAGTTATAATTACAGATTTATTAAGAAATTATATGGGACTGCGGATATAGCTCAGTTTGTAGAGTCTGGAATATACAAGGACTGGCATGTACAAGGCCCTGGGTTCAATCCCTAGCACCAAAAAAAAATATATGAAATTAAATATTTGTTTTGGATATCTAACAATAACTTGCAGAATAATAAAAATAGAATATCAGAAAATTACAATAGAATAGACATTTGGAAATTTAAAAACAGGTGAAGAATATGAAACTTCAGTAATCCAACAAAAAACCAAAAAAGTAGAAAGAAGAAAAATAGCATACCACACAGAAAGAAATAATAGTAGTTGACATTATTAAATTCAATTCCTTGTATATGTCAAAGTTTCAAAATCTCCCCTTGAAAGACCATAATACTGGATTTAAAACAAATGGTGCATGTGATTCTGCAGTCTGTGTATGGGGTGAAGGTGGGAGTTCATAACCCACTTGAATCAAAGTGTGGAATATGATATGTCAAGAAATTTGTAATATTTTGAACAACCCACAATAAAAAATTAAAAAAATAAATAAATAAAATAAAACAAATGGTGCTTGGGTGTGGTGGCACATGCTTGTAATTCCAGTGGCTTGGGAGCCTGCAGCAGGAGGTTCGCAAGTTCAAATTCAGCCTCAGGAACTTAGCAAGGCCCAAAGCAAGTTAATGACACATTCTCAAAATAAATAAAACAAGGTGGGGATGTGGCTGAGTTTTTAAGTACCCCTAGCTTCAATCCCTGGTACTAAAGCAAAAATAATAACAAATAAATGGTGGCCTTTTAAAAAAATAGTGTATATATAAGTGAGATCATGCAATCATTTTCTTTTTGTGTCTGGCTTATCTCACTTAGGTTGATGCCCTCCAGTTCCATTCATGCTGTGACAAATGGCAGAATCTCCATTTTTAAAAAATGCTGAAGAATATCTTATATATAACATAATATATATGTAATATATGTAATATTCCTATATGTAACAATATAATATCATATATACACACACATATATATGTATATTTATATGTGAGAGTGTATATATATATATATATATATATATATATATATATATATATATATATAAAATTAATCCATTAACCATCCATGGATACTTACGTTGTTTCCACAGATTTACTATTGCTACACAGAAAAAGATAAATCTTATGATTTAGATGTGGTATTCTGCAAAAGCTCAAGTTCATGTGTGAGACAGTACAAGGAGGTTTGGAGGAAAAATTATGTGGACATAGAGTTAACCTAATCAGTGAATTAATCCCTGATGGGATTAACCAAACTGTAACTAGAAGCAGATGGGGTGTGGGCAGGGGGAAGTGGCTCATTGGAGGTGTGGCTACAGTGGATATATTTTGTATCTGGAGAGTGGAGTCCTCTCTGCTTTCTGATCACCATGTGAACTGCTTCTCTTTGTCACACTCTTCTGCCATGATATCCTGCCACACCTCGAACTCCAAGGAATGGAAACTGCTGTCTGTGGATTGAGACCTTTGAAACTAGGAGCCCCAAGTAAACTTTTCCTTCTCTACAACTGTTCTGGTCAGATCCTTTAGTCATAGCAGAAAAAAAAAAAAAAAAAAAACCCTGACAAAAATAGTAAGTGAGATGCTATATATACTAATTTGCTTCACTATAGTAAACGTTTTACTATTTATATTTATCCTGTAACATGGTTTTTAAGGACCCAACTCTGGGCTTTGTGCATGCTAGGCAAGCACTCTTCCACTGAGCTAAATCCACAACCTTTATAGCATGTTGTATACTTTAAACATACATGTCAAAGTTAGTTTAAAAATAAAAAATAGGGTGGAAACAACTTTGGAAATCTTAAAATAATGGAATATAAAAACTATATAGCAAACTAAAAAGTTTCTTCTCAGCAAAATAAACAATCTGTGAGGTGAACAGAGAGCCTACATCCTGGGAGCAAATTTTTACCCCTCACACATCAGATAGAGCATAAATCTCTAGGGTATATAAAGAACTCAAAAAGCTAAGCACCAAAGAAATAAATAACCCAATCAACAAATGGGCCAAGGACCTGAACAGATACTTCTCCCAAGAGGATATACAACCAAACAACAAATATATGAAAAGATGTTCATCATCTCTAGCAATTAGAGAAATGCAAATCAAAACTACTATAATATATCATCTCACTCCAGTCAGAATGGAAGCTATTATTGAAGACAAACAACAATAAGTGTTGGCGAGGATGGGGGGAAAAAGGCACACTCATACATTGTTGGTGGGACTGCAAATTGGTGCAGCCAATATGGAAAGCATTATGGAGATTCCTTGGAAAACTGGGAATGGTCCATCATTTGATCCAGCTATCCCTTTCCTTGGTCTATACCCAGACTTAAAAATAGCAGCCACATCAATGTTTATAGCAGCACAATTCACAATAGCTAAACTGAGGAGCCAACCTAGATGGCCTTCAGTGGATGAAATGGATTTTAAAAATGTAGCATATATACATAATGGAATTTTACTCAGCAATAAAAGAGAATAAAATCATGGCATTTTCTGGTAAATGGTTGGCATTGGAGAAAATAATGCAAAGTGAAGTTAGCCAATCCCCAAAAAACAAATGCTGAATGTTTTCTCTGATATAAGGAGGCTGACTCATAGTGGGGTAGGGAGGGGGAGCATGGGAGGAATAGGTGAATCCTAGATAGGACAGAGGGGTGGGAGAGAAAGGGAAGGAACAGGGGATTAGCAAGGATTGTGGAATGTAATAGACATCATTATCCAAAGTACATGAATGAAGACATGAATTGGGGTCAACATACTTTATATACAACCAGAGATATGAATAATTGTGCTGTATATGTGTAATAAGAATTGTAATGCATTCTGCTGTCATTTATTTTTTTAAAAAATCAATAAAATATATATATCAAAATAATAAAATTTAAAAGTGATTTATTATTAAGCAAAAGAGAAAAAGAATCAAAATAACAGGATGTATCATTTTATATTAACAAAAGAGCAGTTTACCTAGAAAATAAAACAACCATATATTGTTATTCACTAAGAAAAATCATTTTTAAATGTGTAAAGCATAATCTTATAAAACTGAATGGACAACTTAGTAAATTCATAATATTTATGGAAGATATAAATATTACTATCAGATATTGTTAGGTCAGTAGCACAAAAAAAGAAAGTTTAAGAACTTGAATTGTGACATCAATAAGCTCGACTATTCCCATGATCACAGAATTCTGCAAATCAAATCCCATTTACTCTTCCTAAATATATATGTATATTAATTTAAAAGGGGGTTAAATAGACTATAAAAGAACTCAGCAGTCTAGAGAAATAACTATCACATAGTAAAAATAAATAATCACAATGGTGGTCCAAAGCAATATGTCTAGAAATGTAATAACACATTTCTAAATTATGGAAATTAAAAAAGGATTTAGAATTAAGTGACTATCAAAACATGGTATATCCAAAACATTCAGATGTAGCAAGTGATGCTCAGAACTTCATATCCTTAAATATGAATATTAGAAAAAAATTGTAAAGAGAGTGAAGATTATTTGAGCTATTAATTCTAAAACTCAGAAAAATATCCAAAAAATAAATAAAATATGAGAATAAATTAATAAAGAGAAAAAGCAGATATTAATAGAAAATTTTTTCAAAATATTACCCAAAAAACTATATCTGAATATTCAGAAAGATTAATAAATATATCAGGCACTTAAAGCCACTTTTCACAAATTCTAGTCCCCATTTTAACTCTAGATATCACTATAAAACTCAGCTTTATTCAGGTATCAACGGTATTGCAAACTTTACTTCTTGCTTTCTACATAGGGTGTTTTTAATTCCTTGGCATAGGGAATCTACAGTAATGAATTCTGCTCTTATTATGGCCAGCCTGTATGCACAAGTTTGACAACATGTCAATGGATTGGAGTTAGACCAATGGGGGATTAGAGATAGTGGACACATGTTCCCCTCTTCCTTGCCTTGGATACACAATTCAGAAACACATTTCACATTATACTACAGAGGGTCATGGAAGGTCAAACCTAGTCACACACAGTTGTGATTTACCCCCAGAAGATTCTCTTTGATTTGTTTTACATAGACCTTGTTTTACTTTTCATAGTCTCCCCCATTATTGTTTCCTAGGATCATTTTCCAAAATAAAACTATACATATATTTTCTCTACTTTCTGAGGTTAGGATTGGGGAGGGCTTAGGATAAGACAGTAAATATCACAAAAAAAATAGAAAGAAGCTAAGTTGAATGATAAAATTTAAATGATAAAATATTTAATATAAAGGCTGGAGATGTGTCGCACTGGTTAAGTGCCACTGGGTTCAATCCCCAGTACCAAAAATATATATATCAGGCATATATATATATATATATATATATATATATATATATATATATATATATATATATTCGATTGTACATGGAAAAAGTAGGGTTATAATTAGGGTAGGCTGCTGGTCTATATATAAAGAGCCAGAGGATTCCCTATCTCTATATCAAGAACTAAGGAACTAAGGTTATATTAATATTACAGCTGGCAGGAATGCTGAGACTGATATGAAGAGCAAAAGAAAAAGGGACTATGGTGTCAAAACAAATAGGAGTACCTGGCTGAAAATGTAGATTGGGAAGTAGGAGTCTTCATGTTAAGAAACCAGAAATTCTGGGTTCTTTATGTATAGATGATGAGAAAGAGGTTGGAACAGGGTTAGGGTTAGGGAAATATATATATATATATATATATATATATATATATATATATATATATATATATATATAGACACACACACACACACACACACATACATATATATAATATATATGCATATATACATCCAGGCATATATATACATATATAGGTACTGGGGATTGAACTCAGTGGCATATATATATATATATATATATATATATATATATATATATATATATATACACACACACACACATATAGAGAGAGTCAGCCAAAATCACAAAAGGAATTAGCTGCAAGAGGCTTTTAAATACATGTTAAAAACATAATTTATTCATTAAAAAAGAAAGATTAATGGATGTAATAATAAGTCAATTTTATTTTGTGCCTCAGTAATCCTTTAAATATATTCCAAAGGGTAACTTGTTCTTTTACCCTTCAGTAAAAACTCAGGCAGAGCAGGAAATCGATTCCAAAGTTCCTTTCAATCTCACGCACAAACATATAACATATACACAAATGTCTCAATTCTGAAAACAGAATATTAGGCCCTTGAAATAATCAAAACTGAATTATATTTAAAGTTAAATCTTCTCCTCTTCTCAAACTGGATTTTGCCAGTGTGAAGTGAGGAAGAGTAAGTAAAGACAGAAAAACAAAAAGTGATGTAATTGCTTTTACTGTCATAGGATGCCCCGCACTCTCTGGGCCTAGAAAATACTTTATGTCAATTCTTTCTCTTGTAGGTATTTTTAATATATTCTTCCAAAGTTTCCATTAAGAATATTCACTTGTACTTCTCATGACATAGGGAACGCCCTTTGAGGCAGCCCATTCTGTACAGACTCTATTTTTGTCCTATGGCCCTTCAAGTTGTCCTTTGGACAAGATAAAAAAGGATATCAGTCAAATCTGTCTCCTCAGCTGACTCACAAATATCTCAATTATATCTTTTGAAAGTACCCACCAAATTCCATGCAGCCACCTCTTTTCCAAACCCCAACACCAAGCCTCTCAGATATAGATTTCTCAGCTATGTGTCAGATGGCTGCCCACTCTGTCTCTACAAAGCGGGGGACTTTTTTGTTTTGTTTTGTTTCTGTCAAATGTCAAATGTCTTCTCACCTGTGGTGAAATAAGACAGAACCCCTCATATTTTCTCCTCAGTGGCATGAGTTCACAACATGCTAGCAATTCACCCCCAAGTAATCTGAAATACCAACCTTTTCTCAATCACTATTTAAGACAAGGTCAAAATTAAGCCATAAATTGTTGGAGGCCAGAAATAAAGCCTTTAATTTTTACTTCATATTGACTGTAAATTATTAAAATAGACTTTTTATGTTATATACAACATATAGAATTTGGTTGTAACAGTACCCTATTTGTTAGAACAAAATTAAGAATGAAACTAGTCCAGTTTTTTTTCAGCTAAATGACTTCAACAAAACAATTATTATGTCCTAAGAAATCTACTCAGTTTTGACTTTAGCTGACTATCTTTTAAAGGGAATCACAGTGTAATAACTATGTGAGGATTTTATCCTTATATTCAACATACCCTGTGAATTCTTTCTTATTCAAGTCAGTTCATTTCTGAAGAGCTTTTGCAGTTGCTTTAAGTTGTGATTTCAGTTTATCTTTGTAATTTTTGACAACCAGGGAAATACCAACAGGAAAGACCAATGTTAAAGGCAAAGAAGGATTTGATGGGTGGGGAGCAGCCTAATATGTATCTTTTTTGAGTACTTGCAAATGTTTTGCTGTTGCACCTTTTCATTAAAAAAAATGATCAAAGAACACTTCATGATGAACACTCATATGACCAAGGCTCTCTATACTCATTGTGGGAACATTTATATGTTTGTAAAGACATAGAATAGCATCTGGAAGGACACCAACCAATCACACATCTGTAGACACTAATGGGATCAATTCTGGGTCAGTTTTGATTAATCTGTCTCTTTATTTATGGGTATTATTTTCTTCATTCTTTGCACACCTGATAAATTTTGATTGGATTTCTGATGTGAATTTTATATCATTTGGTGTATGACCTGGCTCCTGGCTGACCTGATTTGCCCACTGCCTGCATAAGAAGTAGGCAAAAGGTGGAAGAAGTAAAAACTGAAATTTATGTAGTTTGATTAAACTAGGAAGCAGCTACACTGTTTCTCCCCAAGGGTCCCCTAGAAAAAGTTACAATTTGTAGAAACAAAAGCCAGGTGAGATATATATATATATATATATATATATATATATATATATATATATATATATATATATATATATATATACATATATATACATACATACATACACACACACACACACACACACACACACATACATACATACAACATGGATTTAGTTGGCCTGAAGAGGGGGCAAAATGGGGGGAAAAAAGACAGGAATTGCACACATATAGTAGATTTAGTTAACCTGTTCTAGACAGGTGGGTCGGAAGGAGGCAGTCTCCCTTTACAGCCTTCTTGGCTTCCATCAGGCCATGGGGTGGCAGCCTCTCAGCTTCCACTCACAGCATGAGGAAGTTGTTTTAATTTTAGAATGGCCCCAAATTCAGTCTGTTTCAGCTGTTAGATATTTTTTGTATCCCTAAAATATTATTGAGCTTTATTCTGAGATGCCATTAAGTTATTGGAAGTAGTTTGATCTTTTTGAATCATTCTTTTAAAATTCACTAGAAACCAACATAGCAGTGGTCTAGGGTTTAGTATTCCTTGCTACCAAGGCAAGACTTTTCTGTGTACTCTACTTAATGTCTCATCAATCATAAAGCTTTCCAATCTGATTGGTGGAAATAGGCACTATTCATACTTGTATGTATTCTGGGTAGTTTTACCTTTGCTTTTTTCAAGTTTTTCTTTCCCCTGCCTTGGGTGGCATCCTCACATGCATGTGCTGATCAGAACTCAGCTGAATATTTGAATAGAATTCTTTGCATACTTTTTGGAGTAAACTGAATTTTTTCCTCTTTGGTGCTCCGTCCTGCAATCTGTAGTCACTTTAGTCTCTCAGGATTCTCAGCTTTCTCCTCAAATTAGTGAGTCCAATGGACTCTGTCTCTTTATCTGCGCCCATATGCCCACTTTAGCACTATTGAATGGAAACCCTAAGAAGGAAGTAAGCTGGGTCTATCATATGGTCTTTTATCTGTCAGAGATCTCTGTTCTTCATCACCTGATGTTCAGAGTTTATTTATATTTTTTCTAATTATTGTTCTTCTTTCAAGCAGGAAGGTAAATCCTGTCACTGACATTCCTTCTTACCTAGAAATGAAGTTACTCTATATTTTTAACCCCTTACGTTCCCAAGTTTTCAATTCCATAAAAGATGATGGTACCTAATGAATTAAGAGAGAAGGAAAACACACACACACACACACACACACACACACACACTTGAATGGGGGTATATAGATGTCTGTGTTCTGTGTGTGTGTATGTGACAAATCCGGGTTTCATGTTTTTCTTTATCTCAGAGACTGTCAGACCTTTTCCAATGCAGCTACTAAAGCTGCTTAAATTGACTGCTAATGATTCTACTGTAGCTGTTACCAACTTTTGTGCCCATTTTTCTCTCTGTGAAATTGATAACTGTTTTATGAAGCTCCCAAGAGAATCTGAAACACTCTAAGAGTTTGAAACAAGCTTCTCTGGGATGTACTAGAGGAGAATCCCAAGGCACCACCAAGCATTACACAAAAATGCCCTGACTTTTATCCCTCCAGAGACTATAGGTGACTCTCCTACATGTGTGGAAACTTTTCTCCTACACTATGCTTAAGACTTCCCAGAGTCCTTGAATTCTAGCATTGATATCAAATAATTGGCCTAGAGATTGCATTGTCACAGTAAACATTTTACTACCCCCTTTCCACATTTCTTCAGGTAGGTTTCTTACTGTGTTTAATTAATTTGTATATTTTAAATACCCTTTGTTCATTTTAAACTGCAGGTTATTTCCAAAATCTGAGATCTTTTCTTGATGAATGATATAAAATAAGATTTTCCCATTTGAAAGGGAGATTATAACACTAGTGAAAATTTAAAAGCCTGTTATGATCAAAATACTTGCTCTCTAAGACTAAAGGAACAAATTTAAAGCTTCCCATATGACATTTATCAACTTACCTTTTGATATGGTTTTAATGTGAGGTGTCCCCCAAAAGCTCATGTGTGAGACAATGCAAGAAGGTTCAGAGGAGGGGCTGGGGTTGTGGCTCAGTGATAGAGTACTTGTCTAGCATGTGTGAGACCCTGGGTTCAATCCTTAGCACCATATAAAAATAAATAAATAAATAAAGGTAATATGTCCATCTAGAACTAAAAAAAATATTAAAAAAGAAGGTTCAGAGGAGAAATGATTGGGTTGTGAGAGTCTCAACACAATCAGTAAATTAATTCCTGATGGGATTAACTGGGTAGTGACTGGTGGCAGGTGAGGTGCAGCTGGAGGTAGTGGTTAATTGGGGGCGTGGCTATAGGGTATATATTTTGTATCTGGAGTGTGAAGTCTCTCTCTTCTCTGCTTTTTGATCACCATGATGTGAGCTGCTTCCCTCTGCTACCCTCTCCTCCCATGATGTTTTGCCTCACCTTAAGCCCTGAGGAACGGAGCTGGCCTTCTATGGACTAAGACCTCTGAAATTGTGAGCCCTCAAACTATTCCTCATTACAGTTGTTCTGTTCAGGTTCTTTAGTTCTGGTCAGATCCTTTAGTCACAGCAGCAAAAAAAGCTAAGACACCTTTAATAATGAACATTAATAATTAGAGGCTTTTTATCTGCTCTTGTTTGTTCCTTCTCTGCTTTGATTCCTTTTGATCTTTGAGTCCTTTTAACTTTCTTTTGCACTTCAGAAAGGTTTACTTCACTTGTATCATCATGACCCCTTTAGCCTTGAAGTTTATTTACCCACCTCTGGAGTATCTTTGAATCTACTTAGTATCTTTATAGAAAAGTGATAGTAACAGTTGAAGATTTATATTATTTGGCTTTACATTTTTCTAATTCATTAATAATTGCCTAGTGGGCCCATAAAACTGAAAGCTGAGAAACTGAACAGTACATTCTTATTTGTTTTGTCCATAGAGAAACAAGTGTACTTTAAGATTTAATCCTAGAATCCTTTAAGAAACTGGCCCACATGTCATTGACTTCCAACTGACAAGTCAATCTTTCAGTTTAGGAGGATAATACACCATCTTTCATAAAAAAAATCTTTTTCACTTTTGGGTTAAAAATATTATCATTGAATATTAACTTAAAGTGCACTTAATATCAGATGTTACAGATCAGACAAGAAGTCATTCATCACAGATTTACATTATATAAGCATTTAGATGGTATAAGTCACTGTATGTGTGGTCTTGGGGAACTGGGGGGTGAGAGAGAAAGAGACTAGTTACATGGAGAATATAATGATTATAAGATGAAGCCTTTCTGTTTTAAAGGCTAGATGGATCAATGGATAGATGGCATTGGAAAAGAGCATAAATTATCTCAGTACAGAGGCAGTACAAAGAAAAGTTTGTATAGATTTACATTAAGCCAGAAATGCAGCAGTTTTTACTGCAATCTTTATTATTGATTGAAGTGGTAGTGTCTCACTTTTGTGAGGCTGAAATAAAGGAGGTAAGTGGCCAGGAACCAGAACTAAGAACCAGTGAATTTATTAACAGTTATGAATGATTACAAAACATGTAAATATATTAAATATACAACTGGCTGTAAATATATTGAAGACTTCTTTAAAATCTGACAAGGTGTCAAAATATGTTTGAAATTGGGGAAAAGAGGAATCAAAGAAGAGTCTAAAATCATATATTTGAATCCAGTAAAGGAAAGAAGAATGATAAGGAGCCATCTTGTGGGAAACATGGAAAATTCAATACCTCACAGAATTTGGTAAAACTCTGGGGAAAAGAACAACATCCTTTCATGAAGATATTTAAATAACAGATATCCCTTCACCTGAATTAGTTTGCGAGCAACACTACCTGGAGCTAAGAAAAAAATGTACGTACTGAAAAATACTTTACACTATTTTAAATCATAAAAGCCTAATCCATAACTCAGAGATCTGAGGTGGAAAATTTGGGTTTATTTTTTGTTGTTGTTCAATAAAAACTTCCTAAGGGGCTGAAGGTGTGCCTCAGTGATAGAGCACTTGCCTGGCATGTGTGAGGCCCTGGGTTCAATCCTCAGTACCATAAATAAATAAATAAATAAATAGTCCATTTACAACCAAAAATATTTTTTTTTAAAAAACTTCCTAAGTGTTTAAAAGGTCTTAAGATAGCCAATGTGTATAGTAGTGAATGGAAAGGGAGAACCAGTGTGTTTAGTAGTGGACTTAAAGGCTCATGCGTTAAGAAACTTCCCTTTCTCAGTATAGTGCTATATAAGTAGTTGGCACTGCTGGAACACCATCCCTAGGCATTGTCCTCTCAGTTTTCATAAAGATTATAAAGAAGTGTGGGACCCATCCATTTCTACTCTTGTACACACTCTCCCAAATGACAAGAGTACATTATTCTAAAGAGTATACCCACACTGGACACAGTGGTGTGAGCCTGTAGTCCCAGATACTTGAGAGACTGAAGCAGAATGATCTTTTGAGCCCAGGAGTTGGAGGACAGACTTGGCAACATAGTGAAATATATAACCCTAACCCTAAAAATATACAAAGAATGTACCCAAATGTAGTCAGAATCTATGACAGCATTGGTGTAATTAGTTCACAAGGTCATTAAACATACCTTGGAATCATTAGAAACTAAACATGAAATTTAGTGAGATACAGAAAAAGACACCAAGTCAAAATCTTTAAAATGAAAATAGCTATAGATTGTAATTCATGACCTTGATATGGTCTATTTCTTAAATACCTATTTAACCTTACAAGTTTAATTTTTACAAAAAAAGATGATGACTTAAAAACAGAGCAATAGTATATAAAGATTGTAAAATAGAATATAATCCCAATATGTGTATGTGTATGTCTGTATATGTTTAGGTTAGAATGTAGACATGAGCTTATAAAGCTTATTTTAAGATACTGATCTTAATCGTGTAAATTTGAGGATGTAAATTGTTTTTCATATACTTTTAAATTACTCTGGATATTCTTACAAAAAGAATCATGTAATCAAAAGGAATTCCTACCTTTTTACTAAAATATTTTTGTGCTTCTATCTTATTTTTCTGATATTGTTTTTTTGTTGAATTTGTTGTTGTATCCTAGTAAAATGTTATAAGTATGTGACCAATTATCACCATTATACCAATATTTGTTTCACAACTGGGAAGTAAGTATAATAAGAAAGAATGCCATAATAAAGAGATTAAATAAGATCATATAAAAAACCTGATATAAGTTGTCACCATAAATGAAATATGCATTGGATGCATCCAAATCACCATGATTGAAAAGGTAATAAATACTAAAAGTTTTTAAAATTTATGGCATATATTCAGTAATGTATAAGCTATATAACGTAAAATTACCTTTTCAATACAAAATTGAGGAAAATTTCTCTTTATCAATGTCATCTTTCTTCTTTGCATTGTCATAAATTGGAAAATTTGAAAGAAAGCACTTTTCCCCCTTAGAGGCCACACTTTTAAGTGGCATCAGCTACTTAATTTGTAATTAAATATTCATAGAATTAATATCAGAGAAGTCCAATAATGTTGATAATCACAAAATGCAGAAGGATATAGTAATTACCAAGATACATACACCTACATACCATTATACATTCTACCAAAAACAACTATCAATAATCATGGTAGTTTTCCCAGTAAGATGGTGGGTGATTCAGCACATATTAGCACTCCTTCCATAAAGTATTATGGTTCTGATTGCCTAGTTCTTATTTTATGTATCAGTCTTCATTCCCTGTGTTTCCTTTCTTGCATAGGGAAAGCACATTTCTCCCAGCAAGTTCTAAAAAGTAACTATGTTAAATCACCAAGGGAATTAATTAAATATGCTCTGCATCTTGCTCTCAATTCTTTCATTTTCTGCTTCCATTAGACAGTTCAGAAATCGCTTTAAAAGCAGTTACAGTCTTACAGCAGATAATTTCTAGCGGGCTAACTGTTGTTCAAAACAATATTAATAACTAATTTTAATTTAGTTAAGTTCGATCTGCCAAACACTTTGGTAACTGTTTAACACCTTTTATTAACCACATTTTAAGAAGAAACAATGGTTTATTAGAAATACTGAGCACTTTGGTCAAATTTATGTATATAATAAATAGTGAATCTGGAATTCTACCCTCCAAGTGGTTTACTCAAGAAAAAAAGTACTTAATTATTCTTTTACCACTTGATATCCAAATAAAACTACAGATACACTGGTTGTGAATCAATTTATGATAGCATGAGGCTACACAGG
The DNA here is from genome assembly GCF_021218885.2 of Marmota monax. Classification (NCBI taxonomy): domain Eukaryota; kingdom Metazoa; phylum Chordata; class Mammalia; order Rodentia; family Sciuridae; genus Marmota; species Marmota monax. The sequence continues at coordinate 7,558,174 of NW_026694772.1, forward strand.
ATGTATTAGGGATGACTCAGAAAATTCTAGAACCATAGATAATACACCTAGCATGGGGCTCATTGGGCACATGACAATGACATTTAGTTCCAATCTCAATCTTGAGTTTAATATAAGTCTCTTTCAAATCAGGCAGTGGAATAGTTTTAGCTCACTTCAGACCTTTATATCAGTGATGTCTAAAGATGTAGAATATCTATTACTGATATAAGTTCAAGACTTTCATTACTCATATGCTTGTTTTTGGAAAATTTCACCAATGACTTATTCAAATGTTTTGTAACAATTTTATTGAAGTATAACAAGACAAGAACTGTACATATTTAATGTGTACAATCTGTTGAATTTGTATATATGCAAACACTCATGATACCATCATTGAAAATAAGGTAATAGGCATATCCAAAACCTCCTAGAGTTTCCTTTTGTTCTTTATTTTTATGATAAGAATACTTAACACAAGTTATACCCTCTTAAATTTTAAAATGCACAATACCATGTTGTTAATTAAAGGCACTACATTACAGAGCATATCTCTAAAACTTATTTATCTAGCTCAACTAAACTTTGTACTCATTGAACAGCAACCCATCATTTCCCTTACTCTGCTATCCCCTGGCAATCACTATTGCATTATCCACTTTTATGAGTTTGACTATAAGAAATATTTTATATAAATAGAATCATGCAGTATTTGTCCTTCTGCAAATTGCTTATTTCACATTGTATAATGACCTCCACATTTAACCATGTTGACACAAGTGGTAGGATTTTCTTCTTTTAATACAGTATATTCTACTATATATGTATATAACATTTCATTTATCCACTCATATGTTGATGGAAACTTAGGTAATCAACCACAGTTAGGTAATCACCACAGTTGTCATTATTGTAATGCTGCAATGAACATGAGGGTGCGGATATCCTTTTGACTACTGATTTCAATTCTTTGGATATATACCCAGAAGTGGAGTTGCTAGATCATATAGTATTTCTATTTTATGTTGTTTGAGGAGCTTCCATGCAATTCTCCATAATGGCTGGCCTAAGTTCCATTCCCAGTAACAGTGTCCAAGATTTCCCCTTTTCCACATCCTTACCTTGCCAACACCTTTTATGTTTTTTATACTATCATTCTAACAGGTATGAGGGGCTATCTCATTGTATTTTTTATTTTAATTTCCCTGATAATGATGTTGATGACATTTTCATATAGCTGGTGGTTATCTGTCTTCTTAAAAGTAATGTCTGGTCAGTTCTTTAGCTCATTTTTAATTGAGTTGTTACTACTGATCTGTAGAACTTCCTTATATATATTGAAAATGAACCCATATCAGATGTATGGTTTGAAAATATTTTCTCCCATTCCATAGGTTTCTTTTTTCAGTCTGTTAATTATACCTTTTGCTGTAACATACAATTTGATGTAGTAATACTGGTCTATTTTTCTTCTATTGTCTATCTAAGTTTTGTCTAATGCAAGAAATCATTGTGGATACCAATATCAAAAACATTTTCTTTTCAGAGTTTTATTTTTTCAGGCATTACATTCAAGTTTTTAGTCCATTTTGAATAAGATTGGTGTATGGTATAACATAGGGGTCCAGTTACATTCTCAACCATGTGCTTTAGTCAGCTTTTTGTCACTGTGACAAAATATCTGAATAAACAATTTAGAGGAGGAAAGATTTACTTTGGCTCATGATTTCAATCCAAGACTGGCTTATTCCATTGTTTTAGGTCTCAGATGAGGCAGAATATCATGGCAGAAGAACATGGCAGAACAAAGCTCCTCAGCTAATTTATGGTGGCCAGGAAGCAGAGAACTAGAAAGCAAGGAATGGGCAGGGAACATGATAAACCCTTCCAAGGTACACCCCCAGTGACTTACTTCCTCCAACTAATACATACCTCCTACAGTTTCCACCCTTTCACAATAATGTTATTAAATTATAAATAACTCAATGAATTGATTTATCAATGAGGTCAGAGCCCTCACAATCCAATAATTTCCCCAAATCCCCACCTCTCAACATTGCTGAACAAGCTTTCAAAACTCAAGTGTAGAAGATGCTACTTATCCAAACCATAATAATGAGGATCCACAGATTTCCCAGCACCATTTATTAAGGACTGTCCTTTATTATGTTTTCTTAGACTGTTGACACAGATCAGCTGACAGTATAGTTGAGGATTTACTTATGTTCCATTAGTCTGTTTCTCCATCTTTATGCCAGTACCATACTGTTTCAACTATTTGGCTTATAATGTTTTTTGGAATCAGGAAATATGATGCCTCTGGCTTTGTCCTTTTTTCTCAAGATCACTTTGTCTATTCTGGGTCATCTGTTGTTCTATATGAATTTTAGGATTTTTTCCACTTCTATAAAAATGCCATTGGGAAACTGATGTGGATAATATTGAATTTGTAGGTTTCTTTATATAGTATGAATATTTTTAGTATTCAGTCATCCAAACCATGAACACAGGGAGCCTTACCATTTATTTGTTCTTCTTTAATTTCTTTCATCAATTTTTGTAGTTTTTAGTGTATGCTTTCATCCTAAGTGTATTTCTGAATATCTTACTCTTCATGACGTTTCTATAAATAGAATTATTTTCTCAATTTTCCTTTCATATGATTCATTTTCAATATATTGGAATCCAACTGATTTTTGTACACTGTTTTGTATATTGCAATTTAAATGAATTAGTTCAAACAATTTTTTGTGGTGTCTACTTTTTGAAATATCTATAATCTATTGGCTAATTTTTGAAAAATGAAAAGATTAATTTTTTACATTATAATAAAATCCTTTTGATTTTTGTCAGATTATGTTCTTTGCAGGATTGTCAATAAAATAGAATTCCATATGTTCCAGTTACTTTTGTGAAGATGTTAGGATATGGAAGAAATCTCTCAGTCAGTTGTTTTCTACTTCTGAACTTTCACCTGAATAAATGGAGCTGTTTTAGTCATCAATATTGCCATCATCCGATACCAGGTAGCAAGCAGGTGTGACTAGTCAAAGTAGATTTAATTGCACACTTAAGGAAAAATATTATTCATAGCACAAAATGTCAGTTAATACAGATATATTTTCCATTCTATACAGTGGAATTATGTTATGTTAGAAAACTTTCTTACAATTGAGAAACTTTGAAAGCTCTGAAAACCTTCTTACTTCACATCCTTCACAGAATATAAATGGAATATAGATGTCAGTGAGAAGACTCAATTTTATTTTTCTGCAGGTTTATCATTGTAGACTTGTTAAAAGTCCATTGTCAATACTAGAAAGTTTTTTTACTATTCAAGTCACTTGTGAGGTATTCCAAAGAGGAACTTTACTCATGGTTTCTGTATTGCTAAAACTTAATCACTTTATCTTCTACCGGGACCTGATACGGCACAAAGTAAATAATGCTTTACTCAACAATGGGGGTGGGGGGGGGAAGTAATGAAAAGGTTAAGGAGGGGAAAGAAAAAGAACAGGACCCCACAGAGAAAAAACAGAGTTGCATTTCTTACATTTAGTCCTGATATATCATGAAAACTAATGATATAACTCCTACAAACTGCATGCAAATCAGAACATTAATCTCTACCAAAATGGTTTATGTTATAGGAACCCACAAACAGATTTCCTTCAACTGCAGTAAATCAAACATGGTGGGTAGTTTCCGTTTGACTGATGAGTACACATGTCAATGGCAGGAGGGCAGTGACATATGGAAGAGCAATAAATATTTTTCTGACACTTCAGCAGCCCTTGTTCAATGACACTAAAGGAAGATAGAAGACTTCAGGAGAAAATGCAAGCCTGTCTCTATTAGCTGCCATCCCATTGCCGAGGCAGCAACTTGAAGGTGATTTGGTGTTCTGTGGCACATAGCTTGCACATTTAGTCTTAAACAAATGAGCAGTCTGAAAGAAAAGAATCAATGGTTCTTTCAGATGAGTGTTTGCATTTTCCTTCCAATTATGGCATTCTCCCAATAACTTAGATTTCTTTTAATGACAATGATATTGCACATCTTTAAATTCTATAATATAGTGTCTAGGCAAATGTTAAAGCTTTTGTTCTTTGTCCCCCTCAACAATATTGTTTCTGTGCTTTCTGTCTGCATAATTATCAATTTCTTTTATATATATTTAGTTGTAGTTGGACACAATACCTTCATTTAATTTATTTATTGTTATGTGGTGCTGAAGATCGAACTCAGCACCTCACACATGCCAGGTGAGTGCTCTACCACTGAGCCACAACTCCAGCTCCATAAGTCTCCATTTCTAATGGGAAAAATTACAGGCAAATGTGTTAAAATCTTTTACACATTACATGTTATATCATTCTCAATGTCCAAGAGATTTTGAGGTATTTAGTTCCCAAAAACTTTCATTGATTTTTCACTTAACATTTCCCTAAACCCCCTCAACTGTTATGATTTTGGCACACACCAAGTATGGTTATTAATTAATAACTATGATTGCATCTAATAGGAAAAATTCAAAACTATTAAAACATAATTGTGGGTCACTTCCATTTTTATTTGTATGTCTTCCAATTCCTTTTGAACACTTACACCATGTACCAAAGGACACCATAAATCTCAAGTGCTGAGTTGATTCAACTCATAGGTGATGAAGGACAAGGTTCAAAATGGACCTCTGCTAACTCTGGTGCCAAGATCCTGGTAGACTGGGGTATAAATAACTCACATGATTCAGTGAGATTCGTGGGTCAGACTGAAAAGGCAGAGCCCTGGATCTGTACAGAAGAAATACCCAAACAGATATCTGGCTATATTCAGGGCTGCCAGGCAAATCACTTATAAAGATATATGTGACAAGTAAGCAATAAGAGACAGTCAAGTTATCCATTTTGAGGTCAAAATAAAATAATTTGGGCAGGTATAGATGTCATGTCATAGTAAAAGTGATGAAAGACTCTTTGGTCATATTACTAGGAGCTATTTTTGCTTGCTGAAAGCCTTTATTGCAGTCTCCTGATTACATTTTAAAAGAAATGAACATATATGTCTTGACCATGTACTCATTAAAAGTCTAATAATAAGGATTTTAGAACAGAAACAATGATTTTTGGAGGGCAGCTTTATTTGAGCCCAAGCCATACCAAAGAATATAAGAGCTTCTATAGAGAGGATACCATAGAACAGGCTCTGGCCACACTGGAGTCCACTGCTCAGAGTGAGAATGGATCCTGCTGAGGGGGCACTGCAGTTCTGTGCCACAGTCTTTTCCCATGGAGTATGGTAGCCCATGTCACTGCCAAGATTGAGAGAAGATGACATGAAGAGACACTGAGAGTCTGCTGCTATCTCCAAGATCACCACCCTCAAGAGCAGCCAAATGTGGGCTTGCTCTACCAGCAGAGCTAGGAGTAGATACCCCAGTTAATTGATATCAACCCCCAGACTGCATATGGACCTGCACCAGACCCAGACTAAGAACAGGTCACTCATCCCCCCAATCATGCTAACTGATTTGGGGGCTTATGGTGCTAGAGATCCTTGCCAACAGTAGTGCTCAGCCAACCAGTACCTGGAGAAATGTCCATCACCCTCCTGATATCACCATTCCCACTGTTGAAGTGGGCAGCCCACGTAACTGTTCTGTGCACCTCACCTTCCTGGGCCGTTAGAATATTGCCACCTTCATGTGACTCCTCGAAAGTGTAGGTCTCTTTGACCCTACTAAGAAAGCACTATGCCCAAAGCCATTAAGTATACCCAAAGAAACTATTTAAAGACTACAATATGGGTCCCAACTGAAGCCATAATCACATATCAAACTGACAACCAAACACTCTTCTTCAGGAGAAAGCTGTTTACTATGAAAGACCTCTTACAAAAGTGGTAGCTATAAGTAATCCACCAGATCTACATATCTCATTATAGGATTACAAGAATCCCACTAGATTAATAGCAAATGTCTCAGAAGAAACTTTATAGGCCAGCAGGGAATGGAGTGATATATTCCAAATTTTAAAGAAAATAATTATCATTCAAGAATACTATGTAAAACAAAGCTATCCATTAGAATAAATGAGGAAAAAAGAATGTTAAGGCAAGCAAAAAACTGAGGAAATTCATCATCACTAGATTAGCTTTCCCAAAGGAACTTAAGAGTCCTACATCCAGAAGCAAAAGGAAGATAACTGCCATCATGAGAACATGTGAAAGTATAATTATAAACCTCCTGGAAAAGTAGGTGCACAAAGGAAAAATAGAAAATAATCAAACCTTATAACCAAACCACACAAGATGAACAAATTACATGCAAAACAGAAGAAATTTAACAAAATTACCATAGGAAATTCTTACTTATCTATAATAACCTTGAATATAAATGGACTAAATTTCCCAACTACAAGAAACAGTTTGGATGAATGGATACAAAAACAAGACCCAAGGATACAGTACCTACAAGACGATGGGTTTTACTAGTAAAGACACAGACTAAAAATAAAATGATAGATAAAAGATATTGCACACAAACAGAAACCAAAGTGAACAGGTATTCTCATATCAGACAAAACAGAGTTGATGATAAAATCTGTAAAAAGATAGAAAGCAGTTCACCATATAATTATCAAGGAATGAATTCAAAATGAAAGTATAAAAATCATAAATTATATGCACCTAGCACCAGAGTACTAAAATTTATTAAATGTTACTAGAGCAAAATTAATAGACCAGGATCCAATGCAATGATAAAAAGAGAACTTGACACCTGCTTTCATGAATGAACAGACTGTCCAGACAAAAAAAATCAACAAAGAAATGTCAAAATTAAACTATACTATAGAACAAGTGTGCTTAACAGACATTTAAACATCATTTTATCCTACAGTGGCAGAACTCATATTCTTTTCATCAAGACATGGAACATTCTTTAGAATAGACCATATATTAAGCCATGAAACATTTGCTATAAAAGACCATATATTAGCACATGAAACAAGTGTTAAACAAATTGAAAATGGAAAACTAGAAATAAACAAATAAACTCAGAAATTATACAAATTAATGAAGACTTAAAAACATGCTATTAAACAATCAACACTTGAATAAATCTGAAGGCAAATTCAAAAATTTCTTGGAACAAATGGAACTGGCAGCACAATATACTACAACTTATGGGGTAGAGCAAAATCAATTCAAAGAAGAAAGTTGATATCCCAATAATCTATATGAAAAATAGATTTCAAATAGCCTAAAATATAGAGAACTAGAAAAGCAATAGCAAAGAAAACCAAAATTAGTAGAAATAATAAGGTTGAGAGTATAAATAAGCAAAATATGAACAAAAATTTCAGAAGCTCTATAAAGCAAAGAGTTTGTTTTTGTTTTGGGGTAAGATAAGAAAAACTAACCAATATTTAGCTAGACAAACAAAGGAAAAATAAGATCCAAATAATATTAGAGACAAAAAGGAAACATTACAACTGATAGCAGAGAAATTCAAAGGATAATTAGTATTATGGACAAAACGTGCCAACGAATTGGAAAACCTATGGAAGCACAATATCATACTGAATGGAAAAAAAACTTTTCCTCTAAGATCTGGAACAAGACAAGAATGTCCGTTGTCACTACTCTTATTGAACATAGTATTGGAAATTTTTTCCAGACCAATCAGGCAAGAAAAAGAAATAAAGAGCATAAATAGGGAGAAAATAAAATCATTCCTGTTTGCAGATGATATAATTCTCTATATAGAAAAAAACTATGGACTCTACAAATATGCTATCAGAATTGATAGATAAATTGTTAAGCTGTGGGATGCAAAAATCAAAATACAAACATGAGTAGCATTTTTTGCATACCAATAACAAGATTGTTGAGAAAGAACTCATGAAAGGAATCCCATTCATGATAGCTTCAAAAAAATTTAAAAAACCTAAGAAAAAATTTAACCAAGAAAGTGAAAGACCTCTATAATTACAAAACTCTGAAAAAAGAAACTGAAGCGGGTACACACAAAAAATGAAAAGACCTCCTATGGTCATGAATTAGAGGAATTAATATTGCTAAACTATCCATACTACCCAAAGCAATTTACAGATACAATGCAATTCCCATCAAAATATTAATGACAATGCTGACATAACTAGAAAAGGTGATCTGAAAATTCATATGGAAGCACAAAAGACCCTAGATAACCAAAGAAATCTTAAGCACAAAGAACAAAGATGAAGACATCACCCTTCCTGATTTCAAAACATACTAAAAGCTATGCTAATGAAAATATTATGGTATTGGCATAAAAACAGATACACCAACAAATGTAACATTAGCCTGCCCAGAAACAATCTCATGCATTCACAGTCAACTAATTATTGACAAAAGTGCCAAAAAAATGAATCAAGGGCAGCATTTTTTTTTCAAAATAAATGGTCTGGTTCTGGGAAAACTGGATATTAATATGCAAAAGATTAAAACTAAACCCCTGTCTCTCACCTGATATGAAAATAAGCTCAAAGTAGACTAAAGACATAAACAGTAAGATGTAAAACTATGAAACTTCCAAAACAAATTTAAAGTTTTGTACAGGGAAAATACTTGAAGACATATGTATAGGCAACATGTGTTTTGGATAAAGCCCCAAAAGCACAGGAAGCAAAAGCAAAAATAGACAAATAGAATTGTATCAAATTCAGAAGCTTCTGCATAGTAAATGAACCAATCAGACTCAGGAGATGAATTACATTATGGGGAAAAAATGTGTTATTCATTTGTCTAAGGATAAATATGAAAAATATAAGGAACTTAAAAGACTCAATAATAAGTATGAGTATGCCACAATAAAATCATTCTTCTGGGCTGGGATTGTGGCTCAGTGGTAGAGCACTAGCCTGGCACGTGAGAAGCACTGGATTCCATGCTCGGCACTACATAAAAATAAATAAAGTAAAGGCATTGTGTCCATCTATGACTAAAAAATCTAAAAACATTATTCTGTATAATTAAAATACACTCGTAATAAAAAGCCTCAATACCAAAAAGGCAAATAATGCAATAAAAAATGTCATTTTTTTAGAAACTTCCCAAAATAAGAACTTAAAATGGTCAAGCAATTCACTGCTCTCTTCCCTAACTTATGGATATTCTAATTTGCCTCTTATTTGCTCTATGCCAGTCATACTCAATGGTCTTTGATTTTTTCCCTAAGTTCCAAATTGCCTTCTACCTCAGGCTTTTGCACATGCTCCCCATTAGGAACATTTCTAGTTTACCTTTATCCCCATTTCCTTTTCTCACTTTCAAGAAACAAATGTTCCTCCTTCATCTTACAAGATAAATTTGCTTCCTTGGAAAAACATCCTTTCATTCCCAGAGAAGATTTATTTCTACTATATTATCCCTGCTCTTTGCAGATCTCCTTTGTAACACCTGTCATGAGTGAAAGTATTGTTTAATATCTTTCGTCCTGTTAACACTAGTTTCCATGAGGAGAGGGACTGTGCTGCACACATTTATAAATGATAATATAAATGTTTCATATTTGATTTTAATTTCTCCCCAAATGTGGGGTCCATGCAGACAAAGTCATTGTCCTTATTATTTATTATTTTATCCTCAGCCCCTTGTTACAATATCTAGCTTCTGGAATCCATATAATAAATGGTTGTTGAATTAATTGATGAAACAAACATTAACTCAGTGAAGTTACCTGCTCACTTTTACCTTTTTTTTAGCTTTTATATATTAATTTTTAGACATTCTTAAAATTTTTAATGTTTGCATATTAGGTATATTCAAGAGAGCTGTATTATATATTAGGTATAGTGATATTTGCAATTCATGTCAACTTTCAAGTTGAAATTATCTTTTGTAAAATTGGCAACACATGACATAATTTATGAGCAGAAGTGTTTCATTTGGTATGAATGTGACTATAAGAAAACAGCTACATAGAAAAATATGGTTGTAAATATGTGTATATATGTGTGTATATAGTGTGTATATATTCAATAACTAGTCAAATTAGAATTTGAGAGGTATAGGGCTGGGGTTGTGGCTCAGCGGTAGAGTGCTCGCCTAGCACATGCGAGGCTCTGGGTTCGATCCTCAGCACCATATAAAAATAAATAAAATAAAGGTATTGTGTCCAACTACAACTAAAAAATAAATATTAAAAAAAAAAGAATTTGAGAGGTATAATGATAGGTGTCATCAAGTGCAACCAAGACACGTCATAAATAAACACAAATAATAAATGATTTACCCAAGATTATAAATATAATTCATGTTAGGAGAAAGCCTTAATTTCCTGACCTCTTTTTCTTGATATTATATATATAATTATTATATTATATATCATATATAATATTATATAGTGCATATAATATTATATCATATATAATATAATATATATAATTTGCCTCTCTTTTGCTCTAGACCCCTGTCTCTCACCTGATACAAAAATAAGCTCAAAGTAGATATATATATATAATATTATATATAATATATAATAATGTATATAATATATACATTATATAATATTATATATAATATAACATTATATATAATATTATCCATATAATATATATATGTGTATGCATACGTATATATGACTGTTTTATACAGGTATACAGAGTGTAATGATCAAATCAGGGTGGTTAACATTTCTATTTTAAAAGTTTTTGATTGATATGTAATCATTGTACATATACAAGGTATAGTGTGATAGTTCACAATATGTACAATATGCAGTGATCAAATCAGGGTAATTAATGTTTCCATCTCTTTTCATTACTTTGTGTTTAGAGACTTCAAGCACTTCTTTTCTAGTTATTCATAGAATTTTGGACTATAGTACTACTGCTATTCTGTAAAACACTAGAACTTACTAATTCTATCTGTTTGGTGTGTAATATCAAACCTCTTACTATTCCCATCCCCATCTTTCCCTAGCCTCTGTTAATCACTATTATTCATTTTTATTGACTTTGTTTTAATCCTCCTATGAGAGAGAAAATCCTCCTATGAGAGAGAACATGTGAAGTTTGTCTTTCTGCATCTGACTTATCTCACTTAACATAATGTTTTTTACTTTGATTAATTTTGTTGCAAATTACAGGATTTGGGGGGTTTTTTTGTTTGTTTTTTGTTTTTTTTTTTTTTGGGGGGGGGGGGTTGGTACCAGGGGTGCTTAACCACTGTGCCACATTCCTAGGCTATTTTCCTTTTTATTTTTGAGACATGGTCTCTCTAAGTTACTCAGGGCCTTGCTATGTTGTGGTGTATTCATATATGTACATTAAGAAAGTTGTGTTAGATTCATTCCACTGTATTTCCTATACCTGTCCCCTGTCCCTTTTCTTCATTCCCCTCTGTCTAATCCAATGAAATTCTATTCTTCCCCCCACCCCTTATTGTGTGTTAGCATCTGCATATCAGAGAGAACATTTGGTTTTTGGTTTTTTGGAGATTGGCTTATTTCACTTAGCATGATAGTCTCCAATTCCATCCATTTACTGGAAAAATGTCACAATTTCATTATTCTTTAAGGCTGAGTAATATTCCTTTCTGTATATGTACCACATTTTCTTTATCCATTAATCTGAAGAAGGGCACCTAGGTTGGCTCCATAGCTTAGCTCTTGTGAATTGAGCTGCTATAAACATTGAAGTGACTGCATCGCCATAGTATGCTGATTTTAACTCCTTTGGATATATGCCTAGGAGTGGGATAATTTGGTCAAATGGTGGTTGCATTCCAAGTTTTCTGAGGAATATCCATACTTCTTTCTAGAGTCATTTCACCAACTTGCAGTCCCGCCAGCAATATAGGAATGTACACTTTTCTCCACATCCTCATCAACATTTATTGTTACTTGTATTCTTGATCGTTGCTATTATGACTAGAATAAGATTCAAATATCATTGTAGTTCTAATTTGAATTCTCTAATACATATTTCATCACTTTATAACTAAGTAACATTCATTTGTGTATATACAGTACATTTTATTTATCCATTCATCTTTTTGTGGGCATCTACATTGATTCCATAATTTCATTATTCTGATTAGTGCCACAATAAATGTGGATATGTAGGTATCTCTATTATACACTGACTTTAATTCCTTTGGGTATATCCCTAGAACTAGGGTACCTCAATAATATGATAGTTCTATTTTTAGCATTTTGAGCATTTTAGCATACTGTTCTCCATAGTGGCTACACCAATTTACCTTCCCATCCACAGTGTATGTGTTTCCATTTCTCTGTATCCTTGCCAGCATTTATTATTTTTTTGTTGTTTTGATAATAGCCATTCTAATGGGATGAGATACTATCTCATTATGTTTTGACTTGTTATTTCCCTGATGGCTAAATTTCAATATTGTATAAACCTTTCACACATTGAAACAGTGCACATTGAGTGTAAACCTTTCACCCCAAAACAATTCCTCTCCTATAGTATAACTGCTTAAAATAAAACTATTTGGTTGGAGGAAAACATTTTTTAATATTATCTCATTAATTTGTGCTGGTTGGGAAATTATATGGATCATAAGAACAACATTAATATTCTAGGGCAATTCCAAACATTATGTATATTTAGTTCCTATGCTAAAGAGCAAAGAAAATAAAATCTCTAGCCCAAATTCTGACTCACACATTTTCTTTTTCCTAATTCAGAGGCTTATTTAGGCCACTTGAACACAATAAGGAATTCAATCTTATTTTTATGAGTCATCCTGAGTAATAATAAATTATTCAGAAACACAGGGGAAATGAAGTATCCTATTCAGATAATGTATCATGAAAATATATGCCCTTTATATGATAAAATGTTTGTAGGTTTTGCCCTAAAATTTAGGTATTCCAAGATGTAAGGGAAGCTTTTCAAAAGGACCCTTAACAGCCAAATACATTGACGAGATCTGGGGGAAAAAAAGCAATGCTCTATTTGAGTAGCAGGTGCCTCTAGATCATTCTATTTTCCAGCAAGTCCTGAACGCTTAACTGAAACTGCTACAACCTGAATTTACACCCATTCCTTACATTAAGTGCAACCTAGTAACATACAGCCATAAATTGATGAGGGAAAGGCGCACTTTGAGTGTAAACATTTCTTTCTGAGGTTTTTAAATTTCCCATTCCAATGCCATTAAGTCGAGCTACATTTCTACTTTTTTTCTTCTTTCAGTTTTTCATAGCATTTTTTGTGATGCATTCTTCTTTCAAACATTGAGGTAAATAAATATTTCTTTTTTATGTAATATAATGTAATGTTGTACAAACTATGGGTCTGAATTCCAATTTTGCCTCTAACATTATTACTTTCTTTTTTAATGTAGATTTGCTTTATTTTTGTGATTAAGTGGTAGAAACAAAATGCAGCAAAACTTTCATGGAGTCACAAAAGTTGGAGTTTTCCAATAATGCAATATTTTGTGTTTAGTTTTCACTTAACAATATTACTCATAAAACACTTAAATATACCTTTCCCATGTCATCCTCACATTCTTATCAAAATTATTATCTTGTGAAACTGATCAAAACCAAGAAATAACTTTCAAATTAAATCAGAAGTTTTCCAATCTCATATTTTTTTCTTAAAGGTAAACTATACCCAATGACATCTTGTATATTCTGAATTTGGCAAAAGCTGTAACTCTGGCCATATCTATTTCAGTGTAGAATATACAACACTTGTTCAAATGGGTTAATTGTTATAGAAATTAGTTTTTCCATGCTTATCCCTATTTTATTTTTTCTTTTAATTAATTAATTTTTTATTCCAATTTGTTATATAGGACATCAGTATGCATTACAATTCATATTATACATATAGAGCACAACTTTTCATATCTCTGGTTGTATATAATGTATATTCACATCATTCATGTCTTCATACATGTACTTAGGGTAATGATGTCCATCTCATTTCACCATCTTTTTACTTCCATGCCTTCTCCCTTCCCTTACAACCCCTTTGCCCTATCTAGTGTTCCTCTAAACCTCCCATGCTCCCCCTCCCAACCCCACTATGAATCAGCCTCCTTATATCAGAGAAAACATTCAGAATTTGGTTTTTTGGGATTGACTAACTTCACTAAGCATTATATGGTCCAACTCCATCCATTTACCTACAAATGTAATGATTTTATTCCTTTTATCACTGAGTAGTATTCCATTGTGTATATGTACCACAGTTTCTTTATCCATTCATCTACTGAGGGGCATCTAAGTTGGTTCCACAGTTTAGCTATTGTGAATTGTGCTGCTATAAACATTGGTGTGGCTGTGTCCCTGTAGTATGCTGTTTTTAAGTCCTTTAGGTATAGACCAAGGAGTGGGATAGCTGGTTCCATTCTAAGCTTTCCAGGGAATCTCCATACTGCTTTCCATATTGGCTGCGCCAATTTTAAGTCCCACCAGCAATATATGAGTCTGCCTTTTCCCCCACATCCTTGCCAACACTTATTGTTGTTTGTGTTCTTAATTTGTGCCATTCTGACTGGAGTAAGATGAAATCTTAGAGTAATTTTGATTTGCATTTCTCTAATTGCTAGAGATATTGAACAATTTTTCATAATATTTGTTGATTGATTGTATATTATCTTCTAAGAAGTGTCTGTTCCACCCATTGTCATATTTATTGATTGGATTATTTGGGGTTTGGGGGTGTTAAGGTTTTTGAGTGTTTTATATATCCTAGAGATTAGGGCTCTATCTGATGTGCTTGTGGTAAAGATTTTCTCCCATTCTGTAGGCTCTCTATTCAACTCACTGATTGTTTCTTTTGCTGAGAAGAAGCTTTTTAGTTTGAATCCATCCCATTTATTGATTCTTAGTTTTAATTACTGTATTATAGGAGTTTTATAAAGGAAGTTGTGGCCTTATCCAACATGATGGAAATTTGGGCCTACTTATTCTTCCATTAGGTCTCTGGTTTAATTCCTAGGTCCTTGATCCACTTTCAGTTGAGTTTTGTGCACGGTGAGAGATAGAGATTTAATTTCATTTTGTTACACATGGATTTCCAGTTTCCCCAGCTCCATTTGCTGAAGAGGCTATCCTTTCTCCAATATATGTTCTTTGGTGCCTTTGTCTAATATGAGATAACTATAATTATGTAGGTTTGTCTCTGTGTCTTCTATTCTGATCACTGGTCTGCAGGTATATTTTGTGTCAATACCATGCTGTTTTTGTTACTATTGCTCTGTAGTATAGTTTAAGGTCTGGAATAGTGATGCCACCAGCTTCACTCTTCCTGCTTAGAATTGCTTTAGCTATTCTGGGTGTCTTATTTTTCCAGATGAATTTCATGATTGCTTTTCCTATTTCTATGAGAAATGTCATTGGAATTTTATTTGGGATTGCATTGAACCTGTATAGTGCTTTTGGTAGTAGGGTCATTTTGACAACATTAATTCTGCCTATCCAAGAGCAAGGTAGATCTTTCCATCTTCTAATATCTTAATTTCTTTCTTCAGCATTATGTAGTTTTCATTGTAGAGGTCTTTCACCTCTTTTGTTGATTCCCAAGTTTTTTTTTTCTTTTTTTGAGGCTATTGGAAATGGGGTAGTTTTCCTAGTTTCTCTGAGGATTTGTCACTGATATACAGAAATGCCTTTGATTTATGGGTGTTGATTTTATATCCTGCCACTTTGCTGAATTCATTTATTAGTTCCAGAAGATTTCTGGTAGAATTCTTTGGGTCTTCTAGGTATAGAATCATATTGTCATCAAATAATGGTAATTTGAGTTCTTCTTTTCCTATCAGTATCCCTTTAATTTCTTTTGTCTGTCTGATTGCTCTGGCTAGAATTTCAAGAACTATGTTAAATAGAAGTGGTGAAAGAGGGCATCCCTGTATTTTTCCAAATTTTAGAGGGAATGCTTTCAATTTTTTTTCCATTTAGCATGATGTTGGCCTGGAGCTTAGCATAGATAGCTTTTACATACACTATTGAGATATCCCTAGTTTTTTCTAGTCTTTTGAACATGAAGGGGTGCTGTATTTTGTCAAATGCTTTCTATGCATCTATTGAGATGATCATATGATTTTTATCTTTGAGTCTATTTTCATTCTTAATTATTTATGTCAGAATCTGAGGCAGAAAGTTGAGACTTAAAACAAACAGCAGTCAAAGCCAAACTAGTACATACTTTAATTTGGTCTGTAAACTTTGGGAATACTGTTCTCTGATTTTTGTTCTCTGTCTCAGAGAGATTAGAGAACAAAAAATAAAACCTAATTTAGACCACTTTTATACTAACATGTTTAAATAGAATTTTAAAGTAGTGCACAATATAAAATTCCAAAGTAATGTGTCAGACTACTATACAAAGAAATTATAAAGAGAAGTGTTTTTCAACTCTTGTCTGCATAGTGGAATAATCTGAGGAGCTCAAGAAAATACTGATGCTTGAATTCTATCCCCAGGAATTAGTACATTCAGCTGAGGGGTGTCCTGGGAATCAGGATGTTTAACAAACTGAATAAAATATTCTAACATTGAGAATCACCATTTTAGATAATAGTAATGATTTAGAGAACATTAGGGGATATACTTTCCAGATAATTAACCACTGTAGTTGCCCAACAAATACTTGTTGAATTAAATTAATTAAATGATACTTAAAATCCTTAAGCCTGGTAAAATATTAATGTCAGAATTTTGTTTAAACTAGTGAAATAGAGATTTAACCATCCCTCAGTTGATACTGCTTATGTACTTGCTATGAATGAAGTCAAATATCTTTGTGGAATTTTTTACCCAAAGGACTACTTATAGCTATGTCTTCTGTTATTTTTCAAATCATATAAAATTTCAGTTTGTAATGTTAGATTAGTTATAATTCAATCATGTGCATGGAAATTTGTATTAAAATCTAAATGCAATATATTTTGAAGTTAATGCTATCTGGAAATTCCACTTCACACATAGAGCCTACCTATTAAATTTGTAGGTATTGTGTTAAAAAGAAATAAGGGGTATTCTGTTAAGGATTATAAAATAACAATTACTAGTTAGTATCTGAGAATGAATTTAGGATTGTTAGAAATCTCTACCACCTAAGTAGTTCTAGTAAAATGAGTTAAATTAAGTTGGTTTTTCTCTAAACCTTTTGATTTTCTCTTTCTCTCTCTCTCTCTCTCTCTCTCTCTCTCTCTCTCTCTCTCTCTCTGTGTTAATTACTGTAATTCTTTACAATTTGGCACAACTAAACATTTTTATTTAAAGTCTTTTAGCCTCTTGTGTTCTTAATACAAATTTGCTTTGCTTTTTATATTTAAAACTTTACTCTGAGGGATACTTTATAGTAGTAGTAGTAAATAAAATACGGTGTCAGCATATCAACCAAAAAAGCTAGGTAGCTGGGGACAGATTTTAGATATTGTCCAGTTTTTTAATACAATAATGCTTTAATTTCTTTCAGTGGTCCTTCTGGTTTCAATATTGAGATGTCTCATCAATAGGCTTTCAATTTTCAGAGAAGAGAGGACTTTCAAGTCTTACTTTTTTATTTGAAGGAACAGTTGTTTTATGCCAGCACCAGTTAATTCCTGCCTGTCAGAAAGGAAACAAAGTACTTTGTTAGCTGATAGATATTTGAAAAGACATTCTTCAATGACACTGGTTGAAAACCAATTAAAGTGCTCAGTATCTACTTCCATGTTTAAAAATTCCTCAAATTGCATCTCACAAAATGGTTAACTTTCTTCTGAGGCAATAATCCAATACCCTAGAAAAGCAGAAAGCACATTGTGAACTGCTTTGTGTACTTACAGCCATAACATTAAACAATGATTTATTTAAAAATATCTATTGTCTCCATCCACTTCACCACAATTCCCTTGCTCATAAATCAAATGAACAGAGTATGGCTAGCTAAAAAACATGTTTGTCTACCACCAGAGTATTCAAAGGCTCCAGGACAGATACATAGAATCTGACAGAACAAATATGACTGGGAAGGACTGAAAATGTGAGAGGTTAACTGGCCTATTGATTTGATATGCTTCCATACTATTACAGATTTGTTCAGGCAAAGTTTAGAACCTCACAAAACTCAGCTCAGTAATGTCTTCAAGGATACATACAGTAAAGTGTGGTCAACCAACAGAGAAGCAGTCTCATATGTAGAGGAAGTAATTACTTTGTGATCAGACAATTTTGACATCAAATGCCAATTCTATCACTTATTAATGGTTTAACTCCTCTAATCATCAGTTTGTCATGATCAAAATATAGAGGAGCTGCTGAGAAGGCTAAAAAATATTTAGTAGAACATTTACTACATTTGAAATATGATACATGGGCCAAGAACCTTAAAATGAAAAGTGATATCCTGCATTTAAGGTGTCTAAAAGGTGGTAGTGATGAAGACTTGTAAATCATTATAAAAGACTAGAGTAATCACTATAATTACAACGTATAGTGGGAGAAAAAGGAAGGAAGTCCAGGGATGCCTAAAAGAATTAAGGTCACTCTTTACAAGGAAGGCAACCTTCTGCTGAGGCTTTAAGCATTCAGAAAAGAGGTACTATATTAGGGATGGCATTCTAGAAAGAAAGAATAATTGGCATAAATGATATGAAGATGCATTGAGTAATCTTGGGCAAAAGATTTGTAGTAAAATGATATTAAAGAGCACTTACAGAAACATATTGGTGAGTAGTCAAGGACCAGAGGATGAAGAGGCTGGTATGTCATGCCAACAATTTAATTTGTTCCCTAATGGTGATAAGAAGTCAATGAAATATTTTGAGCAAGGAGCTACTGTCACGTTTGCGCTACAAAGTTCATACTGGAAAGATTTTAGATTATTGATTGGAGAAACTTATGGAGTAGAGTGATTATATGAAAATTTACTGTAGGATATGGGGGAAATCTAGATAAGGTTTAGATTTTGAACTTGAACATTGGAATTAATGGTAGTTGCTACACACCAAGACAAGAAATTTCAGAAGAAACAGGTAGATGCAGTAAGATGGTAAATTCACCAATAAGCTTATAGAAGATGAGGTATTTAGGGGATAGAATGTATTTGGAAAAGAACCTGGCACATAATTCACCTTTTAGCACCAGTGATAATTGTCATTAAACTGTCAAATACAGCAGATAAAATGCAGTAAAATAATTCATCTTCTTTCAAATGTAATTTTTTTCCTGGAGATTTTTCATATGTTTTTCCCTTCACATGGATAGTCCTGTGTGCTTACTTCTTTACATAGCTGGCTCCATTTATCCTTCTAACTCAGGACTTCTCTGGCCATGCTAAGTAACAGCCCTTTCCCAACTTAGTACATAACATATTGTTTTATTTGCTTAAAAATTCATCTGCCTTTTCCACTAGATTCTAATCTAAGGTCTACATTGAACTAGTGATGAATTAATGAATTAATTAAATGAGTACATTCTGTATTGTTCTGAAATTAATTATCTGATATATGGATATGGAGACTCCTTCACTTGCTAAAATTGCAAATATGTGCAAAACTCACATTTGTTTTCAGCATTTTTCATATTTCATTTAATGTCTCAGAATAAGACAGAGAAGGGAGATAAAATTCATACAACTCAAATAAAATTTAGAAGCAATCTCTTTTATAAATAATAATGAATGCCAGACAGTTATACATCATCACACAGCAAATCTGATGATTATAATTCTAAGAAAAATTATGAGCCAGCAAGGAAATAATTCCCAGGGCAATAGAAAGTCAAGAAAACCTACTTGAGTGTCCATTATAGGCAAAGCATTGGGCCATTCTTGGCAGGTGATAAAAATTATGTAAAGCACAGTATCTTCCTTAAGTAAATTTATAAGTTAGTGATGAGGATAAGAAAATTACAAATGAATAAGCCTTATGGTAGAATGTGAAATTGGCTATGAGAGCTGTTCAAACACAACATCAACAGACACCATAAAAGCACTTCCCCAATTCAGCAATGTGCTCTCTTAAAATATAGTGGCATCATTTCCAATTCAAGCATAGACAAAGTAACAAACCAGAGAGTATAGGAGTGATTTAGGTCTTGGAAATTTGATACTATCCTTGGAAACCCAGAACAGAGAGTGGAATACAGTCACAGGATTAGAGACCCCAGATTAAATTTATGGCCTTCAGTGCAAGTTTGGAATTTCTGTAAGTTTTTAAAAGCAACTTTATGAAAGTGATTTTTAATAAAACATAATAGTGACTTAACATTTTTTAATGAATTTTATATTCTACCTGGGTGATGCTAAGTTATTTAATGTACTACTATATTCTGGTTGGTTTTCCTCTATGTCACATTTGATTTTCAAATACTCATAAAAGATTTACATATTGTCTGTAGCCTGATAAATTTCACTTGATATTTTTAAACTCATCCCTTTTTACAGCTTACCTTATCACTTAAGGAACTAGAACCAAATCAGTGGCCAATTATTCCCTTAATGATATAAGAGCAAATACAATCTATTTCAATTGTCCTAGTTCTGAAGTGATGGGAAAGAGAAGTTTTGTTAAAGTAAATAGATATGAAGACAGTGAATTATAATTAAATGAGGTTTAAATGACAATGTCAACTTTATAACTGGCTTTGCAATTGTTACATTTCTTCTTCCATGATTTTTTTTCTTCATATTGAATCTTAATGCATCAGATGAAATAAAACCTAAGTTAGAAAATCTACAGTAAAATTTTAAAATCTTTCTTATCCTATACCCTATCTATTCTCAGGCATAAATTTACAATAATGCTTGTAACACCAGTGACTATGACTTTTAAAATAAGTTCAATATTGGCAATCTTCTATATCTGATAATTTCTGACAACCATTTAATACAGTCATTTGATAATTTGATATATTGTTTTATTTCTACATTATTTTATCAATACAATTTCTTTATATCTGTGTTTTCATTAATATTTTATTAACTGAAAAATTTATCAGTGTTAATGGCTTATTTCTGTCAATAGATAATAGAAATGCATTGTCATTAGAACTCCCCTAACCATATTTTCCTACACTTTTATTAATGCACATAGACCTCAAATGTCCTAAATTACTGACAAAGGATATAATATTTATAAATTAAATAAAATGGTATATTTTTAAATATGGAGTATAAAGAACAATTTACATAATAAAACTGAACCCCAGTGGCTTGGCAGGCTGAGGCAGAGTGATCCAGAGTTCAAAGCAAGCCTCAGTAAAAGCAAGGTGCTAAGCATCATGAGACCCTGTCTCTAAATAAAATACAAAGTAGGGCTGGAGATGTGGCTTACTGTCCAGGAGCCCCTGAGTTTAATCCCTGGTAACCCTTACTCCCCCCCCCCAAAAAAAAAAAAAAACTGAATGTACTATATTGTTAAAATAATGAGTGAAATTGAACATAAAGTTACTTTTGTAGTCACTGATTTTAAATAACTTCACTCTTTAATATTGGTTCTTTCCTCTTCAATTTTTTTAACTTTTTTTTATTTCCCCTCATTTTAAAATTTTAAATTTGGGGGAAATATCAGATTTTTCAGTTTTTAATGTTCTTATTCAAAATGTAGATTCTCTTTAACTTTTTCAATGTATTTTGGTTTGTCTTTTCTCTATTCCAAAGGTAGCATCAAAGATGTTCCTTTTGTGAAACACGAAGGAGAAATAAAATTAAAAATGAAACTAGTTCCTCCTAACTTCTGCAAGTTCTGTCCATAAATGTGGACTTGATTATCCAAATACATGCCTTATCTATGACAAAATATAATACTCCAAGTGTCACAGGAAAATATACCTCCATCAACAACAACAACAACAAAACAATAATAACAAAACCAGTTATGTTCTTGAAATGGGCTGACTCTCATTTAAGACAATAAGTATATTAGTTGCTAGCTCACTGCTAACAGATACCACATAATATTCAGTAAGTTCCAGTTTTTCCCACACATAAACCAATCTACTACTATGCAAGAAAGCAAAACCTATTTTAGAAAGTACGCAAAAGATGTGATCAAGCTATTCACAGTAAAATAAGTTCAAATAGCTATTAAAAGATCTTTAAATTTCTTGAAATAGAAGAAATGCATATTAAAACCATACTGAGATACAAATTCTCATTTTTTTCAGTTGGAAAAAAAAATTTAAAATTGTATCATCTCTATTTTAAAGTTATAGTGAAACATGCATTCTCATATGCTGTGAATGGGAATGTCAATTGGGAGACTATTTAGGGCAATCTGGCAACACCTGCCTAATTTAAAAATGCATATGCTGCTTTACCAATCAACTCTACCTCTGACAATGATTCTACACATACATGTATTCATAATCCCAAATGAGATACTAACTAGGTTTTCCATAATAGCTACTGCTACAATTAGGTATGGGCCACACCATTAAGTGCTTCCCAATGAAATGTGAGATAAAGTCATGGGTACCTATACCAAATAGACTACTAGTTTGCTCCATTTTTCCCCCTGCCTCTTAATTGGAATGGCTATAACCCAAGTGTCCTTGGAAGCCACATTACTTGATTCTGTAAATGTCTTAACGAGTTTTTATTATTTAGTTGAAATTGTGAAGCACTTTATCAGAATGTATACATTATTATTGTCAAATTAGACAATGTGAATGTGATGTTACAACTGATAGAAAGTGAGAGATACAAGGGTATAGAGGGAAGTAGAAGTAACTAAATTCCTCATTTTTTATGGTAGAGAATCACAACAAACTTTATAAAATTGTTAAAGAAATATGTGCTTATGTAAATTATCAAATGTAATGTGGATACTCAAAAATTGATTTTAACTAACTCATATATAAAAGAGGAGGGTGATATGTGGCACAAGGAAACTAATCTTCCTCTTTTATAACTCAGAGTCAATGCATATTTCTTGAAGATGATAAATCATGAAACAGAGAAGCAAATATATCCTTTAGAGTTACATCCTAAAGTACTAGAAATCACAATGAAAAGCCGTTAGCTCTAAAGAATGAAGTTTAGCAAATACTTTACCTCTTTTTAGTCCCTTTTGAATTCAAATAAAATTTAATTTAATAATTTTCTTTAAAATTAGAGTAGTTTAAGTCTCAGTACTGCAAAATAAGAAGACATTGAGCAAGCCTGTCACTTGTCATCTCTAAGGCAAAGACTATTTGTTTGTGGGACTATATTCTCAAACAATAAAAAAGCCCTTCCTGAGTTACATAGAACTATTAACAGATCAACAGTACAACTGTTTTTCTTTTTTTCAACAATGAGCAGAGGAAAGAGTAATAAATCTTTAAAGAGTAATACATCTCTTATGATTACAACATTGCCCAGACAATAGTGAGAATGGAACTTTCAAATTCGCTAAACTCATGTAGTCACCATTTTGCCAAATGGTAGTCCTATTTCCATTTTGATGTCCTAGCAGCCATCCTAGGAATAAAAGGCTTTTTAGAAACCTACTAACATATTAATGTTGCCATTTCAAAATTGTAAGAGGAAAATAAATATTACTGACATCAAAACTAAATTTTGCAAAGGCAAAAACCATTTGACTTTATAAAATGAAGGAGTCAACCACTGCCAACATCATTAAGTTCTATCTCATGAACACAGAGAATAACTACAAAAATTGATTTTGAAAGTTGGAAGATCTTAAATAAGAACAAAATATCAAATTTCTTCACATACTCATAAATTATTAAAAGCAAACAGAGACTATGAATTGAGAAATAACTCTTTTAGATAAAATGTTTAATTCTCACATTTTCCACAATCCCTTGCCAAGACATACAATGAAAAAGAGTCACAGTGTAATGTAGTAATTGTGAGACAATAGCATGCTAATTAGTACTAGAGCAAAGATGAAGCTGGTTGTAAAAATATGAACTGAAGAATATTCTAAAGACATTGCTCATTTTAAAATAAATATAAGAAGCCAGGTATGATGGCACACCCCTGTAATCCCAGCAGCTCAGGAGGCTGAGGCAGTAGGATGGTGAGTTCAAAGCCCACCTCAACAACTTAGTGAGTCCCTAAGCAACTCAGGAAGACCCTGTCTCTAAACAAAATAGAAAAAAAGGGCTGGGGATGTGGATCAATGGTTAAGTGCTCCTTGGTTCAATCCCTAGTACCAAACACTAAAATAAATGAAATATAGAGAAATAAGCAAACCAAGCTAATGAAATTCATTCATTCTGCTGTCTAGTTCATCTTCAGGTGGGAGTTATTTATAATAAGCATATCAATTGTATATGGATTTATTCTTACAATATATGCTTTGGGAAGTTTCAAAGAACACTGAACATGGCCCTCTGTATTTGTGAAATCTGACCCAATATAAGTTATCTGCTACACAAATCCAACTTGATTTCATAAGGCTTTTTTTGTGGAAAACTAAGAAACCTGTTGAGAAAATGGACTCTAAAGTACCTTTCAGGCCAGGGATCTACTTTACTTTTATTATTATTTTTTGAGACCAGTGTTTATAGGAAATAATCTATCTTTGCTAAAGCAAGTAGAGAAATGAGGAAATATGAAAAAATAGAAGGGAGGAAAGAAGAAATGAAGACGCAAAGGAAAGAGGGAAATGAGGGAATCTGAAGAGGAATGCCACGTTCAATTATTTCTGAGAGTTGCTCAAAAATGGCATGTCATTTAACTATATCTCAATAGAAAATGATAAGATTTTGCTAAAGGAAGGTAAGATGTATCAGTTAAATGGCTGAATAAAGAGGGCAATTAATCTTGTTACCAGAGAAAACATAACTGGGTTGAATTTAGGGTCTTTCTACTTCCTTATGTTGTGGCACCCTAATAGTAAACCACAGTATTAACAAAAAAGATCTAGTCTTTATGTTCAACTAGTCTTTATATTAATGTAGTATCAAGACCAAAATAAAAAAAAAATCATCCAGGCTTCCAGATACAATATAATATAATAAATTGATAAATAACTCTGTAAATTCAGAGTTAATTTCTCACACCAGGTTGTAGCAATGCCCAAAGAATCTGAATGAAGGAGAAATCCTAATGGTGAATTATTTTCATTTTTCAGAAAGTACAAATATTTACCAGTATTTTTTTTAAAAAACTAAATGTTCCTGGGGGCCATAAAGTGAAAAGGACAAGTTTCGATCATAGTGTTTTAGTAAGAGAAGCAGGAAATCAAGAACTAAATTCGTGGGCATGGAAAGTGAATACCAAATTTCTGTAAAACATTAGGTTCCCAATATCTCTTTGCTTTTAAAAATTCTATTCTCCATTTCAGTTCCTCAGTTTTTCTTTATAAATTCAAGTTCACCTAAAACATCATGACTTGGAAAAAAACAGGTTACCATTTTGATAACAGAGAAGTCAACCTAAAAGACAATGCAACCTAAAATTTAGCACAATGAAGTGGACAATTTTCACTGAGTCAAAATTGGTTTATAGACTTTCTTTTCTTCCATATAGTTGAAAAGGAATACTCAACATCCATCTTGTTGTTTTCCTTCTCTGCTGGGAATTAGCTTACAGTATTCACAATTTATTCATTTAATCAAAAGACACAGGAAAGTTTTTTAATGACATTGACAGTAGAAAATTTCATTAAAAGTAATAATTTGGGTCAGCCCACAGATTTTTTTCCATTTCTACTTAGGCCATTTGCACCCTGGATAAAAAAATCAAAACTGTTAATAGGGATCTGAGGTGATTTTAATGTGTGTATTAGAAGACAAATCACTGATTTTTTTTTCCAATTTATTCAACACTGCAGTAGCTACTCCACACCCAGAGTCCTTTATGACTATTAGGAAACTTAGGAAAAATAAACCATTGTCACTTTCAGTGAAAATAATTAGAACTATACTAATAACAATCTCAATTCTGATCAGGCTAACAAAGTAGCACTGACATTGCACATTTAGAAAGTCCCCAATTTTGCTCAATTAATTGCCCCCTATCAGGGGCTTATAATGTGTCACTCAATGTTAGTGCACATGACCATACAGAGTATAACAATTGTGGGCGGTATTAAATTCTGTGATTTCTCTATAGCATTTGAATCATGTGGAGTCAAAAAAATACATGTATTTTGATATAAAATACTTACAGAAATGGATTAAAAGTGCTCTCAGATCACTAAGTATTTTCTGAGTAATCTATTAGCATTTTAGCATCTTTTTGGGCTTAATGTGGATTCTCTCATATTTTGCCTGCTCTGAACTAGCATTAGGATTTGAAGTGTTACCTAATTTCTCCTTGAAACCCACTACCTATTGCTTCTTAAACCCTTTGCTTCCCAAACACCACAAGCACTATTCTCTCAGGTTTTTTTTTTTTCAGCTATTCCAACCATTCTTCAAATTCATTTGTGATTCCTGTCTCTTCCAGGTTCTTAAATTTTTCTAAAACAAAAATGTATCCTCAGTATTCTAACCACTACAACCACTCTTCTTTAGTGATCATATATATATCCACAGCTTTTAAAGATCCTATGCATAATTAAGAACATCAATTGTTATTTCTAGACTGACCTCTCTGCTGAACTTCAGACTTCTATATTCAATATACCTCTCAGACATTTTGTGTGATTGTATTACACACTGACAGATCCTATCCACTATTAATATCCAATTGCCTTCTCTTTGACCAGTTATACAACAAAAGTTACAGAAGACAAACACATCCAAGATAATCCTTTCTGGCAGCTAAGGTTGACCAAGTAATATAGTTCAGGCCAATGGAAGTTTTGTGAAAAGGATTCTGGGAAAGCAAAATCTGTCATTTGTTCCTTGCCCCCTATTTTTCTGATTCCTAGTGATAATTTAGTATCTCTTCATATATTTCTTAGCCATATGGATGTCCTCATGTGTTATATGTTTTTCAACTCCTTTCCACATTTTTATTGCAGTATAGTTTTTAATTGATTTGTAGGAATCAGTATATGTGCTGGGCATAAATCTCTTACGGATATAAGTATTAAGAATTTTTTTTATTACAATCCTTGTGTTCACTTTCTACTTCTAAATGATGTCTTTTAATGAACAAACAGTAATAATTTTAATATACTCAGCCATTTTTCTTTGTGTTTGGGAATTTTTGTTTGTTTTATATCCTGTTTAGAAGTTTTCTGACCATTCCAAAATCATTAAGATATTTTCTTATGTTTCCTCCTGAAATTATAGTGATTTTTGTAACAAAATTAGTATTGAAATACAACTGGAATTGTTTTTGTATGTACTATGAAGTTAGTTATAGACATGACTTTTCCATTATGTATAATGAATGTATTTAACACCATTTAATAAATACTTATTTTTTTCACTGAACCACACTGTCATCTTTATCATTAAATCATATAACTACATATGTGTTGGATTGTTTGGGGGCTCTTCTATTTCATTGATTAATTTGTCTACCTGTGCACCAACATTAGATTGATGTAATCATTACAACTTTATAATAGATTTTTACATCTGGGGTGAATATTCTCCAGCTTTGTTTTCCCACAAGATTGTCTTAGATGGTCCAGACATGGTGGCACGTGCATGTAATCCTGGCAACTCAGGAGGCTGAGGTAGAAGGATCCCAAATTCAAAATCATCCTCTAAAGTTACTTGGATTAGGCAAAGTGGAATGAAGGAAATGGAGGGAGGATGGGAATAGGGAAGACAGTAGAATGAATCAGACATAATTTTCCTATGATCATATATGAATACATGACCAGTAAAACTCCACATCATGTACAAGCCCAAGAATGAGATTCTAATTACAATAAGTTATACTCCATGTATGTAGAATATGTCAAAATATATCTTACTATAAAGTATACCTAAAAAGAAAAAAAATCAAAAAAATATGTTACATACACATAATGGAATGCAATTCAGCCATAAAAACTATGAAATCCTCTCATTTGCAACAACATAGATTGAACTGGAGACAATTGTGTTAATTAAAATAACCCAGGAACAGAAAGACAAGTACTCCCTGATCTCACTCATATGTGTAATCTTAAAAAGTTGATCAAATAGATCAGAGCAGAATCATTTTCAGAGGTTGAGAATAGGATGAGGAATTATAGCTAAACACTTGATGGCTAAAAGCTTCTAAGGTAAGATTAGATAAGACCAAGAAGTTCTGATATGCTACTGCATACTAGGGTGACTATAGACAATAATGTACCATGTGTTCTTTCTAAAGCTGGAAAAAAAGATTTTTTTCATGTTTTTGCCATAAATGAATGATCAATATTTGATAAGATAGACTTAATCTGATTTAAACATTACACAAGATATAAATGTAATGAAACAGCCCATGGAAGTTCATAAATACATATAATTTTTATGTCCCATTTTAAAAAATTAAGTGGGAATAGTGGTAACTTTTTGGAAGAAAGAAAGGGTAATTACTGAAAAAATATATGTAGTGGGATTCTTGTAGTCTCGGTGTTCTGATTTTACCTGGGTGGTGATTATACACATTTTCTTCACTTTTTTGGTGATTCATCCAATTGTACAATAAGTTCTTTGTGTCTGTATTATGAAAGATATATTAAAATAAAATTTTAATGCATTTAAAAAAACAAAATCAGCCTCAACCATTTAGCAAAGCCCTCAGCAACTTAGCAAGAACCTGACTCAAAATTTAAAAAAAATAAAAAGAGCTGGGGTTATAACTCAGTGGTACAGTGCCTTGGGTCTATCCCCAGTAACAAAAAAATAAAATTGCCTTTTCTTTGGATATTTTTGGCACTTTGATTTCTAGATGAATTTTAGAATCAGTTTGTCAGATTCTCCCCAAAAAAGAAATGAATAAAATAAACTGCTAGGATTTTGACTGTGATTGTATTAAGTCCATAGAGTAAACTCAGGAGAGTTGACATTTCTGGAATCGCATTTTTCAATCATAAACGTGGCATATCCCTCCATTTATTTAGGTTTTTCTTATGTTATCATGAGAATCTTTTGTAGTTTTTATTATGGAGAACTTGCACATATTTTTGGGGGGTTTATTCCTAGGGATTTGACGCTATTATAAATAATACCTTATAATATTTCATCTTATATGTGTTAAATTTTTCTATATATAATTGATGTTTGTATATTTGAATGTTGCTAAGTAATTATATTAGTTTTTGCGGATCTTTTTAGTTTTCCTCACTTTTATTTCAATTTTCTTTCTTTAATTCCAGTCTATATTATTTATTTCTTCCATTATAATCCATGGACATTTTACGTTTTTTTCTTGATTTATTACATTGGTTAGAACTTCCTTCATTATGTTAAATAGAAGTGGTGAGAGCAGGAATCTTTGACTCATTCTCAGTCTCTGGGGGGAACCTCTTAATATTTTGCCACTGACTATAAAAATTGCTGTAAAATTTTTGTAGATATTTTTTATCAATTTAGGAAGTTCCCTGATATTCCTCATTTACTAAGATTTTTTAAAAATAATGGTTGTTGAACTTTTCCAATATTTTTGTCATCTACCGATATCAGTTTTTAAAATTTAGTATTTTTAGTTATATACAACACCAAGATACACCCTGACATAGTCACAAAGGTGTGGAACTCAACCTGCTCTAATGATTTCTCTCCCTTTTTCTAAAATACATTGATTTTTAAATACAAAACTAACTTTCTATCCTAAGAATAAATATTATTTTTATAATTTATTATCCTTTCTCAATATTGCTGGATTAGGTACTATATTGATCTGTCAGAACTGGCATTAAAAAGTACCACAAACTGGGCAGCTTAAATAACAGAAAATTATTGTATCACAGTTTTAAAGAGTTGAAAAACAAAATTAGTGTCAGTTCCTGTTGTAGACCTCTCTCCTTGGCTTCCAGATGGTCAGATTTATGTTCACAGGATATTCTTCATGTACACATAACTGTCTCCAAACTTTCTCCTTTCATATGAATAGCAGTCAGGTTAGGGCCCACCCTAACATTCTTATTTTTTCTTTATTACCTCTGCAAAGATCCTATCTCTGAACAAGATTATATTGTAAGGTACAGGGGTTAGGGCATGAATGTGAATTTGGGAGTGGGGAGCTAACAATTTAATTTATCCCATACAAATATTTTAATATTTTTAGTTTAGAATTTGTGGATATACTTTCATGTGAGAGGCTGGACTATAATATTCTTTCTTGTTATATCCTTGTCATATTTTAATATAGAAGTGACACAGAATATTTTCAAATGTCAGCCTCTTTGATTACTAGGAGGATTGCAATTTTAAAATATTTTATGAATTAACTCTTCATATCTTCAGTAATTTTTTCTATGATGACTCATCTTTTCATATTAATTACTAAGAGTGTTTATCATGGGATAATTCTATCTACTACATTATGTCATATTTTTCCAATACATTGTATATGTTTCTAAGTAGTCATTATGAATATATAGGTTTTCAAGTTTATGATTTTCTTTGACTTTTATTATTTACAATCATCTGTCAAAACTGTTATTTTCAACAGTATTTTCACTATACATTTTATTGCTTAATTTTGGTATCTATACATTTAGCATATCTCTAATATGTCTGACATAAATGTATTATCTTACATTCTTAAGCTGTTACTTCTATACCATTAATCAGTCACCTAATCTTTCAATCCTGATTTGAAATGCCAACAGTGCATTGTGATAAATTCGTTTCTAATATTATATCTCTTTTGTATTTTAGTTCTTCTCAAATCATCTATCAATCAGTCTGTACACAAATACCCATTTTGGTTACTGTGGTTTTTCCAGATATTATTGTATCTGTGATACTAATTACCACCACAATGTTACATGTTTTTCCATGCATTTCTTTCTAAATTTTGTCCATAGAATTCTCAATATTTTCCGTAAACTAAAATCCATATTTTCAGGCTAAGAAAAAATAATATACTATTGGAATGATTATGACAACTGTGCAAAATGCATATATTGACCTGATTTAAAATTAGCATCTTTTTTATTTTGTCTTTTTTATTTTTATTTTTTTTTTGAAATGGGGATTAAACCGAGGGCATTACAAATGTGAGGCAAACACTTTGCCACTGAGCTACATCCCAGTCCAAAATTAGCATCTTAATAATACTGAGGCATTCATCCAGGAAGGAGTCTTCATTTACCCTATCCTTCTTTTAAGACTCTCCTTGAATATTGGTAATTTTCTTCATATAGATCTTATATATTTTGGATTAAGTTTGTTCTTAGGCTTAAAATTTATTTGGTGGAAATAGAATGTTTTGTCTCATTTATGTCTCATTTATTATACTTGTTTACTTTCAAGTCAAGTCTTATTTTCTCCTCATTTTTTATTAGTGCATTATAGTCATATATAATATTAGGGTTCATTTTGATGTGATTATATAAGCATGAAATATAATTAGCTCCAATTTAGTCCCCAAGTCCCCAGAACTTCCCCTTTCCCTCCCCATGTTCCCTTTCCTCCACACTACTGGCCTTTCTGTTTCTTTTTTTTTAATTAATGCAATATGAGTCATCATAGCAAAAATAATATATAATATGTAATATATATATATATATATATATATATATATATATATATATATATATTATTCACTGTGGTACATTCATATATGTACATAGGATAGTTTTGTCAGTTTAAAGGATAAAATTTATGAATACTTTATCTGATATCCCTGAACATAACCACTCAGATTGTGTAATGTACAAATCTAGAGTACATTTTTAAATATAGTATTATATGATGACACCCCCTAGAGCTACCTACAGCCTGAACATTTTATATTTTTAAATGAATTTGGCTCTGTAACTAAAAAAGTATAATTTAATAATTTTTATTTTTAATTTCAAATTAGTCTTATTAAGAAGAAAGGAATATTCTTTGTAAATGTAAATGTTTTGCCTCCTATGTTATCATCTCAATAGTACACTTAGTACTGCAAGCAATAGATGCATTATTGATGACAACAAACCATTACATAAAAGAATAAAAGAACATTCACCATGATGAAACATGGACTATTTTTCCTCACATGGATCATTTGTTTCCGTAACTTTTTCTACAGTCACATTAAACTCAGCTTTCATAACACAAACCTGATCCTCCTCCTCATCCCAAAGAAAATTTCCTAGTAGCTTATCCATTTTCAATCAACTGGTTCTAGGTGTCCTAAATTTGAAAAGCTCACAGACATTGTCTCTACCTCCAACTAATCCTCAAACTCAATCAGTTCTTTAGTTATGTTGCATTTTGTATCCACCATTGAATTTCCTCTTTCTCTGCCATTATCTTAGACAACATCCATGTTACCATAGTCTGATTGGTTCTTTAATTAAAATACTTTAACACCTTTAATTCCCCACAAAGAGGTTAAGTATTCATTTTGTGGGACTAAGTTTTTTCAGATGTGATGTTAGTTGTCAGCCTAGGAAAACAGAATCAAACTGACATGGGCCCCTTGTTTCCTCAGCATTCTCCATAACCATCACATTCTACCACTGTGCTTATAGCCTCTATTCTAACCTGCCTTTGCTCATGTTTGAGTTTCCTACAGGCTGGTTTTGTATGCCACCAGACCTCCCCACTGAACTCAATATCCTGAGCTTCTGCCATTTTTTTTTGAAATGTTATAAGCCTCTGCTGAGTGCAAGTACCTATTTGTTTGGATCTGGTAATTGGTTTGCATTCTTTGCTAACATGACCTCCTCCAGTTTCAGGTTAGTCTCATATCATACATTATTTCATCTTAGAAAAATATTCAAATACCATTCTCATATTCAGAACATTAACCTTGGCTTTAGCCTACAGAAGTTCCCAGATGATTTAAATACTATATTGCTAGCAATTAGTGATTGCTAAATTGAACAACGAAAGAAAGTTGACATGTTTAAAATAAATGACTGTACTGGAATACTAACTAGGTAATAAAAAATAGCAATGCTCCTCTGAAATATGCATCTCTCATGATTCAACCATTAAAATGAGTCAGCCAAATGTTTTCATTTATAAATGTCATAAATGTGCAAATCTTTACGTCAAAGTTAAGTACTTAAAACAATATTGCTAATTGAAAACTGAAAATGTTGACAATTTCCATTGTATTTTATTATTTGAAACCATTACTGTTTGATGTCAGACACATAAATAAAACCATGAGAGACTCTTCATTGCTATGGTGATACTTGAAAATCATGAGGATTTAATCATTCCTGCAAGAATGCCTGTTGGAAATTTGGCCTCAAATATCATGAAAGCTCTCTAAAATGCTTTGAGGTTGATGTTACTTGCGTTTTCTTCTGAGTAGCAGAAATGGGAAGTCTTCTGTTATGTATTAAGGTTGATACCAGATGCCATTAGTCACAAACATTTTATAGCAGAAGGAAAACCATTTGGCTGCATTTTTTGATATGTTTAAGGTGGCATTCAGCAGCACCGCAGAATAAAGAGGCATATAGCCATGCGACCATAATGTGTTAAGTAGAATTCTATATTTTGAATGTCGTTTCTTCTAAAGTTTCAAAGATATATATTTGAAGTAAAAATTCTATTTCCCCCTAAGAATAATTGAAAGCTATTAAAGCAAATAATTCTATGTAAGTTCAAAGCTTCAGATAGAGCCTTGATAAAATCCATCTCTCAATGCTATCTTAGATTAGCTGAATCCTCTGGACAGTTAAGCTCGACTGCTGTTGGGCCAGTCTATTGGAGCCAGGGAAACTGATTCTGAGGAAATCATAATACTCAAAGCCCTCTAAAGAGCTTCATATTCAATCATATCCATGCCAAAGTCCTTGAGAGGAATCCAAGAGCAAGTACCACAGAGGCCAGAAAGAAGCATCAAGTCCAAAGAGAGAATCAGGGTCACTGGTGACAGAGATGGAGTCATCAGAAGCTAGATGGATTAAAGTATGGTCAAATGGGGGCAAACAAGGCAGCTTTGGCACAACTGCCTTTCAAAATGAACAAGATCAACATGGATACCAGAGCTATTCCAATTGGCATCATAGATATTTGTAGAAAAGGTATTACAGAAATACCTTCCAACATGAGTCACTCCATTTTGATAGTCAGTTATGGAGAATAGGTTACTAACAGAAAAAAGAAGGCTGTGCCTGCCAAGAATGAAACTGAGAAATTCTTTTTTAAAAGTTGTCATGTATTAAAACATCACACACACTGTTCTCCATAAATAGGTATGATTATTATATTTTGATTAAAAATAAAATAATTTAAATTTAAAAATAAAAAATGAATCAATTAGACAACACAATACAATTGACTTCGTCCAAAAACTTTATTGACTAGCTTTCTATATTAATTGGCTCATCTATACTCCCATAATGCAATCATAACAGATGGTTATAAGAAAGATCCTAAGGCTCTATGGCATTCTAAAGAAATTCCTTAGTAATTGATGAACAAATTATATTTTGAATGGTTTGGAAGTCAAATATAATCTATTTTCTCTTAAATGGGAAATTAATTCAATTGAGCATTTTAGCTTCCTACTTATTATGTGCAATTAAATAACAGATATAGTACTTTTCCTCATCTGAATATTTTATTAATCAAATCAAGATCATGCCAGACAACAGAAGGTTTTTCAAATGGACAAAAATATGAAACCACTAAGCGTGAGGAAAAATGTTTAACTTCTGTTCCAGGGTAATGAAAATAATATTTAAATTTGTTAAACATGTACTGATTCCCAGATTCTATTTGAAATACTTAATGTTTTACCATCTCAATTAACATAATATTAGTACTATTATGAATTTCATAGTTGAGCATGAAATAGTTTTTAGATGTTATGTAACTTGGTCAATTTTACATAGCCAATAAATAATGGATCTATCATAATATATTGATAGGCAGTAGGAAACAGACAATAAATGGAGGGATATTATGACAGACAAAATACCTATACTTTTTATAGGGCAGATTGCATCACACTTGATTAAGAAATAGGGACTTAAGAGAGGGGAATAGTCTTAACTAGGACAAAGGAAAGAAATGTAATTCATCATTGGCCTGGTACTTAAATAATATGAAATTCCTAATTCATGAATATTTTTGACCAACAAAAATAGCACTGTGGTATGTCACTTGAAAGCAGAATTATATTGCCTTAATGTTAGAAGTCATATTACACACACTGCTACTTCCTAGGAAATACTTAATTTGTCATTGACATCTAAATATGATTTATTTGGGCCTGCATATAATTTTAAAATGATTTTGAAGTTAGATAATACCAATGATTACAATGGTTAGATTCAAGTAAGAACTTCGTAATTATGGTTAAGTGTTTTTAAAATAGCTTGGACACTTTTATCCATATTGAACAAAATACTTTAAAACCATTGCTTCCTAAATTGCACATCTCCATGAGATAAGCAAACTCTTAAAATTACTCTTAAACAGCTTGAAAACTAAAACATAAAAAACTTAAGTGGTTTTCTGCTGTCATTCATTGAGTCAGTATTGATAATAACAGCTTGAGTTACAGATCATCATTTATTCTGTGCCACATAGTAAATTTCACAATGTCACATCAGGGGACATGTTTTGTTTTGCGTTCTAATGATAAATGAAATTCCTCCAACACTACTCTACCTAAACAAAAATACTAAAAAATAATTTGGTGATCATAAATAATGGATAAACCCAGTGAAAACTATAAAACATTGGCAGTTCAGCTGGCTCATCTTTGTAGTGGCACCACAGCTAGCGTCCTGCAGCATCATTCTCTTTCACTGCAGAGTTACAGCCACCAATGATATCTCAGGATCATTTTATTCATAATTTTCCATGTGGGTGAGTTTCCTTTTTGACTTGTTCCACAACCTATCAAGTGACATCTCTTGGTTCTATTAAAACTAACAAGTCATTTCACATTGGTGATTTTTGAAGTTTCTGATTTTTTTTCATATCCTATTTGGCCAATACTGTACTCTAAACTCAGTGCCTCATTAAATATTTGTTGGATAAAGAGATCCCTAATTATTCAAGGAGGATCCCAAAATATTGAGATGCTAGCAAGCTACAAGAGGAAAACTATTAAGTTATTGTCTGGTGAAATGCTTGTCAAGATCCTATGAAATTCAGTGCCTCCTTATAGTGACTTCACCAGTGTAAATTTCACCCATAAGTTTTCACCAAACAGAAAATTCTTACATATATGGTTCTCTTTTTGCATAGTTCTTATTTGCACAAACCAGTTACTACAGCTTAGCTAAATAATACTAGTCTCACATGACACCATTTGAATTTCAGTTACCACAGCACATTAACTCTTAGAAATTGTTTAAAGCCAAACTTTAATGCCAGCTATTTAGTGTTGAGAGCCACAGCCGAAGGGGCCCCAGCAAACTTTCAGACTGCCAGCTGATGATTGGCTCACAGCGGCCCCAGCACCTTCTAACTGATTGGCTCCTCTGCGGTGATGCTCATTGAGCTGATTGTTTGGGTACTAAAAATGTAAAAGTTTGATCAGGTGTAACTATTGCTGCTGTACCATTGTTTGACCCATCAGTGAATATATTTGGAGCATTCATGATAGGTGTTTTTCGTGTCATTTTTGGAAAAATTACAGGATGCGATGACCAAAAAGACAATAAAGGATTAGATGTAAGTGGTTATCAAATGAAACATTAGATTTGCACATGATTATTGCCCAAGTATTTAACTCATTAGCTAACTCATCAATTTGATTCATAGTATATGGAGTAATAATTTTATTGGGAGAAATTCCAAACACTCCCTTTGCTGCTTTTATTCCTTTGAGTATTAATTGTCCTACAGCCTCAGGATACCTAGTAAGAATAGTGTTAGGAGAATAAGATAAATGTAGCAGAAGGCAAGAAATAATTAAAATCAGAGCGGAAATCAACGAAATTGAAACAAAAGAAACCATTGAAAAAATTAACAAAACTAAAAGTTGGTTCTTTGTAAAAATAAATAAGATTGACAGACCCTTAGCCATGCTAACGAAGAGAAGAAGAGAGAGAACTCAAATTACTAACATACGGGATGAAAAAGGCAATATCACAACAGACGCTACAGAAATACAGAAGACAATGAGAAATTATTTTGAAAACCTATATTCCAATAAAATAGAAGATAGTGAAGACATCGATAAATTCCTTAAGTCATATGATTTGCCCAGACTGAGTCAGGAGGATACTCACAACTTAAACAGACCAATAACAATAGATGAAATAGAAGAAGCAATCAAAAGACTTCCAACCAAGAAAAGCCCAGGACTGGATGGGTATACAGCGGAGTTTTACAAAACCTTTAAGGAAGAATTAATACCAATACTTTTCAAGTTATTTCAGGAAATAGAAAAAGAAGGAGCTCTGCCAAATTCATTCTATGAGGCCAACATCACCCTGATTCCAAAACCAGACAAAGACACCTCAAAGAAAGAAAACTACAGACCAATATCTCTGATGAACCTAGATGCAAAAATCCTCAATAAAATTCTGGCGAATCGGATACAAAGGCACATCAAAAAAATTGAGCACCATGATCAAGTAGGATTCATCCCTGGGATGCAAGGATGGTTCAATATACAGAAATCAATAAATGTTATTCACCACATCAATAGACTTAAAAATAAGAACCATATGATCATCTCAATAGACGCAGAAAAAGCATTCGACAAAGTACAGCATCCCTTTATGTTCAAAACATTAGAAAAACTAGGGATAACAGGAACTTACCTCCACATTGTAAAAGCTATCTATGCTAAGCCTCAGGCTAGCATCATTCTCAATGGAGAAAAATTGAAGGCATTCCCCCTAAAATCTGGAACAAGACAGGGATGCCCTCTATCACCACTTCTATTCAATATAGTTCTCGAAACACTGGCCAGAGCAATTAGACAGACAAAAGAAATTAAAGGCATAAAAATAGGAAAGGAAGAACTTAAATTATCACTATTTGCAGATGACATGATTCTATACCTAGAAGACCCAAAAGGGTATACAAAAAAACTACTAGAACTAATAAATGAATTCAGCAAAGTGGCAGGATATAAAATCAACACGCATAAATCAAAGGCATTTCTGTATATCAGCGACAAAACCTCTGAAACGGAAATGAGGAAAAACACTCCATTCACAATATCCTCAAAAAAAATAAAATACTTGGGAATCAACCTAACAAAAGAGGTGAAAGATTTATACAATGAAAACTACAAAACCCTAAAAAGAGAAGTAGAAGAAGATCTTAGAAGATGGAAAAATATACCCTGTTCATGGATAGGCAGAACTAACATCATCAAAATGGCGATATTACCAAAAGTTCTCTATAGGTTTAATGCAATGCCAATCAAAATCCCAACGGCATTTCTTGTAGAAATGGAAAAAGCAATCATGAAGTTCATATGGAAAAATAAAAGACCCAGAATAGCAAAAGCAATTCTAAGCAGGAAGTGCGAATCAGGCGGTATAGCGATACCAGACTTAAAACTATATTACAGAGCAATAGTAACAAAAACAGCATGGTACTGGTACCAAAACAGGAGGGTGGACCAATTGTACAGAATAGAGGACACAGAGACTAATCCACAAAGCTACAACTATCTTATATTTGATAAAGGAGCTAAAAGCATGCAATGGAGGGAGGATAGCATCTTCAACAGATGGTGCTGGGAAAACTGGAAATCCATATGCAACAAAATGAAACTGAATCCCCTCCTCTCGCCATGCACAAAAGTTAACTCAAAATGGATCAAGGACCTAGATATCAAATCAGAGACTCTGCGTCTGATAGAAGAAAAAGTTGGCGCCGATCTACATATTGTAGGGTCGGGCTCCAAATTCCTTAATAGGACACCCATAGCACAAAAGTTGATAACAAGAATCAACAAATGGGACTTACTTAAACTGAAAAGTTTTCTCTCAGCAAGAGAAACAATAAAAGAGGTAAATAGGGAGCCTACATCATGCGAACAAATTTTTACTCCTCGCACTTCAGATAGAGCCCTAATATCCAGAGTATACAAAGAACTCAAAAAATTAAACAATAAGAAAACAAATAACCCAATCAACAAATGGGCCAATGACCTGAACAGACACTTCTCAGAGGAGGACATACAATCAATCAACAAGTACATGAAAAAATGCTCACCATCTCTAGTAGTCAGAGAAATGCAAATCAAAACCACCCTAAGATACCATCTCACTCCAGTAAGATTGGCAGCCATTATGAAGTCAAACAACAACAAGTGCTGGAGAGGATGTGGGGAAAAGGGTACTCTTGTACATTGCTGGTGGGACTGCAAACTGGTGCAGCCAATCTGGAAAGCAGTATGGAGATTCCTGGGAAAGCTGGGAATGGAACCACCATTTGACCCAGCTATTGCCCTTCTTGGACTATTCCCTGAAGACCTTAAAAGACCGTACTACAGGGATACTGCTACATCGAAGTTCATAGAAGCACAATTCACAATTGCTAGACTGTGGAACCAACCCAGATGCCCTTCAATAGATGAATGGATAAAAAAAATGTGGCATTTATACACCATGGAGTATTACGCAGCACTAAAAAATGACAAAATCATAGAATTTGCAGGGAAATGGATGGCACTAGAGCAGATTATGCTTAGTGAAGCTAGCCAATCCCTAAAAAACAAATACCAAATGTCTTCTTTGATATAATGAAAGCAACTAAGAACAGAGCAGGGAGGAAGAGCAGGAAGAAAAGATTAACATTAAACAGATACATGAGGTGGGATGGAAAGGGAGAGAAAGGGAAATTGCATGGTAATGGAGGGAGACCCTCATTGTTATACAAAATTACATATAAGAGGTTGTGAGAGGAATGGGAAAATAAACAAGGAGAGAAATGAATTACAGTGGATGGGGTAGTGAGAGAAGATGGGAGGGGAGGGAGGGGGGATAGTAGAGGATAGGAAAGGTAGCAGAATACAACAGTTACTAATAGGGCATTATGTAAAAATGTGGATGTGTAACCGATGTGATTCTGCAATCTGTATTTGGGGTAAAATTGGGAGTTCAGAACCAACTTGAATCTATTGTATGAAATATGATATGTCAATAGCTTTATAATGTTTTGAACAACCAATAAAAAAAATAAATTAAAAAAATAATAATAATAATGGACCTTCTTGCCAAAATACTCCTGTAGGAATATTTTTTGTTGGTAGTACAATAAATAATAAAGGCAAACTTATATCAATTCTATCCAAATGCATATTTTCCATATATGTTTCAATGATTTTTAATGCCTTTCTTGCTTCAGGCGTTAACATTCGGGGTGAATTTGGATCTGATGGACCTTTTAGGATATCAAATAAAGGTCCCAACTCTCCTGTTGGTATACCTAGATAAGGCCTTATCCAATTTATGTCTCCTAATAACTTTTGAAAGTCGTTAAGTGATTTGAGTTGATCTACTCGTATTTGAATTTTTGGTGGACGGACCATGGTTGAGGATAATAGAACTCCTAAATAATTAATTGGAAAATTTAATTGTACTTTATCTATTGCTATCTCTAGATTATAATTTTTTAATAAGTTTGTAAGTGTGGCATAACATTCTAGCAATGTGTTTTTAGCTTTGTGTGCTAATAATACATCATCCATATAGTGAAATATTTATAGTTCAGGATTTTGATTTCTAAGTGGCTGGATTGCTTTGTTAACATAAATTTGACATATAGTTGGACTATTAGCCATCCCTTGAGGGAGTACTTTCCATTCATATCTCTGATCAGGACCTTCATGATTCAGTGCAGGGATAGTAAATGCAAAACGTGGACTATCCTCAGGATGAATTGGAATTGAAAAAAAAAAAACAATCTTTAATATCTATAACTAAAACATACCAGGTTTTTGGCAAAGCAGACAACTGAGGAATCCCAGATTGAGCAGGTCCCATAATAACCATCTCATTATTAATGGCTCTTAAATCTTGCAATAATCTCCATTTACCAGATTTCTTTTTGATGACAAAAATGAGAGTATTATGG
The DNA here is from genome assembly GCF_021218885.2 of Marmota monax. Taxonomy (NCBI): domain Eukaryota; kingdom Metazoa; phylum Chordata; class Mammalia; order Rodentia; family Sciuridae; genus Marmota; species Marmota monax. Next base: position 7,599,128 of record NW_026694772.1, read on the forward strand.
GGAGATATAGAAGGTTGTATATGTCCTTCCGCTAATTGTTGTTTGACCAGGTCATGGGCTGCTTGTATCTTTTCTTTAGTCAGGGGCCACTGAGGAACCCATACTGGTCTTTCTGATTTCCAAGTAATTTTTATTGTCTCAGTGGCCCTTTCTGAAAATCCAACCCATGTCTGTCTGTTCCTTGATCTATTTGTATTGCTGCTGCTATACCTTGTTCTTGTTTTTCTAATCTTTTTCCTTTCCTAAAACCTTGTCTAGCCATAATAGTGGGTGCATTTTGATTGATGTTATTTGTTAATGTCAAACCTAATTGATCTGGGACATCTCGTCCCCATAAATTTACGGGAAGATAATCCAATACATATGGCTGTATAGTTCCTTCACATCCTTAAGGATCCTTCCAATCTAATACCATTGCAATTCTATGGGGATTAGTCACCACTCCTAGGCCTCGAAGCGTTTGAGTGGCTTGTTGTAATGGCGAATGTTTTGGCCATTCTTGACGAGAGATGATGCTAAGGTCTGCACCTGTATCCAGTATCCCATTAAATTCATGTCCTTGAATATTTAGTTTTAGCATGGGGTGAGAATCTAAATTTAAAGAAAGCATAGCCCAATCTACACCTGTGGAGCCTAATCCCTTGGAACCTCTTTCTACAGTACGACTGGAAAATTTATCATGTAGGCTGGGTATTATTAGTAACTGTGCTATTCTATCTCCTGGTGAAATTACTGATATACCCTTTGGAGAACTGGCTATAATTTTTATTTCACCTTCATAATTGGGATCAATTACCCCAGGACTTATCATAAGTCCTTTTAGAGTAGAAGAGCTGCATCCCACTAATAAGCCTACTGTTCCTTTGGGAAGAGGTCCTTTTACCCCTGAGGGAATGATTTGAACTCCCATCTCTGGAGTTAGTACTGCTCTGGCGGAGGCGCAGATATCCAACCCTGAGCTCCCTCTGGTTTGTCTGATGAGGGATCTGATGGACAATGTGTCCTGGGCACTACCCTGATGGGGTTGCTGGGTTCCTCCAGTGCTCCGTATATTTGTGGTTTGGGGCCCCGGAGCATTGGGACCCCCTGTCCATTTTTTGGCAACGGAGCCTGATGCCTTTCTCCACAATATCGTGGATAAACACCTGGTCCTTGTTCGTTTTTTGATAATGGAGTACCCTTTTTCTTTGGAAGAGAGGCTTGTGGGAAGCCGGTGGTGGCAGTTGGGCTCTGAGGGTTACAAAAGGAGACTGCTACTAACACCTTTCTATCACCAGAGGACGTAAATGTCCAAATAACAAGGCCACCTCCATATGCTGGGGCCCCTTCGGCTGTGGCTCTCAACAATTTAGTCCACTGATCACTCCCTAAATAATAGTGTCATGATTGGTGGCAAATTGTGTCCCAATTTTCAGAGTCTGTCAGTGATTGATTACTGGGTATTTGCTATTCAGTTTACACAGAGACAGCAAAGTATATAGTTGTGTTGCTTCCTTATTTCTCTGTAATAGTTGATGTGATATTTTACAAAAATGAGAAACAAAGTGTAAGTGCAACACAAAAAGATAGGGCTAGAAAATAGCATGACCACTACCATTTGAAAGGATGCCAGATATGTACACAGGGTCCTGAGGATGTAGCTCAGTGATAGAGCACTTGCCAATAATGCAAAAAACCTCAGGTTCATTCCCCAGTACTGAAAAAGAAGAAAACACACATACATACACACACACACACACACACACACACACGACCCAGAGAAACTTCTGGAAAGTGAAATTAGTGACATATTAGATGGAAGTGATTGTGATGAAAAGGATGATAATTGTCCCAGAGAAAGTGATATCAGCAAAAAAAATCACATTAAATGAAAAATTAGAGATATTTTATAAGATTGAATGAACAAAAAAATAAAATGTTGAAAGCTGATCGAGTCTTATAAAAGAGTATGGCAATTCATGAAACCAAAGAAAGACTCTTGCTCTATTTCATAAGTGATATGATAGATAAGAAGAAAGCCATCACTGTTCAAACTACTCTTAATAAGCTCTTCACAAAGAAAACACTAATTCTCAAAGTCACTAATGTCTTATATTGCAAAGTACTCAGTAAACATCTAGATTACTTTTTTTCATTTCCTACACATTTATAAGTAAAGATAAGAGTTTAGTATTTTGACAAGAATTTTCAAAGGCTCATAGAATAATTAAATTTTCCCATTGATGATTAAGATCATTTTGCATTAGGCCAACATGGTATCACACAAAGTATAATTCCCAGCCAGTCAGGAGGCTGAGGCAGGAGGATCACAAACTCAAGGTGAGCCTGAGCAACTTGGTAAGACCCTGTATCAAAATCAAATTTTAAAATAGGGCTGGGAATGTAGCTAAGTGGTACAGTGCTTTCCTATTATATATGAGGCCCTGGGTTCAATCCCAGTACCCCCCCACACACACACATAATTTTGCATGATTTTACATGCATAATCATTTTATTGGCCTATACTACTCTGCAAAGTGATTACTTCCTATAGTTTATTATGAGTCAGAATTAATTCCCTGATGACAACTGAAAACAATGAACCAGGTCAAAAGACAAAAATATTTTCTGAGTAATGACATTAGAGGACCACAAAGAGAGTGAAGACTACTTTTGTTCGTTTGCCACAAAGGGTTCTCCAAGTAAATAGAAAATCTAGAGAACTACAGAGTCTCTGGCTAACTAAAAATACTCAATGCACAATTTTAAAATAAGATAATATATGAATAATAAAGAAGGAATAAGTTCTGTTTCCAATTACCATCATTGCTAAAGTTAGGAAAAGTAGTTTTGATAATTAGTCTTTGTGTGCAGGGTTTTCAAATCGCCAGGATTAGAAAGCCATGAAACAGCTGGTGAATTAAGTTACTGCCAATTTCTTTCTTTCTTTCTTTCTTTCTTTCTTTCTTTCTTTCTTTCTTTCTTTCTTTCTTTCTTTCTTTCTTTCCTTTTTCCTTTTCTTTCCTTCTCTTTCTTTCCTTCTTTCTTTCTTTCTTTCTCTTTCTTTCCCACAGAAAACTTGACTGGAGAATGCCAGCAGTAGGGAGGTGTGAATAACAATTTAACTCCAGAGTTCTTATTTGATTTTCTCATTACTGTCTACCATAAGTATGGTATTTTTGGCATTTTAAATTTTTTTTCTATTTTTTATATATGACAGCAGAATGCATTTCAATTCACATTACACATATACAGCACAATTTTTTCATATGTCTGGTTGTACATAAAGTAGAGTCACACCATTTGTATCTTCATACATGTAATTAGGGTAATAATATCCGTCTCATTCCACCATCTTTCTATGAGTATGTTTTTAAAAAGAAGCCTGTATATTTTGGTTTCAACACAAAACTCATTAGGAAATTATCTGTATTGCACATAGTAGAATCTTCCATAATTTATCTTCCTTTTCTAACCCTTTATTAATAAAGTAAGTTACCATGCTCTTTGCTACTTGCAACATTTCAGGGAATATCAATGCCTCAATTGCCCACCATTTCTATTAATGCCTTCATGGGTATACTGCCATTTGGATTCATCAATCGTAAGTTCAGAGTCTGTCCCTGACTATCAATAACCAGACACTAAATTTTGACTGTCACACTTATGCCTTCTTAAGTATGACACAAATTCTGACCCCTTTTGTCTACCTCTTAAGGAGCCTACTCATTAATGGTTTAATTTCATTGTTATACAAGCCTATATACACTCATTCAAGTGCCAGATACATATAATTCTAAAAAGGGAGACTATATAGAACATTTAAAATAAAGGCAAAATAATGGGTGAAAATTAGTTATCATTTCAACCATCAATCAAGAGATCTCTGGAAAAAATCACTTCCATTTGGTATCACATATTGCAAACTATCTGATAAGTTGTGATTTGATAGTTGATATACACTGATGATATTCAAGATAGCTTACAAACATAACCAAATAACTATTAGGGAGTGAAGTAATGGAGGATTTTTTCTACTACTTCCCAGTCTTGAATTGCAACACTTATCTGAGAAAACCCTAGGGAGAAAATAGAAAAACACAAGTGTTCTCTTCCGATATGGAAATATGTTGTTTAATGAAATAATAAAAGGTTACATAAATAGAATTATCTTATATTAAACAAAAATACCATAAAAATACATCAGAGAAAATATAGCCTTTTCAAAAAATGGTGCTGGGAAAACTGGAAACCCGTATGTAGTAGATTGAATTTGAACCCCTATCTATATCTATATATATATCTCACCCTATATATACCTATATCTCATCTATTTCTACCTATATCTCACCCTGTGCAAAAGTCAGCTCAAATTGGTCAAGGACACTGGCATTAGACTAGAGACCCTGTGCCTACTGGAAGAAAATGTAGGTCCAGCTTTCCATCATATCAGCTTAGGAACTGAATTCCTCAACAAGAGTCCTAAAGTACAATATGTAAAATAAAAAAAATCAATAAATGGGATAGTATCAAACTGAAGAAACTTATTCACAGAAAAGAAAACCATCAAGAATGTGAACAGAGAGCCTACAGAATGGGAGAAAATCTTTTCCACCTACACCTCAGAATAACCTAATCAACAAATGGGCAAAGGAACTGAACTGGAACTTCACAGATGAAGAAATATGAATAGTCAACAAATATATGAAAAAAAATGTTCAACATCTCTAGCAATCAGAGAAATGTGAATTAAAACCACACTGAGATTCCATCTCACTCAGCCATAATGGCAATGATCAAGAATACAAGTAACAACAGACGTTGCCAAAGTATGGGGAAAAGGATACAGTCATACATTGCTGGTGGGAGTGCAAATTATTGCACTCTGGAAAGCACAATGGAGATTCCTCAAAAAAATTTGGAATGGAACTACCATTTGTCCCAGTTATCCCATGGTGTATACACATAAGACTTAAAATCAGCATATTATAGTGAGGTAGTCACATCAATATTTATAGCAGCTCAATTCAAAATAGATAAGCTAAGGAACCAATTTTGGTGCCCTTCAACAGGTGACTGGATAAAGAAAATGTGGTATATATACACAATGAAATATTACACAGCATAAAGAAGAATAAAATTATGGCATTTGCTGGTAAATGGATGGAATTGGAGACTATCATGCTAAGTGAAATAAGCCAATAGAAAAAAAAAAAAAAGGCCATATGTTCTCTCTGATATGGGATGCTAACACACAATAAGGGAGTGGGAGGGAAGAATAGAAGTTCAGTGGATTATACAAAGGGAAATGAAAGTTAGGGGTTGGGTATGGGAATAGAAAAGACAGTAGAATGAATCTGACATAACTTGTCCTCTGTTCAAATTTGGATACACCACCAATGTAACGCTACATCATGTACAACCCCAAGAATGGGAAGTTATACTCCATGTCCTTATAATACATCAAAATACACTCTACTGTTATGTATATCTAAAAAGAACAAATAAAAATTTTATAAAATAAATTATTTTATTAAAACTATGGGATATATATATATATATATATATATATATATATATATATATTAATATTTTTAGTTGTTGATGGACCTTTATTTTATTTACATGTATGTGGTGCTGAGAATCGAACTCAGTGCCTCACACGTGATAGGCAAGTGCTCTGCCACAGAGCTACAACCCCAGCCCTAAAATATATATTTTAATATACAGAAATCAATATATCACACAGACCACATAATAATATAAAATTATATTTAGATTTTAACATGAAAGAAACCAATAAACTAATACATGTCCTTTTAAAGATTTTACTTGAATATCTTCATTAATGTGATTTTATTAAGTTGTCTTTCATAGATTTTAAACTCTAGCAATGACAGAATACATCAATTTAGGCCAATCCTCCCACTAAATAAAAAATACATAATATAGAGAAAATATCTTTTAAAACTTGTGTCTATTTAATAAATATATCAGAAAGCAACCAAGGTAGTGAGCATTTGTAGGGCTAAGGTCCATAAAAGAACTGAGACTAGCATTTGGTACTTCAGAGAGAAATAAAGAGGATGGGGTCAAAAAAAATTTGGAACAATTCTTAAGAATTTTCATAACCTGATAAAGTCATTCAATCACAGATTAAAGTTATATGAACATGTAGCAGAAGAAAGTTAAAGAAAACCACATCTTGCCAGGTGCAGTGGTGCACCGTGTAATCCCAGTGGCTCAGGAGGCTGAGACAGGAGGATCATGAGTTCAAAGCCAGCCTCAGCAAAAGCAAGGCAATAAGCAACTCAGTGAAACCCTGTCTCTAAATAAAATACAAAATATGGTTGAGGATGTGGCTCAGTTGTTGAGTGCCCCTGAGTTCAATCCCCAGTACCCCCCCAAAAAAAGAAAACCACATCTCAAAATAATATAATAAAACTTTTGAAAAACAAAGACAAAAAAAGAAAATATAAAATGTGCCCAGAGGGAAAATAACATACTATCTTCAAAGAAGAAAAAGTAAGACTCAAAAATGTTTCAAAAATAATAAACTGACTTACCAACATAAATAAGGGAAAATAGAAACAATGGGATGATAAAATGAAGGGCTGAGGGGCTGGGGTTGTGGCTCAGTGGTAGAGCACTCGTCTAGCAAGTATGAGGCCCTGGGTTCAAAATACATAAAAATAAATAATATAAAGGTATTGTTTCTAACTACAACTAAAAAATAAATATTAAAAAAATGAAGGCTGAAGGAAATGACTGCCAACTTATATTTTCAGTAAAATCTTCTTCAAAGATAAAGTTTGAAATAAAACCATTTTTGTACCAGTAAAACATATTTCATCACAAACAGCTCCTCTCAAGAAGTAGTAGGATGAATTTGGGGGCAGAAGGGAAATGAAGCCAATGTAAGGATCAAAAAAATAAGAATAAGAGGGAAAAAGGGGTAAATGGGTAAATATATAAGCAAATCTAAATAAACATTGGCAGTATACAGCAATAATAAGATCTACACAGTGTGAAGAGGGAGAAGATAAAAATACATGACAATAGTGCATAAATCTGGCCAGTCATAGCGGCGCATGCCTATAATCCCAGCAGCTCAGGAGGCTGAGGCAGGAGGATCATGAGTTCAAAGCCAGCCTCAGGAATTTAGCGAGGCCCTAAGTAATTGAGTGACACTCTATCTCAAAATTAAAAAAAATAATAATAAAAAGGGCTGGGATGTGGCTCCATGGTTAAGCACCCTGGGTTCAATTCCTGATACCCTCCTGGCCAAAAATAGTGCATAAATCTGAAGTAAAATATGAAGTACTCAAAGATCCTTGTATTAATAGGAAGGGATAAAACTATTAACTTGTTTTAGACTGTAACAATATATACAAATTTTACTGTCATTAGGTTTACCACAATAAACATAGCAAAAAAATGTATAACCAATGCACTAATAAATGGAGAAAACTGAATAACAAAACACACATTGAGTAAATGAAAAAGTAGCCGAGAACAGTGACCCACAGCTGTAATCACACCTACTTGTGAGGCTGAGGCAGGAAGATCCCAAGTTCAAGGCCAGCCTGGGCAAGTTAAGTGATACCCCATCTTAAAATAATAAAATATATAAATATATACATAAATAAATAGTACTGAGTGATAGAGTATTAGCCTAACATGTGCAAGACCCTGGGGGGAAAAATAAGCTAAAAGCAAGTCAGGGAAGAAGAGTAAAACAAATGAAGCAAATGGAAAGCAAAATAATATGGCAGATTTAAATCTCAATATATGTGCAATTACATTAAATGTAAGATGAATGAATATTTGAATGAAGAAGCAAAAACATAATATATAATGTATTGTTTTTCTAGGAGACACACACTAAAAAGGCAGAAAAATTAAAAGTAGGAGTGAAGAATATACTTCTTCATCCAAAGAAAGCTAGCATAAATGTAATTCCATAAAGCAAAGACTTCCAGACAAAATCCTTACTAGGAATAACAAGAAACATTTCATGGTTGATAAAAGGCTAAATCTTACATAAACCATAATGATTTTACCTTCAAAAAGTAAAAGTATTGCCAAGATGGCAGATTAGAAGCATTCAGCACTTGCCTGCTTCTCCATGAAATAGAATTAAAACTGAAATGTGCTTGCTATTGAGTTGAATGACCATGGGAAAATTCTGGAGCTCATTAGTGAACAGAGACTTGGAGAAACCCAGAGAAGTTGGATAGAATAGAGGGTGAAACAGCACTCCAGCACTGATTGCACAGGAGTGTGGCACAAGAAGCGTAAATTTCCCCTAGGGGAAGGTAGAGACGAAACAAGGAAAATCCAAGTGAGCATCACTGGCACAGGATTTAGCATTCTGCAGAAATATAGTCTAAACAATCAACAGTCCTAAGATTTGCATGGTGAACTGGCTCTGGAGATATTCTTTACACTTCCCAGTGCTGTAACTGGGAGGCATCTTGTGACGGGTCCTATTGTCTGTGCATACAACTTTGAGAGTCAATGTTCACTGCATTTTTCTAAGTCTGGAAATCCTCAGGAATATCATCATATTGGCTGAGTGATCAAGGATTTTTAGAGTCATTTCAGCCCAGGAGACAGACTCTGTGCAAACTTACTGAGAATTCATTGCAGAGGGATATGAGATTGCATTGCATGGATGAACAGAAAGTGCTTCCATTTGGAAATGGTATGATACAGGTTATCAGAGTATGAAGGAGAAAACAGTTGCCTGGGATGACATGTGGGAACCAAGAGTGAGAACAGAATCATGGTCAGAAGAATGTGCAGAATTTGCTGCCATAGCCCCCACACAGATCATTAAGCCTGCACACCCTATTTCCACCATAGAAGGCAGATTCGTGTGCAGAGCCCGTTATACCCAGCCTCCAAGTACATAGGATATGAAGCTCCAGAAATAATTTTTGTGGAGTGGAGCATTAGCTTTTTGACAAACCACAGCACTGGCATCTAGCCTGCTCCCAGAGTGTACAATCCAAATAGTACCAGAGAAAATCTTTACATAGAGAGTTCTGCATTCCCACCTAGCACATTTCAGCATGCTAAGCAACTGGGAAGTATCCTAGCTAACCCAAGCCACACATCAATCCTGCTAGTCTACCAGACAAGCATCACAAGAAAGAGGAGGTCTTTTCTCTGTCCATAGGGCTCATAACCTAAGAAGCCAAATAGAAGCTTTGCCTGGCATAGGCTATGGATTTCAACTCTTGTCCACTCATTCTGGCACCTTGGCAGAGTGAAACTTTTCTTCATATTAACACATTTTTGTTGATGCTCTTTTATGTTTTTCTCTTTCTTTTCTCCTTTTTTTTAAAAAAAATTAAACATTTATTTTTTAGTTGTAGATGGACACAATACCTTTATTTTATTTTTATGTGGTGCTGCTGATCGAACCCAGTACCTCACACATGCTAGGCAAGCGTTCTACCTCTGAGACACAACTCCAGCCCCATGGTTTTTTTCTTTTTCTTTTCTGTTATCACTATTTGCTTTTATCCTACTACATTTTCCCTTTTTTCTTTTTAATTCAATCATTTCCTTTTATTAATTTAATATTTCTTAACGTTTTAGTCTATATTTCTCGTTTCTTTTTTAGTTGTTGATGGTGGTATTCTTGATGTCATTTGTTTTGTATTTTCTTTTTTCTTCTTTGTAATGCTGCACACCCTCCCAGCACTTGCAGCATGTTGCATGACTACTCTGCTACTGAGCCACACACCCAGCTGAAAAGAATTTCATCATATGCCAGCCAAGACCTAGTCCTACCCAAACCTTGGAAAATACTTCAACTTAAAGAATAGGAGGTGATAAAATCTGTCCCCAAGTAGGAATGGCAAGAGGGGGTTGGATGTCCAATTCCTGGATACTCACTTTCATAGCCATGGTAGAAATAACACAACTCTTATGGTCATCATACCTACAAGGGATCTCACCATTGGTCACTCCCAAACTGTATCATATTCATTCCAAAAGATATGCAAACTTCAACATAGAAACATAAGAAAAATAAAAGCAAGGCAATATGACATCTCCTAAATTCCATTATTCTCTAGTAATGGATCCTAAGGGTACTGAAGTGGATAAAATGCCAAAAAAAATTCAAAAGAATGATTGTTTCATAAGCTCAATGAAATCCAAGAGAATACAAATAAAAATCTGAGTGAATTAAGAAAGACAAGGCAGGATGTAAATGAGCCTTTAAATAAGTTTTTTTAAAGAATCAAATAGAAAATTTAGAAATGCAAAGTTCACTTTGCCTGATGAAAACTCATTTGAAAGCCTCAAGAATGGAATGGATTAAGCAGAAGAAAGAATATTATAATGTAAAGACAATTCTGCCAAAATAATATAAACAGCAATAAAAAGGCAAAGAGAAAGAAAAGAACATACATAAGATATCTGGGATGCTACCTAAAAGATCAAACAGCCAAATAATTAGCATTTTAGCGGGAAAAGATATATATCCTGAAGTCCTAAAAAAACTAATAGAAAGTTTCGCAAATTGGTAAAAACATGGATATTTAGCTACATGAGACATTTAGGATTTCAAATAGACATGATCAGAAAAGAACATTCCTACAACATATTAAATTGCCAAAAGTACAAAACAAGTAATATTAAAAGCTGCAAGAGAGAAATGTCCCATCACATTTAAAGTCAAACCCATAAAAATAACACATTATATTAGCAGAAATTCTAAAGGAAAATAGGGCATGGAATTATTTATTTAAAGACATGAAAGATTAAATATCATTAAATATTACTATACCCAGCAAAGTTATTCCTCATCAACAAAGGAGAAATAAAGACCTTCCAAGATAAGGATAAGTTAAAGGAATTTATGACCACTAGGCTGGCATTACATAAGATAGTTGGAATTCTAAACCCAAAAGACAATAAAGATTAACACACTTATGAGAACATGTGAAAGAATAAATCTCACTAGAAGAGTATACATACAAATGAAAAGTATAAAAGAATCAAACATTAAAAATATAATAATCCATCAAATGTCTAAGATGAGTAACAGGAAGAAATAAACATAGAACACTCAAAGTATCAGAAGAAAGTCAATAAAATGACAGAAATAAATACATCCCTTTAAAAACAATGCTGAATGTAAATGATTTTAATTCTTCAATTAAAAGACATAGACTGGCTGATTGGACCCAACATTACTCTGCCAGCAAGAAATTCACCTCACCTATGAAGACATACAGACTGAAAGTGAAAGGATGGAAATTATATTCTAAGCAAAAGACATCTGAAAGCCACCATGAGTAGCTATATTAATATCCAACAAAATAGACTTTAAAAAATCAGAAAAGCCAAATAAAGTCACTATGCATTGATCAAGTGAAGAAAACACCAAGAAGATAGAATGATTATCAATATATCCATACCAAATGTCAGATAACCAATTTTATAAAACAAGTACTACTAGACATAAAGGGATACATAGGTCACAATAAAATAGTAGTAACTTTAATACCCCACTTTCATCAATAGATAGACCATCCAGACCAAAAATGTCAACAAAGATACATCAATCACATTATAGATCAAATGGCCTTAATATACAGAATGTAGTATTTTCATCAGTACATGGAACTTCTTCCAAAATTAGACTATAATAAAGTCTTAAAAGAAATTTAAATAATATCTTTTTAGAGCAAAGGATTGAAGTAGAAGTCACCATCAAGAGGAAACTACAGAAATTATACAAACATATAAAGATTGAAAAACTCACTAATGAATGAAGAATGGGTCACTGAAGAAATTAGGGAGCAAATTTTTTTAAAAAAAATCTTGAGATAAAACAAAATGGAAAAAAGAACATATCAGTAATTATGGAACACAGAAAAAGCATTACAAAAAAGGAAATTCATAACAATTTCAAGCAAATAAGCTAGTAATTCATCTCAAGTTCTTAGAAAAAAAGAACAAATCAATTCAAATATACCGGTAGAAGGAAGGAAATAATAAAAATCAAAGAAGAAATAGAGACTAAAAGAAAATATCAATGAAATCATCTACTTCTTTGAAAAGATAAATGAAATTCACAAACCTTTAGCTGAACTAATCAAAAGAAAGAGAAGACCCAAATAGATAAAATTAGAGGTGAAAAAAAACACATTATACCAGGTACAAGTGAAATTCAAAGGATAATTAGGGAACATTTTGAGATATGAAAAATTGTGGTATATATGTGTAATAAGAATTGTAATGCAAAAAAATAGTACATGTATGAAGATATGAATTGGCATGAACAAACTTTATATACAAAGATATGAAAAATTGTGCTCTATATATGTGATAAGAATTGTAATGCATTCTGCTGTTGTGTATTTAAAAAAATAAATTAAATTAAAAAATAAAGAAAGAAAAGAAAAACTACATGCCCATAAATCCAGAGTTCTAACGAAGGATTAGTACCAATGTGCCTCTAACTACTTCATAAAATAGAAAAGTAAGGAATTATTACAAATTCATTATACCTTTCAAGGACACAATTAAAAAAATCTATAGACAAATATCCCTGATGAATGTAGATTTAAAAATCCTCAATATAATATTTGCAAATAGAATTCCACAGCACTTTAAAAAAATGATACAACATGGTCAAGTTGATTTCATTCCAAGGATACAAGGATAGTTAAATATGTGTAAGTTAATAAGGACAATACAGTACATAAATAAAATTAAGGATAAAATTCACATGATCATCTTGATAGATGAAAAATCCTTTAATAAATGCCACATTCATTCATGATTAATATCCTTAATAAATTAGTTATAGGAGTTTTGTATCTCAACACAATGAAGCCTGCATAAGACATACCAATAGCCTTTCCTCGAAGATCATGAGCAAGACAAATGTATCTACTCTCGCCATTATTATTTAATATAGAATTTAAATTTTGCCAGAACAATTAGGTAACAGAAGTAACTAAAAGGGATAAAATAGAAAGGGAGGAAGTCAAATTATTCCTGTTTGCTTATACTGAGAAAACCCTAAAGATTCTACCAAAAGACTCATAGAACTGATAAACAAATTCAGCACAGTAATAGGATACAGATTCAACATACTGAAATCAATAGGTTTTATGTGCAATAGTGAACTTGCTGAGAAATAAATTAGGAAAACAATCTCATTCATAATATCCTCAAATCTAGGAATAAACCTAATAAAGAAATAAAAGGCCTCTGCAGTGGAAATTATAAAGCACTGAAGAAAGAAATTTAAGAACATACTAGAAGATGGAAAGACTTCCCATCTACTTGGACTGTGAAAATTAATATTGCTAAAATCACCATACTACCCAAAGCAATCTTCAGATACAATGCAATTCATGTCAAAATGCCAATGACTTTCTTCACAGACCTAGAAAAAACATTTCTAAAATTCATATGGAAGTATGAAAGAAACCAAGTAGCCAGAATAGTCTTGAGGGGGAAAAAGCAATGTAGGAGACATCACAATACTCTCTCCCCCAAATGAATTATAATTTAATGGTTTTCCATAAAGAAATCTTCTGGCTCAGATAGTTTCCTTTAGTAAACTATATTCAACATATAAGAACAAATAGCATGTCTCAAAAAATGGCTTGTTCAAAGCATAGGAAAATCTCTAAACTGATTTTATAACCAACACAATCTTCATACCAAAACATAACAAGGGCTTTATGAGGCAGGAAATTTAAAGCTAATTCTCCCCATGAATATGAACACAAAAACACTGACTAATGCATTGAAAACCAATACTTGGGAGGCTAAGGCTAGAGGATCTTGAGTTTGAGGCCAGCCTTGGCAACATAGCAAGACCCTGTCTCAAAGAAATACCAAACACAGCAATACAAAAGGGGGGGGGGGGTAAACTATTAAAAGCACAATGGTTAGACAAGAGGAAAAAGTTGAAGGGATCTATTGTATATCTTTTTTAAAATTTTTTTTTAGTTATAGATGGACACAATACCTTTATTTTATTTGTTTATTTTTTATGTGGTGCTAGGAATCTAACCCAGTGCCTCACACATGCTAGGCAAGCGCTCTACCACTGACCTACAATCCTGCCCCCTCTATTGAACATCTTAATGGCATATTATATACTTGAAAATAGATTGAAAGCATTCTCATCACAAAAACTCAGTAGGTCAAGTGCTATGTAGGGCAAATAGATTGATTTGCCCACTCCACAATGGCCAAACATCATGTTGTGCACCATAAATACAAATTTTCTTGTTAATTTAAAAACTAAAAATAGCATAATGGATTTATTAGAAGATTATCAGGTTGATTTAACTTTGAAAATATATGTAAATCACTATAAAATAATTTTCCAATAGATGCAAGAAAGATAAAACAAAACAAAACCTCTTGCAGCTCAGAAATAGAAGAAAACATTCCTAGTTGGATAAAAGTGGTTTTAAAACAAGCATAATATTTAGTATAATGAGGAAAAGTTTTTCTCTGATATATGGGTGAAATAAGAATACTTGTTAACACTGCATCTAGTCAATATTATAGTATATCATAGTATAATCAAGAAAGGACAAAAGTCATAAGAATTGGAAGGGAATAAATGAAACAAGATAATTCAAAATAATATGATTATTTAGAAAATTCAAAAGAATATACAATAAATCCTTAGTATAAATAAATATTTATATAAGTTTGTTTATATTAGTATAAGCAAACATTTAGTAAGTACCCAAATATAAAATTATTTAAAATCATTTGGATTTCTATATATCACAATTAGAAAATGAAATTTAAAAACCAATACTTTTTACTATAGAATAACAAAATAGGAACAAATCAAATAAATATGTATGCACAAATATTATAAAATATTTCTAAGAGAAAATAAAAACCTAAACCAGTGAGGGAATAAACCACATTCATGGATTAGAACACTAAATATTGAAATATGTCAATTCTTCCTCAAAATGTTGTGTATTAAACAGAACTCCAATTATAACCCTAGCATCTGTGGAAATTGATACATTGATTAATATGGAAATATAAAGGGCCAAGAAATAAGAAAGCTCTTTGGCAATCAAATAGTTTGAAGGAATTATTTCACTTGCTATAAGATTTGATCAGAAGTTTCAATAAAGAGAAACTGGTAGTCTTCAAAGATAGCCTATATAAAAATAGAACTTAATTGAGAGTCCAGGAAAAATCATGCATATATGATATGGATAATTCAGTTATGAGAAATGTAAAATTTAAGACCAGGGAAGAAATGAATATTTTATAATAATAAAATGACAATAAATGCTTTATAGATAACCTGTGGATTGTAGATGTAAATGTGAAAGGTAAAATAATCTTAGAATATATCTCTATTATGTTGCAAACTATCTTAACATGGATATATGAATCACTAACCTGAAGGTAACAGATTAATATATTTGAGTATATGATGTTCCATTCATTAAAATATATTATAAAAGTAAAAAGACAGACTAGGAGAAAATACTTGCAACACACATAAGTGACATAGAACCTATAACCAAATATATGATAATAATTGATATCAAAAAACATAGACCTATGGGCTGGGGTTGTGGCTCAGTGGTAGAGCATAGAGCACTTGCCTGGCATGTGTGAGGCACTAGGTTCAATTCTCAACACCACATATAAATAAATAAATGTCCATTCACACACACACACACACACACACACACACATATGTATATATCATAGACCTAGAAGCTGATATTAAAATGGGTAACATGAACAGGTACTTCCAAATAAGGATGTCCAAGTCATCAATAAACATACATATAAATGTTTTTCAACTCCATTAGTAATCAGGGAAGTTTATATTCAAACTACAGTGGCATACAAGACTTAACAATTCCAAGAACTGACACAGAAAAGGGCCAACTTGATTTTAATACACAGCAGTCAGGAGTATAAATTAGTACAACAACTTTGAATATCTATTAAAGCTGAACATACTCATATTTGATCCAGCAATTACACACCTATTGGATAAGCCACAGAAATTAGTACAGACGTGCACTAAAACATATGTTCAAGAGCATTCATAACAGTTTTATTCATAATAGCTAGACAAGAGACAATCCAAATGTTTATCAATAATAAAATTGAAATGAATCATAGAGTAATAATTTAATGGAAAACTATACTTCAAAGGAAATAAACTTCTTCCACATGCATCATCGATGAATTTCACATAGTTGTACAAAGTCATATATGTACACACACACACACACACACACATACTCTGATCTCCTTATGAGCCCATTAATAGAAAGGGAGAGAGAAGGGAAACTGTATGGAAATGGAAGGAGATCCTCATTGTTACACAAAATTACATATAAGAGTTTGAAGGGGAAAGGGGAAAAAAAAAACAAGGGAGAGAATTAAACAACAGCAGATGGGGTAGAGAGGGAAGATGAGAGGGAAGGGGAGGGGGGATAGTAGGGGATAGGAAAGGTAGCAGAATACAACAGTCACTAATATGCCATTATGTAAAAATGTGGATGTGTAACCGATGTGATTCTGCAACTTGTATTTGGGGTAAAAATGGGAGTTCATAACCCACTTGAATCAAATGCATGAAAGATGATATGTCATGAGCTTTGTAATGTTTTGAACAACCAATAAAAAAAAGAATAAACAAATAGAAAAAAAAGAAAATAGACAAAAACAATCTATACTGTTAAAACAGTGCTAATATTTTGCTGGGGAGGGAAGGACTGGTGATTGAGAAGGAGTAAAAGGTAGTTTCCTGAGGTGCTAGTAAGTTATTATTTCTTAACCTGGTAGTTTTTATGTGTACGATGTTCAATTTGTGATAATTTGTTGAGCTGAATCTATGCTTTCTTTTGGAATATTACATTTCAATAAAAGTTTATTAAGACAGACCCAGAAATTTAGGGGTCAAAATAAGACTAGAATAAGGGGGAAAAGAAAAAGCAGGGATATATGGAGATTCCACGAAAACAGAAGAGAGATCAGAGGAAGAGAAGAAGGAGATTGAAGGGAAGGGAGGAGGGACATGAAAAGGGGAGGCATGGTGGAATGAATCTGACCAAACTTGCCTATGTACACATATGAATATAACTTAGTGAATTTCACCTTTATGTATGTTAATAATGAACTAATTTTAAAAAAAGCTATATATTAAAAGTATTAAAATTATAATTAAAAAACATTTTAAAAGGTTTGTGAGGTACTTAACTTTGCAATCTTTAGTAAAAACAAATGTTAAGTAAATTAGTAGTAAAAATAGATATTTAACATACCAAAGATAACTGTATTTTTAAAAAATTTGTCATCTGTATAAGGAATAAATAAAATACAAATTGGAAACTATTCATCAGGATAGTTTTGCAAATAATTTTGCAAGTAATAGGCAAGTAATTTTGGCAAAACAAAAGTTTATTTGATTACTTACTATGTTACTTAAAATTAATTTTATTACTTGAAGGTAATAAAGATCCATTAATTTTAATTATATTTTAGAATTCAGATTTCCAACTAAATCAAACTGGCCTCTCTCATTTGCCAGAATAAATATTGATGCATTTTGGTATTTCTACACATCATTAATATGGTCAATGGACTAACCTTGGCAAAATTTAGACAAATTAGTCTGTGCATTTTTGACATAGAAGTCATATTAATACCCTTTTACCCTGATTTGCTTTCTTTTCTAAACCTTTGCTTATCTTTATGTGAGCATTATTTTTGTGGGGCAAATATAAACTCAACATGGAAAATGACATTCTCAAATCACACACTATGTTACTTGCTTTATTCAATACCACAGCAGTCCATAATAGGGGAAAGAATACTAAACTGAAAACTCATAAGGCATGATCTGCCATTAAGCTGCTGGAAGATCTTGGGTAAACGACTTTACCACATTGGGCCTCAATGATCTCATATATAAAATGGAGAGATTAAACTGTCACTTGTTATTTCTTAAGGAACCTATACATCTAGTTTAGCTTAGCATTTTGATTTTTGGTAGAGATATTGTGATTATTCTTTCTTTGTCTTATTCCACCCTATTTGGAGTAATTAAACCCAACTGTCTTATTTGATTATATTACTCAAATCTCAAGATAACTATCTCAGTCTTTCTCTAGGCCAGGTTCTTTAGGGATTCTCTCAAGCAGTAGAGCCCCAAAGTTGAGAGGGTAAGACAGTATAGATAAACAACTACATTATTGGAAAATTCCACTGATTTAAGAAAAGTCAGGGGCGGGGCTGGGGATGTGGCTCCAGCGGTAGCGGGCTGGCCTGGCATGCGTGCGGCCCGGGGTGGATCCTCAGCACCACATACAAACAAAGATGTTGTGTCCACCAAAAACTAAAAAATGAATATTAAAAATGTCAAAAAAAAAAAAGAAAAGTCAGGGGGAAAAGGGGCAGGTCTGCAGAACCTGGAAACTTCATCAGATGTGCTACTTTATGTTAATTTCTTTATATATACAAAACTCAAATTGCCCAAATCACTTTACTTCTGTCTCCCACACAAACCTCTGTCAAACTTAGCCTTAGACCTTCCATTCATGTCAAAAACCTAGATTATGTCTGTCCCTACTTCTCAAAAAATACCACTTAAGTGTGACTTTTTTTCCCTAATTATGTTTCCATGGAATTTGAGACCTATGGGCACTATAACAAAATTGTAACACACAATTCACCCTCAATCTGGATAATGATGCTAGATTGAATTTTGCTGTTTTTCACTGCCTTGGGTTTCTTGTTTGTTCATTTGTTTGTTTTTTTGTACTAGGGATTGAACTCAGGGGTGCTTTGCCATTGAGCCACATCTCCAGCCCCTTTTATGTTTTATTTTGACACAGGGTCTCACTAAGTTGCTTAGTGCCTTGCTAAATTGCTGAAGCTGTCCTCAAATTTGCAGTCCTCCTTCCTCAGCCTCTAGAGCCTCAGGAATTCCAGGCATATGCCACCATGCCTGGTTCACTATTTTCTTTATGGGGCCAAAAGAATGTAAGCCATTTCAGTTTTCCTGGATTTATTTTCTACTTTCTTTCTGCCCACCTCCAAAGATTAGCCTAATTTATAAAATTTATTTTATACCTATAAATACCTTCCATTTGTTTCTATAGCATTCATGTTACTCCCTTCTTTTACACAGTAGTTATCCTTATTAAATCCTCTTTTATTACTTCCCATTAAACATTCACATTTCCCACTTGGCATTCTTTTTCTATTTCTCTATTCTAAAAAAGAACATATATTTTACAGCCTAATGGTTTATTATCCGTCTGGTGTAAAAATTATCTTATTTGTGTTAATTGATATATAACCAATTTTCTAGACAGTAGTAAAAATCCATGTAGTACAGTTTATGCATTGCAATACGTTTAACAAGTTCTGAATTCCCTTCCCCTTTATAGTATTGACATAAAACCAGGACTTCTAAATTCTTTGTTGTAATTGATTTTAATTATTATATTCCACTTTAATGTAAAATAGTTACTGCTTGGCAGCCCTTTCTATGCTGCCATTTTGTCCTTTAAAATACTAACCCACATTTCTCTGAATGAATCATAGCTTTTTTGCAATAGCATTCTCCAAATTTATCTACTTTTTCTGCACCAAACAAGAAATGTTTCCTTTTAGTGGAATGCAATATTAGATCCAAAAATACTGGAATCTACTGTGCATATTAGGTTCTCTATTTAATTACTTGAGGAGAAAAGATAGCACTAGAGATTACTTAGGTTCCTTCACTGACAAAGAAATAGTAAAAGGGAGGAAGAGTTCTGAGGTTGTCTCAATTTAAACAGTACTGGAGATGTAGCTCAATGGTAGAGTATTTGCTTAGCATGCTCAAGGCACTGGGTTCAATCCTCAGAACCAAAATGATACCCCACATACTCTTTGGATTTCCTGGGCTGGATAATGTTTTTGTGATAATTAATTCAATCTTGAGTATGATAATCCATAAAGTTACTCATGTAACTTCACAGTTTCCTGTGGACAGATTTCTCACATTGTCTTACTTGGAATATTTCATAGGCAACCCAAAGAATTATCAAATTCTTCATCAAATTTAGACTATGTGGCTCAGTGGTAGAGTACTTGCCTAGCATGCAGAAGACCCTGAGTTTGATCCCCAGCACCACATAAACAAACAAATAGTATACGATAAATGTAGGCTCCCTCTCATCTCCAACCCTCAGTCTCTCAGTTCCCATTCCCTGGAGGTGCCAGCCATCATTTTAAAAAACTTTACAAAATGTACAGAAATATTACTAATTGCATGTTCAAATTAGTAATTGTACACAATAGCCTCTAAAAGAGTGATTTTTGTTGATTTTAATGAATTGCTAAATTTGGAGTTTTTACAATTTCAATCCAGTTTAAAACTGAACCTTATAGTTATGATCTGAATTCCTTTTTCTACATTGTTTAAACTTTGGCTGAAAAAGTTTATATTTCTGCCAGCTGAGTATAATTACATAGTCCCCATCCATCTCCATAATTGCCTTTGTTTAGAAGATGAATTCTATACCACTTCTACTGTTCCCCAAGTCACAGCTTTTTTGAAGTAATCAATATTTAATATCTCTGTGTAGTTCATATTTTTCAGTTTCCTAATAGCCATATTGAGATATGATTCATAAACCAAAAACTATACCATTGTAAAGGTTCGATTCAATGGTTTTTAGTATATTCACAGAATTATGCAACCAAAACCATCTCAGAACCAAATTTAACAACTCATTGAAATCAAATGTTCTGAAATTCAGAACATTTTCATCACCATAAAAATGAAGCCCTGTACCCATCAACAATCACCTCTCATTTCCTCTCAAGCTACTTCCACCCATTCCTAAGCAACCACCAAATCTATTTTATGTCTCTATGGATTTACCTATTCTGGAAATTTCATATAAGTGAAATCATATTCTGTATTATCTTTAGTGTTTGTCTTCTTTCACTTAGCATGTTTTCAAGATTGATCTATGTTATAACATGTATCAGTACCTCATTTTTTCATGGCTAAATAATATTGCATTGTAAGGATATACAACATTTTTTGTTTATCTACTCATTGGTTGAGTAGCATTCAGATCGCTTTATTTTTTGACAATTATGAATAATGTTGCTATGAACATCTATGAAACCATGTTTTTGTGTTATTTTTATTTTCTTGTTTTGTTTTGTTTTTTGCAGGCCTGGGGTCAAACCTGGGGCTTTGCAGGTGCTAAGCAAGTACTCTACCACTGAACCACATCCTAATATCTGTGGTCATGTTTTCAATTCTCTTGGGTAATATGTTAACTCTATGTTTAACATTTTAAAAAACTACCAAAGTTTTCTCAAAAGAACTATATCATTTTATATTCCCATCAGCAATCTATGAGGCCTCCATTCCTTAATTCATCTTTAATTACTATATTAAAACTGATTATTTTCATTAAAATCAAAATATTAATTTTTACATTGGGTTTGGATTTTATTTCCCCATATTTTTTTTTTCTTTTCGTACTAGGGATTGAACTCAGGGGAGCTTAACCACTGAGCCACACCCCAGCCCTTTTTATGTTTTTGTTCTTGTTTTGTTTTTGAGACAGTTTCTAAGTTGCTGAGGCTAGCTTTGAACTTGTGATCCTCCTGCCTCAGCCTCCGGAGTCTCTGGGATTGCAAGCATTCACCACCATGCCCCCATACCCTCTTAAGTCTTTTATAGGCATGAAAAGAAACCCCTAATTTTAATGCATAAAGTTCAATGTGCCTATCCTGACTTCATTGTGCTTCTCACACTCACACTCCATTCCAGTGTCCGTAAGCTTCTTCCATCTCATTAGTATTGCTCTCTTAAAATAATAAAGAACTATGAGGCTCATGATTCTTAGCAATGTCAGGTTTTTAGAACCTGCATAAATTATGAGACAGAAACATTGAATGTTTCAGTTAGTGATGAATTTCAAATCACTAGGACTATGCACAGGGAGCCATAGTTTAAATTATATTCAGTCATTATGTCTTGTTTATGGAGGCTTATGTTCACATTTAATATGAGGCCTTAGAATCTGGATCTTAGTAACAATTGCTCCTATTGTTTAAAGCAGTTTGTTTCTTACTATTTTAAAAGTAATACTACTCAAAGAAATAACTGCCACTTGTTCAGCTTCCTTTGTTTTTTAATACTCAAGGTGGAAATGCTTAAAGACTGATACTCAATTTACAGTTGTACATTACAGTTCACTTTTAGCCCAACAGCTTGCATGAGAAAAGATATCAGTGGCACAGTTTTAACCACATAAATTGGATTACTGCTGCTCTTTGTTTATTCTGCCTAAGCAGCATAATCTGAACTGTTTTTCTGGTGCTTATTATCTGTGGAAATGAGGCTAAACAGCATAGTATTTTTTTACCCGTTGAGCCACAAATATTTTTGATTCTGAACAAATACTTCAGTTTTCCATCCAGATTTTCAGATTGGCCCCCGCACTCCTAGTGTTGCTAATCAACATCTGGGCCAACAGAGAAATTGTGCTTCATGCATACAAACTAAATCATATTCATCTGTCTGCAAAGAATACGACTATGTTGAAGCCATAGAAATATTCCATGTATTAAGTGGGCCCTTTGCACCTGTTCAACAATCAGCCCAATTTAATAAAGGCACTTCACGAAATATTAATGAAGTTAAGCAGGAAAATTTTTCAAATCTTTGGCACCTTGAAGAAAGGAATTCTCAAAGAATATTATGAACATTTAGCACATTTCTAGTATCCTGATTGTGTATGTGCTTAGTGTTAACGTTGTTGGGAAGGGACAAACATAATTACTTTAACATTAATTGCAGATAGATTCATGACAAGAACAGAAATATTAAAATGTGAATTCAATGGATAAGGGAATAAAGCTATTAAGAGCATAAAGTTTTTATTATTTTCCCGTCCCAGTATGGATACTCAATGCTGGTTACACATTGCAATCACCTAAGAGTATTTTTAAACTGTACAATAGCTTAAGATATTTTTCTGTGTATACATTGTACTTAAAAAAGAACCATTAATCAAAGAAACATAACTAAGGCCTAAGTCTTATCTCAAATCAATCAAAATATAAGAAAACCTAATAACTGGATCTCTACACATGGGTCTGAGTGGTTTTCCAACTACAAGGGCACAGGAATCACCTGGGGATCTCTGTGGAGAGTCTGATTCTGAAGTGGGCCCCAAAATTCTGGATTTCAAATAAGCATGCCTGTAATTCTTATGGTGTTCCACCAAACATGCTTTGAGTAGAAAGGCTCAAGTTCAGTGGTTCTCAGACTTGATCATGCATTAAGCTTCCCTGGAGACTTGTTAAAAATACACAGAGCTGAGCCCAACTGTAGAATTCCTGATTTTTTTTTTTTTTTTCAATTCTGGAGAGGTACCTAAGAATCTGTACTCTCAGGAGATGTTGATGAGGCTGGTCAAAGAACACACTTTGAGAACTATTTTTTTGCCATATCTAAAACTACTACATAGAAAAATAAACAATATGTAAGGCACAGAACAAGCTCTCATAAAGTACTAATAAATAACAAAACTAGGAATCCACTGAAGCATATTAACTCACTCAACATATTTTTGAACAGGTTGAGTTATATGAGTTACATATAAAACAAAAGCTTCAAATTGAGGCAAAGTTAAAGCTCTGCTGGAAACAAATTGTTATAGTTGTCAGATTAGTGGCGAGGGAGGAGCAAAAATATTAAAAAGTGAACGTGGAACTTATATACCACAACAGGTGTTGATGAATTATTTGCCAAAAAAAATATATATCAGTACCTTGGCCTCATTTGCTATGCAGCCAACTGTTCTGAATTATCAACAGCCATTAGATACCTAAATCATACTTACTCAGAAGTGACTCAGTAGGTTTAGAGGCAGACATGGCAAGCAGGGTCTTCTTTCCTACAAGTAATTCACATGCATGCCTCTTGATCAATATTATTTATCCTAATTGCCATAATAGATTTGCCAAGTGATGACTGGAACTTCAAACTCATTTCTGAACACACTTGCTGCCCTTTCCAGCTTCCAACCACATATGAATTGTATTTAATTTGTTTATCTATCTGACACAAAACTGAAGAGATGTTTATTTCAAGGTGACCATTTACCCAACCCTTGTTCCTTCTCTTAACCTTTAACTTTTTATGACCCTTAACCTGGTATGATATCCATCTGCAGCTCATCTGTGCATGTAGGAATAAGGTCTACTTATGCTAGTGACCACATGTATTTCCCCAAAATGCTAATAGTAGATGTTGATAGATAAGGATATCAAATGTTTTAATAAGCTGCTGAATATTTTTTTAGTTACTTTTTTCTTATTTCAAAAGCTTTTAATAAGGTTTAAATGCCTTTACACCTACAAAGTGCTTAGGAAAGAATTCAATGAATATCAACTACCATTATTATTATTACTGATTGAAGGCTTAGCCTACAGCAGTCTTCAGTTCAGCTATCACCTATGAATTCTAACAATACACTCAAAACTTTTGGCAAAGAAATTAAGATAGATAATGAAGTCTTTATAACAGATATGAATGAGTAGCTTTTTAATGGAACAGAAAGAATATAATCCTACCATTATGCCTAGGAAAAGCTATCCATCCCTGGAGAAACTCTGATCTTACTTGTTACTTTACTTACAACCTATCTGAGATAGACTCAGATACACTTTTTATTCTCAATAGTACCTAGAAACTACCCTATACTTTTTAAAATATTTTATTATAATTTGTTATATATGACAACACAATGTATAACAGTCCATATTACACAAATAGAGCACAATTTTTCATATCTCTGGATGTATACAAAGTATATTCACACTATTTGTTTCTTCATTCATGTACTTAGGTTAATGATGTCCATATCATTCCACCATCTTTTTTGCCCTCATGCTCCCTCCCTAAACTTCCCACCTCTTTGCCCTATCTAGAGTTCCTCTAATCCTCCCATGCTCCCCCTCCCTACCCCACTATGAGTCAGCCTCCTTATAGCAGAGAAAACATTCGGCATTTGTTTTATTGGGGATTGGCTAACTTCACTTAGCATTATATTCTCCAATTCCATCCATTTACCTACAAATGCCATGATTTTATTCTCTCTTATTGCTAAATAGTATTCCATTGTGTATTTATACAACATTTTCTTTATCCATTCATCTACTGAACAGCATATAGGTTGGTTCCAGAGCTTAGCTATTGTGAATTGTGCTGCTATAAACATTGATATGGCTGTGTCCCTGTTTTATGCTGTTTTTAAGTCCTTTAGGTATAGACCAAGGAATGGGATAGCTTGGTCAAAAGGTGGTTCCATTCCAAGTTTTCAAAGCAATCTCCATACTGCTTTCCAGATTGGCTCACCAACTTGCAGCCCCACCAACAATGTAGGAGTGTGCCTTTTTCCCCACATCCCTACCAACTTATTAGTGTTTGTATTCTTAATAGCTGCCATTCTGACTGGAGTGAGGTGAAATATTAGAGTAGTTTTGATTTGCATTTCTCTAATTGCTAGAGATGTTGAACATTTTTTCATATATTTGTTGATTGATTGTATGTCCTCTTCTGAGAAGTGTCTGTTGAGTTCCTTGGCTCATTTATTGATTAGGCTATTTGTTTTTTGTTGTTTAGCCTTTTGAGTTCTTTACATACTTTAGAGATTAGTGCTCTATACGATGTGCAAATGGTGAAAATTTGCTCACAAGCTGTAGGCTCTCTATTCACCTCACTGGTTGTTACTTTTGCTGAGAAGAAGCCTTTTAGTTTGAATCCATCCCATTTATTGATTTTTCATTTTAATACTTGTGCTATATAGAAGTCTTATTAAGGAAGTAGGGGCCTAATCTAATATGATGGAGGTTTGGACCTATTTTTCTTCTGTGAGATGCAGGGTCTCTGGTTTAATTCCTAGGTCCTTGATGCACTTTGAGTTGAGATTTGTGCATGGTGAGAGATAGAGGTTTAATTTCATTTTGTTGCATATGAATTTCCAGTTTTCCCAGCACTATTTTTAGAATAATTTACATTTATTGATTTTGTTTCACCAATGTATGTTTTGGGCACCTTTATCTAATATAAAATAACTATAATTATGTGGGTTAGTCTCTGTGTACTCTATTCTGTACCAATGGTCTACCAGTCTGTTTTGGTGACAATACCAAGTCTTCATTTGTTACCATCACTCTGCAGTACAGTTTAAGTTCTGGTATAGTGATGCCACGTGATTCATTCTTCTTGCTAAGGATTGCTTTAGCTATTCTGGGTCTCTTATTTTTCCAGAAGAATTTCATGACTGCTTTTTCTATTTTTATGAGGAATGTCATTGGAATTTTGATTGGAATTGCATTAAATCTGTATAGTGCGTTTGGTAGTACATTCATTTTGACAATATTACTTCTGCCTATCCAAGAACAAGGGAGATCTTTCCATCTTCTAAGGTCTTCTTTAATTAATTTCTTTCATTAGTGTTCTGTAGATTTCATTGTAGAGGTCTTTCACCTCTTTTATTAGGTTGATTCCCAAGTATTTTTTTGAGGCTATTATAAATAGGGTAGTTTTTTCATTTCCCTTTTATAGGGTTTGTCACTGATATACAGAAATGCTTTGATTTATGGGTATTGGATTTTGCATCATGCTACTTTTCTGAATTCATTTACTAGTTCTAGAAATTTTCTGGTGGAATTTTTTGGGTCTTCTAGGTATAGAATAATATCGTCAGCACATAGTTCTAATTTGAGTTCTTTTTTTCCTATCTGTATCCCTTTAATTTCTTTCATCTCTCTAATTGCTCTGGCCAGTGTTTCAAGAACTATGTTAAATAGAAGTGGTGAAAGAGGGCTTCCTTGTATTGTTCCAGTTTTTAAAGGGAATGCCTTCAATTTTCTCCATTTAGAATGATGTTGGCCTGAGGCTTACCATACATAGCCTTTACAATCTTGAGATATGTCCCTGTTATCCCTAGTATTTTTAGTGTTTTGAACATGAAGAGTTGCTGTATTTTGTCAAATGGTTTTTATTCATTAATTGAGATGATAATATGGTTCTTATCTTTAAGTCTATTGTTGTGATGAATTACTTTTATTGATTACCTTTTGTTGAACCAACCTTTTCCTGAGATGAACCCCAAATGATCATGATGGACTATCTTTGTGATATGTTTTTGTATTCAATTTGCCAGAACTTTGATGGGAATTTTTGCATCTACATTCATTAGAGATTTTGGTCTGAAGTTGTTGTTTTATTTTAATGTGTCTTTGCCTGGTTTTGGAATCAGGGTGATATTGGCTTCATAGATTGAGTTTGGAAGTTCTTCCTCTTTTTTTATTTCCTGAAATAAATGGAACAGTATTGGTATTAGTTTTTCTTTAAAGGTCTTGTAGAACTCGACTGTGTATCCATCTGGTCCTGGACTTTTCTTGATTGGTAGGCTTCTGAGGGTGTCTTCTATTGGATCACTTAAAATTGATCCGTTTAAATTGTGTATATCATCCTGATTCAATTTGGGCATATCATATGACCCTAGAAATCTGTCAATACCTTTGATATTTTCTATTTTATTGGAGTACAAGTTTTCAAAATAATTTCTAATTATCTTCTGTATTTTTGTAGTGTCTGATGTGATATTTCCTTTTTCATCACATATGTTAATAATTTGAGTTTTTTCTCTCCTTTTCTTCATTAGCATGGCTAAGGGTTAGTCAATTTTGTTAATTTTTTTTTTAATAACCAACTTTTTGTCAATTTTTTCAATTGTTTCTTTTGTTTCAATTTCATTTATTTCAGCTCTAATTTTAATTATTTCCTGTCTTCTACTGCTTTTGGTGTTGACTTGTTCTTTTTTTTCTAGGTCTTTGAGATGCACTGTGAGGTCATTTATTATTCTTTTTCTTCTCTTAAGGAATGAACTTCATGCAACGAACTTTCCTCTTAGTACTGCCTTCATACTGTCCCAAAGATTTTGGTACGTTATATCTGTGTTCTCATTCACCTCTAAGAATTTTTTAATCTCTTCTTTGGTGTCTTTTGCAACCCATTGTTCATTTAGTAGCATATTATTTAGTATCCAAGTGTTAGAGTAGCTTTTATTTCTTACTTTATCATTGATTTCTAATTTCATTCCATTATGATCTGATAGAATTCAAGGTAGTATGTCTAATTTTTTATATTTTTATATTTGCTAAGAGTTGCTTTGTGGCATAATATACGGTTTATTTTAGAGAAGGCTCCATGTGTTGCTGAGAAGAAAGTATATTTGCTTGTTGAATAATGAAATATTCTATATATGTAAGTTAAGTCAAAGTTATTGATTGTATTCTTGAGCTCTATAGTTTCTTTGTTCAGCTTTTGTTTGCAAGATCTATCCAGTGGTGAAAGAAGTGTGTTAAAGTCACCCAGAATTACTGTGTTATGCTCAATTTGGCTTCTGAACTAGACAAGAATTTGTTTGATGAACAAAGATGCTCCATTGTTTGGGGCATATAAATTTATTATTGTTGCTGGCAGCTGGAAGTTTAAACTTCCAGCTGCCAGCAATTGTTATGTCTTTTGATGAATGATTCTATTAAGTGGTCTGAAATATCCTTCTTTATCCATTTTGATTAACTTTGGCTTGAAGTCTACTTTATTTGATATGAGGATGGAAACCCCTGCTTACTTCTGCAGTCCATGTGAGTGGTTTGATTTTTCCCAACACTTCACCTTCAGTCTATGGATGTCTTTTCCTATGAGATGAGATGAGTCTCTTGGAGGGAGTATATTGTTGGGTCTTGTTTTTTTTTTTTTTTTTTTTTTTTTTTTTTTGATCCAATCAGCTAGGATATATCTTTTGTTTGGTGAGTTTAGGCCATTAACGTTCAGGGTTATTATTGAGATATGATTTGCATTCCTAACCATTTTTGTTTATTTTTGGTATTTACTTGACTTGGTTTTCGCCTTTGATTAGTTTTCCTTTAGTATAATACCTCCCTCTGCTGATTTTTATTGTTGTTTTTCAATTCTTCTTCATGTAATATTTTGCTAAGGATGTTCTGTAGTGCAGGCTTTCTAGTTGTAAATTCTTTTAACTTCTGTTTATCATGGAAGGTTTTTATTTCATCATCAAATCTAAGGCTTAATTTCACTGGATATAAGATTCTTGGTTGGCATTCATTTACTTTCAGAGGATGATATATGTTGTTCCAGGATCTTCTAGCTTTCAGGGTCTGGGTTGAAATATCTGCACATAATCTAATTGGTTTCCACCTATATGTAATCTGATTACTTTCTCTTGGGGCTTTTAATATTCTCTCCATATTCTGTATGTTAAGCATTTTCATTATAATGTCCCTTGGTGTGGAGCTGTTGTGATTTTGTACACTCAGCATCCTGTAAGCCTCTTGAATTTGGTTTTCTAATTCATTCTTTTTATTTGGAAAATGTTCTGATATTATTATGTTGAATAGATTGCTCATTCCTTTGGTTTGGAACTCTATGCCTTCCTCTATCCTGATAACTCTTAAATTTGGTCTTTTCATGCCATACCATGTTTCTTGAATGTTCTTCTCATGGTTTCTTTCCATTTTCACTGTGTGGTCTAAATTCTTTTCAAGATTATATATTTTGTCTTCATTGATTGAGGTCCTGTCTTCCAAGTGGTATAATCTGTTGGTGAACTTTTAATTTGTTTTATTATTTCTTTCATTTCAAAGATTTCTATTTTTTTAAGAACCTCTATCTTTGTAGTGAAGTAATCTTTTACTTCCTGTATTGTTTATGTAGCTCATTGTCAAAATGATCTTTTGCTGCCTGTTTTTGCTCTCTTATATCATTCTTTAATTCGCAGGTCAATTTAATTATGTACATCCTGTACTCCTTCTCTGTAATTTCATCTGCTGTGCTGGCCATGGATTCTAATAATTTGGTATCTTGATTTGTTTGGGGCACTTTTTTCCCTTGTCTTTTCATATTCTTGTGGGTCTTCCCTTCTAGCATTGTGGGTCCAAAGTGTTACCATTTTTACCCTGTAGGCTTACAGTGTCCCTGTAGGGTTGCAATACCTCTCCTTTGAGGGGAAGAACAATGTTAACAGATCTGAATATAAACAATATACACCCTAAAAATAAATGTTTGCTATTAAGACATTTACAGTTTGGTCATAATTTACAGAAATGGTGAATTGAATTATTGTCTACAATATACTCAGTAGGTTTGTAAAAGGGTTTACAGTTTCTGATGGTGGATAAAGAACCGGGGTGAGGAGTAGGATGATATGCTGAGGAGTTAGGAGGTGAGGATATAGATTTATTATATCTTAAGAAGTGTGAAAGAAAAATCTAAGGAGGAAGATTAGTAGCAGGAGAAGGGAAAGGAAGCAATTGGGGGTTGACAAGAAAGTGGGAAGACAGTAGAGTACATAAAACAAACACACATATATATTAGGAAAAATTAAAAATGTTAAAATAGTAGAAATTGGTGGGAAAACACAAGAAGGAAAAAAAGAATATACAACACAACTATAATATACTATTCAGATGTCCCAGTCCTCAAAATCCTAATTCATGCAAAGTACTTGGTTTCACATATGTTGGGGATATGAGGGCAGGAGAACAGGGAGGGAGAGAAAAAATAATCTTGAAGGAAGAATCAGGTATTGTTTTGATTGGAGATCAATATCTTTCCAGATTCCTTTCTCATCCAATAGGTTGGGCCTTCTGTTGTTAGCTGGTATCTCTGTCCTCAGGATGGTGAAAGTAACCAGGGTGTCACTGTGCTGGGGTAGCTGCTGCTGGAGAGAAGGGGGAGTTAGAAACTGGGTACTTGGCCAGGTGGAGTTCCAAACTGGGATTGCCCCTACTGAAGATGGTGATGAAGGTGGCCCAAGATGGAGGCACCTGCTTTCAAGAATGTGGTGTTGGATTGGGTGGGGGAAGCCGGGTGATGGTGTTGGACAGTGAGTTCAGAGATGAGCTCTGTGTCATGCAGTGTGTGGCTATCGCCTGACTTCAGAGCCTGTGTGAGGTTCCCGGGAGCAGGCAGGCTGCTAAGCTTAGGGGACTATCTTCACTGCTGCAGAGTCCCAAGATGGTACAGTACTGGGGAGCCCCACATTGGTAGCTGGGGGTCCACACAGGAGTGGCAGCTGGAGTTCCTACTTCTGGGAAGCTGCCTGGTGCCCTGCATGGGAACAGCATACGTGAGTTCTGCTCTGGTGGGTGGCCGAAAGGTCTTTGTGGGTGCTGCTGCCACCAATGGTCTCCCTCAGGTACCTGGTAGTCCTGCATGAGCAAGTAGTTGGGAGACCTACTCTGACAATGAGGCCTGAAGCCCTGGACAGGCACAGTAATTCCTGAGTGGGGGCAGGAATATCACTTGCAGAGAAGCAGTATTCTCACAGAACACTGCCTCCCTCTGGCATGCCATCTTGGATCTCTACAGCTGCTAAATATTTTGTATAAAACATAGAAAAACTCAGAAAAGCATAGAAGCAAAATCTTCCAATTATTTTTTAATCTCATTACTCAGATATAACCTCTAGCATATGTATCATATTTGATCTAAGTAAATTGACTTAGTACTGTTTATACAACTTTAATATGAATTTTTCACTTATCTTGATTTTACATTAGCTTTCCATCATTGTGATTAGTTTCCTGAGAAAATGAACTTGAAAAAAGGAAAACCTTATTTTGACTCATGGTTTCAGAGATTTCAATCCGTAGTTTCTGAGTCTATCACTTTCCAGCCTGTGGCAAAGTAGTATGTCCATGGCCAAGAGTGCTTGATGGAGGGACTATGTTACCTCATGACAGCCAGGAAGCAAAAAGAGACAGGATGGGGCTGAGATCCCAATATACCTTCAAAAAGCATGCCCCTAATGATTAGACTTCCTCCCACTAAGCCCTCTTAAAGGTTCCACCACCTGTCGATATTATCATGGGCAGGGGATCAAGCCTTTAACATGGAACTTTGGGGGAACACTTAATCAAACCAAAGCTTATATTCTGACAATTATACATGTCATTAAATACTTCTGCTGGCATTTTCAATGAGAATAATATACCTTATCATTTAGTTGCACCCAATTTTGTTAGATAAAGAAATCCTAGCTCCTTCCCTTTCCCTAACTCCCCCCGACCTCACCAACTATATGACAAAATTTCTTCTCCTCTAGGAAGGGACAGTATCACCTTGGAACTTCTTATCTAGTAAAATACTGATCACTTTGGAGAAGAAGAATTAATTATCAGAATGGAGGTAGCTTGAGCCTGAAGTCAGTTGTTCCAAATTGCCAATGTTACCTAAAAATGAAACAGGCTACATCTTCTCTCTCTTATCTCTTAAACGAACTGCCCTCTAGCTTCTGGCAGGTCTATCCCAGGTGACTTCAATCTTTGTGCCATCCTGTCTAACATTCTGATTGAATTATTTATAGTCAAGGAGCTTCTAGAACCTAAGTTAGGAAATAGAGGCCAGGGGCCAGAGACATTGGCCTGGTCTCTATTCCTGTATTACTCACAATAAAGTTGAAAGTGTTAACTCATTTGACTCTCTGTGACTATTTTCAGTTAATTAGATCTTTAGAGTAGCAGTAAGTTTTCTGTGAGTTTGTATTTATTCATTCTATGACTCTTGCATATATTTGTTATTTCTACTACCAATCACTATAAAATAGCTTTAATAAAAATCATATCACATAAATATTAGATATTTGATTACCTTCTTATAATAATATAAGAAATATATTATATAAGGGTTTGTATATGCAAGCATTATAAGGTCTTTGATACATACTGTCAATGTTTTCCACATTTTCAATAATTCACCATGTTACCAGCAATATACAAAATTGTTATCTTATTTTATCATCATCAGTACTATTAAAATTTTAAATATTTTTCTTTGATTATTTTTTATTAATTTTTTATTTGTTTTAATTATATATGATAGTAGAATGCATTTATGCACTTTGATATATCATACATAAAAGGGATATAATTTCTCATTTCTCTGAGTATACATGTTGCAAAATTATATTAGTCATGTAGTCACATATTTTTAAGGCTAAATTTTTTTTAGTTGTATATGGACATAATACCTTTATTTATTTATTTTTATGTGGTGCAGAGGATCAAACCCAATGCCTCACATGTGTGAGGCAAGCACTCTACCACTGAGCCACAACCCCAGTCACACTTTTCTTTGACTATTAATAGGCTTGAACAATTTAGTATGTTTATGGTTCATTTGTATTTCTTCAGTGAATTATTCCTGAATAAAATTGTTTGGATTTTTTCATTGGATATTTAATAGTAACTATTTTAAATTTTTTCAAGAGACCATTTTCAAATAAGATATGTTTAGTAAAAGATCATGAAATTGGTTTGTTAGATCATTATTTTCCTGTGTACACAAGAAGTTTGTTTTCCAATCTCTGTGCCAACTGGATAGGGGTGGCATGATGGCTATGTGGGAATGTAATGGGAATATAAGAAGTCAGGTATCACTTTTAGTGTGTGACAGTTGAAAGCGCTGCAGATTCTTCTTGAATCTCTTTCTCATCCATACAGCAATAAGATTCTTGTTCAAAACTTGAAATAGGAAATTGTTTCAAATATATGGTATAAATTTCAGACTTAAGAAAGTTACCTAGGGACAATGGTACTTTTACCAAAAGAAATAGTGTTGTGTGGTAGGAAATGAGTTGATGACATCCCACAAAACACTATCAATTCCTCTAAATTTTCCAAAATTGATGGAGGAAAGAGGAGACTGTGTTATAGTATTTTTCCCTCTGAAGAGAATTACACTCATAAGTTCTGAAGGAAGGGTTTCATCAACTCAAAATGTCCAGCAATGCTCTTACTGAGATTCATCTCCTCACCAATCATTTAGCATCATTCCAATACTGAGAAACACTTCTGTGAATTAGGAAGTTCTCCTAACCTAGAAGGGCAAGTAATAGAAGTAAGTGCACACTGCAGGATAGAGAGGAACCACTCTCCAGAGAACCACTTTACCTTGGCATTTGGAAATAATGCAACAATAGACCAAAAATGTGTAGCAATTGCATACATACAAAGGCATACATGATATATTCTGGGTATCTAATGCTGAATAAAAATCCACCCCTATTGTGTTGGGGGGGTAGAACATTTGCTATGCCCATGAACTTGCAATCTAGAGAGCCTGCTCCACACAGAATCAGTTGGACTGGTTTCAAGGATGAGGACTGAAATCATCTAAAAATTTGCTTATTCCCACATCTGGTAGTTGATGTCATTTGGGGACTGGCATGACAGTATCCCAGTATCTATCAGCTCTATGTGACTTCTGAGAGCTATTTAGCTTATAGCTTTCTGATTTGCTTCCCCCACACACACTTCAAATCACCATAATTTCTCTATACACATGCATAATTTAGTATTAAGAAAGAAACTCAAGGGTACTCCTGTGCAGATTTCTGATGCTTTTTCTTCATGAAGGTCCCTCCTCTTTCATACTTTGCCCTGAAATTTCTAGCCTTGACTTGCCTGTATCTTCAAATCAGAGATATGCCCATGCTTTGCTTGAGATTCCTCTCACTACAGAGCAGGACAGCATATGCAACAACCTAGGATAATCACAGGACTCAACTCATTTGTTTCCCTTTTTACAGGATAACAGGCCAGAATTTCCTGTTGTGCAATATATCCAAAAACTATTGCTTTATGTGTTTTTTTCCATTTTCTTGTTATTTACAGAAGGGTAAGTCCAGTCCCTCTGCCTCCATCATGATTTGAAGCATTGGTTATGTATTAATGATAATTTTTGAAGCTTAGTAATAAATATAACAGGTCCATTATATCAATATCTCTACTGTTGTATATGTTGGATTATTTTCATGTAGGAAAAAGAGTTATTAGATGTGATTTAACAATTTAAATCTAACCAAATTGCCATTCCCATGTTACAACAGCAAGAAGATAGCTTCACTAGTTGATATTCAAATATACAAAGGACGAACACAAATTCTATGTCTGGAAAGAAAATTATATGTATAATTGATATTCCAAAGATAAGGAATCCAAAAATTTATACATTAAACTGTACACAAACATGAAATTATATTTCTATTAGTGATAACTATTAGAAATATGAGTAAAAGACCAAATATTAGAATATTAAAATCAAATGATCCTGCTAGCAAAAATCTGATGAAGTTCTAATGTGAATAAGCTTTAACTCTAACTATATAATTCTTTAGGCAACCAGGCAGAAAAATCAAGTCACCTATCAAGGGAGATGTAGGCCTCAGAAACTCCACATGTGTAGTTAATGCCAGAGGGCAGTGGAACACTGTATATGAGTTCTGAAGATCTGACCTAGGATACTGAGACACGTTGTTTAAGAAGATCAGTAACAGGAAGATATTTTTAAACATTAAAGAAATAGCTCCTCAAGATGCTTTTTGAAAAACGACTCTACAAAAAAGTTCAGGAAACCAAGAGATAAAACAAAATAATTCAAGAGTGGAATAACTGTGATAAAAAGGACTGAGGGGCAACATTGAAACTAAATATACATCCAAGTTTAAAATACCAGAACATTTACTACACACACTCACACACACATACATATACACATATGCATACATTTATACATGCATACATATACCCATACATATACACATATTTTAATATATGTGGGTATATACATACATATTAATATTTTATAGGACTGTTAATTCTTAACTTAGAGGTTAATATGTATGTAGAAATCATATTAACATAAAAATCACCATCAAAAACCTTTAAACCTCTAATAGAGTCCAACACACTTGGTTTGTGTTTATAACCTAATATATTAAATATTATAAATACTAATGCTTACTTGAAAACTACTACTTGACAAATGGAAGGAAAAATATGAAATCTGTATGTAGATAACTGGGTATTCAAACAATTCTACCTTTAAGCTAGTTATCAAATACTTGCTGTGAATGGGGGAATGGTAGAGAATTCAAAACTATTTCTGCTCTCCTGCAGGGTGATTCCATTCTGTCTTAATACTATGCATTTATTCACTATGTAGCTCTCCAGGAATTCAAAAAATAAAATCCATTGGTGAATGGAAAAGGGACTGAGACTTCTAAAGTGTTCCTTTTTGCCTACAAAACTTACTCTAATTTGTTTAAATATCAAGCATCTGTAAACATAGTAAATGCTAATAAATTTAGTTGTTATTGTGAAGAACAAAGTTTAGCTTATAAAAACAGTGTATGATTTAAAGATTCTACTGTAAATGTTGGCAAAGTTAAAAATACATGCGCAACAAAAACCAAAATGTGGAATATATTTTTAAGAATGAGAAGTACCTCACCTTTTACAGCAAAGAAAAAACAAATATCATCTAAAATTGAAACTTAGCTTTTTAAAGGGGCATAACACTGAGCTACACCCTCAACCCTTTTATTTTTTATTTTAATAAAATGTCTTGCTAAGTTGTTCAGTCTGACATCAAACTTGTATTACTCATGCCTCAGACTCCCAAGTCACTGGAATTATGGGTGTGCATCACCTTACCCAGCATCACCTTACCCAACAAGATCTTTGATTTACATAAACAGTTGTCTTAGTCTTAAATGGATACTTTAAGATGTAGTATATCTTTTATTGGAGAATTTAGTTTCATTTTATTTGTTTTATCTTCAATCAAATGAACCAAATCAAATTTTAATATGATTAAAAAATTCTCATTTCATTTTGCCTCAATCTCCCTTCATTCATTGAGCTATAATCTAGGCACTTAAGATCAGGTAAACAGACTAATATAACTGCTCTTATGTTACTTATATTCCAATGGAATCTTGGGTCTGCTTTTTCATAATCTAAGTGGTCAATTAGTGGATGTTGTTAAACATAAGAGGCTTCTACCTGTGAGATAACTCTAGAAGATATTTCACTCAAGAAGACCAGATTTAATGAAATCTCTAAAAGTTAAACCAAAGCCTATTCTCCCCATCTCACTGCCACACCATAACTCCTACTCTAGAGTGTATAAGAAAACCCTTCTTGCCTCCTTTAGGAAAGAAATAGAGCGAGAGAAGGAAGTAAGGAAGAAAGGGAGGGAAGTAGGGAGGGAGGGAGGAAAGAAGGAAGGAAGGGAGGTAAGTAGGGAGGGAGGGAAGAAGGAAGGAAGGAAGGAAGGAAGGAAGGAAGGAAGGAAGGAAGGAAGGAAGGAAGGAAGGAGCGAGCAAAACAAAGCCGAAGAAAAAGTAGAGAAGCAATAAGAAGAAAAAATAAAAGAACCCTCCTCTATCTAAACATCATTTAATCCACACCAATAGAGATTAAATTCACAAATTACAAAAAAATTCATCCCTAGAGGACCCTAGTACAATAATGTCTTCATGGAATGTGTTTGATAGTTTGAATTGTAAAATGCAATAATCTAAAGACTAAAACTAACATGGACCTACATCTACTTACATCAGTTCTATAATACAATTCAGAGAATAGTGATTCGTTCAATTTCAAATTAATACAGTGTATTCATGAATGGGTAGCTAATTATTCCCCAAACTTACACATTTTTATTCAATTGCCTATAACTGATAACTTGAATGCTTTCTAACAATACTGGTTCATAATTTTTAAGTTTCATTTGTGTTCTTTTCCTTGTAATTTTGATGACCATTAGAAGTACACTTGCCTAGTGTTTGCTAAGCTTTACATATCTTTTTTAAGGAAAACCAAACTTTTTTTTTTTTTTATAATTACCTCCTCAGCCATCTGTAGGTCTTTCCAGATTCTTTTGATTTAGTCTTCAAAATCTGTCTTTATTTTGGGAACATAGACTAATAAGATAGAAAACATCTAAGATAAGTTCAAGAGTCAGGCTGAACTCTTCATTATTTTGAATTTGAGACTATAATTATAGGGTACATTTTTACCATCCTCACCCCTGAAGTACAACTGAAATTATTTTGTTTTTCCTATTTTATCTTTTACTGGAGTTGAAGGTGTAGATTTCCTTGTCAGAATTTGCATTGGTTGGTATTGCTAAACAACAGTATAACTGACACTGAGAATCCCTGTGATAATAATTAAGATAAAGTCACCATAGACCCTGTGGATTTAACCCTCATGTTGTCTTTGCATTTTGACACTGCAATTAAATATAGTCCTAACTTTTCTATGTGGTGTGTGTAAGTGTATCTCACCACAAGCTGAATGTTCTGGCAATCACTTGGAAAAAATATAGCACACATATATGACATATATTAACATGGAAGGTTGAGAATTTGGTGGTAAGGGTTATATTAGACCACATCTGGGATGATATGCACAGTTCCACATTCCACAGTTTATCAGCAATGTCAAAACATAGAAAGTATAAAGGAAGAATGAGGGAGATCTAGAACCCATGCCAAGAAAAGAAACACAGGGATATAGACTATCTACCATAAGAAAGCCTAGGGAAAACCATGAAAAACTGACATTGGAATACTTTAAAGGAAGAACTCAAACCAATTAAAGAATAAGAAATCAGATTTCAACTCAGTAGAGGAAATAACTATTAATGCTAATATTGGATTAAAGTTTCTCATAAAAGCAAAATTACCATCTTTGGATATTTAAAAGGAAGTTGAAATGACCCATCAAACTCTCAGAAATGTAACGGAGGATTCCTAAATCCTACATAAAGTCAGTCTCTCTTTCTCTCTCTCTCTCTCTCTCTCTCTCTCTCTCTCTCTCTCTCTCTCTCTCTCTCTCTCTCTCTCTCTTTACCTTGGCACACTGGAAATCAAACCCAAGGGGTGCTTAACCACTTAGCCACATCCCCAGCCATCTTTCTTTCTTTCTTTCTTTCTTTCTTTCTTTCTTTCTTTTTCTAATTTGTTTTACATGACAGCAGAATGCATATGGAGCACGTTTTTTTCATGTCTCTGGTTGTACACAAAGTATAGTCACACTATTCATGTCTTTATACATACACCTACGGTAATGTTGTCCATCTAATTCCACCATCTTTCCTACCCCCATGCTTACTCCCTTTCCCTCCCCCTTCCCTCCCCTTTGACCTATCCAAAGTTCCTTCATTCCTCCAATGCTCCCCCCAACACCTATTATGAATCAAAATGCATTTATCAGAGAAAATGTTTACAGTGGTACAATTCCCAGCCCATTTTTTGTATTTTATTTAGAGAGAGAATTAGGTTGCTTAGGGCGTAGCTAAGATGCTGAGGTTCACTTTGAACTTGAAATCCTCCTGCATCAGCCTCCTCAGCCACTAGAATTACAGGCCTGTACCACTGTGCCTGGCCATAAAGACTTTATTTATATTCCCCTATTATTTAGTGACTTTTATCCCCTTATTTAAAAATCCAGTTTTCAAAAGTATAATAAAAGAGTCAGTCCATAAGTATTCAATTATGAATAGCAACTGTTGAAGCTGAAATACAAACCTTTTAAATATAAATATGTTCCACTTAAGTTGTTTTTTAACCAAATATAGTATCCAGAAGTATAATATGCATTCATAATATAATATTAAAATAGTTAATATCATAGTTATGAGAATACAAAGATGAATTCTTAATCTACATCCTATATCATAATATCACATCACTCAACTTTGATTTAGCATTTAGAGATTTCACTAAATCTGGTCTTCTTGAGTGAAATGTCTTCTAGAATTATCTCACAGGTAGACACCCCTTATGTTTAAAACATCCACTAATTGACCACTTAGTATATGAAAAGAAGCAGACCCAAGATTCCATTGGAATACAAGTGTCATAAGAGCAGTTATATTCGTCTGTTTCCCTGATCCGAAGTGCCTAGAGTATAGTTCAATAAGTATTTGTTAAATGAATCAATGAATGAAAGGAGATTGAAGCAAAATGAAACAAGAATTTTTTAAAAAATTTGACCTAGCATCTTCAGGAGATGAGATGAACATCTTTGACTTCAGAGAATTGAGGCAATAACAGATAGCTGTCACAGAAGGATGAAGAAGAGAGTATGATCAGCAGAAAGGACAGGATAGAGGATGGTAGCTGCAGGAGGCAAGATGACAAGAGGGGACAAGATCTAACTCAAAGCTCCTACAGTTCTTTGCATAAATCCAAGACATAAAGTAATAATTGAACTACAAAGGTATTTAAAAATTGGAATTATAAAAGTGAAAGGGTCTCTATGTCTGGCAATGTAAGTGTAGAACTGAAAACTTGTACTAGAGAAATTCAGAAAATTATCTGCCCCAAAGAATTCTCTTGGAATTTTTTTTCTAAAAAGAAAAATGAGATGGTTAGTCAGCAGAGCTGGAACATTTATAATAATGTCCTTTCTCTTACCATTGATTTGTTTTCATTAGGTAAGTAGTTAGTTTTCTAAAGCTTTTGTCCCCCTTTTGCTCTTGGCCTTAACAAAATTCATGATTCTAGCACTGTCATTAATTCCATGCTAGCTTTAGTTTGTAGAAAACATGAAGGGAAGCATAGTATTATGTATTTGGATTATTGGAGGTTGAGAAAGATACCATTTATCATTTAAAATATCTCTGGGGAAAGGGTACTGCTAACTATATGCATGTAAAATATTGAACATCTGGATTAAAATAGAAGTATCAATGAGATATGATATTGTCATAATGCCATATAACTGGATATTTGGAGTCACATGAATGAGTGAATTTTTCACATTTTATTGTCATGTTTGCAAACCTACAAAAAGAACCTAAAAGAGCCTATCCAATCCTAGGAGCTCCATGTTTTTTTTTCCAATATTATTTATTGGCAAAAAAGAGAAAATCATTTGTGCCACAACTGAATGAGATTCAATCAGTAACACAAACATGTCCAAGTAGGTAAATCCTAAATAATAGTTCAGCCATATCAATGACCAAATTGGATAAGTCAGCACTTATGCTATTTATCCTAAATGTTCTCTGTAATGTTAAACCCAAGTATTATATTAGTTTATAAATTTAGGGTCGAATGTATTATGGAAATTATCTTACCTGATCCATCAGTTTCATAGAAGACAAAATGAAAATAAGTAACACATATTCTTTGTCCTCAGGCAGCTATCAGTTTAATGAGAAGAAAATCTCTAAACAGGCAACTGCAATATAGTGTAAGGAGAGCAAATAGTTATAAACCTAGAACGATAGTTCCATAGATGACGTCATTTCTTGATTTGAGGACTATGTGAGAATCAAAAATAACTTTCCAGAAGAAGTGACTCTGAAGCTAAGTCAATAAAGAAAGAGTAAGAGTTATGCAGGTCAATATATAACTAATAAGAAAAAACAAGTTATGCAGGTCAAGTGGAACAAAGGCAAAAAAAATCAAAGTGGAACTAGAAATCTTCAGAGGAAATAACCATGATATGTTGAAGGAGCTGCAAGTAGTGCACTCAAGTTCATTGGCATTCAGAAATGGCAGTAAGATTAAGGCTTCTGGGTGTCAGGAAAAAAATGCTTTTTCATCTAGACTTAATCTGTATATGTATATGTCTATAAGTTTATATGCATATATAGTGTGAATATGGATGGATATATGCTGCTGTTATGACCTAAACCTTAGCACATTACAGGCAATGCATTCTATTTTCTGTATTTATTGTACTTCATTTAAAATTACTGGTCACACCCACTACCATGAAATACATGAGCCTTTAAAATACCATAATTTGTTGTCTGAAAGACTCATGTGAAGGTTGAGGCACAATAAACGGAGGTCACATCATAACAACCATGGAGATTAGATAGTATGCCTTAGAGAATGAGGAGTAGTGGAAGGATTTTGAGCAGGGAAGCAAAGTGCTGCCATTTGCATTTAGAAACATTCTAAATGGCTCCAGAAAGAATTGGAAAGACTTTGGAAAGGAGGACAATTTTTAAGGATTTTTTTGTTTGTTTGTTGTTTCTTGTAACTTAAACAATTGGAATGGTGCCAGAATGAAAATAATTCTTTGGAGGATGATGAAGAACAATTAAGAAGCTATAATGAACAGGACTTTGTTATTGTTTGGAAGAGGAAGTAAATGAGAGGAAAGATAGTGGTGGGATTTTGAGGGGTTTATCTTATGAAGCATGATAAACCCCATGAGGGGTTTATCTTATGAAGAGCTGAGAAAAATGATTCAGTTTGAGGCACTATAAATTATAGGTTTCTGTTGGTTATCAAGTAGAGATGTCAAGCCAGAAGTAAATGGCAGTTGAGGTTGGAAAAATTGAGGAACTAATAGTATGCACAAAATAATTGAAGCTACCATTTAAAAACTAATTCATGGACTGTTAATATTTATATTTTCTGACTCTTAAAAATGAATAAA
Source organism: Marmota monax (assembly GCF_021218885.2). NCBI lineage: Eukaryota > Metazoa > Chordata > Mammalia > Rodentia > Sciuridae > Marmota > Marmota monax. The sequence continues at coordinate 7,641,482 of NW_026694772.1, forward strand.
GTATGTAATATTATGGGGTACATTGATAGCATTCCCATGTATAGATAAGAACACTGAGGTTCTTTTGGGTATGGTGGCACACAGCTGTCATCCCAGCATTTCAGAAAGCAGAGGCAGGAGGAACACATGTTTGAGGCCAGCCTTGGCAACTTTGCAAAGCCCTAAGAAACTTAGCAAGACTATCAGAATAAAAAAATACAAAGGGCTGGGGTGTAGCTCAGTGGTAAAACACTCCTGGGTTCAATCCCCCCAAAAAGGGGGGACAGGAGGATCTCAAATTCAAGACCAGCCTCATCAACATAGCAAGACCCTATATCCAAAATAAAAATAAAAAGGAATGGGAATATAGCTCAGTGGTAGAGTGCTTGCCTAGCATATGAGGCTCTGGATACTACATAAATATAATGGATTTATATTTATATAAATATAATGGATACAACAAAATGATAAGGCATATTTGGGGAAAAAAGAAAACTGAGGCTCAGATTCTTTAATTTTTAAAGGTGAGATAGTTTTACCAGAATTCAAGAATCTATCCCAATTTTTATGCTGCCTCTTTCAGTTTTCTTCTAGGCTACCAGGATACTCCTCTCTATTAAGCCATTGGCTTTACTTGAGGTCCTTAGAATAAACAAATCTCCCCTTGTCCAAATAATATCTGCTTCAACTACTTCATCTGCCCTCATAAGTCAATAATTAATAAGTATTTTCTTCCATTTTGCTTTGTTTTTCTGTGTGTGTGCTGAGCTTTTAATTCATTATAATACTCCATAATTCATAGAATATTGACATCATTCATGCCTCCAAGGCCAATGTGTTATTTTATGTATTTATTCTCTTTCATCCCCATTTATTATTTTCATCTCCTATTATTGACTACCTTTCTAAAATGTTGGCTATTCATTGTGCTATTTATGTGTACTATGTGATATGCATACATTTGAATTTGTTTTCCTCTTATTGGGTTAAGTCAGCACTATTGTTTTTAAAAGTAGTTCATAGATATGTAGGCATATCTATTCTGTTATTTATAAGTTCTACATAGCAATCCATAGTATGTATCTACCAAATTTTACTTATCACTTCCCTCTGAGATTGATATCTACTTGTCTCCAACTTTTTGTGCCTAAAACCAACTCCATGAAAAAATTCCATTTAAATATTTTCTTAATGAATCTGTGTGAGAATTCTCTGAGCTTCATACCAAGATAGATATTCAAGGTCATAGAGTATAGATACACTTAATTTAATAGTGTGTTCTACAAAGCACATTTGTACTTACATTGTTTTATTAAGAAGTTCTTCCCATTTCTAGGACCCCAAAAATACTATTCTACTTTTCTTATATTAATTATATAATTTTACCTCTCTATTTAGATTTTAACCCATATTCCTTTTATATAAATGTAACAGTGAAAATACAGATAGAACTAATTTTAGCAGCTTTATTCAGGTATAATTGATACATGAAAAAAACTGCACACACATACTATATATATATATATATATATATATATATATATATATATATAGAGAGAGAGAGAGAGAGAGAGAGAGAGAGAGAGAGAGAGAATTTGATGAAATTGGACACACATTGTCTCTTCTCTAAAGCATGGCTCCAAGACTTTGGAAAGTACAGTCTAATAAGTTTTATGTAGTTTAATCAGTTTATCTCAGCATATATGATTTTATATTTTCATCATTATAATTTCTTTATGGAAATAGTGAATCCCTAAATTTGAAGTAATACTAAATGATTCATCCCAGTTGTTTCAGGTTTCTTTGAACCTCTGAGTTTGGCAAAAGCCTCTAAAACTGGTCAGGTATAACAAACCCCTGATAAATAGCATTGGAAAGTAATATGAGAACTGACACAGAGCTCTGAGCCACAATACCCCAATTATTCCACTGACTTAAGGAATGATTTTCAGGCAAAGGTTTTTTTTCTTGGTAAAGTCAATATATCCACCAACTACATACTTTGCAGAAAGTTTCAGATTCATTGATTAATGTTTATGGTGTAGTCACATGAGACATTTACCAATATAAAACCTTAGTATTTCCATTTTTGTAGGTTGACATATTTTAGACAACTATTAAATATGTTTGATGACTCTCCTTTCCTCCTAAAAAGAAATCCCAGTCAAAACTAAGCACATAGGGGCTGGGGCTGGGGCTCAATGGTAGAGCCTTGCACATGTGAGGCACTGCATTCGATCCTCAGCACCACATAAAAATAAATAAAGAAAGATATAAAAAGAAAAAAAAAAAAAGCACATAAATTATTTTTGAGTTTTGTTACTCAGTGTTATCTTTATTCTATACATCTCCCTATTTTTCAAAAGAAGCTTTTAAAACCCTAATTTAATAAATTGTCCCTGAGATATAGATCAACTCTAAAAACAAAGTTTTAAATATTGCTACTAAGAGATTGACAGTACTAAAACTGTTCTGGACCAACAGGACCTTCCTCTTCTCCTCCTCTCAAACTAGCAACACCAGCAGTTGCTACTTCTGCTTAGCATTTGTCAAAACTAGTATAAGGGCTGTTAATCCACAAATACTTGCATGTCTATGCAAATTTATTCCAGATGAGGGCAGCCAGCAGCTACTTCTAATACTTCTTTTCTCTGTTATTATGCTACCCACCTCAGCTATAACTAACTATTTGACTTTACATTTGCCAAATGATGCTAGAAACATCTGTTGACTGAATTTCCCTAAAAATAGCTCTGGATGTCTAACCTTGGTCAACCCTATTCCAAAAAGTCAGTGACTTCAGGCTCTACTAATTGCCATAATGTGTTCCCTTCCCTTCCCGCCCCCCATCATTTCAAGACAAATTACCCTTCCTTTGCTTTTTAATGTGGTTCTTTGAATCATTTTCAACTAACTTTTTAAATCCTTTTAATCGTTGATGTTGATGATATTCATTTGAATGATAATCTTATCTCCTCTTTTGGGTCTTCTTTTTTTCTCTTCTTTTTGTAGTACTGGGGATTGAACCTAGAGGTTTGTGCATGCTAAGCAAGTGTTCTGCCACTGAGCTATATCCCCAACACTTATTTATTTTTCTTGAGACAGGACATAGCTAAAATGGGATACAGGCATATGCTACCACACCCACAGGATATTTCTTAATACTTTCATTAAATGAATGCAAATATGAAAGAAGACACAAGCTGAACAGTTTCCCACTTCTGATAACTCCTTACAAATAGTTATGCCTTATTTTTCTTTGAGAAATTCTATCATGTGGTAATTAATTCAAAACCATCCTCATTTTCTCTGGTTCATATTTTTACTAAAATAGTCTTGAGTTAACATCTCTCCCATCCAACCTTAAAATCTATCAAAATATTTGCAAGTTATTATTAATATAATAAGAGTTATATTCCTCTGAATTTTTCTTATAACCAGTCCTTTGGAAGAATTATTAGAAGAGATTTTTCATTTCCATCCTTTTCATGGTGCATATGTTTTGGTTTTCTTTAAACACAGTTGTGTCTAAAAGCTACAGCACATTAAAATGATGAAACAGAGTGAGCCAAAAAATAGCAAAGGAAGGGCAAAAAAGAAATCACATCTGCTTTTCAGCTCTGCAAACAAATTCACTGATCTTCACAAAGCATGGCTTTAAGCAGATAAGGATTAAAGGTTTTTGTTTGCATTTGTTACAAGACAGGGTACTGACTACTATAATTAATGTCACCGTAAAAAAAAAAAACACACACACACACATAGAAAGTTATTTGAAAGATTGATTCAGCATTTTGTTTTTATGTATCCAGTGAGAAAAACAAGCTGTGAGATTAGTTCATGCAGAAAGAAACAAATGACCTAGATTATTATAAAGGGAATATTTAAGAGGTAAGATCAAAAGAATGCTGATGAAAAAACCTGGAAAAAGAAAAAGATGAAATAATCTAGAGATGGAGAAAAATCGAGACACAGAAAGTAACAGAGGTGGTGAAAAGGAGAAGAAAAAGGGGGAAAAGAGGTGAAAAAAGAAACAATCATGGAGGATTTAAAAGAGTATTCTTGGAACCACTATGGAAATCAGTCCTACTCACCAGAGAAATTTGCTGTACAATTCCTTTGAAAAGTTATTATTAACATGATAGGAATTATATTCCTGATTTTTTTCTTGTCACCATTCCTTTGGAATAGGGACCAAATTAAACAGTCTCCACCACATTTGGAATGTACATGATTGGGTGAGGGGAAACTGAGAGACACCACGTGGAAGCAGACAAAGTTGGGGAGAGAGAAAGAAAAATTAAGACAGATACAGATCACAAAGTCTATTACCTAATTCCACTTCTCATAAATTTAATCAGCTTAGGATGTGTGGATGTTTAAAGGATTTATTTCATTAAAATAATCATTAGCACTGCAACCTTGAGTAAGTTACTTAAATTTTTGAGCTTCAATGTCCTCAACTATAAAATGGGGATTATAATGACATGTGTCTTGGAGTTTCTGTGAGGATTAAATTAGCTAACATGTAAAGAACCCATAACATGGCCTTACATCCTGAGTACTTTATAAGTATTAGCTAAAATTAGTAGTAAAGTTAGAAATAGTAATATTAGCATTGATGAAGAGAAGGGTGAACCAGTGCACAAAACTTATTAATATTCTTCCCACAAAATGGAGGGAGTGTAAAGGGAAAATAATCCAAGACTTGTCTTCATAGGATAAAAATTTGAGTTTAAATTTCTTAGGCTATGAATGTGTGACCTGTTAATTTAATTTTCATAAGCTTGGCTTTCCTCTGACAGAGATGATCAGGATGCATTGGTTTATTGGGATACTGGTTTTGAGTTTAGTGTATTTTATTTACATAAAAATGTTTACACACAGTAATCTTCAGTGATGGCTTTTATCTGTGATTTAAGTTGTCCTGGAATCCAATGTGTAGAACATGTATCACTAAAGAAAGCACTGGATGCTAATACTCAACCCTTATCCATGTGGGTTCATAGGTGTTCACCCAAATTATAGGAAGTGATAGTTTAACGCATTCCTCTGTGGTCATTCCATGTTGAAGAAGATCATGCCTAAAAAAGGTATGAAGAAAATTGAGACAATCCCACCCAAGGTCAAGGCTTTACAAAAACTATCACCTCATGCTCCACATTCTCTTATATTTGTCTACTTCTCAAGCTACCTTGGAGTGAACTCATTATGAGAGGCTGAACAACTTTTTAGAAGAGTTACTAATCGAATATATTTGCTAAGTATATTACATAAATCAGATGTGATTTGAAACACAATTGTTTTGGGGTTCTCAGAGTTTCCCATTTTAAGTTGCCTGGTTGTACATGCCAGCCTCTTTTGTCCATTCATTACTCTCTCTGAGGCTATGAAATGTGTTCCGTATCTTAGGAGTTTCCATTGTAGTGTTATAAGTTGCTTGTTAAGGAGGGGAGAAAACTAAATGAATCCTTTGGGTTGGCTTGCATAGAACACTGATATTAAAAAGTTCATTTTATGAGATAGAAAAGGAAATGACTAGACTGAAATTACACCATCAATGTGAAACTGCAACTGGACAATAATTTGTAGTAAGAGCAGCATATTTTATTGATGAAAGTCAGGAGTACCAAAGCCATGGAAAGAAATTTAAAATGAAATGTTGAAAAAATAAGAGAACAATCTATCAATCTACAACCTAGAGAAGCATTAGAGATTTGACAAATATGACAACCATTGGCTGGTAGGCCAGCCGTTATCTAACTATATATAATTTCCAGATTTAATTGTAAAGGTCATTGTTTAATCTGATTCACACACATATACATCTACAAAGATATAAAGTGGTTTTTATAATACATATTTTCCATTGCACTTAAGTTGAGAAACTAAATTTTAATGAGAATATACAAAGCTATGACTAGAAATGAATATTATGGTCCATATTTTTCTGAATTGTTTCCAAATAAGTAATACTACTAAGTTTTTATTAAATTATAAAACTTTTAATATTACCACCCTAAATTATACTCCCTGTAACTTCATATATTTTTTCTTGATAAATATTGTACATTGTAATTTACCATGAATTGTTCCTTAACGTTTCACTTTGTATTCATTCATTTTTTTATTCACTACTTCAAAGTATGAGGATTCATTCTTTCATTCAATAAGTATATATTGATATATAATTTAGATCAGTTTCCATGAACCTTTATACATTAGACATCTTAGCTTTCCTCATGTTCCTTGCTTGACAAAGTCTGAAATTGGCTTCAGAATTTCTTAAAATTCTAAAGCATAATAAAATAGAAAAGCATTTTATGAACTCACTGTATACCTTCAAGATAATAAATATTAAGAAGTATATTCAACTGTCAGTAAATTCTGGATAATAATTATAGAGTACAATGGCAGCTTCTCATTCATTAATGTAAAAAAATATGTCTTGGAGAATAAAAATCATGTTTGGGGCAAAGAAAATAGCACACAAAACTCTGTTCCTGAAACATACTTTTTCTTTGACACCATAGCTGGGATTAATTGTGGATGATTTGCTTTCTTATTTAACAAAATGTTGATTCCAGTAAAAAAGTGGTTAATTCTATCATCTGTTTCTCAGCATAAGTATTTCACAGGTGACAAAGAGTTGCTCAGATTATTAATACAGTGGTTTATTATCATTTTTCAATGGGGGAGATTCTGCCACATTAAAAGAGAAATGAAACTATTTTCCCAATTAGTAGTACCAGATTGTATATATGTGTGTGTATTTGTGTGTTTATACATACATATATATAATCTGCCAATATAGACTTGCTAAATATTTTCTCAAACTCTGATGCTACTCATTTGGAAAATACCTTTATTTTTCTTTAGATGCATATATATGCATATATATATATATATATATATATATATATATATAAATTTTTAAAATAACAGAATAAATGAGAAATATGTTATATCACCAAGAGAGCTGAACAAATGCACATGTCTAATGCTGAGCAACTCTTAAGTGTATGTAGCATTGAATATGGCCTAAAAGCATCAATTTTTGGTCTGAAGGATCACAACTTGCTATGTAATAGATCTATCAGCAAGAATATTAGCTTTATACCTGAGAAAATAATAGCTTTAAATACAGGAAATTTTGTAGGTTAAGTGGTAGGAACTGCAAAGAACAATGAAGGATTAAAGGACAGGTATTTTCTTAAAGGAGAAGAGATGATATAGCAACAAGATTAAATGAGATATGAAAATATCAAGAGTTGTGACCAAGAATAAAATATTGGAATTTAACACATTGGAATGGAAAAGGAGAACAAAAAAAAAATACTGAGAGATATCTCTTAAATAGGTTTTGTTTAGTGTTTGAAGGCACAATGAATTAAACAAAAGATCTAGAGAAACTACCACATGCAAACTTTCTATAAAATAGTACATAGAGATGATTCCCTGAGGTTGTCAGAAGTATCACTGTGGACAGAGGACCAGCAGGATCAGGGAATAGTGAGGTAGTAAGTCAAGAGAGAGCTCCACTAATCTTAAGATTGGAGACTAAATTGATTATTAAACAGGTTTTTTAAAAATATTTTTTAGTTTTCAGTGGACCTTTATTTTATTTATTGATATGTGGTGCTGAGAATGGAACCCACTGCCTCACACATGCTACACAAGTGCTCTGCCACTGAGCCACAACCTCAGCCCCTATTCAACAGTTGTGTAACACACCAGACCTATAAACCCTTTACCATTATTTTCACCATCCTTCATTCATTTCATATAATGTACATTCTTGCTCATATGATACTATAGTGCACATCATTATATTTGCTCTCTTTTCACTATCCTTGATCTCTTCATGTTTTTTTTATTTTTATTTCATTTAAATATCTTAACTGTGACAAAACCCCATCTTCTGCTTACTCTATGCCATATCTTTGAAATTTAATTTAACTGAGAAGAGTTAACTTTATTAAATAGGTAAATTTTAAATTTATGACTATAAACCTCAGATGAGTTATCTGATATGCTTCATAATTGGAATATATTTCCATAGACAATTTACTCTTCAGGTCTCTGAAATATTATTTCATAATTTTTCTCTTTTCTTGTATAATTGTGAAATAAAAGCCATAAGATGAGGGAAAAAATAATATTAGTCTTCTTTCCAATGCAACTCATAAAATTTCAATTATGTTTTATATTCTTTTTACAGGATTTGAATTATGAAAAATTATATTGTCCTTTATCAAAATTGTATAAGAAAATTATAGAAAAGAGAATAAAAATCACAGAGTGAACTTTCTGAAAAATGACTAAAGGACCTCTCTTAGCTCATTGTCATAGAACCACTTTTTAGTAAGATTTAACTGAAACTGGAATCTAAATTTTACTTAAATTCAAAAGAAAAGTTATTTAAAGAAACAATTATTGGATGTTTTCTAATGCCACATATTACTCTTAATACCACACAGACACAGACATGCATACACATCATATTGCAACTTTTGGAAAAATATTATGCTCTAGGAAATTAACTTCCAGCCATTCTAATATCCTTTTATTTTAAAATTTTATAATAGACACAAAAAATTGAAGCTCAGACTCATCAAATAATTTCTCCAAGGACACACAGTTTAGAAGTGACAAAAACTGAGTTGAAATGCAGGTCTAACTCCAATTCTTTAGTTCTTTCCAGAACATGCTGTTCTTACAAACTTCTCTAATAGTTATAGTCTAAAAAGTTCCCCCTCAAATTGCTTGATTAGTTTATATTCCCTTTTTAATTTTAGCAATATCATTATTTGTCCTCCCTTTCCTTTCCTAAATCTCTGCCTGACAAAAATCCTTTATCATGATGGAGAAGAGAAAATAATTTTTAAAAATATTTATAAAGCAACTACTCTTTGCTCAGCACTGTGTTGGGATTTCATGAGAGTAAATCCTGACCCCATGATTCATGGATCCCAGTAGGGAAAATGGTGAAAGCAGAAACAAATGCACAGTAAATATATATCCATTAACCTCTAATTAATATACTAATTAACTTCTATGTTAAAAACTGTGATAAGTACTTTGCATGTAAAATCATTTTTAACAACATCCTTATAGGACAGAAACATGAGGTAACCACTGTTGACAAAGTTATCTCGAAGAAAACAGTTTGCAAAGGATAGAACTCATATTTAAAGTCATCTTTTAAAGGAAGCCTAAATTAAATGATTGTCTTCTTTTCCATATTAGAAAATACCCACCCACTGCCATACACACAGACACATAATATAAGTAAATTTGAAAATATCTTTAGGATGGAATTGATATATTCAAATGTCCATTTTAATATTTGATTTATTATTATTATAGTAATGCATAGACAATGAAAATCACCAATTTTATAAACTATTAATTAAGAAAGACAGCATTATTTTTCTGTTGTCATGTTTTGGGAAGAATTTTTATTGCTACATTTTGATACTAACACCTTACCTTCACTGGAGCTAGAGTTCAGGCATCTAATGAAGCTTATTGAACACCTTGTTGTAATTGAAAATAATTGCTTAATCCATGGCACCTTTACATTCCAACAATAATGCTGTCACTGGAAATTGTATGACAACCCACAAGCACCAATTCTTATAACAATAAGCATGTTATTTTCTTTGTATTCTTCCTATCAATTGGTATTTGTGGATATATAGAAAAGGGTTGATAATTTATAGTGTTCCTTAAAAGGCTTATCTGTAATTTAAATATCTGCATTTATAAAATTATGATAAAAGGAAGACACTTGAAAAGAACACATTAATAGAAAGTAGTCTTAGGACACAGTGCACAGAAAAATCCATAGCCTTCTATGCTGCAAAAAGTAGAACTAAAAGAAATAATATAAATTAACTCATCATCTAATCAGAAAAGTAATAAAAAGAAGAAAAGGTACACCAAATGAGAGTAGGAAGAACAATAATCAATATAAAATCAAAATTTAATGACTTTGAAAACAGAAAGGCCCTGAAATAAGCAAACTTTTGTTTAAAGTCTGCAAAACATGTCAACCATTAGCTAACCTAATCAATACACAAAATATGCAAAATAAGAAATGGGATGGGACTGTCACATATGACTGAAAAGAACCAATAAAAATAGGAAAAAAAAAAGAAATGGCATGGGTAAAATAACCACTAAAAGATTGAATTTTAAAAATTGTGATGAATGTCTTCCATTTGCTCCTATCTACCCCTTTTCCCTGCTGTGTGCCCTGGGAAGGCTGACTGAAAGAATTTGCAAAGGTCATTATCCTCTGAATTCTATTTTGGTTTGTCTAAATTGAATGGCTGAGAATGATAAGAAAGTAAAATTGGAGTATAAATCTCTCTTTTCCCAGAGAACCCTCCCACCGGGCTACTTTGATCTGGCAGCACTCCTCTCCAAAAGCCACAGCTCCTGCCAAGTGGCCCTCACTACAGAACTGTCGCGACCCCTCGCCGGCAAGGGAAAACACGACACAGGATTCTTCTTTCAGCAGTTTATTCAGGCCTTGTTTCATGTATCATCTTCTAGTGACCCCCCACCGAGCGCCCAAGCATAGCCTAATAAAGCTTACTCAAGTCCAATCCAAAGCTGCCACGCGGGGCTTTCTCATTGGGTACTGAGGGACAGCGCGCCAACTCTCCCAAATAAGGAGTTGTTTACCAAGATCCACAACGGAGACCGGCGCCATCTTCTAATGGCGGCAACGGTCTACAAACACGGCTCACCACAGTTCCCCCTTATCTCTTAAAAAACAATGCAGGCGAAAGTAGAGGTCCTATCCCACTGTACAAACATGGCTGTAAAGTATGGCTCAGTCCCAAGGAGGCGCCTTCCCTAGATCTGACACCATATCAGCCGACGCCTTTTTTCGTGGGACAGGGCGTGGACGCCAAACCCATATGCAATAGGACATGCTTCCCTTGAGGTCCGGAGACCGGATCACTCAAGTGCAGTGCCTTGCCTCGCATCCTGCATCGTGTTGACGGTGAAAAAGAAGGGGGATTTTACAAGTAGCCGGTCAGTGACTATGAGGTTGGAAGTGGCAACACCATCTCTCAGCCCCTGAGAAAACGAAGGGTCCAAAGCATAAAGTGCAGCACCAGCATGGAAGCCCATCTGCATGCAATGGCAACAAGGCCTGCAGAGTGCATGGGCCTTCCATAACTGGGAAAGCAGGAAGAGGAGGGCATGCCAATCCCAGTGCAATGTCAAAGATAACTTGGGGTGCAATGGCCAAAACCCAGGAAATTATTGCTTAAGTTGCACAAGCCAAACTTGTGGAGAGATACCATTCTCTAGGGCTGCAAAAGCCTGGACGATCATAGCCTTTTCTTGGCTATGGCGAGCTCTTAGGCGACAGAAAAGCCACAGACAAAGGACAACCCCAAAACAACACATCGCTCCAAAAATGCTTATTTCCACCCATTTCTTAAAGAAAGAAAAAGCAGAAGACAGCCAATTCGTAAATTGGCCCAATGTCACAGGGTCCACACGAGTGTTGTTCAACATGGCAATTTGTGTCAGTTGGGTCTGGATCAACTTCTCTGCTTCCATGGACCAGTTTCCGGCCAGGTACTGTCCAATGATTTGAGAGGTATTCCTGGAATCATTAAATCTGAGAGACGTTATACATAAATGTGCACGATGATCAACACAACCCAAATGTACTAGGTCTGACAATTCCTCAACTTGAGCTTGAAGCAGATCTATCCTTTGATTAACGGCCAAAATTCCTGATAGAATGTGTTGATTAATTCTACTTTGAGATTTAAGTATGGTGGATGTTTGTTGAATAACCTGATTAATAGTGGCAGCAGTTTGAACCTGGCTGGCCATGGCTACTCCAGCTGTAACTGCTGCAGCAGCAGACACTGCCACAGCTGTCACTATAGCTGCTGTAATTCCAAAATCTCTACGGGCTCTAATCAGTTCAACAATAGGAAATGACTCTGGATCCGCAGTAACCGGGATCCGGACAAAAGTTGGAATTTTCATAACCACTGCCATAGTCCAGGAGCCATTCCAACACTCAGACAAGTAACAGGTAGTATTAGAACAATTAAGCATCCCCTGTGATGTAACATTAGCCAAAAGAAACAGAAACGGAGATTGGAGACAGACTGCTGCAGAGGGTAACGTTGCATTACCTAATAGTGCATTGTGTGAAATAGATTTGAGTGTCCTATCCCACCCCGAGTCTTGGGTACTGCCAGAAACATAAAACAGCCAACTTTGGACTCCTCGTAATTGAGCCAAAGCGGAGATGTCGGCTGTGGCCCCCTTTTCATTGGAAATCAACCATTGAAACCAGGACCAACCCGCTCCTATAGAGGAATAATTGTTGGAAGAATTATACAAGTACCTTTTGAGAGAGGGGGAAAGGGAAAAACCTTTAGCGACCTGATGTTTCTCCCAAGAGTGATCTTGACAAGGTGTAAATATAGGAGGGAAGCCATACTCAGGGGTGCAATAAGGAGAAGCCTTAAAATGAGTGGCATTAGAGGTCTCATTAGAAGGAGACAACGGAATTAACACCTGGGAAGTAATGGCCAAAGTGGTTATATTTAACTCAGATGTATTTGTCGGGACTCTTCTTGTCAGGCGTTCTGGAACCCACACCGGCTCCGTCCCGTCCCGGCCCCCGGCGGCGCTCCGCTTTCTCTGCAGCGTGAGCCCGCTCCGCAGCAGTGCAAGCAGGTCCTTCAGCCGCGGCCGCAGCGACGCCGGCGGCTGCTCGCGCTCCGGCTCGCGTGCGCTGGGACTGCAGCGCAGAGCACTGTCCGCCGCCGCCACCCTGCAAGGTACCTTGCTCATGAGCGAAATCCAGATCCTTTCCTAATTTGTCCCAGCTGGGAATCGTAAGACTCCCTGAAAAGGCAAACCAAGGAGCCGCTATATCAGCTTCCCTCAAAAACCTTTGCAAAGTGCTCTGCTTTACCTTAAGTCCTTTTGAACGTAGCAACCCATCTAGGGCCAACAAAATTGGGCTTGAAGAAGCAACGCCCATAATGTTTTTAGAGCTATAAAGAAAGTGAAAGTACAAAAATCCCCGCTCTCTTCCTTTTACAGGGGAGCCTCCTTTTTCCCGCTCTCTCTCTATTTACAGAGAGAGCGCCCCGCTATTTGCTTGCGGATTCCCACTTTACCTGGGAACTTACCGGTGCACCACCCTGACTGCTGAAAGTTCTGGATCCTGGGTTCGAGGAATATAATTCCCCGTCCGGGCCACCAATTGTCGCGACCCCTCGCCGGCAAGGGAAAACATGACACAGGATTCTTCTTTCAGCAGTTTATTCAGGCCTTGTTTCATGTATCATCTTCTAGTGACCCCCCCTGCCGAGCGCCCAAGCACAGCCTAATAAAGCCTCCCGCAAACCAATCCCAAGCTGCCACTCGGGGTTTTCTCATAGGGTATTGAGGGACAGCACGCCAACTCTCCCAAATAAGGAGTTGTTTACCAAGATCCACAACGGAGACCGGCGCCATCTTCTAATGGCGGCAACGGTCTACAAACACGGCTCACCACACAGAACCACCCTTTCTTGGATCTAGTAATCACTTCTTCCCTTTGACCCTTCCTTAGGTTAGTAATGGCTCCCCAATACTACAAGCACAGGATTTCTCTTTGGTTTCATTAAGCATTCTCCATACTTTGTACATTGTCCTTTTATTTAACTTTCCTCAAAATGCCCAGGTTAAATATGGTATCTGTTTCTTGCAAGGATTTTGACTGATAGAAAAATCAAAAGATATTTATCACAAATATATCTTTAAAACATGAGTAAAAATGGTTAATCTTTTAAGAAATATAATTTACCAAAATTGATCCTAATAGAAAACAAAAGTTTAAATAGACCATGTGTATTGAAGAAATAGAAAAATTTATCAAATAACTTCTGCCACCAAAAAAAAAAAAAAAAAATGCCAGGGCAGGCACAAGGGAATGAAGAGCCAACCCATCACAGGCTAAATTGTTCCAAAAACACATAACTGTTTCAGAGCTCAGGAAACAAAGAGAAATTTATAAAACATTTTTATGAAGTCAATATAACATTTATATGAAAACTTGATTAAGAAACAAACATATAGGCCTGGAGTTGTGGCTCAGTGGTCGCTTGCCTAGCATGTGTGAGGCACTGGGTTTGATTTTTAGCACCACATATAAATAAATAAAGATCCATTGGCAATTTAAAAAATATTAAAAAAAGAAACAAACACATAGACCAGTCTCACTTATAAATGTCAATACAAAAATTCCAAGTAAAATACCAAACAGAATTCATCAACACGTTACCAAAATAGTATGCATCATGACCAAGTGAGGCTTATTGATAAAGT